>NC_079490.1:93493141-94149808 GCF_020520425.1 Spinacia oleracea
GGTATCGGGATATTGATGATATTGTTGATCACATAGTTCGTCGCGGTTTTAAGGGTAACTACACGACGTGGACATGGCATGGTGAGAGCATAGATCATGGGGCAAGTTCTAGTATGCCGAGCTCGAGTCAGCATAATCATTGTGATAATGGTGATGATAATGAAATTGAGGATGATATTGGTGTTGAAAGTGAGGAAGAAGAGGAGAAAGATAGGATAGATGATATGATGCATGATGTGGAAGACCATCATTTCGTTGAGCGTCCCCATATGTATGATAGTATAATCAAAGCTTCCGCAACACCATTATATCCTGGTTCTACACAAACTGTACTTGGTGCCGTCATCGAATATTTCAACTTAAAGGTGGAAAACGGTTGGACCAACAAGAGTTTTTCACAGTTTTTGGAGGCCACGTCTGGTAATCTTCCTGAAGGAAACAAACTTCCAAGGTCTAACTATGAGGCCCAGAAGCTTATGTGTCCTTTGGGTATGGATTATGAGAAGATACACGCGTGTCCAAATGATTGCGTGTTGTATCGAAAGCAGTATGCAAATCTGCATGAGTGTCCAAGATGCGGATTGTCCCGTTACAAGATCGTGGAGAATGATGCAACATCAACTAAGAAGAAACCTTCTCCGGCTAAGGTGCTTTGGTATCTTCCAATTATACCAAGATTTAAGCGCCTTTTCTCAGAAGAGAAAACTGCAAAACTCTTGAGGTGGCATGCCGAAGGGAGGAAGAAAGATGGGTTAATGAGGCATCCTGCTGATTCTCCACAATGGAGGAACATTGATCGAAAGTACAAGGTCTTTAGGGAAGAAGTTCGGAATCTCAGGCTTGGTCTTTGCACGGATGGAATGAACCCATTTGGGACACTTAGTACCCAATATAGCACTTGGCCGGTTCTTCTCACCATATACAATTTGCCTCCTTGGTTATGCATGAAGCGTAGATACATCATGTTGTCGCTCTTAATCTCTGGGCCTAAACAACCCGGAAATGACATAGATGTGTATCTAGAGCCACTCATTGAAGATTTGAAATTGTTGTGGGATGAAGGGGTGTTGATGTTTGATGCATACACCAAAACCAATTTCACTTTACGTGCCATGATTTTTTGTACGATAAATGATTTCCCGGCTTATGGAAATTTGTCAGGGTATTCTGTAAAGGGAAAGAAGGCATGTCCAATTTGTCATGATGATTTGGTCTCGAGGCGCCTAAAATTTTGTGGGAAAGATGTGTCCATGGATTACCGGATGTATCTTCCTGAAGATCACCCATTTCGAAAAGAGAAGGAAGCTTTTAATGGAGAATTGGAGATGAGAGAAGCTCCTGCCCCCTTATTGTTAGGTTATGATACATATGACAATTCATAAATCATGCGGAAAAACCATAAACCCAGGAAAACATATTATTTACACATAATCATTTAGCATAGATTAGATGCATACTCTTTGTTGCGTGCCTTCCCTAGCTGCGCCCGAACCGAACAAGAACAAGTCTTTAGGACTCCAAGTGTCGTCCCTCCGTAGATAGTCCACAGCACGTCCGGATCCGCCTTAAGATTGACCAACTAGAATCGCCCTTAAGGTACTATTATTTTCGGCACTTTATAGGCAAATGTGTGACTGAATTTTTCTCTCAAAAACTCACTTTGAATACTTTGAAACTTGTGTTATAAATTGTGAGCCCTAGCCTCATATTTATAGCGGTATGGAAAGGGAATCGAAATCCTATTCAGATACAAATTAATTAAACCTAGAATCCTACAAGAACTCTAATTTAATTAATTTATCAAATAGAATTAGGAATTTAATCATTAACCGAACTCTGCATGTTTTAGGAAACGTGCACGAACACAAACACTTGCACACACACGCACGGCAGCCACGATGGGCCCCATGCGTGCGCGCGAGCAGCAGCCCACTCAGCGCCCGCGCGCGCTGCGCGCTGCGCGTGCTGTGCGCGCTGTGCGCTGCGCGTGCTGTGCGCGCTGTGCGCGCTGCGCGCTGCGCGCAGCCTGCTGGGCCTGGCCTTGCGCTGGGCCTGGCGTGGCTGTTTGTGCGGCGCGCTTGGCTTGCTGGGCGATGGCCTGGCTTCGTGCTGGGCCTCGTCCGGCAGGCCTTGTCCGATGCTTATTCGTACGATGCGCTTCCGATTAAATTTTCCGATTCCGGAATTCATTTCCGATACGAACAATATTTAATATTTCCGATTCCGGAATTAATTTCCGTTTCGAACAAATATTTAATATTTCCGTTTCCGGAATTATTTTCCGATTCCGGTAATATTTCCGATTCTGACAATATTTCCGTTTCCGGCAATATTTCCGATTCTGGCAATATTTCCATTTCCGATAATATTTTCCGACACGTACCATGTTTCCGTTTCCGGCAACATCTACGACTTGGATAATATTTATATTTCCGATACGATCCATATTTCCGTTTCCGGCAATATCATCGTTTCCGGAGTATTCATTCCTTGCCTGTGACGATCTTAGCTCCCACTGAAACCAAGATCCGTCGGTTCCGAATATTCATAGATGGAGTATTTAATGCTATTAAATACTTGATCCGTTTACGTACTATTTGTGTGACCCTACGGGTTCAGTCAAGAGTAAGCTGTGGATTAATATCATTAATTCCACTTGAACTGAAGCGGCCTCTAGCTAGGCATTCAGCTCACTTGATCTCACTGAATTATTAACTTGTTAATTAATACTGAACCGCATTTATTAGACTTATCATAGAATGCATACTTGGACCAAGGGCATTATTTCCTTCAGTCTCCCACTTGTCCTTAGGGACAAGTGTGCATTTCCTAATTCCTTTGTCGCTTGATGCTTGCTCTTGAACATAAGGTAAGAGTTGTCATCCTTATTATGTCCAGAGGTGTTCCTCGGTTTCAGAGTTCAACTGATCAAATAAACAGATAATCATAGCCTATGATTCATCCGAGCACGGCCATGCATTTCACAGTTTCTAGCTCTCCGAGTGGCCTTGTACAACTTTTAAGCATCTCATCCCGATTTATGGGAGGACAATCCCAATCTTGCGATCTTGAGATTAGACTTCGTTTTATAGGTGATTACCTGAGCGTTGCCTTTATAGCCTCCTTTTACGGTGCGACGGTTGGTCAACGTCAAAGCAACCAGTTCTCAAACAAGTAATCTTCAAATCACTCAGGTATTGAGGATTTAGTGTCTAATAATTTAATGAAATTTACTTATGACAGACTTTCATCTCTTACAGTAAAGTTTCATAGGTCTCGTCCGATACTAGTCTTCCCAAAGTAAGTATCTATGCAAATGATTATGACATTGCCATGTCCACATAGTTCAAGAAACAGAACTACTAGTCATCTTGCATTCTAATCGTCTAACGTTTTCTATGCGTCCAATTTTATAGAAAACTCCGATTAGGGACCATTTTCAACCTTTGACATTCAAGTTCACTTGATAGACATTTCTTAGTCACAGGACTGGTCCTGACAGTCTATCTTGAATATATCGTCAAATTGAAGGGACTCATCATTTAATAAACCACAAATTAAATGGAAAAATGAATTCTTTTCATTTATTGTGAATGATTAACCGATAATGTTTTACAAAGATTTAAACTCTAAAACTTTAAAACATTAAACAGAGACATCAAAGCCATTCTCCAATATGCTTGATTCCCATAGCTGCAGTGTGCGAGTTGTGCTTCGCCTGCGGCAGAGGTTTAGTTAATGGATCTGATATGTTGTCATCAGTTCCAATTTTGCTTATCTCGACTTCTTTTCTTTCAACGAACTCTCGTAGAAGGTGAAATCTACGAAGTACATGCTTGACTCTCTGGTGGTGTCTAGGCTCTTTTGCCAGTGCAATAGCTCCGTTATTATCACAATACAGGGCTATTGGTCCTTTAATGGAGGGGACTACACCAAGTTCTCCTATGAACTTCCTTAGCCATATAGCTTCCTTTGCTGCTTCATGTGCAGCAATGTACTCCGCTTCAGTTGTAGAATCCGCAATGGTGCTTTGCTTAGCACTTTTCCAGCTTACTGCTCCTCCGTTGAGGCAGAAGACAAACCCAGACTGTGATCTGAAATCATCTTTGTCGGTTTGGAAACTTGCGTCCGTATAGCCTTTAACAATTAATTCATCATCTCCACCATAGACCAGGAAGTCATCTTTGCGCCTTTTCAGGTACTTCAGAATATTCTTGGCAGCAGTCCAATGCGCCTCTCCTGGGTCTGACTGGTATCTGCTCGTAGCACTGAGTGCGTACGCAACATCCGGGCGTGTACATATCATAGCATACATTATTGAACCAATCAATGATGCATATGGAATCCCATTCATTCGTCTACGCTCATCAAGTGTTTTTGGGCACTGAGTCTTGCTTAGAGTCATTCCATGAGACATGGGTAGGTAGCCTCGCTTGGAGTCCGCCATCTTGAACCTATCAAGCACCTTATTGATATAAGTGCTTTGACTAAGTCCAATCATCTTTTTAGATCTATCTCTGTAAATCTTGATGCCCAATATGTACTGTGCTTCTCCTAGATCCTTCATCGAAAAACATTTCCCAAGCCAAATCTTGACAGAGTTCAACATAGGAATGTCATTTCCGATAAGCAATATGTCGTCGACATATAATACTAGGAAAGCAATTTTGCTCCCACTGACCTTCTTGTATACACAAGATTCGTCCGCGTTCTTGATGAAACCAAAGTCACTGACTGCTTCATCAAAACGTATATTCCAGCTCCTGGATGCCTGCTTCAATCCGTAGATTGACTTCTTTAGCTTGCATACCTTTTTAGCATTCTTTGGATCCTCAAAACCTTCAGGCTGTGTCATAAACACAGTTTCTGTTAAAACGCCGTTTAAGAAAGCAGTTTTGACATCCATCTGCCATATTTCGTAATCGTAATATGCAGCGATTGCTAACATTATTCGAATAGACTTTAGCATTGCAACTGGTGAAAAGGTTTCATCGTAATCCACACCGTGGACTTGCCTGTAACCTTTTGCAACCAATCTAGCTTTGAAAACTTCAAGTTTCCCATCCTTGTCCTTTTTCAGTTTGAAAACCCATTTGCTTCCAATGGCTTGGTAGCCATCTGGCAAATCGACCAAATCCCATACTTGGTTTTCAGACATGGAGTCTAATTCAGATTGCATGGCTTCTTGCCATTGCTTGGAGCTAGGGCTCGTCATAGCTTGCTTGTAAGTCGCAGGTTCATCACTTTCAAGTAATAGAACGTCATAGCTCTCGTTCGTCAAAATACCTAAGTACCTTTCCGGTTGAGATCTATATCTTTGCGATCTACGCGGGGTAACATTTCTAGATTGACCATGATTCTCACTAGATTTTTCTAAAGATCTCTGAGTTTCATCCTGAATGTCATCTTGAGCATTCTCTAGAGTTTGTTGTTCGACTCGAATTTCTTCGAGGTCTACTTTTCTCCCACTTGTCATTTTGGAAATGTGATCCTTCTCCAAAAAGACACCATCTCGAGCAACAAACACTTTGTTCTCAGATGTATTGTAGAAGTAATACCCCTTTGTTTCCTTTGGATAGCCCACAAGGATACATTTGTCAGATTTTGGATGAAGTTTGTCTGAAATTAATCGTTTGACGTATACTTCACATCCCCAAATCTTAAGAAAAGACACATTTGGAGGCTTTCCAAACCAAAATTCGTATGGAGTCTTTTCGACAGCTTTAGACGGAGCTCTATTTATAGTGAGTGCAGCTGTATTTAGTGCATGTCCCCAAAATTCTAATGGAAGTTCGGCCTGACCCATCATTGACCTGACCATGTCTAGCAAGGTTCTGTTCCTCCGTTCCGACACACCGTTCCATTGTGGTGTTCCAGGAGGAGTCAATTCTGATAGAATTCCACATTCTTTCAGATGGTCATCAAATTCATAGCTCAGATATTCACCGCCTCTATCAGACCGCAGTGCCTTAATCTTCTTGCCTAATTGATTCTCTACTTCACTCTGAAATTCCTTGAATTTGTCAAAGGATTCAGACTTATGCTTCATTAGGTAGACATAACCATACCTACTGAAGTCATCAGTGAAAGTGATAAAGTAGCTGAAACCACCTCTAGCATTTGTACTCATTGGTCCACATACATCTGTATGGATTAAACCCAATAGTTCATTTGCTCTTTCTCCAACTTTAGAGAAAGGTTGCTTTGTCATTTTGCCAAGTAAACATGATTCGCATTTACCATAATCCTCTAAGTCAAATGGTTCTAGAATTCCTTCTCTTTGAAGTCTTTCTAAGCGTTTCAAGTTTATATGGCCTAATCGACAATGCCACAGATAGGTGAGATCTGAATCATTCTTTTTGGCCTTTTTGGTATTTATGTTATATACTTATTTGTCGTGATCTAATAAACAAAGTCCATTGACTAATCTAGCAGATCCATAAAACATCTCTTTAAAATAAAACGAACAACTATTGTCTTTTATTATAAAGGAAAATCCCTTAGCATCTAAGCAAGAAACTGAAATGATGTTTTTAGTAAGACTTGGAACATGGAAACATTCTTCCAGTTCCAAAACTAGCCCGGAGGGCAACGACAAATAGTAAGTTCCTACAGCTAATGCAGCAATCCGTGCTCCATTTCCCACTCGTAGGTCGACTTCACCCTTGCTTAACTTTCTACTTCTTCTTAGTCCCTGTGGATTGGAACATAAGTGTGAGCCACAACCTGTATCTAATACCCAAGAAGTTGAATTAGCAAGTATACAGTCTATAACGAAAATACCTGAAGATGGAACGACTGTTCCGTTCTTCTGATCTTCCTTTAGCTTCAAGCAATCTCTCTTCCAATGCCCCTTCTTCTTGCAGTAGAAGCATTCGGATTCAGAAGTGGGTTGACTGACCTTTCTCTTTGCAGATTTGGCGCCAGTTTGCTTAGTTGGGCTGGCTTTGTTGCCACCTTTCTTAGCATTCCTCTTCTTTCCAGATTTCTTGAACTTGCCCCCACGCACCATAAGCACATCCTGCTTATCACTTTTGAGCGTCTTTTCAGCGGTCTTCAGCATACCGTGAAGCTCAGTGAGCGTTTTGTCCAGACTATTCATACTGTAGTTCAGTTTGAACTGATCATACCCGCTATGAAGAGAATGGAGGATGGTGTCTATAGCCATTTCCTGAGAAAATTGCTGATCCAGCCGACTCATATTCTCAATGAGTCCAATCATTTTGAGAACATGTGGACTTACGGGCTCGCCTTTCTTAAGCTTGGTCTCAAGAATTTGCCTATGAGTCTCGAATCTTTCGACTCGAGCCAGATCTTGGAACATGTTCTTCAACTCACTAATGATTGTGAAAGCATCTGAGTTGATGAACGTTTTCTGCAGATCCGCACTCATGGTGGCGAGCATTAGACATTTCACATCCTTGTTGGCATCAATCCAACGATTGAGGGCTGCCTGAGTGACCCCGTCGCCTGCAGCTTCGGGCATCGCCTCATCTAGGACATACTCCTTTTCTTCCTGCATAAGAACTATTTGCAAGTTCCTTTGCCAGTCAAGGAAGTTTTTCCCGTTCAACTTCTCCTTTTCGAGAATTGATCGAATGTTGAATGAATTGTTGTTTGCCATATTAAAAACTACAATTGAAAAGAATAAACAAATAAATAACCATTCACAGTTTCTCTTAATAAACTTTAAATTCTAGCATACATGCATAATTCAATGTTTATTAAGCATTTTATTCAAATTATGTGTTCCGGCAGGTGTGAATAAAATGATTCCAAGATCCTAAAATCATTGAAGAACTAAGCACAGTTTGTCGACTTAATCCTAGAACATCTTAGGTAAGCAAAAGCCTTTTGCTAATAGTCTAGAAACTATTCTTGGTTGATAGGTACGTCTAAGAACTTATTAGGTAAACCTATCGAATTTGCCACGACATAAAAGGACTCCTTACTTATATCGTTGAGTTTCACCAAAACTAACATGTACTCACAATTATTTGTGTACCTTGCCCCTTTAGGACCAATAAGTAACACCTCGCTGAGCGAAAACTATTACTAGATTGATGTAAAGGATATCCAAGCAAGTGTATATTTTGGCATGGCACCTTTTAACTCAATTTTTAAGTTTGGAACTTAAGGCTCTTACTATGTTGGTTAGATTTTAAGTGAACTAAAATCCTTAATCATGCAACATAATCAAGCTTTTGATCTCATGCATTTTAAGACATATTTAAAACAATAAATAACTTAAAACATGCATAAGATCTTTGTGATCTAGTATGGCCCGACTTCATCTTGAAGCTTTGACTTCAAAGTCCGTCTTGAAAATCTCCGTGGGAGGCACCATTTTCTTCAAATAGGATAAGCTATAACTAATTACAACTATTTGATGGTTCGCAGACCATATTTGAATTGAAAAATAACTTTGGTACTTTAGACCAATTACATTCAAATTAATGGTACGCAGACCATATTTTCTATCCTATTTGGCCATACTAGTCACTTCATAACCTGCAAAACAGTACATATACAATATATACCATTCACCCATTCATTATCATGAATGGCCCACATAGCTGGTTAGTAAAACACATTATGCATCACGTAAACATTTGCAGCAATTAATCAAGGGCACCAATAATCTACCAATTATTCAGTCCTTATTAATTCTAATCAAGTTGTTTTAACCTTAAGGATTTGTAGACCTAATCAAGAGTTTATGACTAAAAAGCGCTCCCACTTAAACCAATAAATTCATATGCTTTACCAATTTTAAACATAAAAATGTATTTCTAGTCTAACCGGAAACATACAAATTTAATTAAAATTTTAAAGCTCATATAAATTTATAATTGAATCCAAAAAGTTTAATTTAATTTCAGTCGCATTTAAATTAATTCATGATTTTAATTTTAGTAAAATAATTAGAATAAATAACATTTATTATAATTATAATATTCAAAATTAAAATCCAAGAAAATAATTTAAATTATTAATTTTAAAATTAATTAAAATTACGTGAACTGAAATTTTCAAATTAAACATTCAAAACGATCTAATCGTAACGCAAACACCCTACGCGTAGCACGCCCATGGGCCGCACGCACACAGCCATCGCTGGCCATGCGCGCGCAGCCCATGCGCTCGTCGCATAGCTGCTGCATCCCTATCGCAAGCCTCCGCACGCATTGGTGCTCGCTGCGCGCGCCAGCGCTCATTGCACGCGGGCTATCGCTCGCAGTGCGCGCGCGACATCGCTCGCTGGGCGCGCGACATCGCTCGCTGGGCGCGCGACATCGCTCGCTGGGCGCGCGAGCCATCGCTCGCTGGGCGCGCGACATCGCTCGCTGGGCGGGCGACATCGCTCGCTGTGCGCGCGAGCAATGCTAGGCGCAGCGCTCGTGGCACGCGAGCTTGCGCTCGCTGCGCGCGAGGCTGCGCGCTCTTGTGCGAGGCAGCGCGCGTTGTGGCGCAGCTCGCTTGCTGCCCACACGCGACTGCCTTGGCTCGCCCTACGCCCATGCCCATTCGTCCATTGGTCGTGGCACACGACACAAGGCAGGGCTGCTGCCTTGTGCTCGTGCACTACGCCCTTGCTCATTGCATTCGTGCCGCACGGGCGACGAGCTCCCTTGCTCGTCGTCGCATGCCCGCATTATACAACACCCCTTAAGGGTAACACGAAGCGTCCATTGCTTCGTGCGTGCAAGTTATATGAACGAATCGCATAAAAATTTAAAATTTATATTTAAAATTAATGACAAATTAATAAATAATATTAATTTCATAATTTTAGGGCGAAAAATCGAAAATTTATTATCCAATTGATTTCCGATTGTTATGGATTCAAGTCTAGGTCATAAAAATTTAAATTTATCGTAAATTTACAATTTTTATGGTGGTTTTTAATCATAGGTTTCTAATTAAATTACAATTAATTATGAAAATTAAATTAATTCTAAATTATTCTAATTTTCAACAAATTAATCATAATTAATAATTAGATTGCATAATTAACAAGACTAGGCATTCAAACTTGTTAAACATATGCAGTAGGTCAATCAAAAATTCAAGATTTATCAACAAGAATCGCAAATATTTAATTTAACATCTTAAATTTACGAAATTTTGCATTCGAAAAACTAAAACCTTCGAAAAGTCAAAGTTAGGCTTCGAATTTGAGAATTCTGGGTTCGGCAGAAAAATATTATTTTTGTCAAAATTTTAGAATGCCTTTTACATGCGGAATTGACACAAAAATCACTCAATTCGGATGAGTAACGAAGAAACTGCCGAAAAACTGCGTACGTATAATTAAATAAACGCAATTTGCAATTAATTAACAATTACGAAAATTAATCACCCCTTTTAATTCTTGCAAATTTGTAATATTTAACCATGTTCATGCAATTTAGATTATGAAAATAATAAGGGGCTCTGATACCACTGTTAGGTTATGATACATATGACAATTCATAAATCATGCGGAAAAACCATAAACCCAGGAAAACATATTATTTACACATAATCATTTAGCATAGATTAGATGCATACTCTTTGTTGCGTGCCTTCCCTAGCTGCGCCCGAACCGAACAAGAACAAGTCTTTAGGACTCCAAGTGTCGTCCCTCCGTAGATAGTCCACAGCACGTCCGGATCCGCCTTAAGATTGACCAACTAGAATCGCCCTTAAGGTACTATTATTTTCGGCACTTTATAGGCAAATGTGTGACTGAATTTTTCTCTCAAAAACTCACTTTGAATACTTTGAAACTTGTGTTATAAATTGTGAGCCCTAGCCTCATATTTATAGCGGTATGGAAAGGGAATCGAAATCCTATTCAGATACAAATTAATTAAACCTAGAATCCTACAAGAACTCTAATTTAATTAATTTATCAAATAGAATTAGGAATTTAATCATTAACCGAACTCTGCATGTTTTAGGAAACGTGCACGAACACAAACACTTGCACACACACGCACGGCAGCCACGATGGGCCCCATGCGTGCGCGCGAGCAGCAGCCCACTCAGCGCCCGCGAGCGCTGCGCGCTGCGCGTGCTGTGCGCGCTGTGCGCGCTGCGCGCTGCGCGCAGCCTGCTGGGCCTGGCCTTGCGCTGGGCCTGGCGTGGCTGTTTGTGCGGCGCGCTTGGCTTGCTGGGCGATGGCCTGGCTTCGTGCTGGGCCTCGTCCGGCAGGCCTCGTCCGATGCTTATTCGCACGATGCGCTTCCGATTAAATTTTCCGATTCCGGAATTCATTTCCGATACGAACAATATTTAATATTTCCGATTCCGGAATTAATTTCCGTTTCGAACAAATATTTAATATTTCCGTTTCCGGAATTATTTTCCGATTCCGGTAATATTTCCGATTCTGACAATATTTCCGTTTCCGGCAATATTTCCGATTCTGGCAATATTTCCATTTCCGATAATATTTTCCGACACGTACCATGTTTCCGTTTCCGGCAACATCTACGACTTGGATAATATTTATATTTCCGATACGATCCATATTTCCGTTTCCGGCAATATCATCGTTTCCGGAGTATTCATTCCTTGCCTGTGACGATCTTAGCTCCCACTGAAACCAAGATCCGTCGGTTCCGAATATTCATAGATGGAGTATTTAATGCTATTAAATACTTGATCCGTTTACGTACTATTTGTGTGACCCTACGGGTTCAGTCAAGAGTAAGCTGTGGATTAATATCATTAATTCCACTTGAACTGAAGCGGCCTCTAGCTAGGCATTCAGCTCACTTGATCTCACTGAATTATTAACTTGTTAATTAATACTGAACCGCATTTATTAGACTTATCATAGAATGCATACTTGGACCAAGGGCATTATTTCCTTCACTTATGTGCGTGTGAGGTTTATGAACGGGTTAAAGACATTGAGACAGAGTTTGGTAAGCCTTATAAAGGTCAGCCAAGTGGTGGTTACAAGAAGAGGTCTATCTTTTGGGATCTCCCATATTGGAGATATTTGGAAGTTAGGCATTGTTTGGATGTAATGCATATTGAGAAAAATGTTTGTGATGCCATTGTTGGGACATTGTTGAATATGCAAGGGAAAACGAAGGATGGGCCTAAAGTTAGACAAGATATGGCTGCTATGGGTCGCTCCGAGTTGGCACCTCAAGAAAGGGGAAAACGCTGGTACCTTCCCCCAGCTTGTTTCACCTTGTCTAAAAAGGAGAAAGTTAGCTTTTGTGAGTCTTTGCATGGCTTAAAGGTCCCTGCCGGTTACTCTTCAAATTTTCGTAGACTTGTGTCCATGTATGACTTGAAATTAGTTGGAATGAAATCTCATGATTGTCACGTGTTGATGCAACAATTGCTGCCGGTTGCAATTCGAGGGATATTGCCGCCACAAGTGAGGTATACCATTACAAGATTGTGTTTCTTTTTCAACACAATTTGTAGCAAGGTGATCAATCCAACAATACTGGATGATTTGCAGGCTGATGTACTTGAGACCATGTGTCGGTTTGAAAAGTATTTTCCGCCATCATTCTTTGACATGATGCCTCATTTGATTATTCATCTTGTTCGTGAAATTAAGCTTTGTGGGCCAGTTTGTATGAGGTACATGTATCCCTTTGAACGGGAAATGGGTACCTTGAAAGATAGAGTGATGAATCCGGCCAAACCTGAAGCTAGTATTGTCCAACGAACCGTCGCGGAGGAAGTTGCTGCATGGGTTTCTCAATATATGGCACGTTTGAAAGAAGTCGGAGTACCAAAGTCTAGACATGATGGGAGACTTGGGGGTCAAGGTACAATTGGCAAGAAAAGGATATCAATCAGTTCTGAAATGATGTGTAAGGTTGAGCTGTTTGTGGTGCAAAGTCTTAGTGAAGTCCATCCATATGTGGCTGAGCACATGAACTTTCTTAGAGAGCAATATCCTTCAAAAAATGGTCCTCAACTGATAAAAGAGCATAATCGTTCATTCCTCACATGGTTCA
The DNA here is from genome assembly GCF_020520425.1 of Spinacia oleracea. Lineage (NCBI taxonomy): Eukaryota > Viridiplantae > Streptophyta > Magnoliopsida > Caryophyllales > Amaranthaceae > Spinacia > Spinacia oleracea. Next base: position 93,506,122 of record NC_079490.1, read on the forward strand.
AGCGTCGAGTGATGGATCAATTTTCCGACACGCCTAATGAGGTATCTAACATGGTGAGATGGTTGGCATATGGTCCTAAATGTCAAGTCATATCTTATGAGGGGTACGACATCAATGGCTATTCTTTTTACACGAAGCGACAAGATGACAAAACGACGATGCAAAATAGTGGTGTTACGGCAATATGTTTGTCTTCAGAGTATGCTAGTGTAAAAGATAGAACACTTGTAGATAAGACGAACTCTTACTATGGAGTCATTGAAGAAATATTAGAGTTGGAATATAAGTATTTTAAGATTCCTCTATTCCGGTGCAAGTGGGTTGATATTAGTCGCGGTGTCAAAAAGGATGAACATGGGTACCTGACACTTGTAAACTTTAGTCGAGTTGGGCATCTTGCAGATCCTTTCATATTAGCATCACAGGCAAAACAAATCTTTTACATGGTTGACCCTGCCGATCGTAGTTGGTCAGTTGTTCTGGAAGGCAAAAGAAGAATACTTGGCGTTGAGGATGTAGATGATGAAAAAGAGTATGATGAGCAGTTTAATGAGATTCCACCTTCCTCCTGGCATATCCCTCAAATGATTGACGATGTTGACATGAGTTATACACGCCGAGATCATGATGAAGGATTTTATGTTGAAAAAGAGAAATAGTGAGATAGGTACTATTTTGGCAACTATTTTTTCACCAAGTTAATTTGTAGATTAGTTAAAAGTTGGGTTCGAAAACGTCATTTTTGCCTAAATATGTACTATAACGACCCAATTACCGTTAAATGTGGAATAATAGATTAGTACGAGGCTTAGAAAGTTATAACTATGCATATGAGACATGTAATAAGTTTGAAAACATTCCTTAGGTTGTTTGGTTAAAAGTTGGGTTCGAAAACGTCATTTTTGCCTAAATATGTACTATAACGACCCAATTAACCTTAAATGTGGAATAATAGATTAGTACGAGGCTTAGAAAGTTATAACTATGCATATGAGACATGTAATAAGTTTGAAAACATTCCTTAGGTTGTTTGGTTAAAAGTTGGGTTCGAAAACGTCATTTTTGCCTAAATATGTACTATAACGACCCAATTAACCTTAAATGTGGAATAATAGATTAGTACGAGGCTTAGAAAGTTATAACTATGCATATGAGACATGCAATAAGTTTGAAAACATTCCTTAGGTTGTTTGGTTAAAAGTTGGGTTCGAAAACGTCATTTTTGCCTAAATATGTACTATAACGACCCAATTAACCTTAAATGTGGAATAATAGATTAGTACGAGGCTTAGAAAGTTATAACTATGCATATGAGACATGTAATAAGTTTGAAAACATTCCTTAGGTTGTTTGGTTAAAAGTTGGGTTCGAAAATGTCATTTTTGCCTAAATATGTACTATAACGACCCAATTACCCTTAAATGTGGAATAATAGATTAGTACGAGGCTTAGAAAGTTATAAATATGCATATGAGACATGTAATAAGTTTGAAAACATTCCTTAGGTTGTTTGGTTAAAAGTTGGGTTCGAAAACGTCATTTTTGCCTAAATATGTACTATAACGACCCAATTAACCTTAAATGTGGAATAATAGATTAGTACGAGGCTTAGAAAGTTATAACTATGCATATGAGACATGTAATAAGTTTGAAAACATTCCTTAGGTTGTTTGGTTAAAAGTTGGGTTCGAAAATGTCATTTTTGCCTAAATATGTACTATAACGACCCAATTACCCTTAAATGTGGAATAATAGATTAGTACGAGGCTTAGAAAGTTATAACTATGCATATGAGACATGTAATAAGTTTGAAAACATTCCTTAGGTTCTTTGGTTCAAAGTTGGGTTCGAAAACATCATTTTTGCCTAAAAATGACCTAGGAAAACGTCATTTTATGGGTTAGAATCGAAATAATGACAGCATGCATGATTGATGGTGTCTTTTATGGGTTTCGATCTGTTCCAAAATGTTGCAAAGTTCTGATCAGAACTGTGCAGATCAGAAACTGTGCAGATCAGTGTACAGAACTGGTCAGAACTGACCAGTTCTATGCACTGATCTGCACAGCTCAGATCAGAACTGTGCAGATCAGTGCACAGAACTGATCAGAACTGACCAGTTCTGTGCACTGATCTGCACAGTTCAGATCAGAAACTGTGCAGATCAGTGTACAGAACTGATCAGAACTGACCAGTTCTATGCACTGATCTGCACAGCTCAGATCAGAACTGTGCAGATCAATGCACAGAACTGGTCAGTTCTGATCAGTTCTGTGCACTGATCTGCATAGTTCTGATCTGAGCTGTGTAGATCAGTGCACAGAACTGGTCAGTTCTGATCAGTTCTGTGCACTGATCTGCACAGTTCTGATCTGAGCTGTGCAGATCAGTGCACAGAACTGGTCAGCTCTGATCAGTTCTGTGCACTGATCTGCACAGTTCTGATCTGAGCTGTGCAGATCAGTACACAGAACTGGTCAGTTCTGATCAGTTCTGTGCACTGATCTGCACAGTTCTGATCTGAGCTGTGCAGATCAGTGCACAGAACTGGTCAGTTCTTTATTTTTATTTTAAAATCCTGCTTTTGAAGGTATGTAATTTTGATGATTTTCCAATGCAATAGCGTCAGGCATGGATGAAGATCAACACGCAAATTCAGGTCCTTCTAACAAATCACCAAATCAAGTGCCCCAAAAGCAAAAAAAGAAGCCAAGAGGCCCTACAAAAGGAATAAAATCCATGCCCGGGGTTCCAAGAATAATTGAATGGGATCACTTGGACCGACCCACAGGGAAATGGGCAACGGATTACAAGAATCACATTGGCGAGATAAGTCGCGCAAAGGTTTCAATATTGATCAGAACCTGGGAAGATGTTTCACAAGGAATAAAAGACACTTTGTGGGAAGACGTCAAGGTAACCGGTTTTATTTTGGAAATTCAGTTGTACATATCTACGTGTCTTTTTCATGTGCTAAAAGACTTTCTTGTTCCTTTTCTTTTTCTTTCATTTAGAGAGAATTTCATATCACAGATGAAACTAAGAAAGAAGTTGTCTTAAAGAGTTGTGATAAGCGTTGGAGGGAATTCAAATCAAGATTGACGACTGGTTGGATCCGGGGTACAAGAAAAAGGCCAAAAGATGAAAAGATGCCATATGATTTGTATAGTTATATAACTAAGGATATATGGAAGGAATTTGTGAAGATACGTACCTCCGAAGAAGCTGAGGTATAAAAATTATTCTTATTTAAAGTCTTGTTATAATCTAAGTTTTATTTTGTTGTAATAATTTCTTTTACCCCCCTAAAATTAGGAAATAAGTGAGAAAGCAAGACAAAGTCAATCTTTCAACATATATCCTCATCATATGGGACAGAAATCATATGCTGAAATGACAAGTGAATGACAGAGAAAAGGGTACATTCCCTCAGTTTCTTCGTCATCTGAAGGTTCCTCTGCGTCTACAATTTCTTCAAGTTTGCCGAGTAGGACATGTTTATGGCTTCTTGCAAGATCGGTACCAGATGAGAAAGGAAATCCTTACTTGCCGGATCACGGCACACAAAAGGTCAAAGAAAATATTGTAAGTTCATTTAACAATTTTGCGTAATGTTGTGATTCCTCTAATTTCATATATGTTCTTAAATATGAAACCAAGTGTTGAACTTTTCTCAAAACCATTTGATTTCATGTAGGATGAATGGAAAAGGAAACAAGATGAAGGGGAATTTGTTCCCAAAAGTGCACGAGATGATGTCTTATCTCGTGCACTTGGTAAGACTAAAGAAGGGAGACCACTAACATTTGGTGGTGGAGTAGGCATCAAAGCTGTGTGGGGGACCGGAGAGCGGCGTAGCTTTCGACGGTATGGAGATGCGGAGATGGAGGAAATGGAAGCAAGAGTGACCAAAAGGGTCAAAGATGAGACAATACAAGAGATGAACTCCAAGATGGATGCCATGGTCATGGAGAAATTTATCACATTTGCTAAAGAACTTGGTGTCCAAATACCAAGCCATATGAGGATAGACGCAAATGTTCATAGTAGTTGTCGTTCCGGGGGTTTAGATCCATTTGCCGACATTACGGTATGATAATTTGTGTTTTTCAAGTAATTTGTTTCTAGTTAATTCTATTGAACTTTTCTAACATGTTACATTGTATTTGCGTTATTGTTCAAAATAAATAATAAGGAACCTGTCCCGTGCCATCTATACCTGAACATAGGCTCGGAGAAAGTCTTTGTTGCCTATGGTACCATATGTCCAGAGTTGCTCCTTGATCACCACAACGACGTCACGTCCGATAACGTGAAAGTGAGCGTTGATGATTTTGAGCCCGCGTACAAAGAAGCTCCCGTCCCCGTGCCTTCTCAATATATTAAGAAACTTGCTCAAGCTCATGGTACCTTCACTCAGTGGCCAAAGCATTTGGTGTCGCTTACGAATGAGGAGGTAACTAACATATGCATGATAATTTGAAGTAGAACTATTATACCATGTATGCTCACTAATATGTATATCGTTATTTGAAAATCATACCTCAGGTAAACAAGCCTACAAGTAAAGAGCCTAAAGGGAAAGGGAACAAAGGGAAAGAGATAGTGGTTGGGGGAAGTGGAACAAAAGCGTCCAACACTAAATCAAAAACCTATTTCCTTGAAAATTATAAAGTGCAAAATTTGAGTGGTAAGTGCAATGTGATGAAAACTATGATGTTGGGATTAAAAGAAGGGGAGCACGTTAAGGTACATTGCACTAAAAGGACATTCAATATGGAAAAGGACTTTGAAATTAGTGTCACCGTTGAAGACACCGATCAACTTCTCTCGGGAGCATGGCTCAATATATCAATAATACAAGTTTTTGTTACGTGAGTTACCTAAATTCATATTTTGCCCCTAAATTTGATTTTTATGATTGTCTTAACGTTCTTACACTCTATATTATAGGGCTTTGAGTGAGTTGTGTATTCACGATGATTGTCACCCCAATAGTATTGGATTCATGTGCCCGGAGATGATCTCGGCCACCATGTTAAAGTCCGATGCAGATCGAATTCTATTGTACATGACGAGGTCCATGAGTGCACTTAGTTCTAAGACATTCATCTTATGTCCATACTACGAAAAGTATGAAAATTACTTTGAACTTCGTTTTTAATTGATTGTTATAAATTTAACTTTTTTTTTTCTAACTACATACGTTTATTGTTTGTATGTAGGAGTCACTGGATGCTTTTAGTTCTTTGCTTGTCTAAACGTGAGGTCTACATATTTGATTCTCAACAGAAGAAGAGAAATTTGATGATTAAGGAGCCACTAAACAAGTAAGTAAAGTATGCATATGAAAATGCCATTTTTGCCTAAATTTTTGCCTAAGGTTCTTTAGTTCAAAGTTGGGTTCGAAAACATCATTTTTGCCTAAAAATGACCTAGAACGACCCAATTAGCCTTAAATGTGAAATAACAGATTTTAAAGAGACTTAGAAAGTTATAACTATGCATATGAGACGTGTAATAAGTTTGAAAACATTCCTTAGGTTCTTTGGTTCAAAGTTGGGTTCGAAAACATCATTTTTGCCTAAAAATGACCTAGGACGACCCAAATAGCCTTAAATGTGAAATAATAGATTGTAAAGGGCCTTAGAAAGTTATAACTATGCATATGAGACGTGTAATAAGTTTGAAAACATTCCTTAGGTTCTTTGGTTCAAAGTTGGGTTCGAAAACATCATTTTTGCCTAAAAATGACCTAGGACGACCCAAATAGCCTTAAATGTGAAATAATAGATTGTAAAGGGCCTTAGAAAGTTATAACTATGCATATGAGACGTGTAATAAGTTTGAAAACATTCCTTAGGTTCTTTGGTTCAAAGTTGGGTTCGAAAACATCATTTTTGCCTAAAAATGACCTAGGACGACCCAATTAGCCTTAAATGTGAAACAATAGATTGTAAAGGGCCTTATAAAGTTATAACTATGCATATGAGATGTGTAATAAGTTTGAAAACATTCCTTAGGTTCTTTGGTTCAAAGTTGGGTTCGAAAACATCATTTTTGCCTAAAAATGACCTAGAACGACCCAATTAGCCTTAAATGTGAAATAATAGATTGTAAAGGGCCTTAGAAAGTTATAACTATGCATATGAGACGTGTAATAAGTTTGAAAACATTCCTTAGGTTCTTTGGTTCAAAGTTGGGTTCGAAAACATCATTTTTGCCTAAAAATGACCTAGGATGACCCAAATAGCCTTAAATGTGAAATAATAGATTGTAAAGGGCCTTATAAAGTTATAACTATGCATATGAGACGTGTAATAAGTTTGAAAACATTCCTTAGGTTCTTTGGTTCAAAGTTGGGTTCGAAAACATCATTTTTGCCTAAAAATGACCTAGGACGACCCAAATAGCCTTAAATGTGAAATAATAGATTGTAAAGGGCCTTATAAAGTTATAACTATGCATATGAGACGTGTAATAAGTTTGAAAACATTCCTTAGGTTCTTTGGTTCAAAGTTGGGTTCGAAAACATCATTTTTGCCTAAAAATGACCTAGGACGACCCAAATAGCCTTAAATGTGAAATAATAGATTGTAAAGGGCCTTAGAAAGTTATAACTATGCATATGAGACGTGTAATAAGTTTGAAAACATTCCTTAGGTTATTTGGTTCAAAGTTGGGTTCGAAAACATCATTTTTGCCTAAAAATGACCTAGGACGACCCAAATAGCCTTAAATGTGAAATAATAGATTGTAAAGGGCCTTAGAAAGTTATAACTATGCATATGAGACGTGTAATAAGTTTGAAAACATTCCTTAGGGTCTTTGGTTCAAAGTTGGGTTCGAAAACATCATTTTTGCCTAAAAATGACCTAGAACGACCCAATTAGCCTTAAATGTGACTACTACGTATATGATTGCATTTACATGTGTAAACAAAGTATATAATTGCACTTACATGTAAAATATTCTTTGCATTTACATGTGTAAACAAAGTATATATAATTGCATATTTTATCGAATGTGTAGTGCTTTTCGGAGTTACAAGAGACTAGGTGGACAATCTAAGGGAACTAAATTAACATGGATTCCAGCACAGGTATATATATATAATTAGTTTATTATTTACCTAAGAAATAAGTTTTTCAAAATTATAACATACAATGTGATAGAAATTTTACTTGTGTTATTTATTTTAATGCATTTAGTGTGCTCAACAACCGGGATCACTAGATTGTGGCTACTACGTCATGCGTTTTATGTACGACATAATAATGAATCATGGTAATAGTCAAGATCTTACTAAGGTATGTTCTCATAAACTACGTACTTTATATAATAAATTGAAGTACACAAAACTATTATATTGATCAATCGTTGATAAATTGAATTATTTACACTTTTTTAGGATTTTTCAAGAACATTGCCTTATTCACCGGAGAAGATTAATGAGGTGAAAGATTTTTGGGCAGATTACTTCATGAACAATGTCGAATTTTTAGCTTAATTTGTAATATGAACTTGATCTCTAGCTAGCTACGTACCTTTGTTGTAATAATTTTATGTTTGTTGTAACATGTTGGTTGATCGATCTATGACGAATTTAATTGCCTTTTATTGGGAACGTTAATTACGTTGTAAACTTTAGTGACAGGTATTAATTATAAATGTATTCTCGGTATTGGGAATGAAGCGTCTAATTTCAAAGACGATCATGTCGGAATTTCCAACTAAAATATTAAAAAACGAATTTTTTTTTTAAAAAAAATAAGTCATTTGCAACGCACGTTAGCTCAATGTGCGAGGCAAATGACTTAATTTTTTGGCGCTAAAATTGTCATTTGCGTCGCACATTAAGCTATTGTGCGTGGCAAATGACTTTTTTTTTTGCGCCTAAAATTCATTTGCGTCGCACATTTAGCTAATGTGCGACGCAAATAACTTTTCAGGCATGGTGCTGAAAAGTCATTTGCAACGCACATTAGCTAAATGTGCGACGCAAATGAACCTTATTTGCGTCGCACATTTAGCTAATGTGCGTTGCAAATGACTTTTCAGCACCATGCCTGAAAAGTTATTTGCGTCGCACATTAGCTAAATGTGCGACGCAAATAAGGTTCATTTGCGTCGCACAAATGTGCGCGTCGAGAGCTTTTGCCACGCACGATGTGCGACGCAAATATGCTTAAAAGTGCGATGCAAATGACCCTTTTTCCACTAGTGCTATAGTGAAGTTGGAATTACCAATCACGTGGGAAGGGGGCCATTCTATGGTTTGACAAAAAAATACTGCAATTAGGATATTTTGAAGCCCGCATATTTAGAGCCGTACGATCTTTTTAATCCGACGATAGATAGAGTTTCTCACCCTAACGTTTTCTATGCGTCCATCTTTATAGAAAACTCCGATCAAGGACCATTTTCAACTTTTGACATTCAAGTTCACTTGATAGACATTTCTTAGTCACAAGACTGGTCCTGACAGTCTATCTTGAATATATCGTCAATTTGAAGGGACTCATCATTTAATAAACCACAAATTAAATGGAAAATGAATTCTATTCATTTCTATGAATGGTTAACCAATAACGTTTTACAAAGTATTAAACTCTAAAACTTTAAAACATTAAATAAGGACATCAAAGCCATTCTCCAATATGTTTGATTCCCATAGTTGCAGTGTGTGAGTTGTGCTTCGCCTGCGGCAGAGGTTTAGTTAATGGATCTGAGATGTTGTCGTCAGTTCCAATCTTGCTTATCTCGACTTCTTTTCTTTCAACGAACTCTCGTAGAAGGTGAAATCTACGAAGTACATGTTTGACTCTCTGGTGGTGTCTAGGCTCCTTTGCCTGTGCAATAGCTCCATTATTATCACAATACAAAGCTATTGGTCCTTTAATGGAGGGGACTACACCAAGTTCACCTATGAACTTCCTTATCCAAGTAGCTTCCTTTGCTGCTTCATGTGCAGCAATGTACTCCGCTTCAGTTGTAGAATCCGCAATGGTGATTTGCTTAGCACTTCCGGCTTACTGCACCTCCGTTGAGGCAGAAGACAAACCCAGACTGTGATCTGAAATCATCTTTGTCGGTTTGGAAACTTGCGTCCGTATAGCCTTTAACAATTAATTCATCATCTCCACCATAGACCAGGAAATCATCTTTGTGCCTTTTCAGGTACTTCAGAATATTCTTGGCAGCAGTCCAATGTGCCTCTCCTGGGTTTGACTGGTATCTGCTTGTAGCACTGAGTGCGTACGCAACATCCGGGCATGTACATATCATAGCATACATTATTGAACCAATCAATGATGCATATGGAATCCCACTCATTCGTCTACGCTCATCTAGTGTTTTTGGGCACTGAGTCTTGCTTAGAGTCATTCCATGAGACATGGGTAGGTAGCCTCGCTTGGAGTCTGCCATATTGAACCTTTGAAGCACCTTATTAATATAAGTGCTTTGACTAAGTCCAATCATCTTCTTAGATCTATCTCTGTAAATCTTGATGCCCAGTATGTATTGTGCTTCTCCTAGATCCTTCATCGAAAAACATTTCCCAAGCCAAATCTTGACAGAGTTCAACATCGGAATGTCATTTCCGATAAGTAATATGTCGTCGACATATAATACTAGAAACGTAATTTTGCTCTCACTGACCTTCTTGTATACACAAGATTCATCTGCGTTCTTGATGAAACCAAAGTCACTGACTGCTTCATCAAAACGTATATTTCAGCTCCTTGATGCTTGCTTCAATCCGTAGATTGATTTATTAAGCTTGCGTACCTTTTTAGCATTCTTTGGATCCTCAAAACTCTCAGGCTGTGTCATAAATACATTTTCTGTTAAAACGCCGTTTAAGAAAGCGGTTTTGACATCCATCTGCCATATTTCGTAATCGTAATATGCAGCGATTGCTAACATTATCCGAATAGACTTTAGCATTGCAACTGGTGAAAAGGTTTCATCGTAATCCACACCGTGGATTTGCCTGTAACCTTTTGCAACCAATCTTGCTTTGAAAACCTCTAGTTTCCCATCCTTGTCCTTTTTCAGTTTGAAAACCCATTTGCTTCCTATGGCTTGATAGCGATCTGGCAAATCGAGCAAATCCCAAACTTGGTTTTCAGACATGGAGTCTAATTCAGATTGCATGGCTTCTTTCCAATGCTTGGAGCTAGGGCTCGTCATAGCTTGTTTGTAAGTCGTAGGTTCATCACTTTCAAGTAATAGAACTTCATAGCTCTCGTTCGTCAAAATACCAAAGTACCTTTCCGGTTGAGATCTATATCTGTGCGATCTACGCGGGGTTACATTTCTAGATGGTCCTTGATTCTCACCAGATACTTCTAAAGATCTCTGAGTTTCAACCTGAATGTCATCGTGAGCATTCTCTAGAATTTGTTGTTCGACTCGAATTTCTTCGAGGTCTACTTTCCTCCCACTTGTCATTTTGGAAATGTGATCTCTTTCCAAAAAGATACCATCTCGAGCAACAAACACCTTGTTCTCAGATGTATTGTAGAAGTAATACCCCTTTGTTTCCTTTGGATAGCCCACAAGGATACATTTGTCAGATTTTGGTTGAAGTTTGTCTGAAACTAATCTTTTGACGTATACTTCACAACCCCAAATCTTAAGAAAAGAAACTTTTGGAGGCTTTCTAAACCATAACTCATATGCAGTCTTTTCAACAGCTTTAGACGGAGCTCTATTTATAGTGAGTGCAGCTGTGTTTAGTGCATGTCCCCAAAATTCTATTGGAAGTTCGGCCTGACCCATCATTGATCTAACCATGTATAGCAAGGTTCTATTCCTCCGTTCCGACACACCGTTCCATTGAGGTGTTCCAGGAGGAGTCAATTCTGATAGAATTCCACATTCTTTCAGATGGTCATCAAATTCATAGCTCAGATATTCACCGCCTCTATCAGACCGCAATGCCTTAATCTTCTTGCCTAATTGATTCTCTACTTCACTCTGAAATTCCTTGAATTTGTCAAAGGATTCGGACTTATGCTTCATTAGGTAGACATAACCATATCTACTGAAGTCATCAGTGAAAGTGATAAAGTATCTGAAACCACCTCTAGCATTTGTACTCATTGGTCCACATACATCTGTATGGATTAAACCCAATAGTTCAGTTGCTCTTTCTCCAACTTTAGAGAAAGGTTGCTTTGTCATTTTTCCAAGTAAACATGATTCGCACTTACCATAATCCTCTAAGTCAAATGGTTCTAGAGTTCCTTCCTTTTGAAGTCTTTCTATGCGTTTTATGTTTATATGGCCTAATCGACAATGCCACAGATAGGTGAGATCTGAATCATTCTTTTTGGCCTTTTTGGTATTTATGTTATAAACTTGTTTGTCGTGATCTAATAAATAAAGTCTATTGACTAATCTAGCAGATCCATAAAACATCTCTTTAAAATAAAAAACGAGCAACTATTGTCTTTTTTTAAAAGGAAAATCCCTTAGCATCTAAGCAAGAAACAAAAATGATGTTTTTAGTAAGACTTGGAACATGGAAACATTCTTCCAGTTCCAAAACTAGCCTAGAGGGCAACGACAAATAATAAGTTCCTACAGCTAATGCAGCAATCCGTGTTCCATTTCCCACTCGTAGGTCGACTTCACCCTTGCTTAACCTTCTACTTCTTTTTAGTCCCTGCGAATTGGAACATAAGTGTGAGCCACAACCAGTATCTAATACCCAAGAAGTTGAATTAGCAAGTATACAGTCTATAACGAAAATACCTGAAGATGGAACAACTGTTCCGTTCTTCTGATCTTCCTTAAGCTTCAAGCAATCTCTCTTCCAATGCCCCTTCTTCTTGCAGTAGAAGCATTCAGATTCAGAAGTGGGTTGGATCACCTTCTTCTTTTCAGACTTGGTGCCACCTGATTTCTTAGTCGGGCTGGCCTTCTTGCCACCTTTCTTAGCATTCCTCTTCTTTCCAGATTTCTTGAACTTGCCCCCACACACCATAAGCACATCTTGCTTATCACTTTTGAGCGTCTTTTCAGCGGTCTTCAGCATACCGTGAAGCTCAGTGAGCGTTTTGTCCAGACTATTCATACTGTAGTTCAGCTTGAACTGATCATACCCGCTATGAAGAGAATGGAGGATGGTGTCTACAGCCATTTTCTTAGAGAATTGCTGATCTAGCTGACTCATATTCTCAATGAGCCCAATCATTTTAAGAACATGTGGACTTACGGGCTCGCCTTTCTTAAGCTTGGTCTCAAGAATTTGCCTATGAGTCTCGAATATTTCGACTCGAGCCAGATCTTGGAACATGTTCTTTAACTCATTGATGATTGTAAAAGCATCTGAGTTGATGAACGTTTTCTGTAGATCTGCACTCATGGTTGCAAGCATTGGACACTTTACATCCTTGTTGGCATCAATCCAACGATTGAGGGGTGCCTGAGTGGCCCCGTCGCCTGCGGCTTCGGGCATCGCCTCTTCCAGGACATACTCCTTTTCTTCCTGCATAAGAACTATTTGCAAGTTCCTTTGTCAGTCAAGGAAGTTTTTCCCGTTCAACTTCTCCTTTTCGAGAATTGATCGGATGTTGAATGAATTGTTGTTTGCCATAGTTAAAACTACAATTGAAAAAGAATAAACAAATAAATAACCATTCATAGTTCTCTTAATAAACTTAAATTCTAGCATACATGCATAATTTATCATTTATTAAGTATTTTATTCAAGTTATGTGTTCCGGCAGGTGTGAATAAAATGATTCCAAGACCCTTAAATCATTGAAAAATTAAGCACATTATGTATTTAGACTCAATTCTAAAATATTTTAGGTAAGCAAAGCCTTTGCTAATAGTCTAGAAACTACTTTTGGTTGATAGGTACGTCTAAGAACTTATTAGGTGAACCTATCTCATTTGCCACGACATAAAATGACTCCTTACTTATATAGTTGAGTTTCACCAAAACTAACATGTACTCACAATTATTTGTGTACCTTACCCCTTTAGGATCAATAAGTAACACCTCGCTTAGGCGGAAAACTATTACTAAGATTGATGTAAAGGTTATCCAAGTAAGTGTTATTTTGCCATGACACCTTTTAACTCAATTTTAAAGTTTGGAACTTAAGGCTCTTACTATGTTGGTTAGATTTTAATTGAACTAAAATCCTTAATCATGCAACATAATCAAGCCATAATCTCATGCATATTTAAGACATAATTAAAAGCAATAAATAACTTAAAGCATGCATAAGATATAAATGTGATCTAGTATGGCCCGACTTCATCTTGAAGCTTCAACTTCAAACTCCGTTTTGAAAATGGATTGGAAACTCCGTCTTGAATTTCACCATGGGAGGCGCCATTTTCTTCAAATAGGATAAGCTATAATTTAAACTAATTACAACTATTTGATGGTACGCATACCATATTTAAATTAAAAATTTTGGTGCATTAGACCAATTTTACATTCAAATTAATGGTATGTAGACCATATTTTCTATCCTATTTGGGCCATACTAGTCACTTTCCATGACCTGCAAAACAGTACATTTTACAATATACCATTCACCCATTCATTTATCAATGAATGGCCCACATAGCTGGTTAGTAGAACATGTTATGCATCACATAAATATTTGCAGCAATTAATCAAGGCTTCCAATAATCTACCAATTATTCAATCTTTATTAATTCTAATCAAGTTGTTTTAACCTTAAAGTAATGTATACCTAATCAAGAGTTATGACTAAAACGCTACCACTTAAACCAAGAAATTTACATGCTTTACTAATTTTAAACATAAAATTGTATTTCCTAGTCTAACCGGAAACATACAAGTTTAATTAAAATTTAAAGTTCATATAAATTATTATTTGAATCCTTTAATTTATTTTTAGTTTATTAAATTAATTAATTTAAATTTAATCAAGGTTTTAATTTTAGTAAAATAATTAGTATAAATTAAAATTTATAATAATTAAATTATTCAAAATTAAATTCCGAGAAAAAATTAAATTACGAATTTTAAAATTAATTAAAATCGTTTTTCCAACTGAAAATCAAAATTAAAAAGCAAAGCGCATCAATCGGGTCAAGACGAGGCCATGGGCTTGCGCCCATGCCCCGTCGAGTCCACGAGGCAGCATCGCCCCTCACGAGTGATCGCACAGCAAGGCACGAGCAGCAGCCACGCGCAAACGCAGCAAGCCAAGCAAGCCACGCTTGCGCGCAACAGCTTGCTCGCTGCATCGTAGCGCAACAGTTGTTTGGTGAGGCAGCGCTCGGTGTGGGCGAGCCATCCCTCGCTGAGCGCTGCTCGCTGCTGCGAGGCATCCCTCGCTGCACGCGCGCGCGCCCGCCTACTCGCTTGTGCCTTGCCTCTCGCCCCATCCGCCCATGCCTCATCGCAGCACTCGACGCAAGGCAGGGCTGCTGCCTTGTGCTCGCGTGCCACTCGCTTGCTCGCTGCATACGTACCGCATGGGCGACGAGCTCCCTTGCTCGTCGTCGCATGCCCGCACTATACAACACCCCTTAAGGGTTACACGTAGCGTCCAATGCTTTGTGCGTGCAAGATTCATGAGCGGATTACATAAAAAACAAAACTTTTTAATTTAAATTTATAGACGAATTTATAAATCATATTAATTTCATAAATTTAGGGCAAAAAATCGAAAGTTTATTATTCAAATTAATTTCCGATCAAGTTTATTTTCATGGATTCAAATCTAGGTCTTAAAATTTAAAAATTTACCAAATTTAACAAATTTTATGGTGGTTTTTAATCATGGATTCCTAATTATATTGCTAATTAATTATGAAAATCAAATCAAATTCTAAATTATTCGAATTTCAAGAAATTAATTAAAATTACAAATTAGGTTGTATAATTAACAAGCTTAGGAATTAAATTTTTTAAACATATACAGTAGGTCAATCATAGATTCAAGATTTACAAACAAGAATCGCAAATATTTAATTTAATATCTTAAAAATTACAAATTTTGCGTTCGAAAAACTAAAACCTCCGAAAAGTCATAGTTAAGCTTCAAATTTGGGAATTCTGGATTCGGCATCAAATCTTTGATTTTAGCCAAAATTTTAAAACACCGTTTACATGCGAAATTCACTATAAAATTATACGATTCCGACCATTATTGACTAAACTGCCGAATATTCTGCGAACATATAGTTAAATAATCGCACGAATTTGCAATTAATTACAAAAAATCGAAATTAATCACCCCTTTAATTCATTGCAAATTTATAAAATTTAACCATGTTAACTAATTTATTATGGAATTAATTAGAGGGCTCGTGATACCACTGTTAGGTTATGATACATATAAAACATATATATTTCATGCGGAAAAACCATAAAGCCAGGAATCCAAATTAATTGCTACATAACAATTAGCATAATTTAGGATGCATACATTTGTAGCGTGCCCTCCCTAGCTGCTCCCGAACCGAACAAGAACAAGTTTAGGACTCCAAGTGTAGTCCCTCCGTAGATAGTCCACAGCACGTTCGGATCCGCCTTAGCTTTAATTAACTAGAATTGCACCTAAGGTATTATGTTTTATTCGAATATTTGAGGCAATATTAACGTTAGTTTTAATCCTTAAAACTATGTGAATACTTGAAATTATGTGTTCATAAGTTGCGAGTGCCATCACATATTTATAGGGTAGGAATAATGGAATTAGAAGTCTACTAGGTTTCAAGTGATATAATTCTATTAGAATTAGACTTTAATTAAAACTAGTAACTCTAGGAAATTAATCTTTTAATCTAATCCTAATTGCTTAAGGATTTGATGCATGCACGAACTTCAACATACACACGCGCACGGCCCACAAGAGGCGCAGGCCATGCGCGCGGGCGGAGAAGCCCACACGCTGCTCGCAGCCCACACGCTGCTCGCAACCCATGGCATGCTCGCAGCCCATGGGCGCGCTGGGCCTTGCGTGCCTTTGGCTGCTGCTGCGTTTTGCCTTGCGCGCTGGGCTTGCTAGGCGTGGGCCTGGCTTCGTGCTGGGCCTTGGATCTAGCAAGCTCGTCCGATGTTTATTTCGTACGACGCGCTTCCGATTAATTTTCCGATTCCGAAATTCATTTCCGATTCGAACAATATTTAATATTTCCGATTCCGGAATTAATTTCCGTTTCGAACAAATATTTAATATTTCCGATTCCGGAATTATTTTCCGATGTCGATAATATTTCCGATTCCGACAATATTTTCGTTTTCGGCAATATTTTCATTTCCGATAATATTTCCCGATACGTACCATGTATTCGTTTCCGGCAACAGCTACGACTTGGATAATATTTATATTTCCGATACGATCCATATTTCCGTTTCCGGCAATATCATCGTTTCCGGAGTAGATAATTTGCCTTTGACGATTTCAGCTCCCACTGGAACCGAGATCCGTCGATTCCGAATATCCATAAATGGAGTATTTAGTTCCTTTAAATACTTGATCCGTTCACGTACTATTTGTGTGACCCTACGGGTTCAGTCAAGAGTAAGCTGTGGATTAATATTATTAATTCCACTTGAACTGAAGCGGCCTCTAGCTAGGCATACAGTTCACTTGATCTCACTGAATTATTTACTTGTATAATTAATACTGAACCACATTTATTAGACTTAGCATTAAATGCATACTTGGACCAAGGGCATTATTTCCTTCATCCTTTGCACCCTTTTGTAATGGATGTTTTGGAGGGTTATGACATTGGCCTAGCCCAGCTGACCCATAACTCTTGGGCGAACGTCTTTGGGTATATTACCAAGTGTGCATTGAGTGACGTCAGTCCTTCCTTTCCTGCTTTTGTTAGACTTGTAGATATTTCCCCTTCCTCTCGTTCTCCCCAAGGATGGTTCACCCTGTATAGCCGGCGGGGTTATAAGACGGTAGTGGGTAAGACCTCTAGCTGGGTGTGGTGGAGGAAAAAGTGGTCTATTATCCGAATGGAGGTCCTCCCTCTTTCAGAGCGTCTTTCACGCTGGAATTACCGGCACCGCTATTTGTCTAGAGATGACACATATCCTCGTCTTTTGTCAAGGGATTGGAGGCTCATAAAGCCTTTATTTCAGGCTGAAATGTATCGGCTGTCTGCGATGAGTCACGCATGGGTGCCCAATAATTGGCTTCCCCATGTGGGTCAGTTCACCAACATGGTCTTCCTCGCGGTCGTTGGTCTCTGCCCCTACTTGAACTGAGGTAGTTTTTGCATTGACTTTCCACTAAAGCCTTGTTTTATTATCTTTCACTAATCCTCTTGGTTTGTGTAGATTCTTCCATGAGTCGTTTGTCCCCTGAAGACAAGGTTTGGTGGACGTACCTACCTGGTTGTCCCAGGTGTATACGGATGATATCTTCAAGGCCGTGGAGGCTAAGAAGAAAGACTTCTCGAAGAAGTCCGATGAGGGTGCCTCTGGTGACGCTGCCAAGGTAAATTTTGTTCAGTTTTGATGTATTTATGTATTCCTTTATCTATCTATGCTTGGTTGTTCACACTTTTTCATTTTTTAGGAGCCTACTTCGTCGACCACGAAGAAGCGTCCTGCATCTTCAGCGGTGGCCCCTAAGCCCAAGCGTCAGCAGCGTCCCTTCTTCAAGAAGCTGGGCACTGCTGATACTGCAGCGAAGCCGTCGCTGGCGAGGCCGTCAGCCCCTCTGGCTGGGGGAGAACGAGCCCCTATTCCTCAGGCGTCCACCCTTCTACCCGAGCCAAAAGAGACGTCTCCCATGGTGACCGTCAAAAGAGATTCCGCGGCCAAAGCTGCCGTTGCCGGGGTGGTCACTGATCCGGTTGACGCCCCTGGCGCTGCTGCGAATGTTGGGGTAGCTATCACCTCCTCGTCGAGAGAGGGGAAGGGCAAAGAGTCCCAAGGTCCTCCTGTTGGGGATGTCTCTATGCCTCCGCCAGCTCCATCGGCTGGTTAGTTGTTTAATACTTAGGACGTCGTGATAACTTGGTAGTTTTGGTGTATTAATTGACGTATTGATAATGATTCAGGTGACATGTTCAAACGGATGCGGCGTGCTGAAGTGGCGAACATTCGCCCATCAGGCGGGTTTAGTTCAGAGGAAAAGGATAAGATCCTTTCTGCCGTCTACGATGCAATTCCTGAGGTGTATGTAAGCTCGCTTCCTGGAATTGATCTGGGGTACTTTGGGGCCATGCAGTCCCTCAAACTTGATGTAAGTTTTTTTTTTCTTCCAAAAATTAAGTCTATTTTTGGTCACGGCAGCTCTTCATCCGTTGTGCCGAGGGTAGGCATTACCGCTTCAATATGCATAAGGAGATGCTAAAGCATAAGGGCCAAATTGAGAATCATGAGAAGTATGCTGAGAAGAAGGCTAGGCAGATCAATGAGGATGCGGATATCAAGATCAAGTCAGAGACGGACGCTCTAAGGAAGGCTGAGGAGGACGCCCAGGACTACGAGAATAAGCTGCTGGAGCATGAGGAGAGGTTGGCCGCGCTAAGAAAGGGGTATTCCGCCGTCTCAGAGCGGGTCACCAATTTCTCTTCCAAGGTGGACGCCTTGGAGAAGAAACTCAAGGATACCCAGGACGAGATTGAAGTCGTGCGGGGGGAAGCCGCTAGCTCTTTCAAGCTTGGGGAGGAGTCCATTTTGGAGAATGCTCGGCGGGCCTGGGATCAGTCAATGTACGGGAAGGACTTCTCCTGGTTTAAACGTCGGATCTCATACCAGATGGCCGTCTCGACGGCTAGACGCCTTGGTCTGGATCCTCCTGAGTTCTTTAGTGAGGGGGAGGATGAGGACGCAGAGGAAGAGGAGGTGAATTCCCCTGAAAACCAGGACGTCCAGGACGAAAGCTCCACGGCCCCTCATCCATAGTCGGTTTTTCTTGTTAGTTGGTTTTCGTGGCGTCGTGGACGCTTGTAATGACATTGGTGCCTTTTGGCATTATTTTATTTGGTTTTGTTGCGCCCTGTGCGCATGTATGAATATTTTGTGCCTCCTGTGCACTTTGTGTTTTATTCCATTTCAGTTTATTACTGATTTTTAGGAACATACTTTTTGGTCCATTTGTGGACGGTTACCCCAGTGTTTTAGGTGATCAGCCTAATTTGGGGCGTTAATCTAGGCCACTTCTCAGGCCGTCAACCGATTAGTCTTTTTGTGAAGCCTTCAAAGGAGAAGGCGTCCTTTTCAATGACTGCTCTGTTGAGTCTTGTTTTTCGTATTCACGTCTTTGTCAGTTCAGGCCACTTTTAGAGCCGTCGTTCAGTTTATCACTCGTGACGCCGCCTCTTAGGGATCGTTAGTGGAAAGCGGGGTATTCCACACTTTAGTTTTTTGCTATGTAATTTTGAGTGGCTTTATTGAGCCATGAGTTCATCAGATAAGGAAATATTATCATGAAGCTTATCATTTTACTAACGAAGCTAAATTGGCCGTTTTGTAGGCAAGCATTACAGGCCGTTTTGTGGGCTCTTGCACAATTGTTAGGCCGTTTAGTAGGCTCGTATTACATAAAGTATCCTGACTAATCTAATGACATTCTATTTTTTAGCCACTTTTTTCTATCTTGGCTGGGATACTCTCGTTGGCAGTAGGTAGCTCTTCCTCATGCGTTCTTTTGCCTCTTGGTTCGGTCAAATCTTTCTTCCATGCTGACGGATTGAGGGTCGTGAGGTAGCAGTCTCTTGCTTGATGTTGGTCTCCATGTATATTACCTATCGCCCCATCGTCTCATACGAACTTCAGGAGCATGAGATGGGTGACGACTACCGCTTTAATTTTGTTCAGGGTGGGACGTCCCAAAATGACATTGTATGCTGTCAAATCTTTGACGATTAGGAAATCCACTCCCATCTTTCGTCCATCTTTTCAATCTCCAATTCGAACCGGCAAGTTGATGACGCCTACGGGATGTATGATGCTTCCTCAAAAACCAATGATGGGATAGTGTATGCTCTCTATGGTTTTGGGATCGTGGGCTAGGCGGCTGAGGCACTCCATGCTCATTATGTCAGATGAACTTCCAGTGTCTATCAGGATACACTTCACTCTCATGTTGGAGATTTTGATCTCGACTACGAGGGGGTCATCATGTGGAGTGGCTACTCGTCCACCATCCGATTCACATATCTCTATCCGAGGAAATGGGTCCACAGGTGACTTCCCTGACAACATTACTTGACCTAGGCGGCGGGCATAGTCTTTTTGTCCCCTCATGGTGGGTCCTCCAGCGGCTGGCCCCCCGGATATGACGGCTACAAGTCCCCCTTCGATGTGATTTCGCTCTGTAGGTGAGACAGGTGACTTATTCTTTTTGTACTGGTTCTTCCCCGAGCCGTGAGCACTCCTTTGTAGGTAGTCTTTAGGTGTCCTTTGGAGGCCAGGCCGTATAGGGCTCTCTTCAAGCTTCTGCAGTTCTTGGTATCATGCCCTATATCTTCGTGGAACTGGAAATACAACTTAGGGTCTTGACTCTCAGCAGGAGACTTCATGGGGAAAGGTCGTTCAAGATCAAACCTAATCCCGACGTCCACCAGTATCGTGAGGAGGTCCGTGTTGTACTCGAAATATTCTCTTTCTTGTGGACGTTCTCTCTTGTGTCCAGGAGAGTTGGTATCCTGCTCTTTCGAAAGAGCCCAAGTACCATTTACTCTTGGGGCTTTTCGGTCTGTCTTGCCTTTCTTTCCTGAGGAATCTGTTGCCTCACCAGTCTTTCCATCTTTGGACGCGCTGCATATTTCTGTTGCGTGGATAAATGCTCCAGCCTCGTCCAATACTTCAGCCATAGTCCGAACGCTCTTCATAACCAAATCAAACTTTAATGATCCTTTCTTAAGTCTCCTAATAAAATTATCGAAGGAGACGTCGTCGGGAAGATATGGGATCTGTCCAGCCTCTAGATTGAAGCGCTTCACATAGATTCTTAGTGACTCATCTTTTCCTTGTTGAATGCGTCCCAAATGCATGCCTGTTTTCCTTTCTTCCTTGTGTGCCATGAACCTGGTGGAGAACAGGGTTTGTAATTCGTTGAAAGAGGCAATTGATCCCGGGGCAATCGTTCGAACCATTTGGACGCCACTCCTTTAAGGGTAGCAGGAAAGTATTTGTAACAGGTGGCTTCATTAGTTCCTTGAACATACATGTGGTGACGGTATGCAACTAGGTGCATATCTGGGTCGGTGGTACCGTCATAGTCTTTAATGGTAGGAGTTTTGACTTTAGGTTCTTTCGGGGGGTTCATTATGTCCTCAGAAAAGGGGGTGCTCATGTGCCTCAACGTCATGTTATTAAACCCTTGTTGGATGTGATAGGTTGGTTCACGACGGCTGGAGACCATACGGGGGCGCATGCTCACTCTGTTAGGCGTCATCTGGGTCTGCCCTCGAACAGGGGGGTAAAATGGAGGATCGATCTTCCATTACTGGGGTGGATCCGGTGTCTGATAGTTCAGATTCAGCTTCATAGTGTTCCTGACGTCTCGAGGAGGGCCGCAAGATGGCCGGTGGGTTTCCCTTGGAAGGTGGCCGCGTAGCCTGCTCTCGCCGCGACAGAAAGGCTTGATGGCCACGGTCAATCTCCGAGCGTTCTGCCACAGGACTGGCTCCACGGCTGGCTTGTGGACGGGAGCTTTCCCCTGCTCTCTATACGTTGGATCTAAGTGGCATTCTGTTTATCCGATTGACACCCAGACTGAGGGGCCTCTGCGGGGCCGTCCTCTTAGTGTTGTAGATTAACATGTTCCTTCGTATTTCATCCTGCAACGTGGTACTCATCTGCTGTTGAAAGGTTTGATTCATTTGATGTTGGAATCCTGCTAGGATCTCGCGCAGCAATCCCACCGAGATTGGCAAGTCCAAATTCTCATCCAGCACGGAGTCTCGAACACTGGGGCTTAGGTGGCCGCCCGGTGGAG
Source organism: Spinacia oleracea (assembly GCF_020520425.1). Classification (NCBI taxonomy): domain Eukaryota; kingdom Viridiplantae; phylum Streptophyta; class Magnoliopsida; order Caryophyllales; family Amaranthaceae; genus Spinacia; species Spinacia oleracea. Next base: position 93,528,048 of record NC_079490.1, read on the forward strand.
GTGCTTCCAGGACTGGTTCTTTCTCTACCACCACTTCGGCCTCCTGCACTCGGCGTGGTGTGTTTCCGGCATTTGCGACTCTATTGGCTTCTTCTATATGGCGTTGACTCCTTTCGCGGGGCCGTCTCTCCTCTCCACCATTATACTCTCCTTCAGATTGCGGCTCGGCCATGATACTATACCTCCCCACAGACGGCGCCAAACGTTGTGGGATCTTTTACGGTGATGACGTGTCACGCGTTCCTCGTAGGTATCAAGTATGAGCTGGCACAATCCTCTGGCAACCTGCAAAACAAGAATATTCCCGTAGGAATATTCCCGCCGGTGCTTTAGTAAGTATAAGCTAGAGAGAGACGTAATTTGTAGAAAGAAGGCAGAGCAAAGATAGTTTCAGGTTGGTGGGAATGAATTCATTGCCCCCCTTGCCTTGGGATCTAAGCTATTTATAGGGCTAGGGGTTCTTGAGAATTGATCCACAACCCTAACCTGATGATTGAGTGTTTTCCTAGATTAGGACATGTGTCTAATTAGTAATAGATCTGATTAGACCTGCTTGGCTCTTTGCATGTTTGGGCTTCTCTGCAAGCTCTGGGCTTCTCTGCAAGCTCTGGGCTTTTGGACATGTTTGGACCAGGATTTCTCAATGGGGTTAGTATGTGTTGCAGAGATCCATGAAATGATCTTTGTCTTCTTATGTTGACCTTTGTAGCAATGCCAGGTGGCAGTCTACTATTTCTGGCCACATCACATTTAATAGCTTTTCGGGAATTAGTTCGGAAAAACATAATTATACGATTAAACTTTGAATCGTGAAATCGTATATCGTATATCGTATTGCGTATATTCGTAAGCTAGGCGAGACAAATAATCGTATCGTACGACATTGGATCGTCAAGTACGAAACGATAAATAAATTGTCGAAGGATAATTTAATCGTAATACGAAAGCAACCCACTAGCCGGAGCGCACAAGCGCAAGGCCCATGGGCGCAGCGTGCATGGCAATGCAGCGCTGGCCCATAAGCCTCGCTACTGTGTGGCGCGCGCGGACAAGGCACAAAGCAAGCAGCAGCTCGCGGCCCGCGTTGCTGTGCGCGCATAAAGCCCCTCGTGGGCTTGCTGGCCGGCCAATGGCCTTAGGCCTTGGTCGGTTGGCTTGCTTACTATCTAGGTTATTTTAATAACCTAAACTTATGTTTTTCTAGCACAGAATTCAGATTACACACAACCTTAGGAGGAAAGAGAAACCCTAATTCTCTCTTTGCCTCCATGAATGTGTTCTTCCCAAAAAGCAAAAACTCTTGAGTGATTGTCTAAGCTACGATTATCAAGACGGATCTGAACATGTCGGTGAACCAAGTAGAGGAACGACAAGTGGAGTTCTTTGTTCGTGTTCGTTGATACTATACTCGGGAAAACACGCTTTAAATGTAAGTATGCTTAAACTGTGCTTTATACATGTTTCCTGACTTTGGGGATGTTCCGCACATGTTATGTATGTTTAACTGTATTCCCATAAAGTGGTATCAGAGCCTTGTGTATTCAAAGAATTTTTAGCATGATTGTATTGTTTTTGCTGTTGTCGAAAATTTTGGAATTTTGTTGATTTTTTCGGAATTATTATGAATTATTGGATTAATTGCGTAATAGGTTCTGAAATAAAAAATATTCGTATTTTCGACTTTTCTGACCCTAATCTGATCGAAAACGATTTTCTAAGATCAACTCATGAGAACGGAATTGCAAAAACAGGCCTCGAAGTTGTGTTTTTTTGGCGTTTTTGTTAATTTTCAAGTTACAATTAATAAATTCGGAAAGTTTCTCAATTAATTGGTCAACCTAAACTACTCGGAATCGATTGAATTTTTGACACAATGTTGCTGGGTATATTATTGAATGATGGTAAAAATGTCAGCTATTTTCGATAAGTATAAACCCTAATTCTGCTTTCCCCAAATTCGTACATTTTAGATCGCTAATTGATTTTGGATCTAGTAATTTAGTTAATTGGGAAAGGGAATATAATTTCATGGACAATGGCGAATTTTAAAAATTATTGGATTAAAATTTTGAATAGTTTCGTTAATTTTAATCGACACTTAAACCAAATGGATTAAAAATCTGAAATTTAAATGTTTAAAGCGATTTAAAGTTTTAGATTTGATTATTTAAAAGTTCAAATTTTCAGTTGAAATTATTCGTTCTTAAAATTTGAATAATGTTAGCCTTGATTTAAAAATTTAACGAAATTGGATTGTTGTTAAATTAACTAAATCGTAAAAATCGTTATTTTTCAAAAATAAAAATCGTAACTTTTTGTGAAAAATAACTTAAATGCAAACGTCCGTGATTTTTTTTTTTTAATTAAGTTGGTCCGTAGTACAAACCAAAGGCACGAACACAAGGGTGGGGTGGACGTGTGGCTCGTCGAGCCACGCGGGCAGCCACATCTGTGCCGAGCCGCAGCGACGCGGGTAACAGCAAGCGTGTTGGGTGCCGCTCGCGCTGGGCGAGGAAAGGGCGAGCAAGACAGGCGCCTTTGCGAGAGCTGCGAGCAAGCAAGGCACCTTGCCTTGCCCAGCGTCGAGCATACAGCACACAGGGGCAGCGCATGGCTGCAGGTAGCCAGGTACGTGGGGCGCTGGCTGCGGGTAGGAATGGCAATAGATCGGACTCGGGTCGAATGTAGTAAACTCCATATCCGATCCATTTAAAATTCAGACTCCAAAATTACATCCATATCCAAATCCATTTACAATTCGGACTCTAAAATTTCATCCATATCCATATCCATATCCATTTAAAATTCGGACTCCAAAATTGCATCCATATCCAAATCCAAATCTATATCCATATCTAAATCTGAATCATGCGTTAACTTTACTTACATAGAACTTGTATTTTTCTAATTTTAAACTAATTTTAGAAATCCTATTTCTCATTTACCAAAATGTACTGAGTTTCTAATAAATTAATAAATTACAAATGTATGCGCTTTAATCAAATATATTGCATTAAATTGGGAACTTCCTTTAAAAAAAGTTATGTACGAAAAATAATATATTTTGAAATAATTTCAGGTCGTATTTGCACTCGGATTCGGATTCGGGTCGGAGTCTCTGCAGACTCCATATCCGATCCATATCCATTCAGATTCGATGTTTTTAATCGGATTCGGATTCAGACTTTTTTTCTCGGATTCGGATCGGAGTTTTTTATTCGGATCGGGTCGGACTCGGTTCGGATTCGGATGTAATTGCCATCCCTAGCTGCGGGGGCATGGGCTTTGCTCGTGTGTCTCGTAGGCCATAGCGTGCATTATTGGGCTGGGCACAAGCTTAGCCCGCACTTGCACTCGAACAAAATTTTTTTTGTTTCGTTGGGCTTGACTTTTATGTTTGCATTAAAATGGGCTAACGGGATAATTAAAAATTATTTTATTTAACTTGGACCGGGCCGCGAGTTTAATTTAATATTTAAATAATTAATTATCCGGAATAATTATTGGTTTGAGTGGGAGCCACTAAATGAAATTAAAATGAAATAATTATTTTAATTATTTTTCGTAGGTCGCATTATTTTAATTAAATTCAATTTTAATTAGAATAAAGTCTAAGGATTAATAATTTGGAAATTGATTAATCTTTTAGGACGCGTTTATGTGAACGTGAATTTTAATTAATTCACGTAAATACTTGCATAATTATATGGGCCATTCGTTTTAGCATACGAATGGGTGAATGCATAGAATGTATATTTTATGTAATGCAGGTACTCCAAGTGACTAGTATGGCCATTCTAGGATAGTTAATTAGGGTCTGCGAACCGTTTTATCTTTGAATGTAAAGTTCTAAATATGGTCTGCGAACCATGGAAATTTTGATGTAATTTTATTATTTCAAGTATTTCTAGTTTAGAACTTTAAGTTAGCATTGAATGAAGATTCAAGACGATGCCAAGCTAACAAGATGGTGAAGAAGATTGGATGCTTCAAGACAAGAGTTTTGGGCCATACTAGTTCACCAATTTTATTTAATTTTTTATATATTGAATGAATGAATATTATGCATGAATGCGTTGTTTGTATGACTCGATTAGATTTAGTTCACTAAATAATCGAACCAACATAGAACAACTAGGTCCAAAGTAATATTGAGTTCAAAAGTTGCCTTCCAAATCAAGCACTTACAAAAATCTAAGGATCTAACGTAGTAGGTTTACGCCAAAGCGAGGTGCTATATTAGTTGACTTAGATGGTAAGGCGTCCCAAAGGAGCACGTTGATTTTGGTTTCAACTCAAACAACAATGGCATTATGTTGTGGCAATGGGATAAATTATGGTATTAATTTATTAACCAAGAGTAATTTGGAGATTACTAGCAATAGGTTTTGCTTACCTAGAATCTTAAAATACTTAAGACCTGCCAAAGCTGCTTAAGGATTTAGGACTTTTAGGGTCTTGCAATCGTTTCATTCATTTTGGACCATGTTTTATTTTTGCATGAATGAAATATTTAATAGCTTTGATGATTGCATGAATGCTTTTATTTCAAGTTATTAAAGTATGATAAATGTTTTCTTTGCTAGTTAATTTTGTAGAATCGTAAATCTTCAACTTTATTGCGTTCGGACAATAGAACTGCGATATTTCCTCAATCGATTGGTAACTAATTTTGAGAGCAATTCTCAAAGAAAAGGAGAATGAGAGCGTATCTTGAATGTTATTTTCTTATAATGATCTTCATGGTTGCTTTCAAACTGAAATTTGAATGGTAGACCAATTGGACCTCATATATTCAGAATACTGGGTAGTTTTGGAATAATGAAGTATTGAGTTAAAGACTCATGTATAACCAATGGTTAACAACCAATTTTCTTTTGATTCGATAAATGAAATAGACTCATTGGATGTTGTCATTCAAAGTGAATAAAAGAAAGGGACTTTGTAAGCATAGCAAAGTAAGAAGATCAAGCAAAGAGTAAAATCTTTTGGACTATAAGAAAACGTGCTAGAAAGGATAGGAAAGGGGAACAAAAGAAATGAATTTAGATATTCTATTTCTACCTTGAGGTTTATGTTAAAGAGAAACGACTTAGCAAATAAACTCCCATGGTATTATATTACCGCTTGAGGTTCTAACGCTTGTTAAGAACTCAAATTCCGGGAGCTAAGTCTGGTTATTGACCTACAAGTGGGAAATGAAGCAAAGTTGTGCTACATTAATTGTAGGGTCATCATGTTTGTTTTAAAGCCCTTGTAAAGGCTGGAACTTAATGGTATTATGTTCCATTAATCATCATAATCAATTTCTGTTTGGACAACAGAAGGACTCACATTCAAAGTAAACAAAAAAACATTCGTTGAATGTTTATTTGAATGAAATGGTCATTTAAGGGTTGAGTCATATGATTGATTAATAATCAAACGAATCTCTTCACACTCAAACTTCAGAAGGTTCAAATAAAATACTTTGATTTGTGTTCCACATATCTTTGGAAATGTCATACGACCATATCAACAAGACAACATTCCAAGATTCCATGGCATGGATTTCTGAAAGTTGGTTAATTTAAGACACGTGGGTCTTGCTTGTTGAACATGACATATAAATGGACTATTGTTAGAAGTTTCTAGACAATAAAGTTCATGGGCCAAAGATGGATTTTATGACTTACCTATTTCACAAGAATTTGAGAAAATAGGGCTATAGTTACTCAACGTGAAATATGTGAAATGCTTCAATGCGATTCACAAAAGGGTATAAAATCAACTTGGCAAGAATTTTGGAACATCTAGGCTGGGTCAAAGTGATGTTTGCATGAGCCAAGAAAGATTATCTAGATTGTTTATATGGAATTATGACAATCGAAGCTCCATAAGAATATGGTATGTCCAAATGGAGAAATCGGAATCTATTCGATTAACGATAATCACGACTATTTTCCTATACAGTTTCTAAATGATACTCTCAAGTGATTATCACACTAAACAAAGTTGTGAAAGCTAAGGACAAGATGTCATAAGGATTGAACTTCGGTTCAGTACATCTTTTCAGTACATATATATATCTAGGGTTGTCAAACCCAGTGGGAGTTAGTGTTTACATCAAACAAACTCAAGAATAGATATATGTTTCTTTATGAGCGACTCATAGAAATAAAAGGTATTGATTCTACCACAAATCTGAGAACATATGGTTGTTGCTCTAGGTAATGTCTTTTAGGAAACCATCATATTCCAAAAAGGCAAGTGGGAGAAAATGACCTCGAAGTGACCTCAAAAGGACTTCGAGTCAAGCAACAAACAAATGTAGGATACTTAGGAGTCTTTGGAAAAGCTCCGTACTTAGAAGCGTTTGGAAGAGCTTCAGGAAGACTTTAGAAGTGCTTCAAGAGAATCCTAATACTCAAAGGACTTGAGTAATGTCTTTATAGACACTAAAGTTTGAGGTTCAATACCTAGGTAAATCGTATAAGGAATAGAATTCAACCAAGATAGATACATAGATATCTCGAGGAATGAAAACTATGAAGACTTTGGAAGTGCTTCAAAACATACGACTTACAGGTTAGCTACGACGAATTAAAATTCCCAAGTATGGTTTGAGGCCATCAGAAACATTATTATGGTTCGAGGCCATATAAAATTGTTTGAGGCCATTTTATCCAAAGTACATTCATCTTAAAGAATCAAATCTATGATTTGGTTAATTTGCATAAAGGGTTTACTCCCATTAGTTGCAAACATGTTTTCTAATGATAGAACGTTGATTTGCATAAAGGGTTCACTCCCATTAGTTGCAAACATGTTTTCTAAGCATACAACGTTGATTTTCATAAAGGGTTCACTCCCATTGGTTTCAAACATGTTTTCAAAACATACAAAGATGATATTGTATACACATACAAAAGAAAAGCTAGATTGGTGGTTAAAGATTATAAACAACTTCACGGTGTTGATAATGTTGAAATCTTTTTCACCAAGTCGGAATGCTTGAACTATTTTGGATAAATCTAGCAATCATTGCATATGGAAATATGGCAATTGGAAAACGAAACACCTTCCTCTATTGGACTTGTGGAAAGGAATTATGTACATCACACAATGTAAAAGTTTTGGATGCTAGATAAAATAGCAAGCTTAAGAAATCTATTCGTAGATTAAAGCATGCAAGTGGGAATTGGACCATATTTTTCAACAAGGCTATTGAGCAATAATAGATTTATGAAAACATGGATCATCTTGTAGATGATGAGTTTAGTGGGAGCTAAGTCAAGTTTATTGGTTCTACATATGAGATACATATCTCTCTATTGAAAATGACATTCAAATTCTAATTGGTTAGATTTGAAAGTATTTGTCAATATTAGAACCATGGCGAAACTTAGAACATATTGGGTTAAAGATCTATTGGATAGGATCTAAAGCGTTGTTTGGTTTCTGTAAAACCAATTACTAAATCAAACACAATTTAGAGACTCAAAAGAGACTCTCAACCCATATGAGTAAGTGTAAGTAATGAATGCTTTAACTAAGTATAAATCTAGGCTATTATCACTAAAGTTAAACATGAAGGACCTTGAAGAGGTGCCTTCACCTTATATCACATGGCAATGCCAAGATTTTAGCAAGATTCAGTATCTCTTGAAACAGAATAAAGCTAAAAGTTACATGGATAGATTTTAAAATGCGAATGGTTTTTGCATTACAATCAATCATGTATGATGTGATATATAGATCGCCAAGATAACTCGTGAACATTGGATCGTGACGAGTTTATACCAATCTCTATTGATCTAGATCAAAGATCATTAGAACCATATCAAGGACATCTAATACATTTGGATATGTACGATGAGCACTTGATAAGAGGAAGTAAAGATGAACTAAAGTTTTGATGCTACATGCATTTGCCTAAGAAAAAGTTGAATCTTGTTGTTAGACAAACAACAAACATACACGGTCAATTAGGCGTCGTGATTAAAAGGTGGTAACATAGGTTCTAAACCATATGTGATGCATGGGAAACTGAATCAATGATTAGTTTCCAAGTTCTCAGTTGAAAGATGTATCTCCCACATCTCTGTGAACTGGTTGGAGTATTCCAAAAGGATGAAATCATTTGCAATTCTACATAATTGAAATGAATTCATCATTGCCTAAGAAGCAATGAAAGGGAATTGTTTCTAGTGGGACTTCTTCAATGAACTCAGGTTGATCACAAGTCTGCTATCTGAATAATTTTCTATTTTGAATATGAGAATCATTCTAACAGCAATGAAAGACTAGATCATTCTATAAACATAATTAAAGATCTTTTCATCTTACATCGAAAGGCTTTCGATAGAAAGGATTCTAAGAATATCAAAGTATGATAAACTAAACCACTACATTGAATGAGACACAACATTCATATGCAGAAATGGAATCAAGTTTGAGTTCCACGAATGTTTTAAGTATTGGGTGAAAGGCCTATATCTGTAAAACATTAAATGCTTGATTTTGGGTTAGAGGCCCACAAATTGGTAAGGATTTGGTTTAAACATTTATCATTTATGAAATTACATTTCATAGATCATTTAATCTTGGTTTAGTATTAAATGATGAAGCCCAAGTGATTCAAAACATTCAAATGGGATGTCAAGATGGATTCTTCGACAAAGAAACACCCATAAGTGAACTTGAATATTGAAATCACAAAAGGATCCCTAATCCAGGTCATTGAAATGTTGGACAACCAATGACTAATGAAGATTAGATTGCAAGTTGATTTATAGTTTTGTTTCTTGAACTAGATGGACTGGATGGTACTTATTGGATCTTGTATCGGATTGACCATGAGGACACTTTAAGAGATTAAATTCATGTCATAAGTAGTTCTCATTAATGGTGATTAGAACCATTCCTCAGAACATGAGTGATTATGTCTGCTCGTTTGAGAATTAGTTTGCTTTGATACTAGCTAAACATCGCACCGTAAAAGGAGGCTATAAAAGCAGTTATTGGGCGTACTATGAATCAAAGTGAATGTTCATAGATTGCAAGAATGGATTGTCCTCCTATCTTTGATAGGATATGGTGTTGTTGTGTAACAAGGCCTCTCGGAGAGTTAGATACTTTGAAAATGCATGGTCGTGCTGAGAATGGTTAAGGCTTAACCTTTTGTACGTAAAAGTTTAACAGTTGAGCTCTGTAATCCGAGAAACACTTCTGGACCTAATAAGGATGGCTTGGATCTTATCTTATGTTCAGCAAGTAAAAATAAGAGACAAAGGAATGTGAATGCACACTTGTCTGAATGACAAGTGGGAGACTGAAGGAAATATGTCCTTCACCCAAGGTGCATTAGTCTAATACCAAGGTTCAGATTAATTACGAATAATTAATTCAGTAAGATCAAGTGATCGGAACAGCTAGCTGGAGCAATGCTTTTGATCAGTGGGTTCTAATCTATATTAGGCTCACAGATTACTCTTGAATGAACCTATAAGGTCACACCAATGGCATGTAACAGATCACCGGATTAAATGAATCAGAAATTCATTTAATAGATTTTTGGGAAATTAGTTCGGAAAAACATAATTATACGATTAAACATTGAATCGTAAAATCGTAAATCGTATTGCGTATATTCGTAAGCTAGGCGAGACGAATAATTGTATCGTACGACATTGGATCGTCAAGTACGAAACGATAAATAAATTGTCGAAGGATAATTTAATCATAATACGAAAGCAACCCACGAGCCGGAGCGCACAAGCGCAAGGCCCATGGGCGCAACGTGCATGGCAATGCAGCGCTGACCCATAAGCCTCGCTGCTGTGTGGCGTGCGCGGACAAGGCACAAAGCAAGCAGCAGCTTGCGGCCCGCGTTGCTGTGCGCGCATAAATCCCCTCGTGGGCTTGCTAGCCGATCAATGGCCTGAGGCCTTGGTCAGTTGGCTTGCTTACTATCTAGGTTATTTTAATAACCTGAACTTATGTTTTTCTAGCACACAATTCAGATTACACACAACCTTAGGAGAAAAGAGAAACCCTAATTCCCTCTTTGCCTCCATGAATGTGTTCTTCCCAAAAAGCAAAAACTCTTGAGTGATTGTCTAAGCTACGATTATCAAGACGGATCTGAACATGTCGGTGAACCAAGTAGAGGAGCGACAAGTGGAGTTCTTTGTTTGTGTTCGTTGATACTATACTCGGGAAAACACGCTTCAAATGTAAGTATGCTTAAATTGTGCTTTATACATGTTTCCTGGCTTTGGGGATGTTTCGCACATGTTATGTATGTTTAACTGTATTCCCCTACAATAACAAATACAGAAAAGCATCACAATAGAAAATAAAGGGTGCAAGAATGTAAAGATTATACATCACAACCTAGAATGGACTAGGTGTAAACCAAATTGAATGAATTGTAAAGGTGCAAAATTGAAAGGTGCAATACTTAAAGCAAGAAATATTAGCAATGTAAGCATAAAGAATAGAAATTGCAATAATATAACTTGTATGAATGATGTAGGAAATCCAAACGAGAAACACCTGTTCAAGTATGACTTGGCTCCTCATGGATTCAACTTTTGAAATAATCAAACCTTAAAATGAGGTTGTTCATTAAAAAGTATCATCAATTTCGTATTTGAACATTGAAATAGAAATTGATTATTGAATATGGAACTTGAATATTGAACTTGAATATTGAAATTAGGAGGCTTGGTTCTAAAGATTAGACCTTTTCATGCTACAAGACTCCATCTTTAATATGCTCCATTACTTGAAATTGGTTCTAGTTTAAAGAGAAATTGTTCCCATTCAAACGTCATTGAACTTTGGATATTGAAATTGCATTTTGAACATGAAACTTAATGGTTCATGGGTTCTAGTTTGAAGAAGGGTTTGCACTTCTTCAAACATCATTGAACTTGTATAAAGTTAAGGTCTTTTAAAGATTTGCATAATGATAGTTGTAAGGAACACTTTCAAGAATGAAATACTCAACTTACTAATCATGTTTTATTGGAAACAGCTTAAAAATTGTAAATTTATACTTAAAAATGGAGTATGGAAGATCATTTAAGGGGGATTCAAGCATGAAACCCCTTAATGGTTACTCCTTTTATACAAATCCTAGTTTACATGACTTATCCACCCACTAAACATTATTAGATTAATAGAAAAGCTTGAAGATTAAAGCATAACAATTAGAAATATTGAGATTTAGGGACTCAGATTACCTAGTTTGGCTAGGGTGGTGCTTCCAAGATGTTTTCTTAATTGCTTAAATGCTTAAAATTTGTAGAGTTTAGGAAGATTGAATTCTTGGAGAGAATTGTATTGCGGGGAGTGATTTTTACATTACGACGTTATTGTTGCTGTTTGATTTCCCCACCCCCCCTCATTTATGTAAAAATGGGGGTTTTATAGGAACACAACTGGAAAAAGCCAAACTGGCCTGCCCCTGGCGCGACGCTAGATGCCAAAGGAAGGACCATGACACCGTCCTTTCGGGCGCGTTGGTAGTTGTACCATTATACTTTTGGACTTTAGCGAAAAGGTGGTTTGCTTGGAGAATAAATTTTGAATTTTTACGACTTGAATGCGTCGTTTTCGAGATTTTTGTACATTCAGAACTCGGTTTTACGGGTCGGGGCCCGAGATGCTCGGTTTTGTGGGTCGGCGCCCGAATTTGGACACCTTTTGGCATTCTGATTGGAAATAGGCTTCGGAGACCAATGGTGGTACCCGTTTTGAGATTTTATGTTTGGATTTCAGAATTGTATCTTTGGAATTGAATTTGTGCCTAGTTCCGGGATGGGAACGAACTTGGGAATTGAATTTTGGATGATTAGACTTGGAATAAATTCATTGTATTTTAGCAATAGGGACTTCCACTCGGAGTTGCATCAACCTTTGAAACTAGGATAATGGTTTCGTGATCGTCCCTAAGGGGAGACACAAATTATGTGTCTACATGATCCCCCACTTTGACAGAGCATTCGGTAAGGAAAGCGCAAGTCAAAAATTTCAAAATGGGATGGAGAACGATCAAGATGTTCTGCAATCAAGACCATTCTTTGTACGTCGGTACCTGCATAAAATAAGTGTTAGAAGAAAGACAGTACAGTCTGCCTCTGGACTGGCTTGATGACTCGGATCTTGTACGACTTGAACTTTTCCGAACATTGCTTGACATCGAAAATTTTGAATTTTTAATTTTGAATACCCTGGGTTGAGTCTGTTGGGTGCTTGAACTTTCTTGAAGTGCCACTTGAGGCTTACTTGAGTTAATCCATTTCTTTGGCTTGGGCATCTTCAAACGTCTTGCAAGGATATTTGATGAGGTCTCTCCACAGATCGTTCTCCCCATACAACCCTTGTCTGAACGCCTCGATCGCAGTTGGGACGTCACATTCTGGAACTGTCACCTTCTCTCTGATGAAGAGCTATGTAATCCTTCAAGGGTTCGTCAGGCCGTTGGACCACACGGTATGGATCGCTTGTTTGCTTCTCTAACCCTCTGCTGCTGGAAAATTTCTAGTTGAACATGTTGTCGAGATGGGCAAAGGAAGCGATGCATCCGTTTGGAAAGCTGGTTAACCACTTCAGGGAGGGTCCGATTAACGTCGAACTGAAGCCTTTGCACAAACTGGATTCCCTCATGTGCTTGGGGACTGGGATCGTTATCATGCGCTGCTTGTAGATTAATATATGTTCTCTGGGGTCGGTGGTTCCATCATACATGGGCATATTGGGTAGGCTGAACCGCTTCGGGATGTGGATGGCATCGATGGGGTCAGCATATGGTGAGTTAGCATGACTATCCAGGCTGGCTTCTTTGATTGGCGTGGGTACTCCGGGAATTTTGTTTATTATGGTCATGATTTGTTGGAGCTGATGGTTGGTGTTTTCGCAGATGCTGTTGAGCACCGGAACGAGGGGGCTGAACATTTCGGGAAGGCTAGCTTGAATATGTTGATAGTAGGTATTTTGTGGATACATGTTATGAGGTTGATGGGGGTGAACTGCGGCACGACTTGTTGCATGATGGGAGATGTCCCCAGGGTAACATTGGTACCTGCCACATAAGGAAAAGGAGTTACGAAACCGTGACTAACTGGAACAACTGACCTGATAGGGGTATTATAAATGGAATAGTTTCGAAAGGAATCTGGGCGCAGCGGAGTGTGCGGGAAAGCCGCTTGTGGTGCTTGGCTGGCTAAGGGAACCACCATTATCTGAGGAGGTTCTCCTGGTGCCGAAGTGACTAGATTGACAACAGGCTGAACAACTTGCTGAGAGAAGAGTTGATCCCACGGCGCTTGGGTCGTTGGTGTTGTAGTCGGCCTCTGTGGTGGCGCCGAGACAGGGAATGGCATCGACACAGTTACGTTGGGGGAGGTAACGGACAAGACACCAAATTGGAGACGGGTGCCGACACATAGACGGGTACCGCCATCTGGGACATGCCGATTTAAGATGAGACGGCTTGGGCGGCCGTCGAGGCAGCGACGGTCGTCGATGCATCTGTAGAAATGCTTGAGTTGGAGGGGGAGGCAGCCAACCCAGATTTGGGCGGGGTGGGCTTGGTAGCGGCTCGAACTCATGGATCTGTTCGAGGACTGGGCCGTCGGGCTCGCCAAATGGTACATGGAGGGGATGGTCAGGAGCGACATCAAGATCTAGGCGGCGGCTTAGCCCAGAAGTATCTCGACGGTATTGGAACCTCGACCTGGTGGCGATGGAGGTGGAAGATCTGACTTGAGATTGCAAAGCTTCGTTCTCCCTTTGGAGGAGGCTGATGCGCTGCTCCATGGCCTCAACGCTGCGAGTGATATCGTTGGATGAACTAGCATTTCCGGAAATGATGCTTAGGTTGGGATTATCGAGCTGCTTTTGATTGTTAGCCCCACGGTGGGGGCCAAATTGTTTTCGACAAATTCTGCTTAGAGCCGAACTTGTCTTGACGATGGTGCTAACAATCGATTGAGCTAGATAATGCAACGTGACAAGAGTAATTCGTAAGAGCATAAGGGAGTATATTATTAGCAAGTAAAACTTATATGTACAAAATAGTCGTCTAAGCCATTTTATAGGATTTACACAAGGAATGTAACGTTTATAATTTAATACACATAATTAGGCTTAATGAAGGTAGTTAATGCTGCGCTCCACACTCAATCATGTAAATGTAACCACTGCCGTCTCACTCAACCGTTGGGATCAAGTTGTTCAACCTAATCGTTTGTACAAAAAGTGGGATAACAATCAAATATATGGATGTTGTACTGTATTCAGTTTTTGCATATATGCCATATAAAAGCGGTAAAACTTGAAAAATTAATGGATTTAGGTTCCAAAATTCACTGAAATTTACAAGTTTTTTGCTACTCGTGCCTTTATTCCCCATTGTTGTTTTCCCACTTGAGAGTTCAGAGTTGGGATTGATGTGAGCTGAGGTTGTGAGCGGCAACATGAAAATGTTACTGAGTAATAATCTGACACAAATGATTGTTTTTGTATTTAGTGCTGACAATATATATCTTAAGTATGACATATAAATATACTCCTGAAAATGGGAAGGATTCTTTAGATTTGTTTTACAATGAGTCAATGACTATAATGAAGTCTATCTGCATATTTCATTCCACAGCAAGAAACAAATATGTAATTGTCCGAACACAATTGTGACATTGTAATATAAACTGAGTGACGTGACAAGTAAATCAAGACATAGGTAGTAGTATTCGATAGACTAATTTAAACTGCAAAGGCCTGTTATACAAGTTGGTTGTCTGGTGTTTGAGTAAATTTCTTCCAGCTTTGATCCATCTCCATAGTCAGTTGTGTAGACAATTATGGCATCATTTGGGAATTGAAGATTTTCTTGTGTCCCACAGCTTGGCCACATAGAAGTGCATTGCTTGGAATTGGATATTCATCTCTCCAAGAATTAGCTGGTGAATATACCCGAAGATACAACTGCTGACCCAAATACTGGCGTGCCCAGTTTTCTGATCTTATATTCCACATTCCGACGTTGTCTAGTGGCATATAAACTGCAGTCCATGAATTCGGGTAAACCTGTTAACATGCACCAAGCCCATCAAATAACTAACATCAAACTTATACAATATAAGATGCCTAAAAATAGGATCATGTATTGGCTAAAACTAACCTGCACACTGCATCTTGAAATTGCATCTCTTAGATTGTAACTCGATCTGCTATCAGTCGACCATTGTCCTCCATCCATTCTTTTCAAATTCACATACAATAGAAATCAAACTCTATAGGTCCATATAGATTTCTACAAATAATGAAATGAAATTCAAGTAATATCAAGTTAGTACCCAACAACAAAGAAGACGTGGCCATCAATATGCCAAGACTGGACGGTGTCTTCAGAGTTCTCAAAGACAACTTCAACAAATGCTCTGAAATCAGCAGCCATGACACAAGTCTGCAGATAAGCACCATTAGAACTAGGACTGTCTGAGATGCTTCCAAGGCTGAAAACACCTGATATCTTCAAGTAGTCAGCAAGTTTCAATGGTGTATCTGCTGGGATGAAAGATACACCATTTACTGCGTATCTCTGTTTTCCGTTGATCATTGGAGCAGAATTTGCTAGCCTGATGGTACGCGTGGTATTGATCATCCCATAATGATAAGAACCTTGAGGGTTAGGCCTTGGACCACTGGCTGTCAAATTTTGCCTGACAGAAAACAACAACAAGAACAAAATACAAGTGTGAATTACATAAGAAAACATCACACCTTAAGTAATTGTCAGAAATAATTACCTGATGGATCTAGCCTGATTAAGAGACCAATCAATTTCAGTTGTGGGCCCACCAGGAGGAAGGCCGGTAACAGCAGCTCCTGAGTTTCTATAGTGGAGAGTGGAGGTGGTAGTATGTACTTGAGAGGTGAAACGGGTTGAGACAACGACATAGTAATCCTGTGGAGTTTGATCCATTGTAACAAGTAGTGAGTATGATTGTCCCAAATGAACATCAAGAGATGAATAGGTATTTTGAAGAGTATGATCTCCCTCTGTCTCCACTAGAATCAGTTGGTGTCCCTGGATTCTAAAATTTATTGATGTTGCTATCCCAACATTTGATATCCTGAATCTGTATGTTTTGCCTGTACCAAAAACAAATCACCTCACCAATTATAAGCTTAGAAATTCAACAAGACTAGTCTCCTTCCAAATTAATAAAATACCTTGATCAACAGTAAAAGTATTTCCATTTGATCCGCGGCCATTGATGACAAGTCCATCAGGGAAAGGCAAATCATGGCCATTGTCCAATATTGCTCTTAAATCCTGGACATTGGAACAAGTGGAGGATGATTAAGTAAATGAAAAATTCCAAGTAAATTCATGTTAAAGTATCCAACTTACTTACTGTGTGATTCATTTTATACCAGTCTCCAGCAAGAACAGTGAAGTCTCCAGCAGGAGGAGGGAAGGGGACAGGTATCAAGGGTCGGCTATCAATTCTGATGCCACCATAACCTCCAGCAGCTTTGTGGAATGCAAGAGATGGGAAATAGTAGTAACTACCAATTTGATCCTTAACTTGAAGTACATACGTAAAGTTCTGCCCAGGAGGAATGGGACAGTTGGTTCCATATACACCATCCTGCCATGAGTTTCTTCTCTGCTGTATGCCATTCCTACTCATCCAAAAAACAAAAATGCAATTGCCAAAAGTGTTAACCCACATAAAAGACACACATAATCTCCTACCAACAAAATAAGATAAGTGGTAAGAAGAAAACACAAACTTGTAAAAATCAACAAAACCTAAACTGTGTATAAATGAATACATAAAACCAAAATAACAGTGTACCAGGAAAGTAGGAATGGTTCATCTAAACTGTTGAAGACACTAATAATCAAATTGTCATTTGTGACTGCCTCTATTGGCGGTCCTGGAAATTGTCCATTTATTAAAATCCCCTGTTTCAACACATTTAAACAAACACATTTACAGATTATCCATAATATTACTAATAATAACATCATTACATGGATAATTTAAATCCTGTTTTTCCAAATACCTCAGAACTATATTAAGGATATTACATCAATTTACAATTTACAATTTACAATTTACAATTTACAAACACGGCGTTTATGCTAGTTGGATCAATCATCATTCATCTCTCTCCATTCAGTTAATACAAGTAATAATTTAAAATGCATTAAACTATTCATATGTTGAATCTCAATTCCAGACCAATACAGTACATGTATATAATTTCTAATTTTAATCTTGGAGAATATAAAAACCAAGTCTCAACTTTTAAGCATTCACAACCCCAATCCCCAAAACACCCTCATAATAATTTCCCAAAACACCACCTATGCACCTATCTACCACTAAAATACCAAAAACTCCCGGGGCCCGTGATGAACGTGAACATGAACATGAACATGAACACGAACCCATACACAAACAGAACACAGAGTTACTTGGTAATTAGGAAACAAGATATTTCTAGGTTAGGTAGCTAGCTAGCATTTAGACTAAATGAAAAAGAAGATAATAAAAAGTAGTCGATACCTGTTGCTTGACACCAAGAGGATAAATATCAGAATAAGTAACATTCCATGTCAAAAATCTGTACGGACTCTCTGCTACTACTTTCACACTGCTTCCTGTTATAATTGTCAACAACACAACCAAATATACCAACATATTCCTATGCTTTAGATCCCTCATTTTCACTCCCGTCGACTATGGCAATTCACAGAGAACGTGTAACTTAAGTTATAGTGTGGAAGTGGAAGTGGAAGTGGAAGTGTAGATCTAAAATTATATGTATAGGTCTTTCATGTGGAAAGAAGGGGGTGATTCTCACACTGGAATTTATGCTCTCTTTTTTCTTTTTCTTTTTCTTTTTTTTTTTTTAATTTTACCCGCAACTTTAAAGTTTAAAGCAACAGGCGCGGCTTTGGAAATTATCAAATTATTAAAACAGCATAATAATAATAAAAATAATAATGTCGGTGTGTTGAAAGAAAATGAAGTTATAATTAAAACAACAGAATTTATTAACTCAATAAATAGGATTAACTACTCTACTCAACTGTGGCCTGTGCCGCTGTGCGTAAGAAAAGAAAAGATTGGGGTTTCTGGGACAGAGAGGTCATCAAATCCATCACATGAGCTGTACTCGGTCTCATCCGATGGCTACTTTAATACTTCCGCGTTAAACAGTTACGTCAAATTCTCATGTAGGCTTTCCGGGAATATAAACACGAGGGAGGCTACATTGCTGGTAACCAGCGATGTAATTGCCCCATATCCACCAAAAAAAAAGTGAAAAGAAAATAAATTGCAATGATGGCCCACCCCTTAAATAAATGGTAAAAATGTTGCGAACTTGCTATATACTGTCAAAGGTTGGATAAATACTGTCATTATTGTGTATATACTGTCATTGTTGTATTAAAATTTGTCATAATCATCCAAAAAGAAGAAAACGAAATGAAACAAAAATAGTAAAGGGACCACTTAAATGACTAGATAAACGTGTTACATATACTCTCTGTCATAATCATCCAAAAAGAAGAAAACGAAATGAAACAAAAATAGTAAAGAGACCACTTAAATGACTAGATAAACGTGTTACATATACTCTCTGTCATAATCATCCAAAAAGAAGAAAACGAAATGAAACAAAAATAGTAAAGAGACCACTTAAATGACTGGATAAACGTGTTACATATACTATGTCATTGTTTGTATAAATATTGTAATTGTTGTATTGAATACTGTCATTGTTATATTGAATATTGTCATTTATTTCCGATAATTAGTACTTTGTTTGACTTTTCAACTAATTAAGTGAAAAGACGATTTTGCCCCTGGGTATGGGCAAAAAAGCCGCTGGTAACCAGCGATGTAGCCTCCCTCATATAAACACTACTCGGTATTATAAATCTGGTTCACGCTTGACAACGGAATAATTTGGCTGGACAACATGTGTAACTGTCACGTGATAGTCATTTCGCGATTTTAAAAATTAATAATTTGTGGATTACAATAACTATGTGATGTTAAAAGTGAATAGGTGATTTATAGAGTTTATATGCGATTTGTGTCTTTCCCACTCTTTATTTTCATATCTACATTCTCTTCATTTCCTTCTCTTTATTTTCTCTTTATGCTTTTCATATTTTTACTCAACTATCTAGGGTTTATTCTTATTTTCTTTGTAATTATCTTATAGTTCTCATAATTGGATATACTAGAGGAGGAAAGATGGATGAAGTAGTACATCAAGAAGGAGGTTCGCCATTACCGAAACCGAATTGATGAATTTGCGGTCGTCTACAAATCATCGCAAGAATTTTGAGAAATCACAGCTCGGTTTGTTGTTTTTAAAGTATTTAAAGTCGATTTTTATTTAAAATTGAAAATGGTTGTTGTTTTGGAGAAATGAACGTTTCTGTTTTGCCGAAATATCGTTTTCAATTCGCGAATTTGATCAGTGACTTCGCGATTTTAAATAGTAACTATATGATTTCTAAAGTAACTTTATGATTTAAAGAGGTACTATGTAATTTTTAGTGTTTCTATGTAATTTTAACTATAACTATATGATATATACTAACTATTACTATAACGTTTGCTTATTGAATTGTATGTTAATTATAATGATTTATCTACTATATTGGACTAAAAATTTCATGATTATGTGACTATAAATCAAAAAGGTTTGCGCTCTACTACAAATCGACGCAAGAATTTGGAAAAATTATGTCTCAGATCGTTATTTTTAAAGTATTTTAAGTTTACTTTTATTTGAAGAGTTACTACGTGTATTATTATGTTCTTTATATGTTCTTTTTTTTACTCTATATTACTAGTAATAAGAGTTACTATATTATGATGACAATAACTATATGACTATAAAAATAACTATGTCTGCCACTCTACAACTGTATGACCATCATTAATAGTGTTGTGGGAACTTTGTTGGTGCTGACGTGTCACCCTTTCTTCGGAGGTATCAAATATGCGCTGGCACGATTTCCTGCAACCTGCAAAACAAGAATATTCCCGTAGGAATATTCCCTCCGATGCCTAAGTAAGTATAGGCTAGAGAGAGAAGTAATTGGTAGAGAGAAGGCAGAGCTGAATAGTTTAAGGTAGGTGGGAATGAATTGAATTCCCCTTTACCTTGGGATCTGAACTATTTATAGGCCTACGGTTTTTGGGAATTGGTCACAAACCCTAGCTGTATGATTGGCTGACCTCAGAGATAAGGACACGTGTCCTTATCTGGTATGCTTTTGGGATAAAGGGCTTAGTGTGCCTTTGCTTTGTGGGCCTGCCATCAATAGTCTTAAGGCCCTCATTGCTACTTTTAAGGAAAGGTTTATTTCGTGAGTATGGTCTTGCCTTTAGCGTGTAAAGGCCATGTGTCGTTCCTTGGTAGGTTCAGGGTGGAATTTCCCAATTAGGCCACATCATTTGCCCCTCAAGGAGGGTGCTCTATATTTTTAGGGCATTCTTCTTGGTGTCGTTGTGCGCCACGTGTCGTCATCTTCAGAGCTCCAGACTTCCTTTAAAACGAGATAGATATTTGCAAAGTTCGAGCGCCTGAAAGAAGTAGCGCTCAATTTGTAAGCGCGGGAAATTTCCAGTGCTCAAAACTGTAGCGCTAGAATAATATAGAGCTTCATATGATAGGATTTGAGTTTGAGTTTTTGTCAGGATCAATTTACAGCGCTGGAAAAAAGCAGCGCTTGAATTGTGAGCGCTGGAATTTTCCAGCGCACGAAATGCCAGCGCTAGAAAATTTCAGCGCAGGCAGATATGCGGATTTGCAGAAAACTCAATTTTTAACAACTCATAACTTCTTCATACAAACTCGGATTCTTGCAAAACATATCTTGTTGGAAAGCTACCGAATCCTTCTTTCCAATGCCGCTAGTATGGCATCAATGGGCTTCGTAAATCTGAAGTTATGGCCCAAAGAGTGGAGGTCGGTCCGTTTCAGCAAAACCCGAGTAAAAGCCTTATAACTTATTCGTTTTAAATCGGATTTGAGCTTATGATAAGTCTGTGGAAAGCTTATTCCAAGGAATATACAATAATGTGGTGTGCATCATTGAAATCATTTTATAAGACATACTTTAACTTCGTAAGGACGTATCATTTGCTAAACGGGCTAACGAGCGTATTCTAGGCACTCATGAGCATTTTAAGTAACTTGGGTTAACATTTACATGTATTGTGCCCAATAAGTATGAGTGTGAGAAGCGTTATTGTTCGAGATATGTTATTCTAGAGCCTGAAGGCAAGCACTAGAACATTGTGGCACGTACGGGTGCGCTGTAACGCGGACAATCATATTCTATCTTTCTATCGATGCAACCACATATTAAGCCGTATCAGAATGCGAATGCGACTAAACATGTGTCCAGTCTATTTCAGGAAGCTTTCTATTTATGAAAGTTTACTATATTTAACAGGTTCTGCTCTAGGTGGTTTCTTCAGTCAGTCGAGGGTTGTTCTTTAGCTAATCAGAGTGCATTGTTGGCGAGCGGGTTATAGTTTCATCATCAAACACACCGTGTCGGGCCTAGGGACAAATGTAGGCGTCTACATCCACTTGTATGAATTATCCTTTATTTCTATATAGCAAGACTTGTGGTAATCCATTTGTATCACATAAACACATTATATTCCAAAAATACTTAAATGCTTCATTATATAATAAATACTCGATCACAAATCACAAATGTGGTAGTTTTTTTACAAGTTCATACAGACATTTAAGTTATGCATAGGAAAATGTACAAATTACTATCTAGGTCTGTAGCGACTTTGCAAATTACTACATACCTTGTTAAAAGTTGTCAATTACTACTTATGTGTTTAGTTATTGTTGTTAATTACTATCTTAGCTCATATTTCGGCTAAATAGTCACTAATCATATTCATAATTAAGCATTAATGATACTTTAATTATTTTAACTAACTAATAAAAAGAATTTGAAAAAAAACATTACTTATAACTTTCATTAAGTAATTTTTTTCATAATCAACCGTTAATCATAATATAAATTTTAAAATTAATAATTAATCGTTAATCATAATATAAATTTTAAAATTAATAAATGAAATTTACAAGATTTATTTAAAATTTGTTAGTTAATTAATATAATTAAAGTTAACAATTATTTATGATATATAGGATTAGTGACTAACTGAACGAAATATGAGCAAAGGTAGTAATTGACAACAATAACTAAACATCTAGGTAGTAATTGACAACTTTTAATAAGGTAGGTAGTAATTTGCAAAGTCACTAAACACCTAGGTAATAATTTGCAAACACTACAAGAAATTGAATCATTAACGACGGGAAATCCCGTCGCAGAAGGCCAATAATCGTTGATTAACGACGGGGCTTCCTGTCGCGAACCCGTCATAAAAGGGGGTCGTTGTTAATCCGTCATAAAAGACATTTGCGACGGTTGTTCCCGTCTTTGATTGGTTGTTAGACCCGTCGCAAAAGACTTTTACGACGGGATTTTTGACCCGTCGTAATTAGATTGTCGTTAAAGATACAAATTCTTGTAGTGAAATTTTCCTTATACATAAGTACATAACTTTAACTATAACTACATTAAAATCATTGAAAATGATTTGTTTCCATATCATTCATCCTCCACGTCTTTTGGAAGAGTTTTATTCGGATAACCTTCATAAAACATTTGTAAATGATAATATGTTATGGTGAGAAATGTTAAAAAAATAAACTCAATATTTGCATAAAAAGGGATGCGTATCACACATAGTATAGTAGCAAAGGCTTTTTGAAAATTCAATACAAAGACGAAGGGGAAGCACTTAATTTTCCCACACCGATCATTCCCTTAAAAAGATACAGAGTACTTGATTGACCACAACCCTCTTACACAACTTCACTTATTATTAAACACATATACTTCGTATACAATATATCCAGAATCATGAAAGTGGAAAATATTTCATACCATATATGTAGCTACCTTCCTCACAAAATCAATCACATATTCAAACCAAAGGATACTTATTTACTATATATAAGCTACCAAAATCATTCTTCGATGAGCTTTTTCCCACGAGTTAGTTTGTTCAAAGTAGTATATTAAGGTTTCATATACAAAAAATTCCAAGCTCTCAAAACTGCCTTTTTTCATCCGTCGTGTTAATGTAGACATTATACTTAATCTGGTTAGTTAACAAATTGAAACATGGTATGGCATTGCTTCGCATCTTAATTATAAAAGGTTAATATAGACGACCAAGTCTTTGATTACTAAATGGAGTACTAATTAGTCTTTAAATATCATCATTTGATGTAACTATATAAGGGGATCGAGTTTTTTGTATGTCAAATATCAAACTAGCTTCTTAATAGAACATTACAGAGTTTGGCTTACAGACTCACATCTAAAGAGAATAACCACAATCAAGCTCCATCTCCTTCAGTCTCTTATTCGTCTCATCATGCTCCTAAAACACACACCACCATGTACCATATATTTTAATCGAACTCCATGGTTCAAATCAAATTCAATAACCAAACAAAATTATTTCAGAGATTAATTTGGGGAATAAAAAAACTCTATTAGGAGGTACTATGATAAGTAACTTCTAGGTACTCTGTAGACAGGATTATATTTTTTATGGGGTTCTCAGTTAATTTGTTACATCAATTCAGGTTAAACACGAAGAAGAAAAATTAATGAAAATCTTACAAGCAGAGCATCATAATCACTAGACTGCATCAAAACAAAAAACTAATAACAATTGTTCCGAGTATGGAACTGGGGGAGCCCTGCCTGGTGATATTGCCCTGTTAGACAGAACGAACGTAAGCTAACCTCGGGGGTTTAACCGAGGAAACCCCCTCCGATGCCTAAGTCAGCAAATGAGATAATGCTCTAGAGAGATAAAGTAGAGAGAGTTAAGAATTGTACTTATATTGAACGTGTCCGCAAATGAATGGGGACGGCAGTATTTATAGGCGTACTATTCAGTACTTTGGCCTATTCAGATGTTGCCGCGTGTACGCTAGTGATGTACTTGTTGTTTGTCCTTTTGCTTAACGATGTATCTATGTTGTCGTCTAGCAGGTCGTTTCCCCGCAGACCTGAGGGTCTGCGCGGTTATTGAGGACTTGTGGTACTTTCAATAGGTACTTCCTGCGGTTGATTTGCTTGATCTGTCTTATCAGATGTCCGATGGTCTGCTGTGACATGGATGACCTGCTAGGTTACTTCTACTCCGTACAACTAGTCCCCAAGAGTAGGGCTGACTACTTGGAGTTAGACCTGCTCTTTCTGTGTTTCTTGGCTGCATCCTGTACAACTAGTCCCCAAGAGTAGGGCTGACTACTTGGAGTTAGACCTGCTCTTTCTGGTCATAACCTGCGCGATTGGATGTATGTTTTTTTTTTTTTTTTAAATCGTCGTGGTTTTACTGTAGTTAGCATTTGAAAGGAAAATAAACCGTCACGGTTTATTGCGCCCCACGTGTCCTTCATCCAGGTAGGTGACTCGAAGGGTCTTCCAATCTTGGCCGTTTGCTTCTTCTTTTAAATACGGGTTTCAGTCACTTTCTTCTTCTCTCTCCTCTTTCTTACCTTCTTCATTTTCTTACTCTCCTCTAACTCCACTTCGCTTCGAACTCAATTTCACCATTTTCCGAGCGCTCTAACTCCAAGTTCTTTGCTTTCTTGTGTTTTCGTGTTGTTCCGGCGATTGCGCATTCGTTGGTGGTGGCGTTTTCTTCTGAAATTGTCGACGTTTTTTGGGTTCGCGTTTTTCTTCGAGGGTTTCTAGTCCGCCATTGTTGAACTTCTCTCTTCGCCCTTCTCTTTTCCAGGTAATTCTTTTGCTTTTTCCTTGTTGTTTTCTTTGGTTTTGCATGTACATTCAACTGTTTTTAGTAGTTTCTGCGATTTTTTTGTGGTATGTGTTCTTTGAGTGAGATGTGGGAGTGTTTGTGTTTTTGGCTTCGCCATTTCTGCGCTTTTCGGAGCTTTTCTCCTTCTTCTTCCTTCTCTCTCTTTTTTTTTTATTTTAAAATTCTTATATTACCTGTATATTTTTGTGTCGTTTTGCTCTTTTTTCTCTGTCGTTTTGTATTCTATAACGCTTTTGTCTTGACTTTTCTCCTTCTACCCTTTGTTTATTCTTCTTTCTTTCTTCTTTTTTCTTTCAGTCAACATGTCTGATACCTCTGATAGTGCCAATACTAGTAGCCCTGGGTATATGAGTGATTCCTCCGAGCCATACTCTCCTTCTTCCCCTTCCTCTGTCTCTTTACCCACTGATGAAGAGGCTAGGACAATAGCAGAGAATAGGACTAAGTCTATGCATGATGTCATTTCTCGTTCTGAGCCTGCGGTGATATCTATCTCCAGTGGTTCTTCCTCTGGGGGTGGGTCCCCCGTTGTTGGCAGGGCTACGCCTGTTGTGTCAGGGCCTACTCCTGCCTTTCGTCAGCGTCTTAGAGAACTGCGCCATGAGCATTTGGCCAGTGCGGTTCGATTGAACCCTCCCCCTAATGCCCCTATTGGGCTAGACATCCAACCCCTGGCAGAAGTAGCTTGGTTGGACAGTTTTGATCAACTAGACGAGCCTTTTACTGGGAGTATTGATGGGTCGTTGCATGTTTACCGCAGACGTTCTTCGATGGCAACTGGTTCCGGCAGTGCTTCTGGTGACGCAGAGCGTTATGTAGAAAATCCCATCCTCGAGGAGGTGGAGAATCTGCGTCCCTTTCCTCTGTATGTTGAGGAGGATGTGCCCGTTGGTCCGACCGATGAGTATCTGAGCCCTGAGGTTTCTTTTGGCCCTTTAAACGCTGCGCCAGATACGGACTGGCTTAAGGCAGCTCGCCAGCATGACTATCCCGGCGTTGGAAGGGAGCTTTATGCCTTTCCTCCTGGGTATGAGTTGGTCGTTCCCGCAGACGATGCTCGTATTACTGCTCCTCCTCCTGGTCATATTGGGCTGTACTCATACCATTTGGATTTTGGTCTGCGCTTTCCCCTTGATCCAACCTTAACCAAGTTTCTTAAGGCATTCAACGTCTGCTTGGTGCAGCTGCATCCTTTCGCTGTGAGGACTCTAATTTGCTACCTCTGGGTGGTGCGCTTCAAGGGTTTTCCCGAGACCCTTTCTTTGTGTAAACGGCTGCATTGTGTTCGAAGCAGCGATAACAAGGAGGGAAGCATTGGTTGGTTTACCACCTACACTGCTCGGGGCAAAATGACCTGCTTGGGCAATCCCACTGGGCAGAGGGATTGGAAGGGTCGATTCTTCTGGCTTCGAGTTCCCGCTGACTTTCCTCTGCCTCGCACCTTTGTCTCTCCAAATGGCAAGATGGAGGGTGTGGAGGTTCTGGTTGGTCATAACTTGGAGGACGCTGCTTATGAGTGGTTTGACTCAGTAATTAAGCGCGACGCGAACGGGAAGGACATCGGCCGCGCCCCCAAGAACTGGCTGCCTCAGTCGATGTATATTCTGCGGAATGATGTTCTTTCCGCTATGCACTTGTGCAACACTCATCCTCACGGTACATTTTTCTTTCCTTTTTGCTCTTTTTTGTTTTGTACTTAGCTTTTTTTTTTAAGTTTTTTTTTTTAGTAACGTTTTCTTGTGTTTCTTTGTCCTGCTAGGTCGCCAACACCTTGATATGAGCTCCCTGGGTTTAACTGCTGATGGAACCCCCCAGACTAACACTACTACAAAAATGTTCAAAGAGACCTCTAACAACAGACCCTTTAGATTAATAACGGATCTCTTTACTTTAAAAGACCTCGTATTGTAGATAGCAGGTCTCTTTTATTCACCTAGGCCCACTTCCTAGACAACAAAAAGAAAAAAAAGACCCATCAGCATAGATAAGAGGTCTCTTAAGTGTCCGGGGTCCACTAAGTGAGAATGAAGAGAGCTGTTAACTCTCATAACGGGTCTGTTTCCTAATTAATCAATTAATACGGAATACTCGTTTTTGTACAACGCGAAATCAAAACCCAATATTCTTCCCCCCTTTCTTCTACCAGCCCAAAACAACCCCTATTCAGTGTTCACCATTTTGGATCTAATCGAATTCGCAGAGAATTCAGTCATCCCAAACATCAATTCTTTCTCCTTAATTTGTTCTCAATCAAAACCCCCAATTTATCTTCCTCGATCATTCCCCAATGTCACCAAATCCCGCAGCTTACCGGAATCTAATAAGAAACCCTAATTTTCGAAATCTGAATTTCATTTTGGAGCTTCAATTGATTCGATATATAATGCAACTTTCGTTATTAAAATCCAAATCATCCGCGGAGGATTTTGCATGGACAATCCAGTAGCAGAGCTCAAACATCAGATCTAGTAGACAAAGGATGAATCGAAGCTAAAGTGAAGTTGAAGAAATTATCGGTAACGAATCTGTAAAGCTCGTTTTCTCTCTCCATTTTCAGGTTTTATTTTTTGATTTGGTGTTCTACTTTTAATTGAATGTTTGAGCATCTCAAAGTTTTTGTTCTGTGAAAAACGACGCTGCCAAGCTTTTTCCTTTGGACAGATTCCTTTAACAGTTTTATGTTTTGCTCCATCTTTTTAGTGCTTTAAAAAAGATTGAATGTTGGATAATTCTTTTAATTGAAAATTTTCGACTAATTTGTGCATTCAATCTTTTAGTTTTCATTTTCTCTCTGTAGGAATAGTCTTGTTTTTGCTGCCAATATATTCTGATTTTAATTGTTTTGAGCAATGTCATTTTCTTAGTTGTTTATGGTGATATCGTATATCGGGTTGATTAGTTTATTCAGTTGTTTGGGATAATTAGTTATACTTGTGAATGTTTCTTTGGAGATTGATTTGTATGTTTATGAAACAAGGAACTACTATGTTTATTGTGTCGAGTGGGAAAATTTCTTGATTACATTTGAATGAGATAAAATGTGACATTTTCCCTCCAGGATAATGTAGAAGAATTTTGTTTCACATGGAAATTTGAAGTTTTCTCATTTCTTGTTGTACGCACTAGAGCTAATACTTTATTCACTCCTGGGTGAAACTTGTCTATTTTAGTTCTTTTAGAATATAATGAAATCTTAGCTCTTTTTATGTTCAAAAGGTTTGAGTGTAACTGCTTTCATGTGAAGGAGATGATACACTGTATATTACCAAATAAGTACAAGTAATTTCCAAATTATGTGATATCTTTGATTCAGGATCGAAATTGTTTCTCATAAATACACAAGAAATATGTTCATCCCTAGAAATGGGATGCTTGTAGAATTTGATGGAAGCACTGTCAACATTAACATATGGAGCATTTTGATAACTGATTTACATTGTTTTCTGAACTAACAACAACGTATGTAGATTTGAAAGTTTATGTACTTGTAATGGCATAAAACTTGGTCAAGTAACATATGAAGCAATTTTGATGGCTTTGAAACCACCAGAGTCATTTCGTCGTTGTTGTTGAACACTAGGTGTGGTTCGATTTTATATTTTTCATATCCTGGTACATAGTCCTTCAAAAATCGTCAAGTAGGAGGGGGTTCAAGGTTTATCATGATTCTCGAAAAATAAATCTTACCCTTGATTTATTTCGTGAAATGATATTGTAGATGTTATGTAGAAGGTGATTTGATTATCTGAATTGGTATTTTTGTGTTTCACTGTTTGTAGACTCTTGACGTATCAAGTTTCCAAGAAGCGTAGCGAGACTGGTTGTCTGCAAAAATTAACTCCTAGCTTATGGTTCTCCTGCAAGATATTTTTACTCTTTGTTTCAAGAAATATTTATGTCATTTTCCCTGTTCCTTTTTTTGTCTTATATTTTCAGGTCATTCCGGCACCTCTCTCACTTCTCTCTGGATGGAAGTCTCGTACTTGTACAGGTTTGTGGATTAATGTTTTCATTTCGCCGTTAAGTTTAGGTGACTAGCTAGTTTAGGTGTTTGTACATTTTTAAGGCCTAAAAGCGGCTATGTATTACAATGTTCTATGAGTAAGGCAAATGCTTAGTTCAATCTTGCACTCTACATACAGTTTCGAAATTGTTGGGTTAATTTGTAAACCGATGATTCTTGTAAAGTAGGAATACTAAGATGTTTGTTAACTTCCTTAGTCTATTAGGTATGTTTAAGCATTAGAGATGAGCATATCTTGTGTTTTGTTTTTCTTTAATTTACTAATTCCCTTGCTTTTGTCTAACTTACAGTTACAGATTCATGCGCAATGGTTGTTGACATGGTTATCAGTCTTGGAATCAAAGAGATGAAGATGCAAGGTTTTAATGAGGCTATATTGAGTTAGATATTTCTTGTACTTGTACAGTTTTCAGGATATATATGTAAAATTTTGGATTTATTTTCATGATTGATCAAGAACGACATTGCTGAAGGTTTTGGAAGAATATTAATCCATATTAATGGTTGCTTTATTTGTTGGTTCATTATTTAAGTTTAATCAATAATTGTGGTGCTTACCGAATAAATTTAATTTTTTATAAGAAAATATGGAAAAGAGACCTAAATTTAACGTGCTAATATTTTTTTTATTTTATTTTTTATATAAAAACGTGACAAAGAGACCCCATATCTAAATTGAGAGGTCTTTTGTATTACATGTATAAAAATATTTAAAAACTCAAAGAGACCCCATATCTTCAATAAGGGGGTCTGAATTTAGTTAACAAAAGACCCCATATCTTCAATAAGGGGTCTCTTCCCCTTCTAAATAATATTTTGTACAGATTATGTAAGAGACCCTGTTTTTACATAAAGGGTCTCTTGTTTTTAGCAAACAGACCCTCTCTAAATGAGGGGGTCTCTTTATCAAAGAGACCTTCGAGATAGAGACCCCCTCTAAGAGGGTCTCTCAGGCCATTTTGGATGGGTCTCTTTGCCTATTTTTGTAGTAGTGTAATGAGCCAGCTGAAGATCCCGCCAATGCTTATCGTACTATAGCTGATGTTGTTGGCGGACGCAGAGCAAGCTCTCGACGGACTGTTCGAGGGGGAGTTCTGCTGCTAGCCGTACTGCTAGAGGTGGGGGTTCTGTGGCTAACCGCACTAGCAGAGGGGGAGGCTCTGCAGAATAATTGCTGGGGCGAGCACCTCGACGCCGCGCTCTGCCCTGTTTCTCGGGCTACGCCTTCTATATCTGCCTCTGCTCGGCGTGGTCAGACCACTCGTGGAGGGGGTAATATTGCGGGCCAACGTCGGCCTCGCCCTGAGACAGAAAGCGTTTCTGTTGACGCTACGCGAACTGCCGCAGATCAATTGCGGTCTGCTCAACCTGACCAAGTCGTGAATTCCTCTATCTCCGAGCAGGTGGAGACCGTGACCGAAGAGCGGGACGTCCCTTTTGTGCAGCGCCCAGGTAAGCGTATTTGCACTGGGGAGGGTTCTCGCTCGCAGGAGCAGGCCCAAGCTTCTGCCCCTGCTAATCAAAGCACCGCTTCTCTCCCTACTTCATCTGCTGCTCTTGCTGCTTACTTGGAGGAGCAGCTGAGGTTGCCTGAGTCTTCTGTTCCTTCTTTTGTGAACATTAGGAACAGAGAATTTCTGGAGAAGGAGACCATTGATGTTCGCCCTGCGGTGAACCCTGAGTTGGCTGCCTGCTTCTCCCCTGCGCCGATTAGCGATGACATCTTTGTTCCTCACTGGGATGTTAGAGCTAACGAGTCTTTGTATGCCAGCTTCCCAGAGAAAGGCGGAACGTTGGCATACCGGATGTTGAAGGGATTAACACTGCCAGCTGACCGCCCTCTTGAGCGTGTTTATACCCCTGGGGCTAACGCCTGCCAGAAGGTGCTAGAGGTAAGAAGCTTATGAATCTATGCTGTTTTTATACTTAGCCATTTTTTGTGTGTTTTTATTATAACGTATCCTTATTTTTTGCGTTGCTTTCCATTTGCAGGCTGGGGTTGCTGTGAAGGAGCTCTGCGACTTCTTTTTCTTCTATCAGAGGAAGCATGATGAACATCTTGCTCTTCTTGAAGAAAGGGACAGGCAGATCCGAGACCTGACCCTGGAAAACGAAAGAGCATCTTCTTCCCTTACTATTGCCAATGACAATGTTCAAGCGATATCTGTCGAGAGAGACAACTTGGCTAGTGAGGTTATAGCTTTGCGCCTGGCTGGGGAGAATTTAGCTAAGGCTCAGGCGGAGGTAGAGGCGGAGAGGAAGCGTACTGAGGATTTGGCGGAGCAGCTAAGCTTTGTTGAGCAGAGGCATGCTGATGAGCTGGCAGACCTTCGCCTTTCTGTGCAGAAGGAGGTGGCTGCTGCTGTGCGGGAATTTTGTCGCTCTGACGCTCAATCCCTTTTGACGCAGAGGTATGATGGTGGGTGGAAAGCGGCCTCTCTTATAATCAAGCGCAAATATCCGCAGTTCGATTGGAGCTTGATCGAAGAGGATTGGCTCGCTGGCCTGCACCTTACCATTCTTAAGGAACTGCGAGAGGCTGAAGCCGCTGAGGGTCATGCCACAGAGCCTAGTGATGTGCCCGACTTTTGCGTCGAGAACATTCACCCAGGAGATTTGCCTTTCTCAGATGAAGATGATGTTGCAGGCAATGACGAATAATGGGTGTGGCGGCTATCCCCCTGTTCTTCTTGTGTGACTGGGCCTGTTATGTAATAGTTTAGTTTTTGAACAATATTATTTAGAGTTTACCCTGTTGGGTGGTGGCGTTTGTGCCACTCTGTTTTTGGAACAATTTACAGTTAGTTTATTTTTGCTTTTCTTCTTAGATATTTTCGAGTTGGGCTTGTGTGTTTACTGCCCAGAGCCATTTTGTAGGGCTGTGCTTTTATCTCCTCTTTTTTCTTGGTTTTAATGAAGGTATAGCCGCCGGCATTGATATGCATATTTTGTTAAGTACTTAGCCAGTTTCTGATATTTTGTTTGCCTTTTGGAAAGTTCTGGTTTCGATCAGAGCCAAGCTTTATAGCATGTCTTATGACTGCCTCCCCTTTTGGACTGTCTTGGCTTCTGCCAAGGCAAAACTCAGGGACCCCTCTGTGGTGTTCTGGCTAGCCTTCTGAGCTGCCTCCAACTTTGGATTGTTTTGGCTTTGGCCAAGGCAAAACTCGGAAATTGCTCCGCGATATTCTAGCTGACCTTTTGGGCTGCTTTCAATTTTGAACTGTTTTGGCTTTGGCCAAGGCAAAACTCGAAAATTACTCTGCGATATTTTAGCTAACCTTTTGGGCTGCTTTCAATTTTGAATTGCCTTGGCTTTGGCCAAGGCAAAACTCGAAAATTACTCTGCGATATTCTAGCTTAGAAATTCATGATGGCACTGTTCTCCAGTTAACTTGAGTGATCAAGTCAAGTTACCTGTTAAATGTGTGTATCATGGTGTATTTCTAAGTTACACTGTCTTTTGCTTATCATCATATCTTATTCTGGAACCGCCAAGCTCATTTCATTATATGCATTCTGTAAAAAGGAGTACAAAAGGGGATAATTTTAGCTTATCTTGCCTTATCATTGTATAGATCACTTATACTAAACATAGTATTTTTTGAGCATGTTGGCGTTCCAGCTGTTCTTTAACTCTTTTCCATCCATTGTCATGAGATGATATGAGCCAGGGGCTATTTTCCTTATGATCTGGTATGGCCCTTCCCAATTTGCAGTGAATTTCCCTTCTGCCTTGCCCTTTCCTGTGGCCGCTGTTCGTCGGAGCACCAGGTCTCCCACATGCATAGGTCTGTGTTTGACTCTTTTATTGTAAGCTCTGCTCATTCTCTCTTTGTTTGCTGTGAGTCTCAGCTCTGCTAGCAACCTTACCTCTGGCAGAAGGTCTAATGATTCCCTCATGAGTTGTTCATTGGTGCTTTCATCATAATACTGCACTCTGAAACTGGGCAGGCCAACCTCTACCGGTAATACCGCTTCTGCTCCAAAGGCTAACTTGTAGGGACTTTCCCCTGTCGCCTCTTTCTCAGTTGTTCTATTGGACCACAAAATTTCTGGTATGAGGTCAGCCCATGCACCCTTAAAATCCTCGATTTTCTTTCGCAGAGCTCCAAGGATCTGTTTGTTCGCTGCCTCGGCCTGTCCATTGCTCTGCGGGTGGCATACTGATGCGTAGGCAAACTTGATTCTTAGCTCTGCGCAATAGTCCTTTACCGGTGTGCAATCGAATTGTGTCCCGTGATCAAAGACCAAACTTTCTGGGATGCCAAATCTTGTGATGATGTTTCTCCAGATGAAGTCTTTCATTCGTTTTGCTGTTATGCTCTTTGTGGGCTATGCTTCTATCCACTTGGTGAAATAATCCACTGCCACGATCAAGTATCTTCTTCCTCCACTCGCGGCTGTAAACGGACCCAGGATGTCCATTCCCCACTGAGCGAATGGTATGGGATTGATGATTGGTTGCAGATCATTTGAGGGCTGATTGATTACTGGAGCGAACTTTTGGCATTTGTCGCATTTCTTCACGTATGACTGCGAGTCACTCACCATGGTTGGCCAATAGTACCCTGCTCTGAGAGCTTTTAAGGCTAGTGTTCTACCCCCAATATGATTACCACATATTCCCTCATGAATTTCTTCAATGATTCTCTGTGATTCCTCTGTTGAGACGCATCTCAGCAGGGGTAGGGAGAAGGATTTTTTGTACAATCTGCCCTGGTAGATCACAAACCAGTGTTCGTTTCGCTTTATCTTCTTCTGTTCTGGCTCTGCTGTAGGGAGACCCCTACCAAGCTTGTATGATACTATACTGTCGTACCACTGAGGCTCTGTGTTGATGGCATTTACCATAGGTCTTTTATCGATACTCTTTTCTTCCTGTACTTCCACCATCACTGTTCTTTCAAGGTCTTGCAGCGAAGAGATTGCTAATTTTGAGAGAGCATCTGCTTGGCTATTCTCTGCTCTGGGGATCAACTGAATCTCGAAGCTTTCCAACTGGGCTACGGCTTCTTTCATCAGTGCCAGATACCTCTGCATGGACGGTTCTCGAGTTTCATACTCGCCTCTATACTGACTGGCCACTAACTGGGAATCTGTTTTCAACACGATTTTTTTGGCATCCGCTGCCTTGCACATTTGAATGCCTGCGATCGCTGCTTCATACTCTGCTTCATTATTTGAGGCTTTGAACTTGAACTTTATGGCATATTCAAAGACATTACCTTCTGGTGAAGTCATTATAATGCCTGCTCCTGACCCTGTAACTGCGGCTGAGCCATCTACATATATCTGCCAGGTCCCCAGAGGCTCCTCTTCCTCCTCGTAAGATGCCTCAGCTATGAAGTCTGCTAATGCCTGTGCCTTTATGGCCGTTCTTGGCCTGTATTCAATATCGTACTCAGAGAGTTCTACCGCCCATTTCAGCAGTCTGCCTGAGGTATCCAGCCTTCGCAATGATTTCTCTAAAGGCTGATTTGTTAATACTTGTACCTTGTGAGCGTCGAAGTATGGTTTCAGCTTCCTGGCAGCTATCATAATTGCGAAGGCCATTTTTTCGATCAGGGGGTACCTTTGCTCTGCGGGGTTGAGAATGTGACTGACGAAATATACTGGTTGTTGGGCCTTGTCCTTTTCCACTATTAAGGCTGCTGCTACAGTTTTTTTGGAGGCAGAGATGTACAACTGCAAAACATCTCCTACTTCTGGTCTGGCTATTGTTGGGAGGCTCTTCAGATGATTCTTTACCTCTGCGAATGCCTTTTCTTGCTCTGCTTCCCACTTGAATGTTTTGTTGCCTTTCAGTACCTGGAAAAATGGGAGGGATCTATCTGCAGATTTACTGATAAAACGAGTGAGTGCTGCCATCTTTCCAGTTAATCTCTGTATATCTCGTATGTTTTTTGGCTCTGGCAAGTTGAGAATGGCCTCCACTTTTTCTGGGTTGGCATCTATTCCCCTTTCACTGACCAGAAACCCCAAGAATTTTCCTGACTTAACACCGAACATGCATTTCTTTGGGTTTAGTTTCATACCGTACTGTCTCAACGTAGCAAATGTTTCTCGCAAGTCTGCGATGTGATCAACCTCTTTTTTGCTCTTGACTATGGAATCATCCACATATACTTCCACATTCCGGCCCTTTTGCTGTGCGAATATCTTATCTACAAGCTTCTGGTAAGTTGCACCCGCATTTTTTAGGCCGAATGGCATAGCTTTGTAGTTATAAACTCCAGCGTCTGTGATGAAAGCAGCTTTCTTACGATCTGATTCGAGTAAACTGATCTGATGGTAGCCGGAAAATGCATCCATGAAACTCAAGAGAGCGTGTCCACTGGTGGAATCAACCAGCTGATCTATTCTGGGCAATGGGTAACAATCCTTCGGACAGGCCTTGTTTAGGTCTGTGAAGTCTACACACATCCTACATTGACCATTTGCTTTCTTTACCATCACAACATTAGCCAGCCATTCTGGGTAATCGCACTCTTCTATGAACTTGGCTGCTAGCAATTTGTTGATTTCTTCTTGGATGGCTACATTCTTCTCTGCCGAGAAATTTCTCTTCTTCTGTTTCACTGGCCTGACTTCTCTGCTGACATTCAGTCTATGGACCATAACACTGGGGTCAATCCCTGGCCTTTCGTCCGCTGAGAAAGCAAATATGTCTGCGTGCTCTCTCAACAGACCAATGAGGTTCACTCTGAGGGATAGATCTACGTCTGTGCCAATTCGAACCGTCCTGTCTGTCAACCCTTCCTCTAATTCTATCTCCTCAGTTTCGTCAGTTGACGTGGGTTCCAACAGACCTTCCTCCCGATGCTCGAAGTTTTCCATGCTTAGCAACTTGTCTTTTTTGCGCTCTGCTCTCTTTCTTTTTCGAGATTGGGGAAGTTCTTCTTTTGCCAGTGGTGGGGGTCTGGGTGGTTGTTTTAGCGCTGTGTGGTAGCACTTCTTAGCCTGCTCCTGACTGCCTTTGACCTTGGTTGAGCGGCCATCATTTGTCGTATACATCATGGTGAGGTGATAAGTGGAGACTACAGCCCCTGCGTCATGAATGAATGGTCTGCCAAGAATGACGTTGTAGGCTGCGGGGACTTTCACAATCATGAAGTCTACCATGATGTCCTTGATATCCTTCCCTTGGCCAATCTGCACTGGCAAACTGACTATCCCTTCTGGTATCACTGTGGCTCCTGTGAATCCGATTACTGGGTAATTGACTGGCTTTACGTATTTCTCATCAATTTGCAACTCTTGGAAAGCAGGCCAGAACAAGATGTTTGCAGAGTTACCTCCGTCTATCAGAATACGGTGGATTTTCCTGTTTGCTACGTTCAGGGCTAGTACCATATGGTCGTCATGGGGGTATATTATGCCTTTACAGTCCTCCTCTGTGAAAGTGCACTGCGGGATTTTTGGAGGGGCAGGCCACCTGCCAGAATTATGGTAATTAACCTGGTGTTTGAATTCGCTCACACTGGCCTTGGCCCCGCTAACAGTGGTTCCTGCGTAAACTGGCGCTCCTGTTATGACCAAAATGTCGCCCATTCTCTTTTGGTCTGCTGGATAGCTTTGCTTGGGTTCCACCTTCTTATTGTCGGACCTATTATCATTATCTCTGTTCTCGTAGGTCCTGCTATACGAGCTTTTTCCTTTGAATTGAGTCAAGTATCCCCTCCGGATCAGATCTTCGATATTGTCCTTCAAATGAGTGCATTCTTCTGTGAGGTGGCCATGATCTCTGTGAAAGTCACAGTACTTTTTTGGGTCCTGTACTTGTTGTACATTTTGGGAGGTCTCTGCCACTTCTCGTCTTCTTTGCTGATGGCAAAAATTTGAGTTCTGGATGCCACTAAGGGGGTATATTCATTGAACTTCCTCCTTTTTTCAGTTTTGAATTCATTACCTCTGCCTCTGCCTGGTCCCTGCCAGTCTCTTCTGGGCTGTGGGTTTTCTCTTCTGTCTGGGTATTCTTTTTTGTATGGCTCTTTCTTGCTCTGACTACCGTAATTGTTCTCGTTTGCCACATATCGACGTGAGGTTGCTCTGCCAATTTCTTCACTCTTTATAAATTCATTTGCCTTTCCTAGTACCTCTGCCAGGGTTGTGAATGATTTTCTGCCCAGATAACTCTTGAACTCTCCATCCCGCAGACCAGTCATCATGGCCAGGACTGCTACCTCTTGCTGCAACTTGGGTATATTCGACGCCTCCATATTGAATCTGGATATGTATTCCCTCAGAGATTCCTGAGGCCCTTGGATGACTGACATCAGCTCCCCTGTCATCCTTTCTCTGGCAATGTTTGCCACGTATTGGGTGCGAAACAAGATAGCTAGCTGCCGAAAAGAGGTTATGGTGCCTTTGGGTATTTTACCAAACCAGCTCTGTGCCATCCCCTCTAGAGTGGAAGGAAAGACCTTACACCACATAGAGTCTGTGTTGGTATATAGCATCATGTGTCCCCCAAAGGCAGAGAGGTGATTCGTTGGGTCTGTCTTTCCGGAGTATTTGCAGGTGGGCATTTTTATCTTTTCCATTCTTTCAGAGAGTATTTCATCGCAGAAGGGAGAGTTATCAGGCTTAACTACTGCTCGGATGGGATTGGGCGTACCTGACACGGAGTGGTGTCTATGACTGGGTGCTTGTTCAGTCCTTGCTCGGGGTTGAGCTCTGCTCGGTGTGATACTCTCTGCTTCATACTCTTGATTGTCAACCCCTTCCATGTCTTGCTGCAGGTTCCTCCTCCAAACATTCGGACTATGTTGGGGTCTGGGACGTTTTCTCCTCTGCTCAACCTCAACCTCTGGGGCTGTTCTCACGACCTGGGCTTGTGGGGTTGTTTGAGTAAGGAATGTCAGGACTTCTATTGCTGTGCGCATCTGGTCAGGTGAGAACTGTGCCCCCAGCCGCGCTAGCGAGGCACTGGTCGGAATTGGGATACCTTGGGCCTGGCTGGGGGTTGTCATAGCTCTGGGTTGTGGTGTTTCTCTTGGCGGACCAAGACTTTGAGGCATGCCAAACAAGAGTATGTTTGTGGTTTTCTGGTTGTTTTTTGAGGTGGGTGGTTCTATCTGTTGGATTACCAGTTCGTTTGACTCGGTCATTATGTGGGAGGGTAGGTTTTTAAAGAGCGAGGTTTGGGAGGTCCCCCTCCTTCTAGCGCCACTTGTTCCGAGTATGGAACTGGGGGAGCCCTGCCTGGTGATATTGCCCTGTTAGACAGAACGAACGTAAGCTAACCTCGGGGGTTTAACCGAGGAAACCCCCTCCGATGCCTAAGTCAGCAAATGAGATAATGCTCTAGAGAGAGAAAGTAGAGAGAGTTAAGAATTGTACTTATATTGAACGTGTCCGCAAATGAATGGGGACGGCAGTATTTATAGGCGTACTATTCAGTACTTTGGCCTATTCAGATGTTGCCGCGTGTACGCTAGTGATGTACTTGTTGTTTGTCCTTTTGCTTAACGATGTATCTATGTTGTCGTCTAGCAGGTCGTTTCCCCGCAGACCTGAGGGTCTGCGCGGTTATTGAGGACTTGTGGTACTTTCAATAGGTACTTCCTGCGGTTGATTTGCTTGATCTGTCTTATCAGATGTCCGATGGTCTGCTGTGACATGGATGACCTACTAGGTTACTTCTACTCCGTACAACAGTTAAGAGAATATTTTATAAAATTAGAAAACTAAAACAAATTTTTTTTTATTAAAATTGCAAGAATTAAAACAACTTACCCATTTGTCCAATAAACTAGAGTAAGAAAAGTCCACTGTTTGTTGTTCATCTTTCTATCACCTATGGGTAAGAGATGGTATTAATAATAACACAAGCTATTTAGGCGCAGACAAAGTGAAAAGTGATTTGGGAAGAAGAAAAAATTTCAATGATTTAATTTTCATTACTTCGTATAAAGTTGTCAATTGCAATTGAATTTATAAAAATAAACATTAAATCAAACAAGTTATACAAAACAAAAAAAAGAAAATTGGAGGAACAATACTTATATCAGGGAAATACAATTCCCAACCAATAGATGAACAAAGAGAAATATAAGAGAAATAACAGGAGGCGGTGGTACCGGAGTTAGGTTTTGGATCCCTTCCTACTCATGGAATGTAGATTTGCAATGGTGCGTATGGAGGCAGTGGCGTATTTGTACTTCGTCGGTGATAAAGCTCTAGAAAAGAGAAGATTGGGTAGCGGTAACACATAAGTTGTTCTTCTTCTTGCTACTTCTGTTGCTAAAGATGCGTTGGAATTGAGTTATCTTAGTGGTTTGTGAAAATCGGTTGAGGAGATCGATAATTACTACAAAAGGGGATGAAGAACTAGAGTTGGAGATGAAGGAAGAGAGAGAAAGAAAGTTAAAGCGGTGAACTTCTTTGGGGGAAATTATAAAGTATCCGCATTTTTTTATACTTGGTAAATACATCCGGAGGGAAATTCCCACCTAAACTATCATTTGTAAAAGTGCGAAAATTTAGCTTATATACTCCTTACTAGAACTCTCTTCGTTCTATAGTGATGTTTTAATAATATTCTTCATCCATTCCTTAAATATCGCACCATGGTTGACTTTACACTTTTCAACACACACTTTGACTCTTAATATCTCTAATTATTTTTAAGTAAAAATTATAAATGTTGATATTTAGATAATATATGTCATTACGAATCTACAATATCCCATATGACTAAAAAGGTTATTGGGTATGGATCACAAAAGATGACCAAAAGTCTAGTGTGAAGAGTATAAAAAACAAGATAGTATGATATTTATGTAACGGATGAAGTATTTTATTATAAGAGATGGAAAGACGGGTAATATTAAATGGGTAATTATGTAATTAGTCATGTGAGTCGTTGGTGTTTAAACTTATTAAAACGACTGATCTAATAGATAATAACAATTTGAATGGTCGATTAATCTGTGTTATTTTGTTTGAACTAAATTGATTTTATATTATAAAAAAACATCTAAATTGATTTCATTCACTCACTATCCATTGAACTTGAGTTATTGTATTAACTTTTTGGATCTATCACTTATAGAGTTGTAAGAATTAGTTTTATTAGTCATTTTCTTTTAGACTATAGCTAGTATAGGACTATGTTTTCCTCGACTTATTTAGACAATATAAGTTCACTGAACTTCAGATAAGATCGATAAGTTCAGAAATTTCTTTCAGACGTTTTCACACACATATAAGTGTAGGAGCCTAAGTCTATGAGGAATTAAACATATAAATCATAAAGTTATTACATATTACAGTTATAAGTTTATCAATAAATGCATTATTCTCTTTCATTATTAATAGACTTATCTTTATCGCTTATGTAACTATATAATAATAAAATTACGTGCTATAAACTTTTTTTTTTGACGGGGACGTGTTATAAACATATACGTGTTATATTCGTGTATTCTTTACTAATCTGACTGATGTCCATTATCCAAAATAAGTAATACGACTAAGTTAGTTATCTCTCTTATCGGTTAATTGATCAAGTCATAGATATTACCGTAAAATTTTGATAATGCACGACATGTAAAATATAAGGCTCAAGAAGGAGTTGATAACTTTCTGTCTTTTCAAACCCTCTAGGCAACAAAGCCGTGAATAGGGATGTCAATGGGGCGGGGCGGATGCGGATGTATGTCCCTCCATCCCCATCCCCACCTAAAATTTTCATCCCCATCCCCGCCCCATCACCCATGGCGGGTACAAAATTCATCCCCCTCCCCGCCCCAACGGGTATAAACTAAAATCCATCCCCGCCCCACCACCCAACTGGGTATCCATCCCCGTCTTATCCCCGCCCCATACCCACGACAATATCCGCCTAATTTTTCTTATTAAGCAAACATTTTCCATATGTACGAAGTAATGAAAGTTAACTTTAGAAAAAAAAACCTTACGACTAAAGTGACACATATAATCGAAAAAATACCCGTCATAACAAAAAAAATCTAAACAAAAAACTTAAAATTCTCACCTAAATTCATATTATCACCTAAACATGCACATAAATACAAACTCACCCCATCGCCCATGGCGGGTATGAAGCGGGGCGAGTGGGGATGGGACGGGGCGGGCGGGGATGGGACGGGTTCAACACAAAATCCACACCCGCCCCATCACCCATGGCGGGTACAATTTCTATACCCATCCCCGCCCCATCACCCGCCAAACCTACCTCCATCCCCGCCTACTTGGGGCGGATGCGGGGCGGGTCTCCCACGAAACCCGCCCCACTGACATCCCTAGCCGTGAAATTGTCGCCCAAAACTATGTTTATGTGCCACAAGTACCAAAATCGTGGCCTATATCAACGTTTTGTGCGACGAAAAAAATACTTTGTCGCCCAAGAATGGTTTGGGTGCCACAAATTTTTTTTGACGCATTTGCTGGAATATGTGCCACGGATAAAAATTTTGCCGCCCTACAAATTTAATTTCGACACCCATTATGCTTTTTCATGTAGTGCTCGTACGGTTGGGCCTGAATGCAGCAGTAGGGTATGCAGAGAAAATATATATGGAAAAGTAATTCTCGCCCGGTGGCATCAGGCAAGATCATCGATTGAGCCCAAAGGAAAAGATGCAAAGCTGCCAATCTGCAAAACATAGTAACTTCTTCATTTCTCGTCAAAGTTCGGCAACTGACCACTCTTTAGAAATATCTTGAAGTCCAAAATCCAACCCAATATAAGTTATTGCATTTTGTATCGTGGAAGTTGATTTATGATCAACATAGTAGACGATAGTAATTTTTCTACTCCCTTCAATTCACTATTTGCTTGGCTTAAAAAATCTTCCAACTCAATGTGAATTCTCTTAAAAGTACAACACCTCTTATAATGGAGAAAATGAGTAAGAAATGCACCCAAATAGGTTAATTACTAGAATAATAAACCTGAAACTACATACACACTACAAGAAGCATATTAGTACTAAAAATGCTACGAAGAGCACTAAGACATATAATCAATGACGGATGGGGGTAAAATCTCTATATAAAATAGAACTATTACGGAGGGACAACATTTGGAGTCCTATACTCGTTCTTGTTCGGTATTGGGGCTATTAAGGGAAGGCATGCATCATAGATTGTATGTTCCCTTAATTATATATGCTAATTGACTACGTGATTTACATGTTTTGAGGCATCCCGGGTTTATTCTGTATGAATATTAGATTGTCCATAACCTAACAGGAGCAAAATGCCTCCACTTTTAGGAGACGTATTTTCGCGAACGCCTTCTATGACAAAATAGCATGATCAGCTTAGAAAATGCCAACTTTTGATAGA
The DNA here is from genome assembly GCF_020520425.1 of Spinacia oleracea. Classification (NCBI taxonomy): domain Eukaryota; kingdom Viridiplantae; phylum Streptophyta; class Magnoliopsida; order Caryophyllales; family Amaranthaceae; genus Spinacia; species Spinacia oleracea. Next base: position 93,570,339 of record NC_079490.1, read on the forward strand.
CAAGGACAAAATCTAAAACTTTGGCCATGTTTTAAAAAGTTTTTGAAATGTGGTTTTTCATGGTTTTAAAAAATACTTTTGACAATATGCTAAAAACAAAAAATTCAACCAAGGCATTAAAAACCATGTGTGCACCAAAGGTACTTGATTGTTTACAATCCAATAGTGGAGGGGGAGCCAATTAGAGTTCATGATTAATTATGTCGGATTCTATACATTGAATACTTAGAAAAATTAAAAATCGTCAGGTTGGAACATTGTACATCGAAAGAGTGTCGCCAACCTATTTTAAGTCTGTTTAGAAAGTCTAAAATAAAACAAAAAGGGCATTGGAATGTAAACAACACAATATAAATCTAGATTCTAGAGCAAAACACTTATTCAGATTAACTAAGGTGCATTTAAATTTACTACAAGAGTCGTTTTCGTGCAACAATCCTAGCATGATTCTAATTAGCTGAGCCATCATGATTAATTTGAAATACGAATGGTTGGTCACTTATATTAAGTAAAATTAATGGAAACTTAGCCTAGTTGTCCGAAAATTATCTTATTAGTCGTGATGGAACTTTGCAGGTCTTAAATTTTAGCATAAAAAAGGTGATGCACAAAAGCATAAGCATACATCACAATGGCATATACACACAGAAAATAAATTATACAACACCTAAAGGGACTAGGTGTTACCAAATGAGTTGAAAAGAAAATGATTGAAGGAAAACGATTAAATAACATATAAACATAAATAACCGAAATTGAAGGATTTTGAAAAAGTTTGTTTTGAACACTTGGATTTCAATCAAGAATATTAAAGTATGGCATCTTGTTCTTGAAAGCTTTGAAAACTTGGATTATTCTAACTTTAATTGAAGTTTCTCAAGTTAGAGTATTATCGATTTTGTAAGAGTTTTAGAATTGATTTTTAAAATTGAACTTTGAACTTGAAAAACTAGGAGAGTTAGCATTAAGAGATAGGAAATTTCAAGATTGAAAACCCTTACTATTGTATGCTCCTTACATTGAAATTTTCTAGTTTTGAAAAGATGTTTCTGTCTTTTAAACATCGTTGAATATTGAATTTTAAAATTAAACATGAAATTTTAGAGTTCATGAGTTGTAGTTTGAAAATAGTTTTTCACATCTTCAAACATCCTTGAAGTTTTTGGAAATTTTGATTTTTAAAGTCGAAGTTTGATGATGATTTGTATAAAAGATAGTTTTTAAGAGAGAAATCTCTTAAACAAATTGTGAGTTTTGAAAATGGTTTTTGAAAATCAAGACAATGAAGTTGTAAAAAGAGTGTGAAAGATCATTTGGAGGAAACATTCAAGTGTCATGCATGTTCCTCCAAATATTACTCTAAACATTTCTTAATTTGTCACTAATTCGGTATAACTTCATTATCACTTATTAGTTTTTGAAAAATAAACATTTAAATGGGGAAATACAGGTTTATATAGAGGTTGAAAGGCGATGCCCCTGACCAGAATCTACACATAGCGCATGGGATGCGCAATTCCCGACCAAAAAGGCATGACTTTGCGTTGGGCGGATAAATGGTTGCCAAATACGCATTAACATTGGTTTATTGTACTTATGGATTTTCTTGGTTAGCAAGCTTAGAAAAAGTATTTACTTGAAAGTGACAATTGGAAAATCGTTTTCGGGTTTGCTTTTACGGAAATGGCTGATCGAGATTGCCTTTTTGCTCGATTTTTTGGGTTCCTCGATTCTATGGGTCGACACTCGATTTATTTATTTGATATTTAATCATTTGAGTGGAAATCTTGCTATAGGTTGGATTTTGGCATCAAATTTTGGAGATTGTGTTTGAATTTTAAAACTGTGTTCAAAATTTAAAAACATGAACCGATTTCCAGGATTGGAAAACGGATTCAGCGATTGGATTGTTTGAATATTAAATTGAAGTTGGAATTTGAAGTTTGGACTTGGAAATTGGGTTCTTGAAGTTCTGAATTAAGATTTGTAATTTAATTTAGAGATAGAACTTCGTCTTTAGCAAATTGGTGCTTTCGCTCGGAGTTTCCGAACTGAAGAGAGACTATTTGTATCATTATCGAGCTCGTAGGGGAGACACGAATTTGGTGCCTATATTGGAATTTTGGTGTATGATGATGATTTCGAGATCTCCGTAAACTAGTACAAAGTTTTTTTTGGAAAGGAAGAAAATGTGGAAGATTCAAGAATAATGATGATTTTAGCTTTCTTTTAAGAGTCACGTGCCCGATATACACCAGATCACACCGAAAAGTTGAGTAAAATCAAAGGTTAAAAAATTGTGTAAAGGTCCCATTTCTCATCCAAGAAATCGTTTGGTCCTTTTTACCACATATTTTTGTCTTTTGTGATCATTTATAATGGCATGTTTCTGACATGCGGCAAGTCAACGACGAAAAATTGAATAGAACTCTAAAGTCCTCTCTCGCAACCAAAAAGAAAATTTTGTTCCTTTTTTGCAACCTTTTTTTAAAAGCGCTTTTGCTACAAAAAGAGTATTAATAAAAGGTCCTCATGTGAAACTCTTTCCTAATATCTAAGATAAATGACAAAGATTTATAACTCTTATGGGTTTTGAAATAGAGTAATTGAATATTAATATTGTATTTTAATATTAATATATTAATTTTGTTTAAAAATATTTGGGAATATATTAATTTTGTTTAAAAGTCTAAGTATACACAAGAACTGTGTTTGATTCAAATTTCTATGTCATATAAATTAGATGTGTGCTTGTCAATACAACTCATAGAATCGTAACATTAACCACATAGTACGGGAGCAAAAGAATTGATCTTTCCTAAAATAACCATCATTATCTATTATCTCTCTTTCATAATGACGTTAACCGCGTTCTTTTTACAGTTATTTTCTCTCCTCCCTTCAATTATAACTATGGGAAACAATAATATATTTTTCAGCATTTTTTATTTAAAAAAAATAATTAAAAAAAATTGTATAAACTATAGTGCGAAATAAGGAAGAAGAAAGTAAAAGGTTTAGTTTTGTAACGTCTTCTCTCCTCTCTCAAGAATGAGAGGAGAGGATTTGGTTCTTCACATGTAAATTTTGACAAATAAATTATGAATTAGATGTAGGCTAACCAAAAAGTATGAGAACAAATAGAAAAAGGTGAAAAAAGAAGAATAAACCCAAATATAATAAAGAAGAGATATTTGGAGTTGTATATCCTTAAATTGATAGAGGTCATATGCCTAGGATGATAACACAGAATGATGGATTTTCGAATCATCATCAACATACATTTTCATCATCCAGGAAAAAGGGTATCATTAGAAGTTGTCGGAAATGTGGCAATGGAGATGGACATGAAAATATTAGTGGCTATAGAGGAGGAATTAACAATGAGCGCATATTTAAAAGAGGGCCATGGACTGCTGAGGAGGATGCTTTATTAATTGAGTATGTTAAAAAACATGGAGAAAGACATTGGAATTGTGTGCAAAACACCGGTTTAATAAGATGTGGAAAAAGTTGTCGACTTCGGTGGACAAATCATTTACGCCCTGATCTTAAAAAGGGTGCGTTCTCTCCCGAAGAAGAGAGAATTGTTCTCGAACTACATTCTAAGCTTGGCAACAAATGGTCAAAAATCGCAGCTGAGGTTAGATGTTTGAAAATTGAAATGTTGTTTATTTAGCTTCTATAAAAGTTTTGGATATAATATTTTATATTTTATATTTTATTTATTTGGGATGATATTTCTTTTTATAATATGTATAGTTGCCAGGAAGAACAGACAACGAGGTGAAGAATTTTTGGAACACAAAAATTAAAAGGAGAATGAAAATTGAAGCATCAATATTAAATTCAGACGGAGACGGAAACAACCAAAAACTAATTGGAAATTTTGATTATCATTTCCAACACCGAAAGAATAAACTAGCTCATCTAGATCTTCATCCAGATTTATCAATTTCAATTCCTAATAATTCGTATACTTCACAGTATTCTCTTTCACCCTTCTCAACACCAATATCATTTCCATTTCCATTTCCATTTCCCAACTCTCATTCAAATCTGAATAGTTTATCTAATCCGAATTTCAATATTATAAACACAACCAGCATTGGCGATCCAATTTTATCGTTCCTCAATAATCCAACTTATAAATTTAAACTTATACTTGAAGATGAAGCAAAGCGTAATGATGCGGATAATTTTAATATAACTTTTCCCTTGATTCCTAAGACACCCATGACACCGAATCCCAACGATACAGTTATCGCCAACCACACTCATCTAAACAATTCATTAAATGCACCAAATAACATGTTCTTTGAGAACCGTGATCATGATATTATGTTCACAACTAATAGTTTACAACATCCTCTACAACAAATGACTCACAATGAACACTCTCTTGCAACACCCCCTTCAAGTGTTATTACTTGTACAAGCAATAGATTAAACAACATTTACACTTCATGGTCGGTTGGTAACAACTCGGAAGAAGAGAATTCATCAATTATCGATCAAGGTAAGTCAAGCACTGATATGGATCGGAATGGAATGGATAAAGAGATAGAGATCACCATGCTGTCATTAGATAATGACATGCTTAATTCGGATGAACAAAGCCCTAAACTGTTCTCTATAGGTACGCTCTCTTCTAGTCTCATTATTCTTATATTATAAACTTGATTCTATTTCTTTTTCATCTTAAATAAATGAAGTTCAAATAAACTAAGACTTACGTTATCTCCAAGTCTTAACTCTTAAGACTTACGTTTTGTTGATATGTCATAAGCCCCACCTAATCTTAAGTTAGGAAAAACAATTTACAACATTCAACAAGGTGACTTTGACAATGTCTTAAATTCAGACTTGAAAAACCAAGAGTCCACCTAAGAATCAATGTGCCACCTAAAAAAATTAATAAAATAATATGGTTTATAACTTTAGAGGTCTTAAACGACTATGTGGGATTAAGAGTTCCATTTAATTGAATCTTATGGACTCTTAAAAAAATTTAGTTATTAAATATTAATGGATTGTTCACATGGCATATGAAAATAAAATCTGAAGACAACACCATATTCACTACAAAATTAGGCATTATTAGAGACAAATTTTGAGATGAATTTTATAAGCATCTCAAACTTGAGACAGATATTAAAATGTGACTCTAAATCAAAATTGATTTTGAATTGTATATGGACTTCCAGAAAAAACCATCTCAAACTTGTAATGTATTTGCCAATATTCTGTATCAAATAATTTGAGACACCCTTTATAGTGACGCCCTATTTTGTCTCAAACCCGTCTCCGATCATCATTTTGAGACGGAATTGGACTTATTAGAGACGAAATTCGCCATCTCTATAAAGTGATTATTTTATAGTGATTGATCTTGTTCTATAAGAAAAGTAGAGTTCTAAATTAAATATACGAAGTATAAGACAAATAATTATGACATGGTGAAAGATGATTGTGAACTAGTTAAAAGGTTTTCATGATTCTGATCCCATTTTAGACCGTGAGGGGCATATGATCAAATCGGAAGAATCGAATCGTAAAATCGCAAGATTCAAAAAACTTTCAAAAGGGGGTAATATAAGTGTTTCTACATGAATAAATATACATCTGTCAAATAATATGGGTGCTAAAAGCATGGATATTCTCTTATAATTTTAATATTTCAAAGTCAATATGGCTTCCTAAGAGTCATATTGATTATAGAAGATAAAAGTTTGCATTTAAGACCAAGTTAGTTGTTTAAGGATTATTTTAATGAGTAAAGTAGTATGGTCTAATATTGCACAATCCTGAACGATATGTTCCAATCCTTCATTGTTCAGCAACGATGTATGTGAAGAGTAGGATCGTCTGATCCTGTACGGTCCTACAAATCGTATTGTGATCCTAACAGATCCAGCTACGATCCCACCAGCCCTACGATTCTACTAGCAATCTGGACCGTTTTTCTAAAACTTGATCGTATGATTCCATGTTCCGGATAATGATTCTAACGGCAATAACTGGTTATTGATCAACGTATTATTGTATTAAGTTTTAAATGATTATCAAATATAGATGCCACTTATATCTATACTAATATATTAAAAGGCGTTGCGAAAAATGTTTATGTGCCACGTAGAACTCTCCTGTTTACGCCACGTCATTCACTTACCAAGGTTATGGGATGTTGTTGACAATTAAAAATAAATACAATAAGGTTCGAACACAAGACCTCAAGTTTGGAGAATAACTCTCATTACCATCTTAACCAACCTCTAATTGTTGTTTATCAATGCACGTTAATTTATAAATACATGTTAACATGAAGTCTAAAACAACTAAATTTCTATGTTACCTCTTATTTCTTATGGACTATATTGGAATAAAAATAATAATTAAAATATTAGAAAAACCATGAATTAAACGATTAAAACATTAAGAAAATTACTTGGCATTATAAAGGTAATGTACATGTGTAATTGATGAACTTAATGAATCTTTTCACTTTTATGGTCTACATGTATTTTAGTCAAATATTGAGTTGAAAAAGAATTTCGAATTTTAATTATTCAAAGTAGCGACCGGGGCATCGCCCGGGCTACACACTAGTTTTTTCTATTAAATATAGACAACTATATATACAAGTAGATGTTTGAATTATTAAGAATTAACTATGTTTATAAGATAATAAATTTATTTATATTTATTTTGTACAGGAGTGAAGAAAACGGAAAAAGAACCATGCGAGGAAACTATGTCCATGGATGATGATCTTTCAAGTCTTCTATATGATTTTTCTATTCCCAACTCACCTATCCTCTAATATGATATTATGATAAGTTTATGTCTTCCACTACTACAACAACACTTTCTTCTATTGTTGGAGTAGTGTATCATGTATATTATATTGTAAAACTTTCACCCTATTAACTTACTAACACATATTCATATCACTAAATTTTGAACTTTTTAATTAATTTTATTTGTTTCAAGGGGCCACGAGAGGGGCATATTGAAGTACATAGTATAAGAATTTTTTTACATCGAATTTTTTTACATCAAGTGATGGTTTGAACAGATTATGTAATATGTTATACAATTAACTCCAAAAGAACTCAATATGTCTTATTGTAGAACCAGAATCTACAAGATTAGATACATGATGATCGCAATGATCTTCCTACAAAATTTCTAAGATATTATGCTCGACGTCTACCACCATTGAAATTCATTCGGCCGAGTAAAAGATAATATATATATACGAATTATTGCTTCTCACGTTTCTCACCTTAGGAGTACTTCTCACATTTTGTGTTTTGAAGGGTTTGAACTTTGAATATTTTGCTATGTGCTTTTGTTTTTGTTTGCAAGGTTTGCATTTAACTGGTATGTGTTGTGTGTGATTTTGGAATTTGTGGCAAAATGTATGCATGAAAATAATAAAAAAAATTGCCCATTTATTCGGGGTGTACGTACCCACTATAAGCCTCCACTTTGACTGAAGTTTTTTGGTATAGAAAAGAAAGTCAAAGAATATTCAACTTTTGCTAATGAGAATGCTGACTCAAATTCTAGAAAAAAATTTCCCATTTTTTGGGGTGTACATACGCACTATAAGCCCCCACTTTGACTGGGTATTTTTGGTATAGAAAAAGCGCAAGTCAAAGTACATTCAACTTTTGCTAATGCGGATGCTGACTCGACTTAGGACGCCGGTCTAGGGCTAGAATCTTGACTTATCCATGATTTTGAAAGTATAAACCATGAAATTGACCAGGGTGCTTAAATTGGACTATTTTCGGAATTGCCGGTGCGAGACTTGTAGTTTTCGGAGATTTCGTCCTGATTTTGACGAGCAATTTGCTGAAATGTGTTGTACTTGGAATTGAATAAGAGCCCTTGTATGACATAAAGCCAAAGATTGCAAATCGTCCTACAGCAGGCCCAGTGCCTGGCGCAGGTGATGTTGCTTTGTATAACTTCGTATATGCTCTTTTTTGTATAAATTTGGGGCTTAGTGAAGGTATTATTTGCACTTATAATCCAGTTTCACAGTGCTGTTCGAAAATGCCTCAAACATTTGAAAATTCCATGAACGAATGGCTTAGCTCTTTAAATAAGCTAGAAAAGAGAGAGTTGGATGCATGAACTGTTAGGGGGAAATACCCTCCTAGTGACGTGGATTAAGTGTGCCATCCTGGGATCCATGTGGCAGCCAGTAAGGCTTAAGTGTCGCCTCACTCACTCGCCTACACAACGGCTACATGAGAGCCGACGGTTACAACAACATTAAGTTGGAGGCTTGAGTTAAGGAGTCGGGTCATCAATTGCCTAATTATTGATGTTGTAGGTTATTTTCCTTGATGTAACAATATAAAGCGATTCATTTTCATTTGTATAAACACGGAATTATCTGATAATAACATACTACTTTACTCTCTAAGTATTATCTCTCTCTGTTGTCCATTATTATCTTGCTCAAATCGATGTTAGCACCTCACTAAGGCAAGTTCGACTCTAAGTTGAATTTGTCCAAAACACAAACCTAGGGGTATTAGCCTCTTCTGTTTGTCAAGCTATATTAGAGCTTCCTTCATGCTTCCATATGCTTATGGGATCCTCAAAACCATGTTTTTCGGTTCAAAACGATGAAATATGTCCATTGCCTGAAAAATTTGGGGCTATCATTGGATGACTGACCTCGACTGAGTCTTGAATGCCAAGCACAGAGGAGCGTTTCTTCACCTTCTATTGGAGGTTCTTGGGCTTGGAGCCCCCAACCTTGAGTACTATTGTATATGGGAGAGGGGTTGATCTCGCACTCCTTGTGGGTCATTTTAGAAAAGGAGATGCTCATAAGGTATGTTGTATTAGAGCTTTTAACTTTTGTTTGTCTGCATGTTTCCTCTTTTCGAATTTTGGATGCGGAGTTGGCCAAGATGCCCTTGTAGAGGCGGTGGAACAATCCTCCTTTGGGAAGGATCCGATGTTGCTTGTGATCGGGGAGACTTTGATGGGCCTCGATGTTGCTAAGGCTAACCCTTCTTATATGCTTTTAGGAAGTTTGGTGCTCCTTCAAGTAAGCATCTGAAATTTTCTCTTGATTTTGGATTTATACTTTGCATCTTGAATTGGTTTATTAAACATTGCATTTTGTATTCTTCCTGAAAAAAATGTGTCCTTCACCCAAGGTGCATTGGTCCAAACCCAAGGTTCAGATTAATTACGAATCAACATGAAGCGATCGGAACGGCTAGCTGGAGCAAAGTTCCCGATCAGTGAGTTCTAATCCTTATTCGACTCACAACTTACTCTTGACTAAACCTACAAGGTCACACCAATGACATAAAACAGATCGCCGGAATAAATGAATCGGATATTCACTTAATGGATTTTTGGGAAATTAGTTTGGAAAAAATAATTATACGATAAAACATTGGATCGAAATCGTAAAACGTATTGCGTACATTCGTAAGCTAAGAGAAACATAATCGTATCGTACGACGTTGGATCATATCGTAATATACGATAAGCATTGGCCGAAAGGCCATCGGATACATACGAAGGGAAGCCCACGAGCCGAGTGCGCGAAGCACTCAAGGCCCATGGGCGCGAGGCAAGCAGCAAGGGCAACGGCGCTGCATCACAGCACAAGCCCATGGGCGCGAGGCAAGCAGCAAGGGCAACGGCGCTGCATCACAGCACAAGCCCATGGTCGTCTGGTTGTGTGCGTGTGCGTGTGCGGGCAAAGCAGCAAGGCAACAACAACAACGCATCAGTATAGCGAGGCCCACAGCCCAGCTCCTGTCCACGCACGCGTGTTGGGATGCTCGTGCAAGTTAGCTGGCCAAGCCCATGGTCGGTTGGCTTGCACACTTGCCTAGGGTTATTAACTTAAACCTATTGTTTTCTAATCTCTAATTCAGTCATATTCTATCCCTATAGACTTTGAGAACCCTAATACTCATTGTGCCTCTATTAGAGTGTTCTTCCCAAAAAATCCCAATATCTTGAAGGAGATCTAAGATATTAATCTCAAGACGGATCTGAACGTGTTGTTGAACCAAGTAGAGGAACTATAATTGGAGTTCTTGTTCCTATTCGTAGACATAAGAGGAAAACACGCTACAAATGTATGTATTTCTTAATCTATACTTTTTACATGCTTCCTTAGTTTGGAGTTATTCCGCTATCACGTTATGTATTTAACTGTAAACCCCTAGAGTTGTATCATGAGCTTCATGTGAATTATGTACTATTAAGCATATTACATAGGTTTATGTCCTGTCGAAATTTTCTTAAATTATTATTATTTTTCGAATTTTTTCTTTATTTTTGGATGAATCGTTGAAAAAGATACAATATTCGTAAAGTATCGGAATTTCGACTTCTCTGACCCTAATCTGATTGAAAACGGCGTTTTAAAATCAACTCATGCGAAAATAATGTAAAAAACAGGCCACGAAATTAGATTTTTTGGGCATTTTTGTTGTTTAGTGAATTAAATCGTTAAATTTTACGCGTTTTTAAATTAATTATATGAGCAAATAGACTTATAATTAACTGCAATTTTGTCCTACTTCTGTTTATAATATTACGAAAATATGATAATTTTTTCGTTAGTTAATTTAAATTATAAACCCTAATCCCAATTTAACCTAGATTAATGAATTTTTGATCCAAAATTAATTTTATTAATTGGTTAGATCTGAAAATTTATTGAGGTGGGAAGGGGAATATGATTTCATGTTTAAATGGATAATTTAAAAATTCAAAGATTAAAATTTTGATTGGATTCGTTAATATCGTTCACCTAAACCAATTTGGATAAAAATCTGAAATTTAAATGTTTTGAACGATTTAAATGTTTGTATTGGTTTACCATAATTATTCAAATTTTTGTTGAAGTTTATCATTTGTTAAATTTGAATATACGGTAGCCTAGATTTATTAAATATCATTAATTTAATTATTTGAAATTATATAAATGGCCCACCTTATTTTTTTCGTATATTAAAATTGAAAATTTAAATTCGTAGGACGAGGGTGCGTATGGCACACACCAAGGCTACGAAACAAGAAGGGGTGTGCAGCATATGCGAGGCTTGTCATAGCCTTGCGCGCAGCAGCCCCAAGCCAAAGCACATCGACACGCGGCCCAACAAAGGAGATGACAAGCCAGCGTGCGCTGGCATGGCACGCGAAGCAACAACAACAGCAACAGCATCGAGCTGCGAGGGATGTGCGCGCTGCTGTGCCGGGATGGGGCGCTGCTCCTATCCTCGTGTTGCACGCGTTGGACAAGCGCAATATTGGGTTGGGCCCAAGCCTAGCCCATGTTGCAAAATTTTGTGGTTTTTTCTTCGATTTAAATTATGGCCTAATTTTGGGCTTTGGACTTATTTTTGCACGAAATGGATAACGGTGGACTTTTTCATTATTTTATTTGAATAAGGCCTTGCCGTGAGTTTAAATATTTAAAATTAAGAGGTCCAAATTAAATATTGGTTTAAGTGTGAGCCGTTTAAATGAAATTATTAAAATTTATTATTTTTAATTAATTTTATATATGACAATTTATTTTAATTAAATTATTTGTTTGATTAGAATAATTCTAAGGATTAATAATACGTGATTTTAATTCATGATGTAATTATGTGTAAAGCTTACTTGGGCCATTCGTTTTAGTTTACGAATAGGTGAATGCTGAAGGAAATAATGCCCTTGGTCCAAGTATGCATTTAATGGTAAGTCTAATAAATGAGGTTCAGTGTTAATTATACAAGTTAATAATTCAGTGAGATCAAGTGAACTGTATGTGTAGGGGTTTTTTTTTTTGCATTTGTTTCCTGTTCTACAAGAGGGGCGGTTTTTTTAGAAAACCATTGTATTTTTGTACCTCGAAGGAGTCGCCACCAAACATTGTTTAAAGTCTCGTTTGGAAAGACCGCAAGTGACTCTATTTTGGATAAGGCTTTGAATCCTCGAAACGGATGGGTGAGATCCGGGCACGGGAACGAAATGCTTATTCCGCGAGCTTTAGAAAATATTCAAGTACGTTGGCACAACATTTTCGAAAATATACCCTAGATTAGACTATGTGGGTTTAATTTAGAGCAAATAGAATCTCTACTTTGTATGGTGGTCACTTTGCTTTAAAGATTAATTTAAAGGAACCTAAGGCCGGTTTGTCCGAGAAATTATCTTCGTTAAGCGTGGTGTGACCTTGTATTTTGTTGTATTTAGCATGTGCGGTGATGAAAGAAATAAAGCAAATAAAGCAACATCACAATACTAAATAAAGTGCGGAATTAGTAAATACATGACCCCCTAGAGATGGACTAGGGAGTAGGTCCACATTGCCTAGAAATGGACTAGGCAAGTAAAGATGCGGAATAGAAAGTGAGGAATTGAAATTGCGGAATTGAAAGTGCGATATTGAAAGTGCGGTATTGAAATTGAGGTATTGAAATTGCGGAATTGAAAGGTGCGATATTGAAATTGCAATATTGAAAGGTGCATAATTGAAACTTGTACTTGGGCACATGAGATTCGAACACTAAGCGGCTCATTAAAAATAAGTGCGCCCGACACGAATTCAAAGCCAAAAATCTCAACTTGGGAGAGGTTGCTCAACCCAAATATCCTAGACTTTGCATATTGAACTTGAACTTGAAAGCTTGAATATTTAAATATTGAACTTGAAATACTTGAACTTGAACTTGAAATATTGAACTTGTACTTGAAATATTGAAACTTAAGAGACTTGAATCTCAAAGATCGGGCCTTTTAATGTTGAAAAGGTTAGATCTTTGATATGCTCTTGCTTGAAAGGATCCAAGTTTAGGGAAGTAGTCATGAGCAACCCTAAACATGGTGGGATCTTGCAATTTGAAAACTTGAACTTGTATATTGAAAAATGGAGTTTTGAATCTCAAAAGACTAAACCTTTAAAAGTTAAAAAAAGGTGTCATCTTTGATTACTCCATACTTGAAGGTGATTCTATTTCAAAGAGGTGATTGCAAGCAACTTTGAACATCCTTGAATCTTGAAAGTTTGCATTTTTGTATTTTGAAAAGTTTGGATTTTGAAAAGATGTATGATTGTTGCAAGTGACATTTTTAATAATAAAAATGCCAACTTGCTAATCATTTTGAAATCAAAGAAACATGATTGGATATGGTGGGATTCGGAATTACCTATTTAGGTTTAGGCAAGAATTCCTTTTACAGCTCCCAATTGCTTAGAATTAGAAATTTTGTATGTGTTTTTGAAGGGTTTTTGATTTGTATTTTGAGGCGTAATTTCGGTATTACGACGTTGTATTTGTAATGTCCCTCCTCTAATGCTCAAAATGAGGGGTATTTATAGGAGGAATGGGTGCAAGACGCTAGCACATGCCAGCGCAGCACGCCGAAGCAGCGCTGGGCGCTGGTGACGTGGCGTGAATGCCGCCAAAGCAAGGACGCGGGCTCCGTCCTTGTTTCGTCTTGTAGTGCTGTACCTTTGTACGAATAGTACTAGGCTTGGAGTTTTGTGTTTGCTTGGAGGTTAAGGCACTATTTTTCGTCTAAAATCAAGCCTTTCTCGGGTTTTGAATTCCGGTTTTACGGGACGGGGCCCGGCATGCTCGATTTTGTGGGTCGGCGCCCGAATTTGACTTGCCTTATATGATTTTGAGTGGAAAAGGCCTAGTAAAGCCAATGGAATGGTCTACTAGATGAGATTGTACTTGTATTTTAAAATTGGTTTTTTGAAAGTTGTATTTTGTACCGAGAACCGGAAGGGGAACGGCCTCGGGAATTGGATTTTGGATCTTGAATTTTGGAAATGTTCTTAGCAATTGGGATTTCCGCATGGAGTTATTCCAACCGCCTAGTAAGGATAATGGTATCGTCATCATCCCAGAGGGGAGACACAAATTAGGTGTCTACAGTATGCCTAGCTAGAGGCCGCTTCAGTTCAAGTGGATTAATGATATTAATCCACAGCTTACTCTTGACTGAACCCGTAGTGTCACACAAATAGTACGTAAACGGATAAAGTATTTAATGGCATTAAATACTCCATCTATGAATATTCGGAATCGACGGATCTTGGTTTCAGTGGTAGCTGAGATCGTCAAAGGCAAATAAATGAATACTCCGGAAACGATGATATTGCCGGAAACGGAAATATGGATCGTATCGGAAATATAAATATTATCCAAGTCGTAGCTGTTGCCGGAAACGGATACATGGTACGTATCGGGAAATATTATCGGAAATGGAAATATTGCCGGAATCTGAAATATTGCCGGAAACGGAAATATTGTCGGAATCGGAAATATTATCGACATCGGAAAATAATTCCGGAAACGGAAATATTAAATATTTGTTCGAAAACGGAAATTAATTCCAGAATCGGAAATGTTAAATATTGTTCGTATCGGAAATGAATTTCGGAATCGGGAAATTAATCGGAAGCGCGTCGTACGAATTAACATCGGACGAGCTTGCTAGACGAAGGCCCAACACAAAGCCAGGCCCGCGTCCAGTAAGCCCGCGCACCACACAAACAGCCAAGGGCACGCCAGGCCCAGCAGGCCGTGGCTGCGAGCATGACTACGAGCAGGCTGCGAGCAGTGGGCTGCGAAGCTCGCGTGGGCTGAGCGGCTGCTGTGTGGGCTTGCGCGGGCATGGCCTGCGCGCATGCGGGTTATGCTCGTGTGAGTGTTTGTGTTTTCCGCACGAAACCTAAATCATGTAGGATTCGTTTAATGATTAAATTCCTATTCCTAATGGATAAATTAATTAATAGAGTTTTAATTAGATTCTAGTTAATTAATTTGTTTCATAGTAGGATTCGATTACTTTTTCCATAGCCTATAAATATGAGGTTAATGCTCACAATTTATAACGAGTTTTAAGTATTCAAAAGAGAGAATTTTAAGAAAAATTCAGTCATCTATTTTCCCCATATTGCCGAAAATAATAGTACCATAAAGGCGATTCTAGTTAGTCAAACTTAAGGCGGATTCGGACGTGTTGTGGACTTTCTACGGAGGGACGACACTTGGAGTCCTAAAGAGTTGTTCTTGTTCGGTTCGGGCGCAGCAAGGGAGGGTACGCTACAAAGAGTATGCATCCTAATTATGTTAATTGTTATGTGGAAATTAATTTGGCATCCTGGCTTTTATGGGTTTTCTACATGATTTATATTCAGTTATATGTATTATAACCTAACAGTGGTATCACGAGCCTCTAATTAATTCCATAATAATTGCTTAACATGGTTAAATTTTATAAATTTGCAAGGAATTAAAGGGGTGATTAGTTTTCGTAATTGTAATTAATTGCAAATTTGCGTTTATTTAATTATATGTATGCAGTTTTTCGGCAGTTTCTTCGTTACTCAACGAAATCGAGTGATTTGTTTGTCAATTCCGCATGTAAAAGGCATTCTAAAATTTTGACAAAAACAATATTTTTCTGCCGAACCCAGAATTCCCAAATTCGAAGCCTAACTATGACTTTTCGGAGGTTTTAGTTTTTCGAATGCAAAGTTTGTAATTTTAAGATGTTAAATTTAAATATTGGCGATTCTTGTTGTTAAATCTTGAATTTTTGATTGACCTACTGTATATGTTTAACAAATTTGAATTCCTAAGCTTGTTAAATATACAACCTAATTTGTAATTGTAATTAATTTGTTGAAATTCGAATAATTTAGAATTGATTTGATTTTCATAATTAATTAACGAATTAATTAGGTATCCATGATTAAAAACCACCATAAAAATTGTTAATTTATGAGAAATTTTAAATTTTTATGACCTAGATTTGAATCCATGATAATCGGAAATTAATTGATTAATAAATTTTCGATTTTTCGCCCTAAAATTATGAAATTAATATGTTTTATTAATTTGTCATTAATTTTGAATTAAAAGTTTTAATTTTTATGAAATTCGCTCATAAAAGTTGCACGCACAAAGCAATGTACGCTACGTGTTACCCTTAAGGGGTGTTGTATAGTGCGGGCATGCGACGACGAGCAAGGGAGCTCGTCGCCCATGCGGTACGAATACAGCGAGCAACGAGTGTGGCATGCACAAGGCAATGGCTTCCTAGGGGCCGTGTGCTACGCGTGTGGGGCGATGGGCGATGGGCAAGCAAGAGAAGCGAGCAAGGTAAGCACGCATGGGCAGCGATGGATGCTGTGCCACAACGTGCGTTGCCTCGCCCAGCAAGCACGCCAAGGCAAGCACGCCAAGGCAGCGACAAGCGCAGCACAACGTGCACACGGGCAGCGTTGGCTGGCCTGTCCAGCAGCGTTGCCCAGCAGCGTGCCAGTGCGATGGGCCAGTGGGCTGCGCACAAGCGTGGCTCGCTGGGCCTGCTGCGTTGGTGCGTTTTTGCTTGGGCTTTGCGGTACGATCAATCGAGTGAAAAGGGGTTTGTTGCTTGTTGGACTTGACGAGGCATGGGCGCAAGCCCATGGCCTTGTCTTGACCCAATTGGTTCGTTTTAATTTTAATTTTGAATTTTCAGTTCGGAAACGATTTTAATTAATTTTAAAATTCATAATTTAAATTATTTTCTCGGAATTTAATTTTGAATAATCTAATTATTATAAATTCTAATTTATACTAATTCTTTTACCAAAATTAAAACCTTGAATTAATTTAAATTCATTCATAATTCAACTGAAAATAAATGAAAGGATTCAATTATAAATTTATATGAGCTTTAAATTTTAATTAAATTTGTATGTTTCCGGTTAGACTGGGAAATACATTTTTATGTTTAAAATTAGTAAAGCATGTAAATTTATTGGTTTAAGTGGAAGCGTTTTAGTCATAAACTCTTGATTAGGTCTACATTCCTTTAAGGTTAAAACAACTTGATTAGAATTAATAAGGATTGAATAATTGGTAGATTATTGGAAGCCTTGATTAATTGTTGCAAATATTTATGTGATGCATAATATGTTCTACTAACCAACTATGTGGGCCATTCATGATAATGAATGGGTGAATGGTATATATTGTATATGTACTGTTTTGCAGGTTATTGAAAGTGACTAGTATGGCCCAAATAGGATAGTAAATATGGTCTGCGTACCATTAATTTGAATGTAATATTGGTCTAATGCACCAAAGTTTTTTTTTCAAATTAAATATGGTCTGCGTACCATCAAATAGTTGTAATTAGTTTAGTTATAGCTTATCCTATTTGAAGAAAATGGCGCCTCCCATGGTGAAATTCAAGACGGAGTTTCCAATCCATTTTCAAGACGGACTTTGAAGTTGAAGCTTCAAGATGAAGTCGGGCCATACTAGATCACATTTATATCTTATGCATGTTTTAATTTATTTATTGCTTTAAATATGTCTTAATTATGCATGAGATTATGGCTTGATTATGTTGCATGATTAAGGATGTTAGTTCACTTAAAATCTAACCAACATAGTAAGAGCCTTAAGTTCCAAACTTTAAAATTGAGTTAAAAGGTGCCATGCTAAAATAACACTTACTTGGATAACCTTTACATCAATCTTAGTAATAGTTTTCCGCCATAGCGAGGTGTTACTTATTGATTCTAAAGGGGTAAGGTACACAAATAATTGTGAGTACATGTTAGTTTTGGTGAAACTCAACGATATAAGTAAGGAGTCCTTTTATGTCGTGGAAAATGCGATAGGTTTACCTAATAAGTTCTTAGACGTACCTATCAACCAAGAGCTAGTAGTTTCTAGACTATTAGCAAAGGCTTTGCTTACCTAAAATATTTTAGAATTGAGTCTAAATACATAATGTGCTTAATTCTTCAATGATTTAAGGATCTTGGAATCATTTTATTCACACCTGCCGGAACACATAACTTGAATAAAATGCTTAATAAATGATAAATTATGCAAGTAAGCTAGAATTTAAATTTATTAAGAGAAACTGTGAATGGTTATTTATTTGTTTATTCTTTTTCAATTATAGTTTTAACTATGGCAAACAACAATTCATTCAATGTCCGATCAATTCTCGAAAAGGAGAAGTTGAACGAGAAAAACTTCCTTAACTGGCAAAGGAACTTGAAAATAGTTCTTATGCAGGAAGAAAAGGAGTATGTCCTGGAAGAGGCGATGCCCGAAGCCGCAGGCGAAGGGGTCACTCATGCAGCCCTCAATCGTTGGATTGATGCCAACAAGGATGTGAAATGTCTAATGCTTGCAACCATGAGTGAAAATCTACAGAAAACGTTCATCAACTCAGATGCTTTCACAATCATCAGTGAGTTAAAGAACATGTTCCAAGATCTGGCTCGAGTCGAAAGATTCGAGACTCATAGGCAAATTCTTGAGACCAATCTTAAGAAAGGCGAGCCCGTAAGTCCACACTTCTCAAAATGATTGGACTCATTGAGAATATGAGTCGGCTGGATCAGCAATTCTCTCAGGAAATGGCTGTAGACACCATCCTCCATTCTCTTCATAGCGGGTATGATCAGTTCAAACTAAACTACAGTATGAATAGTCTGGACAAGACGCTCACTGAGCTTCACGGTATGCTGAAAACCGCTGAAAAGACGCTCAAAAGTGATAAGAAAGATGTTCTTATGGTGCGTGGGGGCAAGTTCAAGAAATCTTGCAAGAAGAGGAATGCTAAAAAAGGTGGCAAGAAGGCCAGCCCGACTAAGAAAACTGGCGGCACCAAGTCTGAAAAGAAGAAGGTGAGCCTACCTACTTCTGAATCTGAATGCTTCTACTGCAAGGAGAAGGGGCATTGGAAGAGAGATTGCTTGAAGCTTAAGGAAGACCAGAAGAACGGAACAGTCGTTCCATCTTCAGGTATTTTCGTTATAGATTGTATACTTGCTAATTCAACTTCTTGGGTATTAGATACAGGTTGTGGCTCACACTTATGTTCCAATTCACAGGGACTAAGAAGAAGTAGAAGGTTAAGCAAGGGTGAAGTCCACCTACGAGTGGGAAATGGAGCACGGATTGCTGCATTAGCTGTAGGAACTTATTATTTGTCGTTGCCCTCTGAGCTAGTTTTGGAACTGGAAGATTGTTTCCATGTTCCAAGTCTTACTAAAAACATCATTTATGTTTCTTGCTTAGATGCTAAGGGATTTTCCTTTTTAAGAAAAGACAATAGTTGTTCGTTTTATTTTAAAGAGATGTTTTATGGATCTGCTAGATTAGTCAACGGACTGTATTTATTAGATCACGACAAACAAGTTTATAACATAAATACCAAAAAGGCCAAAAAGAATGATTCAGATCTCACATATCTGTGGCATTGTCGATTAGGCCATATTAACTTTAAACGCATAGAAAGACTTCAAAAGGAAGGAATTCTATAACCATTTGACTTAGAGGATTATGGTAAGTGCGAATCATGTTTACTTGGCAAAATGACAAAGCAACCTTTCTCTAAAGTTGGAGAAAGAGCAACTGAACTATTGGGTTTAATCCATACAGATGTATGTGGACCAATGAGTACAAATGCTAGAGGTGGTTTCAGCTACTTTATCACTTTCACTGATGACTTCAGTAGATATGGTTATGTCTACCTAATGAAGCATAAGTCTGAATCCTTTGACAAATTCAAGGAATTTCAGAGTGAAGTAGAGAATAAATTAGGCAAGAAGATTAAGGCACTGCGGTCTGATAGAGGTGGTGAATATCTGAGCTATAAATTTGATGACCATCTGAAAGAATGTGGAATTCTATCAGAATTGACTCCTCCTGGAACACCACAATTGAACGGTGTGTCGGAACGGAGGAATAGAACCTTGCTAGACATGGTTAGATCAATGATGGGTCAGGCCGAACTTCCAATAGAATTTTGGGGACATGCACTAAATACAACTGCACTCACTATAAATAGAGCTTCGTCTAAAGCTGTTGAAAAGACTCCATATGATTTATGGTTTGGAAAGCCTCCAAAAGTGTATTTTCTTAAGATTTGGGGATGTGAAGTATACGTCAAACGATTAATTTCAGACAAACTTCATCCAAAATCTGACAAATGTATCCTTGTGGGCTATCCAAAGGAAATAAAGGCGTATTACTTCTACAATACATCTGAGAACAAGGTGTTTGTTGCTCGAGATGGTATCTTTTTAGAAAGAGATCACATTTCCAAAATGACAAGTGTAAAAAGTAGACCTCGAAGAAATTCGAGTCGAACAACAAACTCTAGAGAATGCTCAAGATGACAGTCAGGATGAAACTCAGAGATCTTTAGAAGTATCTGGTGAGAATCAAGGACCATTTAGAAATGTAACCCGCGTAGATCGCAAAGATATAGATCTCAACCGGAAAGGTACTTAGGTACTTTGATGAACGAGAGCTATGAAGTTCTCTTACTTAAAAGTGATGAACCTACGACTTACAAACAAGCTTTGACGAGCCATAGCTCCAAGCAATGGCAAGAAGCCATGCAATATGAATTAGACTCCATGTCTGAAAACCAAGTTTGGGATTTGGTCGATTTGCCAGATGGCTACCAAGCCATTGGAAGCAAATGGGTTTTCAAACTGAAAAAGGACAAGGATGGGAAACTTGAAGTTTTCAAAGCTAGATTGGTTGCAAAAGGTTACAGGCAAGTCCACGGTGTGGATTGCGATGAAACCTTTTCACCAGTTGCAATGCTAAAGTCTATTCGGATAATGTTAGCAATCGCTGCATATTACGGTTACGAAATATGGCTGATGGATGTCAAAACCGCTTTTTTAAACGGCGTTTTAACAGAAACTGTGTTTATCACACAGCCTGAGGGTTTTGAGGATCCAAAGAATGCTAAATAGGTATGCAAGCTTAAGAAATCAATCTACGGATTGAAGCAAGCATCAAGGAGCTGGAATATACGTTTTGATGAAGCAGTCAGTGACTTTGGTTTCATCAAGAACGCATACGAATCTCGTGTATACAAGAAGGTCAGTGGGAGCAAAATTGCTTTTCTAGTATTATATGTCGACGACATATTACTTATCGGAAATGACATTCCTATGTTGAACTCTGTCAAGATTTGGCTTGGGAAATGTTTTTCGATGAAGGATCTAGGAGAAGCACAATACATACTGGGTATCAAGATTTACAGAGATAGATCTAAGAAGATGATTGGACTCAGTCAAAGCACTTATATCAATAAGGTGCTTGAAAGGTTCAATATGGCAGACTCCAAGCGAGGCTACCTACCCATGTCTCATGGAATGACTCTAAGCAAGACTCAGTGCCCAAAAACACTTGATGAGCGTAGACGAATGAATGGGATTCCATATGCATCATTGATTGGTTCAATAATGTATGCTGTGATATGTACACGCCCGGATGTTGCTTACGCACTCAGTGCTACGAGAAATACCAGTCAGACCCAGGAGAGGCACATCGGACTGTTGCAAGAACATTCTGAAGTACCTGAAAAGGCATAAAGATGATTTCCTGGTTTATGGTGGAGATAATGATTTAATTGTTAAAGGCTATACGGACGCAAGTTTCCAAACCGACAAAGATGATTTCAGATCACAGTCTGGGTTTGTCTTCTGCCTCAACGGAGGTGCAGTAAGCTAGAAAAGTGCTAAGCAAAGCACCATTGCGGATTCTACAACTGAAGCGGAGTACATTGCTGCACATGAAGCAGCAAAGGAAGCTATTTGGCTAAGGAAGTTCATAGGTGAACTTGGTGTAGTCCCCTCCATTAAAGGACCAATAGCTCTGTATTGTGATAATAATGGAGCTATTGCACAAGCAAAGGAGCCTAGACACCACCAGAGAGTCAAGCATGTACTGATGGAAATAATGCCCTTGGTCCAAGTATGCATTTAATGTTAAGTCTAATAAATGCGGTTCAGTATTAATTAACAAGTTAATAATTCAGTGAGATCAAGTGAGCTGAATGCCTAGCTAGAGGCCGCTTCAGTTCAAGTGGAATTAATGATACTAATCCACAGCTTACTCTTGACTGAACCCAGAGGGTCACACAAATAGTACGTAAACGGATCAAGTATTTAATGGAATAAAATACTCCATCTATGGATATTCGGAATTGACGGATCTTGGTTTCAGTGGGAGCTGAGATCGTCAAAGGCAAGAAATGAATACTCCGGAAACGATGATATTGCCGGAAATGGAAATATGGATCGTATCGGAAATATAAATATTATCCAAGTCGTAGATGTTACCGGAAACGGAAACATGGTACGTATCGGAAAATATTAATGGAAATGAAAATATTGGCGGAATCGGAAATATTGCCGGAAACGGAAATAATGTCAGAATCGGAAATATTATCGGAATCGGAAAATAATTCCGGAAACGGAAATATTAAATATTTGTTCGAAACGGAAATTAATTCCGGAATCGGAAATATTAAATATTGTTCGTATCGGAAATGAATTCCGGAATCGGGAATTTAATCGGAAAGCGTATCGTACGAATTAGCATCGGACGAGGCTTGCTAGAAGAAGGCCCAGCACGAGGCTAGGCCAACGCCCAGCAAGCCACACGCCAAGTGCTCGACCAGGCCCAGCGCAAGGCCAGGCCCAGCCAAGCACTGGCAGGCGCGCACGAAGCTCATGGGCTGCGAGGCCGCATGCGCTGTGTACTCGGCGTGGGCCGCAAGGCCTGCGTATGGGCGTGCATGCGTGTGCGTGTGCTCGTGTTCGTAACGAATCCTAGTCCTATCGGAATTCGTGCATTGATTAAATCCTAATCCTAAAAGATTAAATTTATTATTTAGAGTTCTATTGGGATTCTAATTAATAAATCCATATCCTAGTAGGATTATAATTCCTTTCCATAAACTCTATAAATAAGGGCCTAGGGTCACATATTTAACAGAAGATTTTGAAGTATTCAAAGGTAAGATTTTTAAGAAAAAATCAGCCACACACTTGCAACCCAAAATAGCCGAAAATCCTAAGAAACCTTAAGGGCGATTCTAGTTGGTCAAGCTTAAGGCGGATCCGGACGTGTTGTGGATTATCTACGAAGGGACGATACTTGGTGTCCTAAAGACTTGTTCTTGTTCGGTTCGGGCGCAGCTAGGGAGGGCACGCTACAAAGTGTATGCATCTGAATTATGCTAAATGATTATGTGTAAATAATATGTTTCCTGGCTTTATGGTTTTTCCGCATGATTTATGTTTATTCATATGTATCATAACCTAACAGTGGTATCACGAGCCTCTTATTATTTTCATAATCTAAATTGCATGAACATGGTTAAATTTTACAAATTTGCAAAGAATTAAAGGGGTGATTAATTTTCGTAATTAATTGCAAATTGCGTTTATTTAATTATATGTACGCAGTTTTTCGGCAGTTTCTTCGTTACTCATCCAAATGGAGTGATTTTTGTGTCAATTCCGCATGTAAAAGGCATCCTAAAATTTTGTGTCAAGGCCAAACCCAGAATTCCCAAATTCGAAGCCTAACTATGACTTTTCGGAGGTTTTAGTTTTTCGAACGCAAAAGTTTGTAAATTTAAGATGTTAAATTAAGTATTTGCGATTCTTGTTGATAAATCTTGACTTTTTGATTGACCTACTGTATATGTTTAACAATTATGAATGCCTAGACTTGTTAAAACCTAATTTGTAATTATGATTAATTTGTTGAAATTCGAATAATTTAGAATTGATTTGTTTTTCATAATTAATTAATAATTTAATTAGGTATCCATGATTAAAATCCACCATAAAAATTGTTAATTTATGTTAAATTTTTAATTTTTATGACCTAGATTTGAATCCATGTTAATCGGAAATTAATTGATTAATAAATTTTCGATTTTTCGCCCTAAAATTATGAAATTAATATGTTTTATTAATTTGTCATTAATTTTAAATTAAAAATTTTAATTGTTTATGAAAACGCCCATAAATGTTGCACGCACAAAGCAATGGAAGCTGCGTGTTACCCTTAAGGGGTGTTGTATAGTGCGGGCACGAGACGACGAGCAAGGGAGCTCGTCGCCCGTGCGGTACGAATGCAGCCAGCAACGAGCGTGGCATGCGCAAGGCTGTGCGCCTAAGGGGCGTGTGCTACGCGTGTGGGCGATGGGGCAACGAGCGAGTAAGTGCAGCGAGCAAGGCAAGCACGCGTGGGCAGCGATGGATGCTGCACCACACATGCGTTGCCTCGCTCAGCAGCACGCCAAGGCAGCGACAAGCGCAGCACAACGTGCACGCGGGCAGCGTTGGCAGGCCTGTCCAGTGAGCATTGCCCAACAGCGCGCCAAGGCGATGGGCGAGTGGGCTGCGCGCAAGCGTGGCTCACTGGGCCTGATGCATTAGTGCATTGTTGCTTGGGCTTTGCGGTACGATCAATCGAGTGACAAGGGGTTTGTTGCTTGTTGGACTTGACGAGGTATGGGCGCAAGCCCATGGCCTTGTCTTGACCCGATTGGTTCGTTTTAAATTTTAATTTGAATTTTTCAGTTCGGAAATAATTTTAATTAACGTTAAAATTGATAAATTAAATTGTTTTCTCGGGATTTAATTTTGATTATTATAAATTTTAATTTATACTAATTATTTTACTAAAATTAAACCTTGAATTAATTTAAATTCGTTTAATTCAACTAAAATAAATTAAATTAATGGATTCAATTATAATTTTATATGAGCTTTAAATTTTAATTAAATTTGTATGTTTCCGGTTAGACTAGAAATACATTTTTATGTTTAAAATTAGTAAAGCATATAAATTGATTGGTTTAAGTGGGAGCAATTTTAGTCATAAACTCTTGATTAGGTCTACAAATCCTTTAAGGTTAAACAACTTGATTAGAATTAATAAGGACTGAATAATTGGTAGATTATTGGTGCCCTTAATTAATTGCTGCAAATATTTATGTGATGCATACAATGTGTTTTAACTAACCAATTATGTGGGCCATTCATGATAATGAATGGGTGAATGGTATATATTGTATATGTACTGTTTTGCAGGTTATGAAGTGACTAGTATGGCCCAAATAGGATAGAAAATATGGTCTGCGTACCATTAATTTGAATGTAATTGGTCTAAAGCACCAAATTTATTTTTCAATTCAAATATGGTCTGCGTACCATCAAATAGTTGTAATTAGTTTAATTATAGCTTATCCTATTTGAAGAAAATGGCGCCTCCCACGGTGAAATTCAAGACGGAGTTTCCAAACCATTTTCAAGACGGACTTTGAAGTTGAAGCTTCAAGATGAAGTCGGGCCATACTAGATCACATTTATCTTATGCATTCTTTATGTTATTTATTGCTTTTAAATATGTCTTAATTATGCATGAGATTGTGGCTTGATTATGTTGCATGATTAAGGATTTTAGTTCACTTAAAATCTAACCAACATAGTAAGAGCCTTAAGTTCCAAACTTAAAAAAATTGAGTTAAAAGGTGCCATGCCAAAATAACACTTACTTGGATATCCTTTACATCGATCTTAGTAATAGTTTTCCGCCATAGCGAGGTGTTACTTATCGATACTAAATGGGTAAGGTACACAAATAATTGTGAGTACATGTTAGTTTTGGTAAAACTCAACGATATAAGTAAGGAGTCCTTTTATGTCGTGGCAAAATCGATAGGTTTACCTAATAAGTTCTTAGACATACCTATCACCCAAGAGTAGTTTCTAGACTATTAGCAAAAGGCTTTTGCTTACCTAAAATGTTTTAGAATTGAGTCAAAATACATAATGTGCTTAATTCTTCAATGGTTTTAGGGTCTTGGAATCATTTTATTCACACCTGCCGGAACAATAAAATCGAATAAAATGCTAATAACTTGTTTAAATTGCATGATTGCTTTAATTTTCAAGTTATTACTCGTGATAAATGTTTAGACTTTGCATGCTTCAATGTATGTTTTAATTATTGTTTATAATTAAATATCTTGCACTGCAATAAATCCTTTTAGAAAGGTAACAGTAAATTTCCTCGATTGGTAGTGAATCCAAGAACGATTCACGGAAATGAGAGAAAGTGAGCAATTTAAAATGTACGTTTCTTATATCGACTTTTATGGTTGTTTTCGAGTATCAAAGTCGAATGGCAAACCGATTGGTGCTTGTGAATTCAAAATACAATGTAGTTTTGGGATCATAAAGCATTGAGTTTAAACGCTCAGCTTTACCAATGGTTAACAACCTAACATCTTTTATCCATTTAATTCTCGAATAAGTCTAGTCCCTAGACATTCGAATAGATCGATGCTTAGAGAACTTTAGAAGCTTCTGGTAAGATCATCTAGTTGAAACAAAATATTCAACATAAATTAAAATGGTAAAGAACCTTGTTGGTGACATTGGACATGTCTAACAAAGTATAAAAGTCAACACTAAAGAATTCAATTCTTAAGACTATAAGAAAGGGTACAAGAAATAGGAAAACAAGGAACAAATGACAGGAATTTACGATTCCGTTTCTACCTATAAGTTTATGTTTAAAGAAAAGTAACCTAGCAATCGAATTTCCTTGGTATCATATACCGCTTGAGGTTCTTACTTCGGTAATAACTCAAACAATGGAAGCTAGGCTACACTAATGGCCTACAAGTGGGAAATGAAGCATGGCAATGCTACATTAGTTGTAGGGTCATCTAGTTTGTTTTAAGTCCTTTCAAAGGCTGGAACTTAATGGCTATTTAGTTCCATAATCAGCATACCTAAATTTCTGTTTTCAAACACAGAAAGACTCACATTCAAGAAAAACAAAAACAATGTTTGTTTGTTTATTTGAATGAAATGGTCAATTACGGGTTGAGTCAATATGCTTGATTAAAATAAACAACTCATTAACAATAAGAACTTTACTAGGTTCAAATCAACCCCTTGATTTGAGTTCCACTAATCTTTGGCATTGTTGCTTAGACCATATCAACAAGTTAACATTCATAAGCTCTATTTTGATGGACTTTTGAAAGTTGATTGATTTCTAGATCAATTCAAGACAAGCTAGTCTTACTTGTTGAAAGTAACAAAAGATATGAACTATTGTTAGAACGCCTAGACTATAGCGTTCAAAGCTAAAGAAAGGTTTTATGACTTTATTATTTCACACAGATTTGAGTGAATATAGGTTTATTTACTCAATGTGATATAAGTTTGAATCTGTTTGGCTAGTTCAAAGATTCAGAAGTATAAAACCCACTTGGCAATAAATCATAAAGATGTAGGTTAGATCATGTTGATGATTACTTAAGTCAAGAATGATCATCAATGATTGTGTGTAGTAAAATTCACAATCTAGCTCCATAAGATATAGCATATCTAAGTTGGAATGATCGAAGTCAATTAGTACTTGATTCGATCAATGATGGATCATAAAGACTTTTCCTATAATTTCTAAAAACAAAATGCTCAACTACCACCAAACTAAACCAAATTCGTCAAAGCTATTGAAAATTAATTTCAGAATATCTTTTCATAATATATCTAAAGAGTTCCTAAACTCCGTGGGAGCTTAATGTTTGTTATTCAACAAACTAAGGCCCAAGTCTAGATATATGATTCATTGTGATTTATTCAAATGAGACACAAGGGTATTGTTTCTACCACGAATTTTTGAGAACATAATGTTTGTTTGCTCGAAATGATGTCCCTTTGGAGTTTCGTTTCCAAAATGACAAGTGGGAGAAAATAGACCTCGAAAGTCTTCGAGGCGAACAACAAACATAAACGGACATTCCGGAGGCTTTTCGAAGTTCTTCAGAAAATCCGAACACTTATTCTTAAGGACTTTAGAAGTGGCTTTAAAGAATAGACATCTCTTAGAAGACTTTACAAGTGCTTCAAGGAGAACAGAATATTCAAAGGACTTTCAAGTGGCTATTGATATTCTATTGTTTGATGTTCTATACCCAAGTAGGCATAGAATTCAAGTCACTGAAACTATGAGATTCTTCTATTAGATAGTGAAGAAACATGGAGTTCAGGTCACTGAAGCTATGCGATTCTTCTATTAGATAGTAAAGAAACCTACAACTTGCAGTCAAACTATTATCATGTAGATTAATGAGTTTGTGACCTGTAAGAAAGCTATGACGAAACCCAGATTCCCTAAAATGGTTAGAGGACATATATAGACTCAAATGTTTTAAATGGTTAGAGGCCATAAAACATACTAAATGTTTTGATGACAAAATTAAATTTTTGTTGATTTGCAAGAATAGTTTCACACCTATTGGTTGCAAGTTTGTTTTAAGGATAAAAACCATCAAACATGGAATTGTGTTCACACACAAAGCTAGATTAGTTGCTAAAGGTTACAAGCAAATTCACGGCGTGGATTGTGTTGAAGCCTCATGCAAAATCGTAATGCTTAAGTCTATAATTCAAAGAAATGATTGCATATGGCAATTGGATGACAAAACGTATTCCTCAATCAAATGTTGGAAGAAAACTATGTACAGGGCATATCATAGGATTTATGGATCCAAGTAATGCTTGAAAGGAATGCTAGCTTATGAAATCTAAGCATGGATTTAAGCAAGCAATTGGGAATTGGAAATGTATTTTAGTGAAGCTAATAAGTATTTTAGTTTCATAAAATGTACATGATTCTTATAGATATACAAGAAGTTTAGTGGGAGTACATAAAACTTAATTGGTCCTATGTGTATCACACACATATCTCTCTATTGTGAAATAACATTCAAATGCTAATGACTTAGATTTGAAATTATTTATCAATGATGGACCATGGCGAAACTTAGTACATACTGGGTATTAAGATCTATTTGCAAAGATCTTATAATATTGTTTTGGATTAAGTAATGGCATTTACTAAATCAAACACGAAATACTCCATTGGAGATATTCGACCCATGTGAATAAATCTAAGCAATGAATATTTGAACTATGTATAAGAATTTACTAAGTTAAACATCAAAGGATCAAAATGTGATTCTTAACCTATATTATGTCAAAGAATTTAGCTGGATTCAGTATCTACTGAAATTGAATGAGCTAAAGTTACATGAATAGAATTCAATTGAGAATAATTCTGCAAAAGAATTTATCATGTATGATATAATATGAGGATCGCCAAAAATGTATCGTATGGCTTTAGGCATAACGAACATATACCAATCTCTATTGATCTAAGTGAAGATCAACTAGATAGAGATCAAGAAAAACTTATGGTACTTGAAAAGGTACATAGGAATAGTTCTTCATTCAAGGAAATAAAGATATGCTAAGAGTTGATGCTACACGGATAAACACTGACAAAGGATCAAACAAGACCCTTTGGAGTTAACCATTGGCAAGGACGAGCTATAGAGCATCGTGTTTTGAAATGGAAACATGGATTGGAGACCATGAGTTGTTGCGTGGGAAATTAAAATAATAATTTCTATGTTCTAAGATATAGTTGGAAAGTCTTCCGCAAATCTGTGAACTGCTTGGAGATGTAAATCCAAACAAAGCATCACTAGCAACCTAAACAGTTGAAGTAAAAGTACTTATTGCCTAAGAAGCAATAAAACAGGGTTGTTTATGTTAAAGAGTTCTTCACTGAACTTGGGAAGATCACATGTCTGTTGACTTAATGGTTCTTCATTGCAGAATGCGTAGAACCACTAATGTAGCAAGAAAGACTAGATCATAAAATAAACATACTCAAAAGATCTTATCATCATATCTCGAAGAACATTCGATGAAAAGGATATTAAGATTGGCAAAGCATGATAACTAAACCTATGCAACAAGTGAGAAGCAACACTCACGTTGTCGCACTGGAAATCAAGCATAACTTTGAATTCCATGAACTGTTTTAAAGATGGGTTTGAGGCCCATGGTTGTATAACAATGGGGTTGAACATTTATCATATATGAAATGTATTTTCATATTCCATTTAATCTTGGTTTAGTATTAAATGATGAGTACCTTCAATTTGACGATATATTCAAGATAGACTGCCAGGACCAGTCCTGTGACTAAGAAATGTCTATCAAGTGAACTTGAATGTCAAAAGTTGAAAATGGTCCCTGGTCGGAGTTTTCTATAAAGATGGACGCATAGAAAACATTAGACGACTAGAATGCAAGATGACTAGTAGTTCTGTTTCTTGAACTATGTGGACATGGCAATGTCGTAATCATTTGCATAGATACTTACTTTGGGAAGACTAGTATCGGACAGACCTATGAAACTTTACTGTTAGAGATGAAAATCTGTCATAAGTAAATTTCATTGAAATTATTAGACACTAAATCTTCAGTACCTGAGTGATTTGAGATTACTTGTTTGAGAACTGCTTACTTTGACGTTGACCAACCGTCGCACCGTAAAAGGAGGCTATAAAGACAACGCTCAGGTAATCACCTATCAAACGAAGTCTAATCTCAAGATCGCAAGATTGGGATTGTCCTCCCATAAATCGGGATGAGATGCTTAAAAGTTGTACAAGGCCACTCGGAGAGCTAGAAACTGTAAAATGCATGGGCGTGCTCGGATGAATCATAGGCTATGATTATCCGTTTATTTGATCAGTTGAACTCTGAAACCGAGAAACACCTCTGGACATAATAAGGATGACAACTCTTACCTTATGTTCAAGAGCAAGCATCGAGCGACAAAGGAATTAGGAAATGCACACTTGTCCCTAAGGACAAGTGGGAGACTGAAGGAAATAATGCCCTTGGTCCAAGTATGCATTAAATGTTAAGTCTAATAAATGCGGTTCAGTATTAATTAATAAGTTAATAATTCAGTGAGATCAAGTGAGCTGAATGCCTAGCTAGAGGCCGCTTCAGTTCAAGTGGAATTAATGATATTAATCCACAGCTTACTCTTGACTGAACCCGTAGGGTCACACAAATAGTACGTAAACGGATCAAGTATTTAATGGAATTAAATACTCCATCTATGGATATTCGGAATCGACGGATCTTGGTTTCAGTGGGAGCTGAGATCGTCAAAGGCAAGAAATGAATACTCCGGAAACGATGATATTGCCGGAAACGGAAATATGGATCGTATCGGAAATATAAATATTATCCAAGTCGTAGATGTTGCCGAAAACGGAAACATGGTACGTATCGGAAAATATTAATGGAAATGGAAATATTGCCGGAATCGGAAATATTGCCGGAAACGGAAATATTGTCAGAATCGGAAATATTATCGGAATCGGAAAATAATTCCGGAAACGGAAATATTAAATATTTGTTCGAAACGGAAATTAATTCCGGAATCGGAAATATTAAATATTGTTCGTATCGGAAATGAATTCCGGAATCGGGAATTTAATCGGAAAGCGTATCGTACGAATTAGAATCGGACGAGGCTTGCTAGACGAAGGCCCAGCACGAGGCTAGGCCAACGCCCAGCAAGCCACACGCCAAGTGCTCGACCAGGCCCAGCGCAAGGCCAGGCCCAGCCAAGCACTGGCAGGCGCGCACGAAGCTCATGGGCTGCGAGGCCGCATGCGCTGTGCGCTCGGCGTGGGCCGCAAGGCCTGCGTACGGGCGTGCATACGTGTGCGTGTGCTCGTGTTCGTAACAAATCATAATCCTATCGGAATTCGTGCATTGATTAAATCCTAATCCTAAAAGATTAAATTTATTATTTAGAGTTCTATTGGGATTCTAATTAATAAATCCATATCCTAGTAGGATTATAATTCCTTTCCATAAACTCTATAAATAATGGCCTAGGGTCACATATTTAACAGAAGATTTTGAAGTATTCAAAGGTAAGATTTTTAAGCAAAAATCAGCCAAACACTTGCAACCAAAAATAGCCGAAAATCCTAAGTAACCTTAAGGGCGATTCTAGTTGGTCAAGCTTAAGGCGGATCCGGACGTGCTGTGGACTATCTACGGAGGG
This sequence comes from Spinacia oleracea, assembly GCF_020520425.1. Taxonomy (NCBI): domain Eukaryota; kingdom Viridiplantae; phylum Streptophyta; class Magnoliopsida; order Caryophyllales; family Amaranthaceae; genus Spinacia; species Spinacia oleracea. The sequence continues at coordinate 93,602,159 of NC_079490.1, forward strand.
ACGACACTTGGTGTCCTAAAGACTTGTTCTTGTTCGGTTCGGGCGCAGCTAGGGAGGGCACGCTACAAAGTGTATGCATCTGAATTATGCTAAATGATTATGTGTAAATAATAATATGTTTCCTGGCTTTATGGTTTTTCCGCATGATTTATGTTTATTCATATGTATCATAACCTAACATGTACTTCGTAGATTTCACCTTCTACGAGAGTTCGTTGAAAGAAAAGAAGTCGAGATAAGCAAGATTGGAACTGATGACAACATCTCTGATCCATTAAGTAAACCTCTGCCGCAGGCAAAGCACAACTCGCACATTGCAGCTATGGGAATCATGCATGTTGGAGAATGGCTTTGATGTCCTTATTTAATGTTTTAAAGTTTTAGAGTTTAATACTTTGTAAAACATTATCGGTTAACCATTCACGTTAATGAATATAATTCATTTTTCCATTTAATTTGTGGTTTATTAAATGATGAGACCTTCAATTTGACGATATATTCAAGATAGACTGTCAGGACCAGTTCTGTGACTAAGAAATGTCTATCAAGTGAACTTGAATGTCAAAAATTGAAAATGGTTCCTGGTCGGAGTTTTCTATAAAGATGGACGCATAGAAAACGTTAGGCGACTAGAATGCAAGATGACTAGTAGTTCTGTTTCTTGAACTATGTGGACATGGAAATGTCGCAATCATTTGCATAGATACTTACTTTGGGAAGACTAGTATCGGAAAGACCTATGAAACTTTACTGTAAGAGATGAAAATCTGTCATAAGTAAAGTTCATTAAAATTATTAGACACTAATCCTCAATACCTGTGTGATTTGAGATTACTTGTTTAAGAACCGCTTACTTTGACGTTGTCAACCGTCGCACCGTAAAAGGAGGCTATAAAGGCAACGCTTGGGTAATCACCTATCAAACGAAGTCTAATCTCAAGATCGCAAGATTGGGATTGTCCTCCCATAAATCGGGATGAGATGCTGAAAGTTGTACAAGGCTACTCGGAGAGCTAGAAACTGTAAAATGCATGGCCGTGCTCAGATGAATCATAGGCTATGATTATCTGTTTATTTGATAAGTTGAACTCTAAAACCGAGAAGCACCTCTGGACATAATAAGGATAACAACTATTACCTTATGTTCAAGAGCAAGCATCGAGTGACAAAGGAATTAGGAAATGCACACTTGTCCCTAAGGACAAGTGGGAGACTGAAGGAAATAATTCCCTTGGTCCAAGTATGCATTTAATGGTAAGTCTAATAAATGCGGTTCAGTGTTAATTATACAAGTTAATAATTCAGTGAGATCAAGTGATCTGTATGCCTAGCTAGAAGCCGCTTCAGTTCAAGTGGATTAATGATATTAATCCACAGCTTACTCTTGACTGAACCCGTAGGGTCACACAAATAGTACGTAAACGGATCAAGTATTTAATGGCATTAAATACTCCATCTATGAATATTCGGAATCGACGGGTCTTGGTTTCAGTGGCAAATAAATGAATACTCCGGAAACGATGATATTGCCGGAAACGAAAATATGGATCATATCGAAAATATAAATATTATCCAAGTCGTAGATGTTGCAGGAAACGGAAACATGGTAAGTATCGGAAAATATTATCGGAAATGGAAATATTGCCGGAATTTGAAATATTGCCGGAAACGGAAATATTGTCGGAACCGGAAATATTATCGAAATCGGAAAATAATTCCGGAAACGGAAATATTAAATATTTGTTCGAAAACGGAAATTAATTTCGGAATCGGAAATGTTAAATATTGTTCGTATCGAAAATGAATTCCGGAATCGGGAAATTAATCGGAAGCGCGTCGTACGAATTAACATCGGACGAGCTTGCGAGACGAAGGCCCAAAACGAAGCCAGGCCCGCGTCCAGCAAGCCTGCGCACCACACAAACAGCCAAGGCCACGCAAGGCCCAGTGCAAGGCCAGGCCCAGCAGGCCGTGGCTGCGAGCATGGCTGCGAGCAGGCTGCGAGTAGTGGGCTGTGAAGCTTGCGTGGGCTGAGCGGCTGCTGCGTGGGCTTGCGCGGGCATGTCCTGCGCGCATGCGGGTCATGCTCGTGTGAGTGTTTGTGTTTTCCGTACGAAACCTAAATCATGAAGGATTCGTTTAATGATTAAATTCCTATTTCCTAATGGATAAATTAATTAATAGAGTTTTAATTAGATTCTAGTTAATTAATTTGTTTCCTAGTAGGATTCGATTTCTTTTTCCATAGCCTATAAATATGAGGTTAATGCTCACAATTTATAACGAGTTTTAAGTATTCAAAAGAGAGATTTTTAAGAAAAATTCAGTCATCTATTTGCCCCATATTGTCGAAAATAATAGTACCTTAAGGGCGATTCTAGTTAGTCAAGCTTAAGGCGGATCCGGACCTGCTGTGGACTTTCTACGGAGGGACGACACTTGGAGTCCTAAAGACTTTTTCTTGTTCGGTTCGGGCGCAGCAAGGGAGGGAACGCTACAAAGAGTATGCATCCTAATTATGCTAATTGTTATGTGGCAAATAATTTGGCATCCTGGCTTTTATGGTTTTTCCGCATGATTTATATTCAGTTATATGTATCATAACCTAACAAATGCATATGTTATTATTATGTATTGAAGGTGATGCAGATGACTAGTATGGCCCAACTAGGATAGTTAAATACGGTATGCGTACCATTTTATCTTTGAATGTAAAGTTTTTAAATATGGTCTGTGTACCATGAAGTTTTGACGTAATAATTAGATTATTAGTTCGAGTTCTTCTAGGTAGTTTATTTAAAAATTATAAGTTAGCTTTTTGCATGGTTTTCAAGACGGTGCTAAGCTAATAAGGTGAAGAGAAGAATGGATGCTTCAAGACAATGAATTGGGGCCATACTAGTTAACCAAATTTACATATGCTTTTATATATTAGTATATGTATATTATGGATATGTATGTTGTTTTATGTTTTCATTAAGGTATTAGTTGACTCAATAATTAAACAAATATAGAAACAAGCAAGTCCAAAGAATATTGAGTTTAAAATTGCCTTCCAAATCAAGCACTTACAAAATTCATCGAACCTAAGATAATAAGTTTTCGCCAAAGCGAGGTGATATTTTAGTATTCTTAGATGGTAAGGCATCCCAAAGGAGAACCTTGATTGTGGTTGTAACTCAAGAAATATTGGTACATATCGTGGCAAAGGAATAAGTTATAGCTTTAACATGTTAACCAAGAGTAGTTCAAAATTACTTGAAATTTGTTTTTGCTTACCTAAAATATTCAAAGGATTAAGACAAGCCAGAGCATTCTTAAGACTTAGATACTCTTAGGGTCTTGTATTCATTTCGTTCATTTTGGATTATGTATTTATTGCGTGAATGAAATGTTAATAGCTTTAATGATTGCATGAATGCTTTTAGTTCAAGTTATTAAAGTATGATAAATGTTGTTCTTTGGTATTTCATTTTGTAGAATATGAATGCAAATAATTATTCATCTTCATTTTTTTGCGTTTCGGATAATAGACCCGCAATATTTCTTCGATTGATTGGTAACTCATTTTGAGAGAAATTCTCAACGAAAAGGAGGCTGAGAGCGTATCTTGGATGCTGTATTTTCTTATAGTGACCTTCTTGGTTTTTTTCAACTAAAACTTGAATGGTAGACTAATTGGACCTCATATATTCAATATACTGGGTAGTTTTGGAAAAATGAAATATTGAGTTAAAGGCTCGTGTATTACCAATAGTTAACAACCAATTACCTTTCGATTCAATAATGAACTAGAATCATTGGATGTGGTCATTCAAAATTAAACAAAGGAAAGGGACTTTGTAAGCATAACAAAGTAAAAAGATCAAGCAAAGAGTTAAATCTTTTGGGGCAATAAGAAAAGTTAAAAAAAGATCAAGCAAATATTTAACTCTTTGATCAAGAAAAGTTATGCTATTCCTTAGCCAAATAGCTTCCTTTGATGCTTCATGTGCAGCAATGTACTCCGCTTCAATTGTAGAATCTGCAATGGTGCTTTGCTTAGCACTTTTCCAGCTTACTGCACCTCCGTTGAGGCAGAAGACAAACCTAGACTGTGATCTGAAATCATCCTTGTCGGTTTGGAAACTTGCGTCCGTATAGCCTTTAACAGTTAATTCATCATCTCCACCATACACCAAGAAATCATCTTTGTGCCTTTTCAGGTACTTCAGAATATTCTTGGCTGCAGTCCAATGGGCCTCTCCTGGGTCTGACTGGTATCTGCTCGTAGCACTGAGTGCGTACGCAACATCCGAGCGTGTACATATCATAGCATACATTATTGAACCAATCAATGATGCATATGGAATCCTACTCACTCGTCTACGCTCATCCAGTGTTTTTGGGCACTGAGTCTTGCTTAGAGTCATTCCATGAGACATGGGTAGGTAGCCTCGCTTGGAGTCTGCCATATTGAACCTTTCAAGCACCTTATTGATATAAGTGCTTTGACTAAGTCCAATCATCCTTTTCAATCTATCTCTGTAAATCTTGATGCCCAATATGTACTGTGCTTTTCCTAGATCCTTCATCGAAAAACATTTCCCAAGCCAAATCTTGACAGAGTTCAACATAGGAATGTCATTTTCAATAAGTAATATGTCGTCGACATATAATACTAGAAAAGCAATTTAGCTCCCACTGACCTTCTTGTATACACAAGGTTCGTCTGCGATCTTGATGAAGCCAAAGTTACTGACTGCTTCATCAAAATGTATATTCCAGCTCCTTGATGCTTGCTTTAATCCGTAAATGAATTTCTTAAGCTTGCATACCTTTTTAGCATTCTTTGGATCCTCAAAACCCTCAGGCTGTGTCATAAACACAGTTTCTGTTAAAATGCCGTTTAAGAGAGCGGTTTTGACATCCATCTGCCATATTTCGTAATATGCAGCGATTGCTAACATTATCCGAATAGACTTTAGCATTGCAACTGGTGAAAAGGTTTCATCGTAATCCACACCGTGGACTTGCATGTACCCTTTTGCAACCAATCTATCTTTGAAAACTTCTAGTTTCCCATCCTTATCCTTTTTCAGTTTGAAAACCCATTTGCATCCTATGGCTTGGTAGCCATCTGGCAAATCGACCAAATCTCAAACTTGGTTTTCAGACATGGAGTCTAATTCTGATTGCATGGCTTCTTGCCTTTGCTTGGAGCTAGGGCTCGTCATAGCTTGTTTGTAAGTCGCAGGTTCATCACTTTCAAGTAATAGAACTTCATCGCTCTCGTTCGTCAAAATACCTAAGTACCTTTCCGGTTGAGACCTATATCTCTACGATCTACGCGGGGTTACACTTCTAGATGGTTCCTGATTCTCACCAGATACTTCTAAAGATCTCTGAGTTTCAACCTGAATGTCATCTTGAGAATTCTCTAGAGTTTGTTGTTCGACTCGAATTTCTTCGAGGTCTACTTTTCTCCCGCTTGTCATTTTAGAAATGTGATCTCTTTCCAAAAAGATACCATCTCGAGCAACAAACACCTTGTTCTCATATGTATTGTAGAAGTAATACCCCTTTGTTTCCTTTGGAAAGCCCACAAGGATACATTTGGCAGATTTTGGTTGAAGTTTGTCTGAAATTAATAATTTGACGTATACTTCACAACCCCAAATCTTAAGAAAAGACACATTTGGAGGCTTTCCAAACCATAACTCATATGGAGTCTTTTCGACAGCTTTAGACGGAGCTCTATTTATTGTGAGTGCAGTTGTGTTTAGTGCATGTCCCCAAAATTCTATTGGAAGTTCGGCCTGACCCATCATTGATCTAACCATGTCTAGCAAGGTTCTATTCCTCCGTTATGACACACCGTTCCATTGAGGTGTTCCAGGAGGAGTAAATTCTGATAGAATTCCACATTCTTTCAGATGGTCATCAAATTTATAGCTCAGATATTCACCGCCTCTATCAGACCGCAGTGCCTTAATCTTCTTGCCTATTTGATTCTCTACTTCACTCTGAAATTCCTTGATTTTGTCAAAGGATTCAGACTTATGCTTCATTAGGTAGACATAACCATATCTACTGAAGTCATCAGTGAAAGTGATAAAGTAGCTGAAACCACCTCTAGCATTTTTACTCATTAGTCCACATACATCTGTATGGATTAAACCCAATAGTTCAGTTTCTCTTTCTCCAACTTTATAGAAAGGTTTCTTTTTCATTTTGCCAAGTAAACATGATTCGCACTTACCATAATCCTCTAAGTCAAATGGATCTAGAATTCCTTCTTTTTGAAGTCTTTCTATGCGCTTCATGTTAATATGGCCTAATCGACAATGCCACAGATAGGTGAGATCTGAATCATTCTTTTTGGCCTTTTTGGTATTTATGTTATAAACTTGTTGGTCGTGATCTAACAAATAAAGTCCATTGACTAATCTAGCAGATCCATAAAACATCTCATTAAAATAAAACGAGCAACTATTGTCTTTTATTAAAAAAGGAAAATCCCTTAGCATTTAAGCAAGAAACATAAATGATGTTTTTAGTAAGACTTGGAACATGGAAACATTCTTCCAGTTCCAAAACTAGCCCAGAGGGCAACGACAAATAATAAGTTCCTACAGCTAATGCAGCAATCCGTGCTCCATTTCCCACTCGTAGGTCGACTTAACCCTTGCTTAACCTTCTACTTCTTCTTAGTCCCTGCGAATTGGAACATAAGTGTGAGCCACAACCTGTATCTAATACCCAAGAAGTTGAATTAGCATGTATACAGTCTATAACGAAAATACCTGAAGATGGAACGACTGTTCCGTTCTTCTCATCTTCCTTAAGCTTTGGACATTCTCCCTTGTAATGGCCAATTCCATCACAATAAAGACAGCTTGATGTGGACTTGTCCTTCTTTGTCTTCTTTCTGGGAACTGACTCAGCATTGCCCTTGTACTTTCCACCTTTCTTGAAGGGTCTCCCTTAAGCCTTGAGTAAGTCCTTGGCTTCACAGTCGAGTATTATCTCAGCCTTTTTTACCAGGTGAACAAACTCTGCAACTGTTTCTTCTCTTGGTTCACTCAGGTATAGCTGCTTAAAGCGACCAAACCCACTGTGTAGTGAATTGAGCAAGATAGAGACTGCCATCCTTTCGCTTATTGGTGTTCCTAGTAGACTTAGGCGATCAAAGTATGAACGCATAAGATCCACATGGAACCTCAGTGGGACGCCTACCCTCTGTTTAGTGCGAAGGAGCTGAACATGTGTTTCTTGGACTTCCATCCTAAAACATCTGTTATGAGAACTAACCTTCAGGCCTGACATTGATTCAATCAACTCATGGACATTTAGGTCTCTGTCCTCCGTGTTTCCAGGACAGATATCTCTCAGATTCTTGATGAGCATAAAAGGTTCGTAAGCTACAAACCTCCTAGCCCATTCATCAGGGATGTTGTTCAGCATGAGACTCTTAACCTTTTTGAGATCCGCATCCCAGGCGGCATGTCTTTCAAGGGTCATGTCTCTGGCATAGTAGCTTGGCATGGGATGGAACAGTACATACTCAAATCCATTGAGTCTCACTATTTCAACCAGCTTAGCTTCCCATTCAAGAAAATTTGTTAGGTTCAGCTTGATCATAAGCTCAGAACCCATGATGATGTTTTGATTGTTGTTTTCCATAGTTAAAACTACAATTGAAAAAGAATAAACAAATAAATAATCATTCACAGTTTCTCTTAATAAATTTAAATTCTAGCTTACATGCATAATTTATCATTTATTAAGCATTTTATTCAAGTTATGTGTTCCGGCAGGTGTGAATAAAATGATTCCAAGATCCTTAAATCATTGAAGAATTAAGCACATTATGTATTTAGACTCAATTCTAAAATATTTTGGGTAAGAAAAGCCTTTGCTAATAGTCTAGAAACTACTAGCTCTTGGTTGATAGGTACGTCTAAGGTCTTATTAGGTAAACCTATCTGTTTTGCCACGACATAAAAGGACTCCTTACTTATATCGTTGAGTTTCACCAAAACTAACATGTACTCACAATTATTTGTGTACCTTACCCCTTTAGGATCAATAAGTAACACCTTGCTATGGCGGAAAACTATTACTAAGATTGATGTAAAGGTTATCCAAGTAAGTGTTATTTTGGCATGGCACCTTTTAACTCAATTTTAAAGTTTGGAACTTAAGGCTCTTACTATGTTGGTTAGATTTTAAGTGAACTAAAATCCTTAATCATGCAACATAATCAAGCCATAATCTCATGCATAATTAAGACATATTTAAAACAATAAATAACTTAAAGCATGCATAAGATATAAATGTGATCTAGTATGGCCCGACTTCATCTTGAAGCTTTAACTTCAAACTCTGTCTTGAAAATGGATTGGAAACTCTGTCTTGAATTTCACCATGGGAGGCGCCATTTTCTTCAAATAGGATAAGCTATAATTTAAACTAATTACAACTATTTGATGGTACGCAGACCATATTTAAATTAAAAAACTTTGGTGGATTAGACCAATTTTACATTCAAATTAATGGTACGCAGACATATTTTCTATCCTATTTGGGTCATACTAGTCACTTTCCATAACCTGCAAAATAGTACATTTATACAATATACCATTCACCCATTCATTTATCAATGAATGACCCACATAGCTGGTTAGTAGAACATATTATGCATCACATAAATATTGGCAGCAATTAATCAAGGCTTCCAATAATCTACAAATTATTCAATCTTTATTAATTCTAATCAAGTTGTTTTAACCTTAAAGGAACGTAGCCCTAATCAAGGGATGACTAAAACGTTCCCACTAAAACCAAGAATTTTATATGCTTTACGAATTTTAAACATAAAATTGTATTTCCTAGTCCAACCGGAAACTTACAAATTTAATTAAAATTTAAAGCTCATATTATTATTTAAATCATTTAATTTATTTTCAGTTGATTAAATTAATTAATTTAAATTTAATCAAGGTTTTAATTTTAGTAAAATAATTAGTATAAATAAATTTATAATTATTAAATTATTCAAAATTAAATTCCGAGAAAAAATTAAATTACGAATTTTAAATTTAACTAAAATCGTTTTTCAACCGTAAAATCAAAATTAAAACGAACCAATCAGGCCAAGACAAGGCCATGGGCTCGCGCCCATGCTTCGTCGAGTCCACGTAGCAGCAACGCCCCATGGGCTGCCACTTAACTGATTGTATCGCAAGCCACGAGCAGCCACGCGTAGACGCAGCAAGGCGAGGAAGCCACGCCTACGCGCAGCAGCTCGCTCGCTGTGGCGAGGCATCCCTCGCTGGTCGAGCCAGCTCTCGCTGCCCGCGCGCGCGGCCTCGTCTTGCTTGTTGCCTTGCTTCTCGCCCCTCCCGCCCACTGCTCGCAGCACATAGCGCATGGCAGGGCTGCTGCCTTGCGCGCATGTGCCACGCCTCTTGCTCACTGCATCGTACCGCATGGGCGACGAGCTCCCTTGCTCGTCGTCGCATGTCCGCACTATACAACACCCCTTAAGGGTAACACTTAGCGTCCATTGCTTCGTGCATGCAACATTCGTAAACGGTTTTCATAAAAAATTAAAATTTTTATTATTTAAATTTATCGACGAATTAATAAATCATATTAATTTCATAAATTTTTGGGCGAAAAATCGAAAGTTTATTATTCAAATTAATTTCCGATCATATTTATTTTCATGGATTCAAATCTAGGTCATAAAATTTTAAAACTTTTCAATTTTAACAAATTTCATGGTGGTTTTTAATCATTGGTTCCTAATTAAATTGCTAATTAATTATGAAAATCAAATCAAATTCTAAATTATTCGAATTTCAACAAATTAATTACAATTACAAATTAGGTTGTATAATTAACAAGTTTAGGCATTAAAATTGTTAAACATATACAGTAGGTCAATCATAGATTCAAGATTTACAAACAAGAATCGCAAATATTTAATTTAACATCCAAAAAATTATAAATTTTGCGTTCGAAAAACTAAAACCTCCGAAAAGTCATAGGTAGGCTTCGAATTTGGGAATTCTGTGTTCGGCATCAAATCTAAGATTTTAGTCAAATATTTAAAACGTCGTTTACATGCGAAATTCAATATAAAATTATACGATTCCGACCATTATTGACTAAACTGCCAAAAATCCTGCGAACATATAATTAAATAATCGCACGAATTTGCAATAAATTATAATCAACGAAATTAATCACCCCTTTAATTCATTGCAAATTTATAAAATTTAACCATGTTAACTAATTTATTATGGAATTAATTAGAGGGCTCGTGATACCACTGTTAGGTTATGATACATATAAAACATATATATTTCATGCGGAAAAACCATAAAGCCAGGAATCCAAATTAATTGCCACATAGTCAATTAGCATAATCTAGGATACATACATGTGACGCGTGCTTTCCCTAACTGCTCCCGAACCGAACAAGAACAAGTTTAGGACTCCAAGGGTCGTCCCTCCGTAGATAGTCTACAGCACGTTCGGATCCGCCTTAGATTCAATTAACTAGAATTTAGCCTAAGGTATTATGTTATTCGTACTTAATTATTTGGCAAATTATTAAGCTTAGTTTAATCTTAAAACTATATAAATACTTGAGAATATGATCTATAAATTGTGATTATTCATCACCTATTTATAGGGGGGGATTATCGGAACTAGAAACCTACTAGAATTCAATTTATCTAATTCAATTAGAATTAGACTTAAATTAAACCTTTAATTTGTTTTTAGTGTTTAGTTAAACAACTAACTCTAGTAGTGTTAGGAAAACAATCTAACCGGACAAATCCTAAGCAACTAAGGATTCGAAGCTTTGCACGAACATCGATCACACACACGAACAGCCCACAAGGGCGTTGTCCGCGCGCGGGGCCTAGCAGTGCTGGCGCGGCCCATGCGTGGGCGCGGCCAGCCTGCTGCCTCGCCAGTGGCTGGGCCTGGCCTCGCCTTGCGCTTGGCTGGTGTGAGGGGGTCGAAAAAAGCACGAGGCTAATGCGTGACCTCGTCCCTTGTGGGTGTGACCCTTCTTTTTTGTCAAATCAAGTGTAATTGGATTTCCTGTGAGTTTACACCCAATTGACTAGTAATATAGGAGTCGCCATTCAGTTTTAACGACAATGAGAAAAACTGACAAACCCGGTTATCGTGACATAAAGGGAGTGCAATTATGTTTGACCACGACGGCCGTAGGTTCCCTTGTGATTCCTAGTGTGGGGATCTCTCAACATACACCCGCAAGGTAGAGATTGAGGGTTCGGGGGACTGTAACTACCGAGAGGAGTACTCGCTCGTCGATAACTCCAGAGGCAGGATATCCTTACTAGCTCAGCATAAATAATTGAAAGGACATACGTTAGTTATTAAACTAATCTGAGTTGATTTTAACAATATGCAACATATAATACTAGATCGATCGCGATTATCTGATTTAGATTGTTTTAAGGGACCTAGCATGATAATCCAATTTCCCAACATATTATCTTTATTAGGCGTGATAGAACAATTAGATTTGATTAGTTTAACAGTTTATAAAAGGGCTAGGAAAGCAATTAAATCATGAAAAGGGACACATTACGACGCACCCTTGAGAGGTGCTTCACGGTTCTCAGAAAACTAACCACTTTGACTTTGCTATTTCTCCTTTTATTTAACGAATCTCAAGATACGGGACAGGATACGTTCTGTTCGATTTTTGGATCGATTGCGACAGAACGCGTAATCAATTTCGCAGCGTGAGGCTTAGGCTTAGGGGTTGGAGTCAATACTCAGAATAATAATTGTCTGTTGTGTTCCTTTCACGTCGAACTTAGGGCTATATTTATAGAAAAGAGTTCGTGGAAAGATAGAATTGTAGAACTCTAATCCACGAGGAATTAGGAAAGAACACGTCCCAGGTAATTTCAGCGCCCAGGGCTGGGCGCCGAAGATTTCGGCGCCCAGAACCAGGCGTTGAAAATAGGGTCTGGGCCGTTTCTTTGTATGATTCGGACTCTTAGAATCCGGAGTGTATGAGACTTAATCGAGTCTTTTAGTGCGTATTAATTTTATGACGGGATGCGTCTGGGCCCGTTACGAACTCTAGGCTCGTTAGGATTTTAATGAATACGTAACCCTTATTTTCGAATCATATTAGGAATAGGATTCTCTCGCAATTTCTATCTCATTTAGGATTTATGTTGGAGTGCAACACCTAATTCTGACAGGTTTCTATCTTTTATGACTTGCCACTTTTAACAACTACCCATTACGGCAGTTACTATTTTTAGCAGGTTTCTATAAATAGCAGGTTTCGGGTGAAATGAAAAGGGTGATTGAGATTCGTTATTTTATAGGAGATGCGTTGGCAAGTGGAGATTTATGTTCTCATCATCGAACCTTCCCTTTCGGGAATGGGGACAAAAGTAGTTAGCCCCCACTTTGATTGAGTCTTGGAGTAAGACGATGGTCAAAGTATTAGACGGAGTGCGTCACACAAGTTATGGTGACCTGTTTTTTGCGAGGGTCTCACGAGCCCCCGAGTGATAACATTTGACTTAAGGGTCATCACTTGAAGTGTTGACATATCCCTCACGTGTCATTGGGATTTATCAACGGATAGTATAGAAAACTCCTTCACTTTGTCATTGGAAGTATCTAAAGAGGCGTAGAAACTCCCTCACTTTGTCATTGAGAGTAGCTACAGATGTTTTCGAAATCAAAGCTATAAAGTGTAATTGGGCCTGGCCAAGCCCAATCACGAGGTAAAAATGTTTTTAAAGATTCTCATTTTCAGGGTTAGCTAAACGAGAAAACCCCCTTGTTTTTATGGGACGTAAAACGAAGGAAAATCCAGCACATCGTTCTTTTTTGGAAAAACGGAAAACCAATCCTTTAATTTTTGGAAAAAGGGAAAACCGAAAAAAGTTATCGCTGCAGCAACTAAGGACCTGCGCGGTTAGTGATGCAGACCCCGCCGGCTAAAGATGGCGAGCCTGTCCGCTAAGGGTGGACACCCCGTCCGATAGAAGTGGACGAATCTATTTTTGAAATTTGAAAATAAGGACCTACGCGGTTTGTGACGTAGACCCCGCCCGCTAAAGATGGCGAACCTGTCCGCTAAGGGTGGACACCCCGTCCGATAGAAGTGGACGAATCTATTTTGAAATTTGTTTGTGCTTTTTGAAAATAAGGACCTACGTGATTTGCGACGTAGACCCCGCCGGCTGAAGATGGCGAGCCTGTAAACATTTTTTTTTTTTTTGAAGATTTTTTTTTTTAAAACCGAGGACCTGCGCGGCTAGTGACGCAGACCCCGCCCGTTGAGGGTGGGCGAGCCCTGTCCGCTAAGGGTGGACGTCCCTGAATTCGTTTTTTCGATTTGGAACTCGCGTGGTTCGTGACGCGATCTTGCCAACTGAAGATGGGCAAGTTCCTATTTTTTCCATCGTGATTTCTTTTGAGAATTTCTTTTGTTCATTCTCGTAAGGGCGAATTCTTTCGAGGGATGCTCGGACTTAGTTGTAACCTGAATGTGGGTTGACAACGGGTTTAGACGGACCTTTGTCTTGTGACCGTCTTCTTTTGTGGTTTTGAGCTAGTCCTTACGGCTCGATTTTTGCCACCACTTGGTCCTTGATAAGAGGACCATGTACAAGTGTCAACGGCGACCTTTCTCTGAGGTCGAAACCGGTTCTTTTGAGTTTATCCAAACATGGGACTGCGTGTAGCGTAGTCCGGGAATATGATTCTGACTCCGCACACTCTTTGTTGGAGTATATATTCTTTCGCGAGCCCCCAAGCACTTGGGCTTGTCGGTCATTTTTCGCCAAGAGAGGTACGTATTTTATAACGTCTTTTGATCATGTTTGGGGTTGTGCTCGTATGTGCGAGCGGCCTTTATAGTGGTGTGCTATTTTGGCGAAGTCGTGGAGTGCGACTTCAGTTTCCGGGCGACAAAGTTTATTTTCCAATAATATCCGGTTTAGCTTGGCCCGGATTTAATCTTTTGACAAACAAATATTTTTCATTTTAAGAAACCAACGACTTAACAATATTTTTTGGTGTTTCTAAGAATGACCTTGATACTTATTTCGCTCATATTTGTTTTGAAAAGTGTACACATATATTCCTTGAGACGAGTCTAAGTTTTGACCAAGTTTTAACATTCATTTTTGATATTTGGGTGCTAAAGGTGCTTTTGGGCTTGATCTTAATTGCAATAGGGGCTCGTGTCTAGCGACACGATTTTAAGTCCTTTCCTGTTCCGTGTTTTGTGAAATCTGGGCCTTGGGCTGCATATTCAGCGCCCAAGGCAGGGCGTTAATTATTTCGGCGCCCAGCCGTGGGCGCTGAAAGTCCTCTCCTGGCGATTTTTGGTTTTCAGATTTCTTAACGCGTTTCCGAATGGGATCAGGATGCCACTTGATGTATTCAGCTATATATAGGGGCTAGATACGTCCCTATTTTCTATCACTCTCAATATTCTTCTCTCTTGTAGTTGCTTAGTCTTAATCTCTCCTTGCTTTTGTCATGTCGATTCCTCCCTTCTCACTCCAACGAGCTGTTAGGCGTTGGCTACGAGCCCTTACTCCTACAGAAAAGGCTTTGTTGAAAGAATACCACTTAGAGGCACTTTTAGGCTTACAACAAATTAATATTGATTATAACTTTTTGCATGCAGCCCTAAGCTTTTGGGATTCCGATCATCATGTTTTTGTCTTTTGGGGCAGCGAAATATGTCCTTTGCCAGATGAATTTGCCGCGATCCTCGGTTATCCTACTAATGCTACTCCTGCCACCCCTAGCACCATTGAAGAGGGTAAAACAACCATAGGGGCTTTCCTAGGACTAGATGCTAACATGCTTGCTGAGATTGTTGTAGGTGATGAGGTTAATTTGGCAAAGCTTGTAAAACATCACTTTAGACCTAGTAAAAATATGACCGAACAAAAATTGAACATTCGAGCCCTTGTATTTTGCTTGTTGAATCATTATTTGCTGTCGAATAACAATGGTGAGTTCGGTGACATAAGGTTGATCCCCTTGATTAGCAAGATGGAAAGTTGTTATTCTATTATGCCGTTGGTTGTTGCCGAGACTTTGCGGAGTGCGGGTGAACTGAAGAAGGGTGCCAAATCTGAATATTTTAAGGGAAGCCCCTATTGCTGCAGGTAATCGATCTTATCCTTGCGCATGTTTTTTTTTTTTTGCATTCTTTTTTACTCGTCCTGCCTGGAGCTGAATTTCAGCGCCCAGGGCTGGGCGTCAGAATTTTCGGCGCCTGGTCCTGGGCGTTGAAACTGCACCCCAGGCTTCGTTTGTTTATTTATTATTTTTTGATCTGATCGTACCGGTTTTTTGCAGATTTGGCTCATGGAACGACTTAGGCTCTTAGAAATTCCTGCCGATCCTAAACATTATCGCCCTATAGCCTTGGGTAACCGGAAGTGTTTGCACCGAGGCCAGGACGAGGCCGAGTGGGCCTCCTTTTTTACTCATGGTATTTGTTTTATTAAGTGGGTGGTACCGTGGTGGGGTTTGACTACTATGACGGGGGGGCCGATGTATCGGTTTATGTTTCTTTGTTGGGGCTATCCCGACCAATTTATATCTTTCCTTACCGAGTCATGCGTCAATACGGCTTAAGACAGACTATCCCCTTTTCTGATACGGTACCACCTAAAGTAGCGGCCTTTTCACAAGCACGGGTTCAAGCATGGGCTAAGTATTATGATGGTCTCCCGCGTTGGGCCGTAGCTACAAATGGCTTTGTGGGTCTTTCTGAAAACTACAAGTTGTGGATGAGCTCCGATGATAAAGCTGTGAGGACCGAGGCTCGAAATGGGGAGCCGGCTGAGCTTTTGATACTTCGTATTCGGGTTAGATATGAGGGCCGTGATTCTGCCAATCCTCGCACCCATGGTATTAAGACTGTGAAAGCTCGTCCTGATCGAAAGCGAAAGGAAGTTCCTCCCCGTTCCAGTTCTAGGCCTAAGAAGATGCCTAACATGAAGGGGTCTGTCGTTGCTAAAAGAAATGCAAGCTCTCGCGGAGATCGTCGCCGGAACAATGTATGGGTTAGGAAGGCTCAGCCGCCTGTAGAAACAGTGACTAATCTAGTTGATGTTGATAATCCTTCTCCCACCATTGTCTGTGCCCTTGAGGCTGAGCGGGCTATAACTGAAAATGTTTCTGAAGTCTTGGCATCTTTGGAAGTTAGTGTCCAGGAGCCGGTTCTTATGGAGATTGATATAGGGGCAGCGCAGAAGACTGTGGGGGTGGATCTTGCGAACCTTGCCCTCTACAAGACTTTATTTGATGATCCGGAAGAACTAGAATAGTGTAGTTCTTGCTAGGGTGTAGGTGCCCGTTGTTTATTCCAGTTGTGTTTGTTTTTCCTTCTTAGCACTTTTGTTTTCCTTCTTATTATTTTATTTTTGTTTTCATTTTTTGCATCTCCTCTTTTTTTATATTTTATACTCCCTCCGTCCCGGAATACTTGACCTGTTTTCCTTATCGGGCCGTCCCTTAATACTTGACCTGTTTCTAAAAATGGAAATATTCTAACAATATTATATTATTTCTCACTCCACCCCTATTAACCCACCTACCCCCTACTCCATACAAAAAATAATTAAAAATTCAACCCCTACTCTCCCCCAACCCCACCTCTTAACCCACCTCCCACTAACTACATTAAAATAATACCCCACTATCAAATACTATCTATTAAATTAAATAAGTCAATTCAAGTCCCTTAAACTCTGTGCCGGTCAAACCGGGTCGAGTATTCCGGGACGGAGGGAGTATATGTCTAACACTTTTTGCACAATGTATATATGTTTTTTTTTTTTTTACTTGATTGGACCGAATCCTTGGTAAGGACTGCCTACGTATCTTGTCAGAATCAGGTCGCGCGTAGTTCTAGCTAGAATAAATTCTAGGATGCCGGATTTAAATAGATATGCCCTGAGGTGGAAACATATTATTTAATCGGTCAAATGAGTGAAGTATTATCATTAATTTCGTCTGCTGTTTTTTGCCGTAAGCCGTGTATAAAAATGAAATTCCATGTGTTTTTTGTACGGCTATTTTTTTGGTACGCATATCTGGATACGTGCTGTACCCCCCAAGTGTTCGTTATTTTTCCGTTATGTGCGGATAAAATGACGAGCACTTTCTGGAAAAAGTTAGGCAGGCAGAGAGTTTCAACGCCCAGGCTGGGGCGTCAAAGATTTCGGCGCCCAGCCCTGGGCGCTGAAAATGATTTATGGGCGGTCGTTTTTGACGCTTTGCTTCACATGTTCTTGCATTTATTTCTTTTTTTCTTCGTTTTGTGCTTTGCTTTTTACTCGTATTAAAATCAATTTTGAGGCTATTTCGGGGGCTTTTTGACTGTTAACGTGAGACGCATTTTTGTCCGGATTAATTTTTTTCCTATTCGTGACTCGAAACGGTTTTGAGAATTGGGTTAGTGTGTGGAAGATATGAAGATCTTTGTGTAGGCTTTTGAGTGGGTTGAGGTGCGTGTTGATGCCGGGGGCGGTGTTTATTTTTATGAGTTTTTTTTCTTCAGCAACATTTGCAAGGTTTCTTTTGCTTTCTTTGGGTTGCATGGGCTAGACCCTTACGTTTTGGTAACATGATAATGTGGTTCATTTTGGGGCTTGATGAATTCCGATGTCGCGATTCAAGACCGAGTGGGCCTTGTTTATTGGGCCTAGAGTGGGCCGCCTCTTTGCAAGTACATTTGGTGCTCATTTAGTGTTAGAAATAAAGTTTTTAGGAGAAATATTACGCCTTTATTAATTTGGAAAGTAAGGAAAACACACTGAAATAAAATTAACCTATATTCTAAGGGGTCTTAGGACCATCTAAAGTCTTTATTATTTCTTTTCTACCAATCTAAAGAACTACTAGGCGCTTTTTTACTAAGGTGCTCTATATGGCTCGAGCCTTGGGTTTAGTCTCGTAAAACTTTGGTCCTTCACCGGTACTCATCTTGAATTCTATTCCTTTTGCGTTGACCCACTGAAATGTCTTCACCCATCCGTTCTCGATCTCTTCTAGTGTTGATGCAGGAGAGATTAACCGGGTTGGATCGAAACCTTCATCTTGTAAAGCTAGGGTAGTCATCACAGTCTCGTCCTCCATAGGCCTCGATTCGTTAAACAATGTCCATAGAGCCTGGTTGTCCAATATTTCAGTTGTTTTGGTCTTGGTGAGGTGGGGTGCCTCATCCAAGGTGTGGCAGTCATGGAAAATTTCAATGAGAGCATACCCGGGCCAAGTTTCAGTAAAGAGGTCCTGGCCCGATACTTGAGATAGGTAGATATCTTCAGCATCATCATCCCACACACCGCATACTTCTCTCTCGATTCGATCCATAGGGACCACAGCGAGTGGTGCACCTTGAGGTGTAATGTACACCGTAGGGTCAAAGTTTTCATTTTCTGGTTGGTCGAGAGAGATATGACAAGAGCCGAGTGGGCTCTTGTTGTTGTCGGGTTTTCCAACGTTAGGGAGAGGTATCACTTCATCCTCTATCATGTCCTGGATCGTATGTTTTAGGTTGCAGCAGTTTTCAGTGTCATGCCCATTTCCTTGATGGAATTTGCAGTAAGTACCTTCGACCCAATATTTGCTCTTGACAGGAGGGTCACGGCTGGGGCCAATAGGCCTCAACTTTCCTTGATTGGTTAGTCTTTCAAAGGCTTGTACCAAAGTCAACCCAAGTGGGGCAAACTTTCGGTCTCGGACCCATCTTCCAGGGCTTCTTCGGGCAGGAGTCTCCTCTACGGCATGGACTTCTTGGGCTTGGGATGTGTTGCCCCTGTTGTAGGTGTTGCTTTTGTATGCGGGTTTACTTTGTATTGTTTTTGCGAGGTCATCCTCGATCTTTATTCCCACATCATAAACTCTTTTGAAAGTGTCAAGTCCCAGGTACCTAAGGTGTTGTCTGTAAGCCGGGTCCAGGTTGTCAATGAATTTTTAGACCAATTCTGTTTCGGGAGGCCTATAGATTAGTTGGGCCGCCTGGTCCCTCCATCTAGCAAAGTAGGTTGTGAAACCTTCATTTTTCTTTTGGAAGAGAACTTCCAGCTCGCGCATGGTGACTTGAAAATCCATGTTCGACGAGTATTGCTTGATGAAGACATTGACAAAGTCTTCCCAAGTGGGGAAGAGCTTAGGGTCCTGGTGGTAGTACCATTTGAGCGGCACAGGTTGCAAGGACAAAGGAAAGGCAGGTAAATACATGGACTTGTCCACGCCTTTCAAGTTCATGCCATTCACAAAGCTCAATAGATGATCACGGGGATTGTCCGTGGCTTTAAACTTTGGTAAGTCAGATGAACTAAACTTTTCTGGTAGTTTGCCAAGAAAAGGTTCAGGATCGAGGGAGAAGTACTTGCTCCCCATGGTTTGCTGTAGGACCATTTTTTCAATCCTCTTCTCGTTATCGAGGTCATTTTTGGCTTGTGCAGCCGCTAAGGCTTCGTTTTCCATTTTCAGTTGGTCCATGAGTTGGGTCATTTGTGCCATCTGGTCTCGCAATTCTTCGATGGACATGTTTGAGGGTGCGAATTGAGGTTGGGGAAGCGGAGATCCTTGAAATGAGGGATGACGGACGGAGCTTGGAGTCACTAAACCTGGTGTTGGCGATGTATCTTCGAGACGCACTAACCTTTGATTTCCCGATCGGCACCAAGTGGCCGGACCAGTCCTATGCATAAGATAAGCTAAAGATTAGGCCCCAAAGTTTCAAGCATTTCTTAGTCTAGACTTTGACTCTCTCTATTGGTTTCTTCGCTCTTTCTTTTGTTGGTACACTTTTTGGTTCTTTCTTTTGGTCATTCTTTGGATTTTCGAAACACTTGCCCATTGTGACATTCATAGTTATTGGCATGTTCGGTTTTGGTGCCGAGCATTGTCGTCGTAGGAGGCCTAACAACGACACAAAGAGTTATTTATATATTTTTTAGCCGCTTTAAGAATCGAGCGCTTTTCATACGCCCTTGCAGCAATTTTTACGAATGGTTTTTCTTTGCTACATATTTTTTGCGCGGGCACCGAGGCTGCTGCGCCTGACCAGAAGGCCAGGCAGCAACTTCAGCGCCTAGCGTAGGGCGTGAGAAATTTTAGCGCCCAGCCAGGGGCGTTGAAAATACTCCCTGGCTGGTTCTCGTTTTTAGTTTTCGTCTACTTTTGTTTTTGCGACTTTAATTTTGCGTGCTTGCCTTATAACGTCCTTTACGCGTTGTGCAGCGTTTGTGGGATTCGTTACAGGCCATCCCGAGCGTCGCTTATTTTTGTGGCGATCGTTCGGGTTTGCGGAACACGTATTTTGGTATAACTCTTTGGCCAACTGGTTTATGAATGTTTGGGCAATTTTTAAGGTCGTTGGTTTTCTAGCATTATATGTCACACACAATCACATAATTCGCTACACATAACTAACATTACACCATGAGGCAAAATAATAATATGTCATGTAGTTTATGATAGGCTTCTATGGGTAGTATTTGCGCCGGCTTGGTACCGCTTCTATCGCAGATCCAACACATGCCCCGGTCGAGGTAGTGCCTTCAACAGACGAATTTCTCCCAAGAGGCCAATCACGATGTAAGCCAAGGGGGCATGCACCAATGAGAGGGACCTAGCGGGCGAGCGATTGGGTTTGGGACGGGTGTACTACTAGCGAAAGTGCCGAGTGGACAACATTCGAAGCGTATGCACCCCCCGGTTGGCGATGGGTATCCTTAGTCCTACCTCCCGAGATGAAACATCCAAGGGAGCCAAGATTCGTTATGCGGTTCTGTCCGGTCACATTAATATGCTGATTTTCAGGTCGTCCCAACTTGATGGGGAAATAAACGCGGGGTAGGATCGTTTCACCCTTCGGCTATTTTGATTACCTGCGAGCACGAGTATTTCCTTCACTATCCCCAGTGGAGTCGCCACTGTGAGGGGGTCGAAAAAAGCACGAGGCTAATGCGTGACCTCGTCTCTCGTGGGTGTGACGCTTCTTTTTTGTCAAATCAAGTGTAATTGGATTTCCTGTGAGTTTACACCCAATTGACTAGTAATATAGGAGTCGCCATTCAGTTTTTAACGACAATGAGAAAAACCGACAAAACCCGATTATCGTGACATAAAGGGAGTGCAATTATGTTTGACCACGACGGCCGTAGGTTCCCTTGTGATCCCTGGTGTGGGGATCTCTCAACATACACCCGCAAGGTAGAGATTGAAGGTTCGGGGGACTGTAACTACCGAGAGGAGTACTCGCTCGTCGATAACTCCAGAGGCAGGATATCCTTACTAGCTCAACATAAATAATTGAAGGGACATACGTTAGTTATTAAACTAATCTGAGTTGATTTTAACAATATGCAACATATAATACTAGATCGATCGCGATTATCGGATTTAGATTGTTTTAAGGGACCTAGCATGATAATCCAATTTCCCAACATATTATCTTTATTAGGCGTGATAGAACAATTAGATTTGATTAGTTTAACAGTTTATAAAAGGGCGAGGAAAGCAATTAAATCATGAAAAGGGACACATTACGGCGCACCCTTGAGAGGTGCGTCACGGTTCTCAAAAAACTAACCACTTTGACTTTGCTATTTCTCCTTTTATTTAACGAATCTCAAGATACGGGACAGGATACGTTCTGTTCGATTTTTGGATCGATTGCGACAGAACGCGTGATCAATTTCGCAGCGTGAGGCTTAGGCTTAGGGGTTGGAGTCAATACTCAGAATAATAATTGTCTGTTGTGTTCCTTTCACGTCGAACTTAGGGCTATATTTATAGAAAAGAGTTCGTGGAAAGATAGAATTGTAGAACTCTAATCCTCGAGGAATTAGGAAAGAACACGTCCCAGGTAGAGCCAGGCGCCCAGAGCCAGGCGTTGAAAATAGGGTCTGGGCCGTTTCTTTGTCAGATTCGGACTCTTAGAATCCGGAGTCTATGAGAATTAATCGAGTCTTTTAGTGCGTATTAATTTTATGACGGGATGCGTCTGGGCCCGTTACGAACTCTAGGCTCGTTAGGATTTTAATTAATACGTAACCCTTATTTTCGAATCATATTAGGAATAGGATTCTCTCGCAATTTCTATCTCATTTAGGATTTATGTTGGAGTGCAACACCTAATTCTGACAGGTTTCTATCTTTTATAACTTGCCACTTTTAACAACTACCCATTACGGCAGTTACTATTTTTAGCAGGTTTCCATAAATAGCAGGTTTCTATAAATAGCAGGTTTCGGGTGAAATGAAAAGGGTGATTGAGATTCGTTATTTTATAGGGGATGCGTTGCCAAGTGGAGATTTATGTTCTCATCATCGAACCTTCCCTTTCGGGAATGGGGACAAAAGTAGGTGTCTACAGTTGGGCCTGCCTTGGTGGGGCGGGTTGTTGCTCCTCTTGCTTGCCTTGAGCGGGCTTCGCTAGGCGCGGTCCTAGCTTCGTGCTGGGCCTTGCGTCTAGCAAGCTCGTCCGATGTTTATTTCGTACGTCGCGCTTCCGATTCATTTTCCGATTCCGATATTCATTTCCGATTCGAACAATATTTAATATTTCCGATTCCGGAATTAATTTTCGTTTCCAACAAATATTTAATATTTCCGATTTCAAAATTTATTTCCGATTCCGGAAATATATCCGTTTCCGGCAATATTTCCGATTCCGGCAATATTTCCATTTCCTATAATATTTTCCGATACGTACCATGTTTCCGTTTCCGGCAACATCTACGACTTGGATAATATTTATATTTCCGATACGATCCATATTTCCGTTTCCGGCAATATCATCGTTTCCGGAGTATTCATAATTTTCCTTTTGACGATTTCATCTCCCACTGGAACCGAGATCCGTCGGTTCCGAAGATCCATAAATGGAGTATTTAATTCACTTAAATACTTGATCCGTTCACGTACTATTTGTGTGACCCTACGAGTTCAGTCAAGAGTAAGATGTGGATTAATATTATTAATTCCACTTGAACTCAAGCGGCCTCTAGCTAGGCATACAGTTCACTTGATCTCACTGAATTATTAACTTGCATAATTAATTAATGCTGAACCGCATTTATTAGACTTAGCATTGAATGCATATTTGGACCAAGGGCATTATTTCCTTTAGAAATAGCAAATAATAAAGGTGCGAAATTGAAGTGCAATATTGAAAGGTGCGATATTGAAATGCGTTATTGGAACTGCGATATTGAAATGACGATATTGAAATTGCGATATTGAAATTAAACTATTATATTTGAGATCCGAACACCAAACGACTACTTAATAATAAGTGCGTACGACACAGATTCAAGTCTAAAAATCTCAACTTTAGGACAAGTTGCTCATCCAAAAGTATCTTAGATTTTGGGCATAGAAATTGAACTTGAAATATTGAATCTTGAATATTGATCTTAGGAATCTTGAATCTCAAACATTAGACCTTTTAATGTTAAAAAGTTTTCATCTTTGATATGCTCCATAACTTGAAATGATTCTAGTTTAAGGAAGTGGTTACAAACAACCTTAAACATCATAGAATCTTGAAGATGAAACTTGCACTTGAATATTGAAATGCGGAGTCTTGAATCTCAAAGATTAGACCTTTTAATTTTAAAAAGGTTTCACCTTTGATGTGCTCCATAACTTGAAATGATTCTAGTTTAAGGAAGTGATTACAAACACCCTTAAACATCATAGAATTTGAAAATGAAACTTGTACTTGAATATTGAAATGAGGAGTCTTGAATGTCAAAGATTGGACCTTTAAATGTTTAAAAGACCTCGCCTTTGATTACTCCATATTTTGAAAATGATTCTAGTTTAAGGAAGTGATTACAAACAACCTTAAACATCATGGAATCCATAACTTTGTATTTGAATCATAGAAAATGTTGATTTTGTAAAAATATGTGATTGTTGTAAGTGACACTTTTGAGAGCAAAAGTGTCAACTTTACTGATCATTTTGAAAGAGAAATTGTAAAAATGGGATTGGGATTCGGAATTACCTAGCTAGGTTTAGGTTAGAATTCCTCTTGGAGCTCCCAATTGCTAAAAGACTTGAGATTTGTATGAGAGTTTGAAGTTTTTGTATTTGATTTTTGAGGGGGAATTTCAGAATTACGACGTTCTGATTGTAATTTGGTTCCCTAAAATGCTTGAAAATCAGGGTTTAAATAGAAAATTGGATGGCTAAACGTCAAATGATAGCTGCGCCCAGCGCAGGCTATGGCGCCTGACGCCTCTGACGTGGCACAGGAAACGCCAAGGCAAGGACGATGATGCCGTCCTTGCATTTATATTTTGTGAATGTACCATTGTACGAAATGTACTAACGTTGGCACATAGAATTTGCTTAATAATTAAGGCTTTGATTTTGCGACTAAAAACTAGCCTTTTTCGGGTTTTTGAATTCGGTTTTACGGGACGAGGCCCGACTTGCTCGTTTTTGTGAGTCGGCGCCCGAATTTGGATTGCTTATTGTCATTTTGATTGGAAAAGGCCTTGTAAAGCCAATGCAGAGGTCCATTGGGTGAGATTGTGTTTGTATTTTGAAATTGATTTTTTGGAATTGAATTTTGTACCGAGTTCCGTAATGGGAATGGTCTCGGGTATTGGATTTTGGACTTTGGAATATGTTTTAACAATTGGGACTTCCGCACGGAGTTGTACCAACCACCTAGCAAGGATAATAGTATCGTCATCATCCCAAAGGGGAGACACGATTTAGGTGTCTACACTAGGCGCGCCATTTTTGCGCCTTTTTATACACTGCTGCAAACTAGCACCTGAACCCCACAGCCATACCCAACCAAAGCCAAAAACACCTGCTGAAATATAGTGCGGAAAATGCATGTATGTAATTGTCTATTATGACCTCAATTAAGTTTACATTTGGGCTTACTTTACTCTTTGCGTCAAAGTTCTGACTAGATCTTGTGGTTAAAAGCATCACTTTTTAGTCATTCGTATATGTTTGTCTGTGTATTCCACTAATTAATAAGCTACTTCGCATTCCCTACTGTTGCATGTATCCTCTTATTTCTAGGTTGAGCTTTTTAACAAATTTTCTTATGAAACTTGGAATTGATTCCTCTTTATTTCTTTCTTGACTTTTTTTTTCTGAATTGGGAGTGAGAGTTCACACATTTTTAATTATAGAAGTTTATTGAGGTATCACATATGTATAGAATTTTAGGTAACAATATTTTCAATGACAAATGGCATTGTAAAAGTTTCTTTTGATAATTTAACTCTTGCACTAGGCACAAGCCCAATCCTGACTTTTTATGGGGCCCAGGCGAAACATAAGAACAATGCCCCTTATAGATGTTACACTTCCTTCTGTTTTAGATCAAATTCATTTTACAGTTTTAAATATCTATTTGTGAGAATAGAAATAACATTATCTAATTTGTTTCCCCGTTATACAATACACTCAATATCAAGAAGAAATTATGTTAGAGATTCAGAGACAAAGAAAACTGATGTGGCCTAAACTGAAGAGTGCCACGTGGCTTTACTATGATAGCCCAAAGAGGAGGCTCAGAGGCCCTCCAGCATGCATACCTCAAATCCGTACAGAGCCTATTCTCGCACCCAGATCCAAGGCCCATCACTTAGGCCCATGAGGCCTCTTTGCTTGGTAGGATCCCTAATCAATCATGTCTAAAAGCCCAAAGTTTGCAGGCAAGCCCAAAATGCAAAAGGGCCAATAGGTTTAATCCGACCTCCTACTAATTGGACACATGTCCCAATGTCAGAAAGCATCCAATCATGGAGCCAGGGTTTAAGGATCAAATCCCAAGAAACCCTAGCACTATAAATAGTGCAAATCCCTAGGTAAAAGGGGGCATTCAATACATTCCCACCTACCTAAAACTACCTTTGCTCTGCCTTCTCTCTACAATTTACTTCTCTCTCTAGCCAATACTTACTTATGCATCGGAGGGAATATTCCTATGGGAATATTCTTGTGTTGCAGGTTGCAGGAAGATCGTGCCAGCGCATGCTTGATACCTCCGAGGAACGCGTGACACGTCATCACCACAAAAGATCCCACAACATTTTGCACCGTCTGTGTCAGGGACGCCGTGCTAAATGAAAACTTAGACCTGCCTGTCTCGGTAGTATCACTGCGTGTGATTCTAGCAGGATTCCAACAATAAATGAATCAAACTTTTCGACAGCAGATGAGCACCACGTTGCAGGATGAAATACGAAGGAACATGTTGATCTATAGCACTGAAAGGACGGCTCAGCAAAGGCCTCTCAGTCTAGGTGTCAATCGGATAAACAGGATGTCGCTCAGGTCCAATGTCTGGAGAGTAGGAGAAAATTCCCGTCCTCAAGCTAGCCGCGGAGCCAGTCCTGTGGCAGAATGCTCGGAGATTGACTGCGGCCATCAAGTCTTTCTGCCTCGGCGGGAGCAAGCCACGCGACCACCTTCCCTGGTAAACCCACCGGCCATTCTGCGGCCATCCTCGAGACGTCAATAACACTATGAAGCTGAATCTGAATTATCAGACACTAGATCTACTCCAGTTATGGAAGATCCTCCATTTTACTCCTCTACTCGAGGACAAACTCAAATGACACCCAGCAGAGTGAGCATGCGTCCTCGTATGATCTCAAGCCGTCGTGAACCAACTTATCATATCCAACAGGGATTGAATAACTTGACGTTAAGACACATGAGCACTCCCTTCTTTGGGGACATAATGAACGCCCCGAAAGAGCCTAAAGTCAAAACTCCCACCATTGAAGCTTATGACGGTACCACCGATCCAGACATGCATCTAGTTGCATACCGTCACCACATGTACGTTCAAGGAACCAATGAGGACACATGGCGCAATTATTTCCCAGCTACCCTTAAAGGAGTAGCGTCCAAATGGTTTGAACGACTGCCCCCAGGATCAATTGCTTCTTTTAACGAGCTACAGACCTTGTTCTCCACCAGGTTCATGGCATACAAGGAAGAAAGGAAAACAAGCATGCACTTGGGACGCATCCAACAAGGAAAGGACGAGTCTTTGCGAAGTTATGTCAAGCGCTTCAATCTAGAAGCCGGACAGATCCCAGACCTGCCCGATGGCCTCTGCTTCGATAATTTTATCAGAGGATTGAAGAAAAGGTCATTCAAGTTTGACTTGGTTAAAAAAAGTGTCCGGACGATGGCTGAAGTCTTGGAGGAGGCCGAAGCCTTCATTCATGCAACCGAAATATGCAGTGTGTCCAAGGATGGAAAGGCTGGTGAAGCGACGGACTCCTTAGGGAAGAAAGAGAAGATAGACAAGAAAGTCCCACGAGTAAATGGTATTTGGGCTCTTTCGAAAGAGCATGATACCAATTCTCCCAGGCAGAAGAGAGGACGCCCACAAGAGAGAGAATATTTCGAATACAATACCGACCTTCTCACAATCCTAGTGGACGTCGGGACCAGGTTCGACCTTGAGCGACCCTTCCCCATGAAATCTCCTGCTGAGAGTCGAGATCCTAAGATGTATTGCCAGTTCCACGAAGATATAGGACATGACACCAAATATTGCAGAAGCCTGAAGAGAGCCCTGGACGGCCTAGCCTCCAAGGGGCACCTAAAAAACTACTTGCAAAGAAGCACTCACGGCGCGGGAAAAAATCATTACAAGAAAAACAAGTCACTTGTCTCAGCTACAGAAGGAAACCACAGCGAAGGAGGATTTGTAGCCGTCATATCAGGAGGACCAGCTGCTGGGGGGCTGAGCATGAGGGGACAGAAAGATTATGCCCGTCGTTTAGGTCAGGTAATGTTATCGGGGAAATCACCAGTGGACCCATTCCCTCGGATATAAATATGTGAATCGGACGGTGGACGTGTAGCCACCCCACATGACGACCCTCTTGTGGTCGAGATCAAAATCTCTAACATGAGGGTAAAACACATCTTGATAGATACAGGAAATTCATCTGATATAATGAGCATGGAGTGCCTAAGACGCCTAGCTCACGACCCTAAAACCATAGAGAGCATCCACTACCCTATCATTGGCTTTGGAGGAAGCATCATACATCCAGTAGGCGTCATCAACTTGCCGGTTCGGATTGGAGGGCGGAAAGATGGACGAAAGATGGGGGTGGACTTCCTAATCGTCAAAGATTTGACGGGTTACAATATCATTCTAGACGTCCCACCTTGAACAAGATTAAGGCAGTAGTCGTCACCCATCTCATGCTCCTGAAGTATGTGTGTGACGAAGGGGCAATAGGGACTATACACGGAGATCAACAGCAAGCAAGAGACTGCTACCTCACAACACTTAACCCATCAGCATGGAAGAAAGACCCGGCCGGGACCAAAGGCAAAACGAAATATGAAGAGGAACCACCACCTGCTAGCGAGAGTATCCCACTGAAAATAGAGAAAAGTGGATGAAGAATAGAATGTCAATAGACTAGTCAGAATACTTTATGTAATATAAGCCTACAAAACGGCCTAGCAATTGTGTAAGAGCCAACAAAACGGCATGTAATTCGCGCCTACGAAACGGCCAACCTACTTTCGCTGCTTAGCTAAATATTACTCCCTCCGTCCGAGATTAGTTGTTACACTTTCCTTTTTCGTCCGTCCCAGATTAGTTGTTACACTTCTAAATTAGGAATTACCCCACAATTATTATATTGTCTCTCTCTTCCCACTAAATTTTTTTGTCCCCACACCCTCTCTCATTCAATTAAAAAAAATACCCCACTAACTCCTATCACATCTACTTTTTCAATAAAATAACAATTGATAACCCAAACAACCACTTATCACCTAAAACTTTGTGCAAAGGTAAGTGTAACTACTAATTTGGGACGGAGGGAGTAACTTTATGATAACATTCCTCCTATGAAAACTCTGATAAACTTATGGCCCAATAAAGCCACTTCTTGAATGAAGAACTCAAAATCATATAACAAACGCAAGAAGGTGACTCAATCAAAGAAGTCACTCCACATTGACGACCTCCAACTTGGCGGCGTCACAAGTGGCTAATTGAGCGACGCCCTTAGAAGTGGCTGTAGACACCTACTTTTGTCCCCATTCCCGAAAGGGAAGGTTCGATGATGAGAACATAAATCTCCACTTGGCAACGCATCTCCTAAAAAATAACGAATCTCAATCACCCTTTTCATTTCAGCCAAAGCTACAACTTATAGAAACCTGCTAAGAATAGTAACTGCCGTAAAAGGAAGTTGTTAAAAGTGGCAAAGTCATAAAAGATAGAAACCTGTCAGAATTAGGTGTTGCACTCCAACATAAATCCTAAAAGAGATAGAATTTGCATTCCTGGCATAATTCGAAAATAAGAGTTACGTATTAATTAAATTCCTAACGAACCTAGAGTTCGTAACGGGCCCAGACGCATTCCGTCATAAGTTAATACGCACTAAAAGACTCGGATAAATCTCAAAAGCTCCGTATTCTAAGAGTCCAAATCTGACAAAGAACTCGGCCCAGATCCCATTTTCAACGCCTGGATCTGGGCGCTAAAATCTTCGGCGCCCAGCCCTGGACGCTGAAAATGCCTGGGGCCGTTTTATCTCCGGATTCTTTTTGGATTCGTATATTAAAATCTATCTTTCCACACACCCTTTTCCTATAAATACAGCCTAAAATCGACGTGAAAAGGAACACAATTCCAAAACCTGAGTATTGACTCTAGCCTTAAGCCTAAGCCTCACGCTGCGAAATTGATCCAGCGTTCTGTCGCAATCGACCCAAAAGTCGAACAGAACGCATCTTGCCCCTTGTAGCTTGATGAATTAAGCCTAAATACTGGAACATTGCTTAGAAACCCGAGATTCGTTAAATAAAAGGAGAAATAGCAAAGCCAAGTGGTTAGTTTTCTGAGAACCACAACGCACCTCTCAAGGGTGCGTTGTAATGTGTCCCTCGTATGATTTAATCGCTTTCATCACCCTTTTATAAAATTGACAAACTATTAACTTGATTGATCTATCACGCCTAATAAGATAATACCTTGGACAATTGAATTATCATGCTAGGTACCTTAAATCAATCTAAACAAGATAATCACGATCGATTTAGTATTATGTGTTGCATATTGCTAAAATCAATTCAGAATAGTTTAATAGTTTAACGCATGTCCTTTCAATTATTTATGTTGAGCTAGTAAGGATAACCTTCCTCTGGAATATTATCGATGAGCACTCCTCTCGGTAGCTACAGACCCCCGAACTCTCAATCACTGCCCTGCGGGTGTACGTTGAACGATCCCCACACCAGGGATCACAAGGGAACCTATGGTCGTCGTGGTCGAACATAATTGCACTCCCTTTATGTCACGATAACCGGGTTTTGTCAGTTTTTCTCATTGTCGTTAAAAACTGAATGGCGACTCCTATATTACTAGTCGATTGGGTGTAAACTCACAGGAAATCCAATTACACTTTATCTGACGACGTCACGCCCACGAGGGACGAGGTCACGCATTAGCCTCATGCTTTTTCGACCCCCTCACAGTGGCGACTCCACTGGGAATGTTAATGAAATACTCGTGCTCGTAGGTAATCAAAATAGCCGAAGGGTGAAACGATCCTACCCCGCGTTTATTTCCCTATCATGTTGGGACGACCTGAAAATCAGCATATTAATGTGAACCGACAGAACCGCATAACAAATCTTGGCTCCCTTGGCATGTTTCATCTCGGGAGTTGGGAATAAGGATACCCATCGCCACCCGGGGGATGCAAACGCTTTGAATGTTGTCCACTCGGCACTTTCGCTAGTAGTACACCTGTCCCAAACCCAATCGCTCGCCCATTAGGTCCCTCTCATTGGTGCATGCCCCCTTGGGTTACATCGTGATTGGCCTCTTGGGACGAAATTCGCTCGTGAATGAACTACCTCGACCGGGGCATGTGTTGGATCGACGATAGAAGCGGTACCAAGCCGGCGCAAGTATTACCCATAGAAGCCTATCATAAACTACGTGACATATTATTTTGCTTCATGTTGTAATGTTAGTTATGTGTAGCGAATTATGTGATTGTGTGTGAAAAATAATGCTAGAAAACCAACGACCCTAAAAATTGCCCAAACATTCATAAACACCAATTGGCCAAAGAGTTATACCAACATACGTGTTCCGCAACCCCGGGCGATCGCCACAAAAAAAAAAGCGACGCCCAGGACGGCCTGTAACGGATTCCACAACGCTGCACAACGCGTAAAGGACGTTATTAAGAAAGCACGCAAAATTAAGTCGTATGTACGAAAAAAGGATACGCGAACAGAATACGAGTACCAGTCAGGGACACATTTTCAACGCCCCTGGCTGGGCGCCAATCATTTTCAACGCCCAAAGCTGGGCGCTGAAGTTGCTGCCTGGCCTCTTGGCCAGGCACAGCAGCCTCGGTACCCGCGCATAAAATATACGTAGCAATAAAAAAAATTCGTAACAAATTTGCTACGAGGACGTATGAAAAAGGCACTCGATTCTAAGAACGACTTATAAAATAAATAACTCCTTGTGTCGTCATTAGGCCTCCTGTGACGGCAATGTTCAGCACCAAAACCGAGCATGCTAATTAAAATAACCTTGAATGTCACACGGGCAAATGTTTCGAAAATCCAAAGAATGACCAATAGAAGAGCCAAAAGTGTACCAACAAAAGCGAGAATAGAAAACCAATAGAAAGATTCAGAAGTCTAGACTAAGTAATGCTTAACTTTGGGCCTAAACTTTAGCTTGTCTTAAGCATAGGGCTGGTTCTGCCACTTGGCGTCGATCTGAAAATCAAAGGTTAGTGCGTCTAGAAGCTACATCACCACCACAAGGTTTAGTAACTCCAAGCTCCATCCGTCATTCCCCCTCTCAAGGATCTCCGCTTCTCCAACCTCGATTCGCAGCCTCAAACACGTCCATGGAAGAATTACGAGACCAAATGGTCCAAATGACCCAACTTATGAACCAATTGAGAATGGAAAACGAATCCTTAGCAGCTGCGCAAGCCAAAAATGACCTCGATAACGAGAAGAAGATCGAAAAAATGGTTCTACAGCAAACCATGGGGAGCAAGTATTTCTCCCTCGATCCTAAACCTTTTCCCGGCAAACTACCGGAAAAGTTCAGTTCATCTAACTTACCTAAGTTCAAAGCCACGGACAATCCCCGTGATCATCTCTTGAGCTTTGTGAATGCCATGAACTTGAAAGGTGTGGACAAGTCCATGTATTTGCCTGCCTTTCCTTTGTCCTTGGAACCTGTGCCACTCAAATGGTACTACCACCAGGACCCTAAGCTCTTCCCCACTTGGGAGGACTTTGTCAATGTCTTCGTCAAGCAATACTCGTCAAACATGGATTTTCAAGTCACCATGCGCGAGTTGGAAGTCCTCTTCCAAAAGAAAAATGAAGGTTTCACGACCTACTTTGCTAGATGGAGAGACCAAGCGGCCCAACTAATCAATAGGCCTCCTGAAACTGAATTGGTCCAAAAATTCATTGACAACCTAGACCCAGCTTATAAACAACACCTTAGGTACTTGGGCCTTGATACCTTCAAAAGGGTTTATGATGTAGGAATAAAGATCGAGGATGACCTTGCAAAAACAGTACAAAGCAAGCCTGCATACAAAAATAACGCCTACAACAGGAGCCACACGCCTCAAGCCCAAGAGGTCCACGCCGTAGAGGAAACCCCAACCCGAAGGAGCCCTGGAAGGTGACCCGAGATCGAAAGTTTTCCCCACTCTGGTCGACTTTGGTACAATCCTTCTAAAGACTAACCAATCAAGGAAAGCTAAGGCCCATAGGCCCCACACCCGACCCTCTGTTGAAAAACAAATATTGGGTCGAGGGCACCTATTGCAAATTCCATCAAGGAAATGGGCACGATACTGAAAACTGCTGGAATCTAAAAAACACGATCCAGGATATGATAGAGGATGAAGTAATACCTCTCCTTAACGTTGGCAAACCCAACAACAACAAGAGCCCACTCGGTTCTTGTCACATCTCTCTCGATCAACCAGAAAATAAAAACTTTGACCCTACGATGTAT
This sequence comes from Spinacia oleracea, assembly GCF_020520425.1. Taxonomy (NCBI): domain Eukaryota; kingdom Viridiplantae; phylum Streptophyta; class Magnoliopsida; order Caryophyllales; family Amaranthaceae; genus Spinacia; species Spinacia oleracea. Next base: position 93,635,271 of record NC_079490.1, read on the forward strand.
ATTACGCCTCAAGGTGCACCGCTCGCCATGGTCCCTATGGATCAAATCGAGAGAGAAGTGTGCGGTGTATGGGATGATGATGCGGAAGATGTCTACCTGTCTCAAGTATCGAACCAGGACCTCTTTACTGAAACTTGGCCCGGGCATGCTCCCATTGACACCACCCCTCAAGAGCCCGAAGTTGACAATCTCACTCGGTTCGGAAGGGTATACCAACAGGATATTCGCCCACCTCCTGGGGACGACATCCCAGTCAGACAAACTCCTGAAAACGTACGGCACACTACCGTCGCAGAAGTCATCGAAAATCCTCTCTTAAAAGCAACTAAAAAGAACTAAAGCCGAGATTACCATCTGGGATCTCATGTGCACTTCAAAGGAACATCGTGAAAAACTTATTCGCTCACTTGACCTCATCTCAATCCCTACGGATATCACACCTGACTCGTTGGTTAACCACGTCACAAGAGATGTTGAGGAAAAAGCAATAGTTTTTACTGACAAAGACTTACCTAAAGAAGGAGGCGCCCACAACAAGGCCCTCTATCTAGTGGTTGGATGCAAAGGAAAAAACATCCCCCTAGCACTCGTAGATAACGGTTCAGCGGTAAATGTTTGCCTGTTGCGAACCGCCCATTGCTTTGGGCTAGGAAGCGATGACATCCAAACCTCCACACAAGGGGTACGAGCTTATGATAACTCTCGAAGGCCTGTATTGGGAAAAATCAACCTCACAATACAAAATGGGCCCGTGGCACGTACCACGGAGTTTCAAATAATCGACATCAAACCCACTTTCAACCTCCTCTTAGGACTCCCTTGGCTCCACGACTTAGGAGGTGTGGCTTCTAGCTTGCACCAAATGGTTAAACTTAACCATAACGGGGTAATTCTAGAAATACGCGCCCCTCCTCTCGACGTCAGTTGTACTATGGTTGGAACGGCCGAAACTGCAGAAGACCTTTACGGTTTTCAAGTGGATGAAGCCATCCAAGTCATTGAGGACTATAATTTAGCATTTCTAGATCCACATGCATCCCGGGTCATCCCTAAAATTTTGCTATCTCAAGGCTATTTCCCGGGAACTCCATTGGGCATAAGGAAGAAGAACTACATGTTCCATCCCCTACCCAACAAATCTACTCCCTTTGGCCTAGGCTATGAGCCCACGGAGGAAGATATTGCTGACCACTTGTCTAGGCTACGCCTTAAGCCAGCCAAGAAAAAACAAACCACCCTTCTTCCCCCATATCAAAGAACCCTTAACGGTATGTTTGTCCGGGAAGGAGAAGAACATCCATGCTGTGACTTCCCTGAACCCTTCGTTCGGGATGGCCTGCTAAAACCCGGATTTGAAATTTTCCATGATGAGGCACCCCACCTCACCAAGACTAAAATAGCTGAAATATTGGACAACCAAGCTCTATGGACATTGTTTAACGAATCGAGGCCTGTGGAGGACGAGACTGTGATGACTACCCTAGCCCTACAAGATGAAAGTTTCGATCCAACTCGGTTAATCGCTCCTACATCAACACTAGAAGAGGCCGAGAACGGATGGGTGAAGACATGTCAGTGGGTCAACGCAAAGGGAATAGAGTTCAAGATGAGTACAGGCGAAGGACCAAGGTTCTACGAGACTAAACCCAAGGCTTGAGCCGTAGAGAGCACTTTAGCAAAACGCCTAGTAGTTCTTTAGATGATCGAAAGAATAAAACTTTAGATATGGTCCTAGGAACCCTTAGAATATTGGTTAATTTATTTCAGTGTGTTTTCCTTACTTTCAAAATTAATAAAGGCGTAAAATTTCTCCTAAAATATTATTCTAACACTAAATAAGCACTAATCATACTTGCAAATATAAAAAATAAAGCGACCCACTTTAGGCCCAATAGCAAGGCCCACTTGGTCTTGAATCGTGACATCGAAACCAATTCCCGAAATTCACAAAATAAACCATACCATCCCCTCCATATTTCCAAGGCATAAGGGTCAAGCCCGTGCGGCCCAAAGAAACCAAAAAGAAATCAAATCCAAACAATGTGAATGTTGCTAAAAAAAAAAACATAACCCCATTATCCACATCATTAGCAACACGCACCTCAACCCACCCAAAAATCCTACACAAAGATCTTCATATCTTCCGCACCATAACTCCATTTTCAAAGCCGTTTCGAGTCACGAATAGAAAAAATTAATCCATACGAAAATGCGTCTAACGCTAACAGCCCAAAAGGCTTCCGAAATTGCGTCAAAATTGATTTATGACGAATAAAAAGTAAAATGAAATAAAGAAAAAGAGATAAATGCAAGAACATGTGAAGCAATGCGCCGAGAAACCTGCCCAGAAATCATTAGCGCCCAGAGCTGGGCGCCGAAATCTTTAACGCCCCAGCCTGGGCGCTGAATCTCTCTGCTTGCCAAATTTTGCCCAGAAGTGCTCGTCATTTTATCCGCACATACACGGAAAAATAACGAACACTTGGGGGGGGGGGGGGGGTACAGCACGTATTCAGATATACGTACCAAAAAAAAAACACATGAAAAGATTTTTGTGCAAATACATGTACTAAAAAAAAACACAATGTGCAAATACATGTACTCAAAAAATAAAACAAATTCTTGGCTTACGGCAAAGCAGCAGATTAAAATAATAATAAACTTCACTTATTCTACCGTTTCGAATAATATGTTTCCATCTCAGAACGTACTTATCAAATTCGGCATCCTAGAATTTATTCTAGCTAGAACTACGCGCGACCTGATTCTAAGTTAAAGTTATTTAACAAGGATACGTAGGCAATCCTATTTATGGATTCGGTCCAATCAAATGAAAATATAATGTGCATAAATGTTGGAAATGAGCAAATAAAAAAAAGGGGGAGAAGGAAAAGGAAAACAAAAAATTACGACTTTATTAATATTTAAAAATAAATAAGAAGGAAAACAAAAAGTGCTAAGGAATGAAAAAAAAACACAACTGAAATAAATAAAGGGCACCTACACCCTAACAAGAACTACACTACTCGAGTTCTTCCGGATCATCAAATAAAGTTTTGTAGAGGGCAATGTTCGCAGGGTCCACCTCCACAGGCTTCTGCGCCGCCCCTATATCAATCTCCATAAGAACAGGCTCCTTGACACTAACTTCCAAGGATGCCAAGGCCTCAGAAACATTTTCAGTTTGAACAGCTATAGCCCGCTCAGCCTCAAGGGCACAAACTATGGTAGGGGAAGGATTATCAACATCAATTGGATTAGCCTCTAGTTCTACTAGGGGCTGAACTTTCCTAACCCATACATTATTCCGGCGACGATCTCCGCGAGATCTTGCATTTCTTTTGTGAACAGCAGGCCCCTTCATGTTAGGCACCTTTTTAGGCCTAGAACTGGAACGAGGAGGAACTTCCTTTCGCTTTCGATCAGGACGAGCTTTTACAGTCTTAATACCATGGTCGCGGGGAATAGCAGAATCACGGCTCTCATACTTAACCCTACCTCGAGGTATCAAAAGCTCAGCCGGCTCTTCATTTCGAGCCTTAGTTCTCACAGCCTTATCATCGGAACTCATCCACAACTTGTAGTTTTCGGAAAGACCCACAAAGCCATCTCTGGCCACGGTCCAACGCGGGAGGCCACCATAATACTTAGCCCACGCTTGGACCCGTGCTTCGGAAAAGATCGCTACTTTAGGTGGTACCGTATCAGAAAACGGGATAGTCTGCCTTAAGCCGTACTGTCGCATGACTCGGTAAGGAAAGATGTAAACGGGCCGAGATAGCCCCAACAAAGAAACATAAACTAAGGCCTCGGAACCCCCCGTCATATTAGTCAAACCCCACCACGGTACCACCCACTTAATAGAGCATATGCCATGAGTAAAATAGGAGGCCCACTCGGCCTCGTCCTGGCCAAGGCTATAGGGCGATAACGTTTAGGATCCGGATGAGCTTCTAAAAGCCTAAGTCGTTCCATGAGCCAAATCTGCAAAAAACGGGTACGATAAGAAAAATAATGATAAACGAAAGTCCTGCCTGGGGTGCACTTTCAACGCCCAGGGCCAGGCGCCAGAAATTCCGGCGCCCAGCTCTGGGCGCTGAAAATCAGCTCCAGGCAGGGGGCTGTTGAGGCAAACGAAAAAAGAAAAGAAAGAGAAAAAAAAGTATGTGTATTACTTTGCGCGAATAAACGATTGATTACCTGCAGCAATAGGGGGCTCCCCTTAAAAATTTCAGACTTGGCATCCTTCTTTAACTCATCCGCACTCAGTAAGGTCTCGGCAACAACCAACGGCGTAATGGAATAGCAACTCTCCATCTGGCTGATCAAGGGGATCAACCTTATGTCACCGAACTCGCCATTGTTATTCGACAGTAAATAGTGGTTCAACAAGCAGAATACAAGTGCTCGAATATTCAATTTCTGTTCGGTCATATTTTTACTAGGTCTAAAGTGATGTTTTACAAGCTTTGCCAAATTAACCTTATCACCCACAACGATCTCAGCGAGTGTGTTAGCATCTAGTCCTAGGAAAGCCCCTATAGTTGTATTACCCTCTTCAACAGTGCCAGGAGTAGCAGGAATATCATTGGTAGGATAGCCAAGGATCGCGGCAAATTCATCTGGCAAAGGGCATATTTCATTACCCCGAAAGACAAAAACATGGTGATCAGAATCCCAAAAGTCCAGGGCCGCATACAGAAAATTATAATCAATATTAATTTGTTGTAAGCCTAAGAGTGCCTCTAAGTGGTATCCTTTCAACAAAGCCTTTTCTGTGGGATTAAGGGCTCTTAACCAGCGCCTAACAACTCGTTGGAGGGAGAAGGGAGGAATCGACATGGCAAGAGCAGAGAAGAATAAAAGCTAAGCAATTGCAAAAAAGAGAAAGATTGAGAGTGGTGAAAAAGAAACACGTACTTAACCCCTATATATACAAGAAAGCATCGAGTGACATCCCAATCCCATTCGGAAACGCGCTAAAAAAAATCCGGGAACTGCCAAAATAGAACTTCCAGCGCCCAAGGCTGGGCGCCGAAATTTTTAACGCCTGGCCTGGGGCGCCGGGAATGTAGCCCAAGGCCCGGACCCTTTAAAACGCGGAGCGGGAGAGGACTTAAAATCGTGCTAATAGACACGAGGCCGTGCTGTAATCAAGATCAAGCCCAAAGCACCTTTAGAGCCCGAATAGTGAAAACAAAGGTTAAAGCTTGTTGAAACTTAGACTCATCTCAGAAAAAAAATATGTGTGCATTTTTCAAGGCAATATAAAAAAAATAAAAAAAAATCAAGGTCATTCTTCGAAACACAAAAACAAAAATCAAGTCGTTGGTTTCTCAAATTAAAAAGTGTTTATTTGTCAAAAGATTCTCAAATTAAAAAGAGTTTATTTGTCAAAAGATCAATCCGGGCCAAAGTAAGCTCGATGTATTAATTATTGAAAAATGAAGCAAACTTTGTCGCCCGAAAAATGAAGTCGCACTCCACGACTTCATCAAAGTAGCATACCACTACAAAGATCGCTCGCACTTACGAGCACGATCCCAAACACGATCAAGGACATTACAAAATGCGTATCCCCAAGGAGCCTCTTTGACAGGAAATGACCGTCAAGCACAAGTGCTTGGGGGCTCGAAAGAAAATACATATGCAAAGTTAAAGCAATATTCCCAGACTACGTTGTACGAAGTCCCGTGTTTGGATAACCTCGAAAGATAAAACCGGATTACGACCTCAAGACGAAGGTCGACGTTGATACTTATACATATACCCTAATCAAGGACCCAGGTGGTGGCAAAATTGAGCCGTAAAAACTAGCTCAAAACCATGAGAAATGATGACCACAAAACAATGGTCTGTCTAAGCACGTTGTCAACCCACATTCAGGTTGCAACTAAATCCGAGCATCCCTAGAAAGAATTCGCTCTTACAAGAATGAATAAAAAAGAAATTTTCAAAAGAAATCACAAGAACAAATGAAATAGGGACTTGCCCACCTCAATCGGGCAAGATCGCGGTACGTACCACGCGAGTCCCAAGTCGAAAAGACGAATTCAGGTTCGCCCACCTTCAGCGGGCGGGGTTTGCGTCACTAAACCGCGCAGGTCCTCAGTTTTCGAAAATGAAAAGAAAATAAAAATCTTCAAAAACAAAAAAAAAACAGGCTCGCCATCTTCAGCCGACGGGGTCTACGTCACAAACCGCGTAGGTCCTTATTTTCAAAACATCAAAACAGATTCGTCCACTTCTATCGGACGGGGCGTCCACCCTCAGCGGACAGGCTCGCCCACCTTCAGCGGGCGGGGTCTGCGTCACTAACCGCGCAAGTCCTTAGTCGATGCAGCGATAACTTTTCACGGTTTATCCTTTTCCAAAAATCAAAGGATGGTTTCCCTTTTCCAAAAATCAAAGGATGGTTTCCCTTTTCCAAAAATCAAAGGATGGTTTCCCTTTTCCAAAAATCAAAGTATTGGTTTTCCGTTTTTCCAAAAAAGAACGATGTGCTGGATTTTCCTTCGTTTTACGTCCTATAAAAACAAGGGGGTTTTCTCGTTTAGCTAACCCTGAAAATGAGAATCTTTAAAATGTTTTAACTCGCCAGGCCTAGTTACACTTTATAGCTTTTATTTCGAAAACATCTTTAGATACTTCCAATGACAAAGTGAGGGAGTTTCTATACTATCAGTTAACAAATTCCAATGACACGTGAGGAATGTGTTAACGCTTCAAGTGATGACCCTTAAGTCAAATGTTATCACTCGGGGGCTCGTGAGACCCTCGCAAAACAGGTCACATACACCATGGCTTGTATGACGCACTCCGTCTAGTACTTTGACCATCGTCTCATCCCAAGACTCAGTCAAAGTGGGGGCTAACTGTAGACACCTACTTTTGTCCCCATTCCCGAAAGGGAAGGTTCGATGATGAGAACATAAATCTCCACTTGGCAACGCATCTCCTATAAAATAACGAATCTCAATCACCCTTTTCATTTCAGCCAAAGCTACCATTTATAGAAACCTGCTAAGAATAGTAACTGTCGTAAAAGGTAGTTGTTAAAAGTGGCAAAGTCATAAAAGATCACTACAAGAAAATGACCATTTAGCGACGGATTTTTGTAACCGTACAAATATCGGTTGCTAAATTACTACTGGTCAAGTGTCAGTCGCCAATTTGGTACGGAAGTATTTTCGGTCCCTATTTTACTTCGGATTATCATTCAGTCACAACAATCTGTAACAAATTACCTACCAACCATACATTGGTCACTAATTATTTACCGAATTAATTTTAGTCACTATTTAATTATCAACAAAATTTCAGTCACAAATTTCAGTCACTAAATAATTACAGAAATACTTTTTAGTCACTATTTTGATATAAAACAATTTCAATCCCTATATAGCGACAGACACGATTTCAGTCGCAATCCGTTAGTCACAAAACAAGGACCGACTAATTTTCTGTCACTTATTAGTTACAGTTAATGTCCTGTCACAAATTCCAGTCGCAAATTAATTACTGACTAAATTTCAGTCACTACTTAAAGACTGAAAAACTTACGGTCCCTATTCCACTACGAACACAATATTGACTATAAATTTTCAAGTGAAATAAGATATGAGCGTGCATGCTTGTACGTATGGAACGAATACAAACACGAATTTAACCAAACTATTGGAAAGAAATTAAAAGAAAATCACGTACCTACTATCTCACTTTCATCTTATTTTAATAAATTCAACTCGCTCTCCGAGCTGTAATTATGTGTCGGTCAAACTGTATCTTTTAATTAAAATACAGATCGAGGGAGTAATTTTCAAACATCTATATATACTCATTCTTAAATATAAGATATTTGTTAATATATATACTTGTTTACTTTCCGTCCTATATATATATATATATATATATATATATATATATATATATATATATATATATATAGGACCAGGTTCTGGTGAGAATCTCCCTTAAGATGAGAACCTCCCTTATAATGAGAACCTCTCATAGTTGTTGGATTAAAACAAAATGGACGGAAAGTAAACATAAGATCAAGAAAAGTAAACACAATATCGACAAAAAGTAAACACAAGATTGTAAAAAGTAAACACAACATCGGGTAAAAGTAAACACAATATAATCAAAAGTAAACGCAACATCGACAGAAAGTAAACACAAGATCAAAAAAAGTAAACACAACATCGAGTAGAAGTAAACACAATATAATCAAAAGTAAACACAATATCGACATAAAGTAAACAAGATCAGAAAAAGTAAACACAAGATTAGAAAAATTAAACACAACATCGGATAAAAGTAAACAAAAAATAATGAAAAGTAAACACAACATCGACAAAAAGTAAACGCAACATCAGAAAAAGTAAACACAACATCAACAAACGAATGAGAACTAAAAACCCTAATTTCACTTGTTCGAAAATGAAAATTGAAAAGGGGATTAGTTCTCAGTTCTCATCTTAAGGGGTGGTTCTCACCAGATCTATATATATATATATATATATATATATATATATATATATATATATGTAACTTCTTCTTAATTAAATTTTCTAAAGTAGTTTTCCTATGAGATCGCTTGTGCATAAGACTACTAATTAATCATATTATCATTAAGATATGTATTATTGTATTTAATTGGATAAATGATTGTCTTGCACATGCTAATTATAGGACATGTATTATTGTATTTAATTGGATAAATGATTGTCTTGCACAGGCTAATTATAGGGTATGTATTGCATTTAATTGGATAAATGGTTGCTTTTATATTTTGTGTAGCATAAAGAAAAGTTTAATTTCTTCAATCGAAATAAAATTATTCTCATGATAGATAATTGAATCTGAATTTAAATATCTCATAAACTTCTACCTTTTCAAATTCATCGATCTCCCCTTATTGAATCATTAATGACTCAATTAAATAATTTTGTTGAAAACTGTTCAAAAATGAAGATGGGAAAAGAGAGGATTATGAGGAGTTGATTGAAATTGAAACAAATCCAATCAAATTGGCAGAGGAATTGAATTAGCTCGGAAAGGGAAGGATGAAATTTGAGGTATTGATTGACTAAGTATTGATTGATATATCGTTTGCTAAATAACCTAATATATTATTGTTTATCTTTTTTTTTTTTAAGTGAAATGACAATTGATTCAAGTGATCAATTTATTTCATTAAAGTAATAAATGAGGATAAATACCACCTCGTATTTAATCACCTTTTAAGAAGGGGTTTGTTTTATTTGTTCTACCTACTTAAACTTTGTTATATTTTTAGTACTCTGTATATATATTTCACTGTGTTACTCCTTTTAGCATAATAATTACACATTTTATCATATATCTTACGTTACCCACTATTGTCCATTATTTTACTACCTCTTTTTTATCATATAAACACGAGACTACAATAATTGGGTACATAAAGAACTCGAAGGGAGTATAAATTTCAAAAGAAAATTATTTTTCGGGTAAAATCTGTGAGTCAAATCAAGACCATAGCTAACAAAAAAAATTACTATAGAGTATAAAATAACAATAACAAATAAATACTAAATTCACAAGTCTAACCCCTTAAACTCCATAACATATTGATTTAATAAAAAAAAAGGAAAAAAAAGGGGAAAACAATCCGAAGTTCCTGGAACTTGAAACACCTGATTTCATAATTAAAAAAAAAAAAAAGGAAAATAATCCGAAGAACTCGTCTAACCCAGTACCCACCACTTTCTAGGACTCATCTTCTTCTTTGGAACTCCTGCTCAAGCAGCTCATCTCCCACAATCTTCTCCACGTTCAGTTGGACTTCACCCACAATCTTCTCCACGATTCTGAGAGGGAAATCACCAATTTTTTCCCTCTAAAAACTCCCGCAATATTTAGGTTATGGAAACTGCAATTAGGTTTTTTTATTTTCCCTCAATTAGTCTGTCTCTCTCCTTCTACACATCTATTCCCAAAATCATTCAAAGAAAGCACGAAAATGTTAGGTTATGATACATATGATATTACATAAATCATGCGGAAACAACCATTAACCCAGGATTACATATTATTTACACATAATCATATAGCATAATTTAGATGCATACTCTTTGTTGCGTGCCCTCCCTAGCTGCGCCCGAACCGAACAAGAACAAGTCTTTAGGACTCCAAGTGTCGTCCCTCCGTAGATAGTCCACAGCACGTCCGGATCCGCCTTAAGATTGACCAACTAGAATCGCCCTTAAGGTACTAGAATTTTCGGCACTTTTGAGCAAGATGTGTGGCTGAATTTTTCTCTCAAAAACTCACTTTGAATACTTTTAAAACTCGTTATAAATTGTGAACCCAGGCCACATATTTATAGGGGTATGGAAAGGGAATTGGAATCCTATTCAGATACAAATTAATTAAACCTAGAATCCTACAAGAACTCTAATTTAATTAATTTATCAAATAGAATTAGGAATTTAATCATTAACCGAACTCTGCACGTTTTAGGAAACGTGCACGAACACAAACACTTACACACGCACACACGGCAGCCACGATGGGCTGCCCATGCGTGCGCACGAGCAGCAGCCCACGCAGCGAGGCCTGCGCGAGCCACAAGCCCACGCAAGCACCCGCGCGCGCTGCCACGGCCTGCTGGGCCTGGCCTTGCGCTGGGCCTGGCATGGCTGTTTGTGTGGCGCGCTTGGCTTGCTGGGCGATGGCCTGGCTTCGTGCTGGGCCCTCGTCCGGCAGGGCTCGTCCGATGCTTATTCGTACGATACGCTTCCGATTAAATTTCCGATTCCGGAATTCATTTCCGATACGAACAATATTTAACATTTCCGATTCCAGAATTAATTTCCGTTTCGAACAAATATTTAATATTTCCGTTTCCGGAATTATTTTCCGATTCCGGTAATATTTCCGATTCTGACAATATTTCCGTTTCCGGCAATATTTCCGATTCTGGTAATATTTCCATTTCCGATAATATTTTCCGATACGTACCATGTTTCCGTTTCCGGCAACATCTACGACTTGGATAATATTTATATTTCCGATACGATCCATATTTCCGTTTCCGGTAATATCATCGTTTCCGGAGTATTCATTTCTTGCCTGTGACGATCTCAGCTCCCACTGAAACCAAGATCCGTCGGTTCCGAATATCCATAGATAGAGTATTTAATGCCATTAAATACTTGATCCGTTTACGTACTATTTGTGTGACCCTACGGGTTCAGTCAAGAGTAAGCTGTGGATTAATATCATTAATTCCACTTGAACTGAAGCGGCCTCTAGCTAGGCATTCAGCTCACTTGATCTCACTGAATTATTAACTTGTTAATTAATACTGAACCGCATTTATTAGACTTAACATAGAATGCATACTTGGACCAAGGGCATTATTTCCTTCAGTCTCCCACTTGTCCTTAGGGACAAGTGTGCATTTTCCTAATTCCTTTGTCGCTCGATGCTTGCTCTTGAACATAAGGTAAGAGTTGTCATCCTTATTATGTCCAGAGGTGTTCCTCGGTTTCAGAGTTCAACTGATCAAATAAACAGATAATCATAGCCTATGATTCATCCGAGCACGGCCATGCATTTCACAGTTTCTAGCTCTCCGAGTGGCCTTGTACAACTTTTAAGCATCTCATCCCGATTTATGGGAGGACAATCCCAATCTTGCGATCTTGAGATTAGACTTCGTTTGATAGGTGATTATCTGAGCGTTGCCTTTATAGCCTCCTTTTACGGTGCGACGGTTGGTCAACGTCAAAGCAACCAGTTCTCAAACAAGTAATCTCAAATCACTCAGGTATTGAGGATTTAGTGTCTAATAATTTAATGAAATTTACTTATGACAGACTTTCATCTCTTATAGTAAAGTTTCATAGGTCTTGTCCGATACTAGTCTTCCCAAAGTAAGTATCTATGCAAATGATTATGACATTGCCATGTCCACATAGTTCAAGAAACAGAACTACTAGTCATCTTGCATTCTAATCGTCTAACGTTTTCTATGCGTCCAATTTTATAGAAAACTTCGATTAGGGACCATTTTCAACCTTTGACATTCAAGTTCACTTGATAGACATTTCTTAGTCACAGGACTGGTCCTGACAGTCTATCTTGAATATATCGTCAAATTGAAGGGACTCATCATTTAATAAACCACAAATTAAATGGAAAAATGAATTCTTTTCATTTATTGTGAATGATTAACCAATAATGTTTTACAAAGATTTAAACTCTAAAACTTTAAAACATTAAACAGAGACATCAAAGCCATTCTCCAATATGCTTGATTCCCATAGCTGCAGTGTGCGAGTTGTGCTTCGCTTGCGGCAGAGGTTTAGTTAATGGATCTGATATGTTGTCATCAGTTCCAATTTTGCTTATCTCGACTTCTTTTCTTTCAACGAACTCTCGTAGAAGGTGAAATCTACGAAGTACATGCTTGACTCTCTGGTGGTGTCTAGGCTCTTTTGCTTGTGCAATAGCTCCGTTATTATCACAATACAGGGCTATTGGTCCTTTAATGGAGGGGACTACACCGAGTTCACCTATGAACTTCCTTAGCCATATAGCTTCCTTTGCTGCTTCATGTGCAGCAATGTACTCCGCTTCAGTTGTAGAATCCGCAATGGTGCTTTGCTTAGCACTTTTCCAGCTTACTGCTCCTCCGTTGAGGCAGAAGACAAACCCAGACTGTGATCTAAAATCATCTTTGTCGGTTTGGAAACTTGCGTCCGTATAGCCTTTAACAATTAATTCATCATCTCCACCATAGACCAGGAAGTCATCTTTGTGCCTTTTCAGGTACTTCAGAATGTTCTTGGCAGCAGTCCAATGCGCCTCTCCTGGGTCTGACTGGTATCTGCTCGTAGCACTGAGTGCGTACGCAACATCCGGGCGTGTACATATCATAGCATACATTATTGAACCAATCAATGATGCATATGGAATCCCATTCATTCGTCTACGCTCATCAAGTGTTTTTGGGCACTGAGTCTTGCTTAGAGTCATTCCATGAGACATGGGTAGGTAGCCTCGCTTGGAGTCCGCCATCTTGAACCTATCAAGCACCTTATTGATATAAGTGCTTTGACTAAGTCCAATCATCTTTTTAGATCTATCTCTGTAAATCTTGATGCCCAATATGTACTGTGCTTCTCCTAGATCCTTCATCGAAAAACATTTCCCAAGCCAAATCTTGACAGAGTTCAACATAGGAATGTCATTTCCGATAAGTAATATGTCGTCGACATATAATACTAGGAAAGCAATTTTGCTCCCACTGACCTTCTTGTATACACAAGATTCGTCTGCGTTCTTGATGAAACCAAAGTCACTGACTGCTTCATCAAAACGTATATTCCAGCTCCTGGGATGCCTGCTTCAATCCGTAGATTGATTTCTTTAGCTTGCATACCTTCTTAGCATTCTTTGGATCCTCAAAACCTTCAGGCTGTGTCATAAACACAGTTTCTGTTAAAACGCCGTTTAAGAAAGCAGTTTTGACATCCATCTGCCATATTTCGTAATCGTAATATGCAGCGATTGCTAACATTATTCGAATAGACTTTAGTATTGCAACTGGCGAAAAGGTTTCATCGTAATCCACACCGTGGACTTGCCTGTAACCTTTTGCAACCAATCTAGCTTTGAAAACTTCAAGTTTCCCATCCTTGTCCTTTTTCAGTTTGAAAACCCATTTGCTTCCAATGGCTTGGTAGCCATCTGGCAAATCGACCAAATCCCATACTTGGTTTTCAGACATGGAGTCTAATTCAGATTGCATGGCTTCTTGCCACTGCTTGGAGCTAGGGCTCGTCATAGCTTGTTTGTAAGTCGCAGGTTCATCACTTTCAAGTAATAGAACGCCATAGCTCTCGTTCGTCAAAATACCTAAGTACCTTTCCGGTTGAGATCTATATCTTTGCGATCTACGCGGGGTAACATTTCTAGATTGACCATGATTCTCACCAGATTCTTCTAAAGATCTCTGAGTTTCATCCTGAATGTCATCTTGAGCATTCTCTAGAGTTTGTTGTTCGACTCGAATTTCTTCGAGGTCTATTTTTCTCCCACTTGTCATTTTGGAAATGTGATCTTTCTCCAAAAAGACACCATCTCGAGCAACAAACACTTTGTTCTCGGATGTATTGTAGAAGTAATACCCCTTTGTTTCCTTTGGATAGCCCACAAGGATACATTTGTCAGATTTTGGATGAAGTTTGTCTGAAATTAATCGTTTGACGTATACTTCACATCCCCAAATCTTAAGAAAAGACACATTTGGAGGCTTTCCAAACCATAATTCGTATGGAGTCTTTTCGACAGCTTTAGACGGAGCTCTATTTATAGTGAGTGCAGCTGTATTTAGTGCATGTCCCCAAAATTCTAATGGAAGTTCGGCCTGACCCATCATTGACCTGACCATGTCTAGCAAGGTTCTGTTCCTCCGTTCCGACACACCGTTCCATTGTGGTGTTCCAGGAGGAGTCAATTCTGATAGAATTCCACATTCTTTCAGATGGTCATCAAATTCATAGCTCAGATATTCACCGCCTCTATCAGACCGCAGTGCCTTAATCTTCTTGCCTAATTGATTCTCTACTTCACTCTGAAATTCCTTGAATTTGTCAAAGGATTCAGACTTATGCTTCATTAGGTAGACATAACCATACCTACTGAAGTCATCAGTGAAAGTGATAAAGTAGCTGAAACCACCTCTAGCATTTGTACTCATTGGTCCACATACATCTGTATGGATTAAACCCAATAGTTCATTTGCTCTTTCTCCAACTTTAGAGAAAGGTTGCTTTGTCATTTTGCCAAGTAAACATGATTCGCATTTACCATAATCCTCTAAGTCAAATGGTTCTAGAATTCCTTCCTTTTGAAGTCTTTCTAAGCGTTTCAAGTTTATATGGCCTAATCGACAATGCCACAGATAGGTGAGATCTGAATCATCCTTTTTGGCCTTTTTGGTATTTATGTTATATACTTGTTTGTCGTGATCTAATAAATAAAGTCCATTGACTAATCTAGCAGATCCATAAAACATCTCTTTAAAATAAAACGAACAACTATTGTCTTTTATTAAAAAGGAAAATCCCTTAGCATCTAAGCAAGAAACTGAAATGATGTTTTTAGTAAGACTTGGAACATGGAAACATTCTTCCAGTTCCAAAACTAGCCCGGAGGGCAACGAAAAATAGTAAGTTCCTACAGCTAATGCAGCAATCCGTGCTCCATTTCCCACTCGTAGGTCGACTTCACCCTTGCTTAACTTTCTACTTCTTCTTAGTCCCTGTGGATTGGAACATAAGTGTGAGCCACAACCTGTATCTAATACCCAAGAAGTTGAATTAGCAAGTATACAGTCTATAACGAAAATACCTGAAGATGGAACGACTGTTCCGTTCTTCTGATCTTCCTTTAGCTTCAAGCAATCTCTCTTCCAATGCCCCTTCTTCTTGCAGTAGAAGCATTCGGATTCAGAAGTGGGTTGACTGACCTTCCTCTTTGCAGATTTGGCGCCAGTTTGCTTAGTTGGGCCGGCCTTGTTGCCACCTTTCTTAGCATTCCTCTTCTTTCCAGATTTCTTGAACTTGCCCCCACGCACCATAAGCACATCCTGCTTATCACTTTTGAGCGTCTTTTCAGCGGTCTTCAGCATACCGTGAAGCTCAGTGAGCGTTTTGTCCAGACTATTCATACTGTAGTTCAGTTTGAACTGATCATACCCGCTATGAAGAGAATGGAGCATGGTGTCTATAGCCATTTCCTGAGAAAATTGCTGATCCAGCCGACTCATATTCTCAATGAGTCCAATCATTTTGAGAACATGTGGACTTACGGGCTCGCCTTTCTTAAGTTTGGTCTCAAGAATTTGCCTATGAGTTTCGAATCTTTCGACTCGAGCCAGATCTTGGAACATGTTCTTCAACTCACTGATGATTGTAAAAGCATCTGAGTTGATGAACGTTTTCTGCAGATCCGCACTCATGGTGGCGAGCATTAGACATTTCACATCCTTGTTGGCATCAATCCAACGATTGAGGGCTGCCTGAGTGACCCCGTCGCCTGCAGCTTCGGGCATCGCCTCATCTAGGACATACTCCTTTTCTTCCTGCATAAGAACTATTTGCAAGTTCCTTTGCCAGTCAAGGAAGTTTTTCCCGTTCAACTTCTCCTTTTCGAGAATTGATCGAATGTTGAATGAATTGTTGTTTGCCATATTAAAAACTACAATTGAAAAGAATAAACAAATAAATAACCATTCACAGTTTCTCTTAATAAACTTAAATTCTAGCATACATGCATAATTCAATGTTTATTAAGCATTTTATTCAAGTTATGTGTTCCGGCAGGTGTGAATAAAATGATTCCAAGATCCTAAAATCATTGAAGAACTAAGCACAGTTTGTCGACTTAATCCTAGAACATCTTAGGTAAGCAAAAAGCCTTTTGCTAATAGTCTAGAAACTATTCTTGGTTGATAGGTACGTCTAAGAACTTATTAGGTAAACCTATCGATTTTGCCACGACATAAAAGGACTCCTTACTTATATCGTTGAGTTTCACCAAAACTAACATGTACTCACAATTATTTGTGTACCTTGCCCCTTTAGGACCAATAAGTAACACCTCGCTGAGCGAAAACTATTACTAGATTGATGTAAAGGATATCCAAGCAAGTGTATATTTTGGCATGGCACCTTTTAATTCAATTTTTAAGTTTGGAACTTAAAGCTCTTACTATGTTGGTTAGATTTTAAGTGAACTAAAATCCTTAATCATGCAACATAATCAAGCTTTTGATCTCATGCATTTTAAGACATATTTAAAAGCAATAAATAACTTAAAACATGCATAAGATATTTGTGATCTAGTATGGCCCGACTTCATCTTGAAGCTTTAACTTCAAAGTCCGTCTTGAAAATCTCCGTGGGAGGCACCATTTTCTTCAAATAGGATAAGCTATAACTAATTACAACTGTTTGATGGTACGCAGACCGTATTTGAATTGAAAAATAACTTTGGTACTTCAGACCAATTACATTCAAATTAATGGTACGCAGACCATATTTTCTATCCTATTTGGGCCATACTAGTCACTTCATAACCTGCAAAACAGTACATATACAATATATACCATTCACCCATTCATTATCATGAATGGCCCACATAGCTGGTTAGTAAAACACATTATGCATCACGTAAACATTTGCAGCAATTAATCAAGGGCACCAATAATCTACCAATTATTCAGTCCTTATTAATTCTAATCAAGTTGTTTTAACCTTAAGGATTTGTAGACCTAATCAAGAGTTTATGACTAAAAGGCGCTCCCACTTAAACCAATAAATTCATATGCTTTACCAATTTTAAACATAAAAATGTATTTCTAGTCTAACCGGAAACATACAAATTTAATTAAAATTTAAAGCTCATATAAATTTATAATTGAATCCAAAAAGTTTAATTTAATTTCAGTCGTTATTTAAATTAATTCATGATTTTAATTTTAGTAAAATAATTAGAATAAATAACATTTATTATAATTACAATATTCAAAATTAAAATCCAAGAAAATAATTTAAATTATTAATTTTAAAAATTAATTAAAATTACGTGAACTGAAATTTTCAAATTAAACATTCAAAACGATCTAATCGTAACGCAAACACCCTACGCATTGCACGCCCATGGGCCGCACGCACACAGCCATCGCTGGCCATGTGCGCGCAGCCCATGCGCTCGTCGCATAGCTGCTGCATCTCCATCGCAAGCCATCGCACGCTGCGCGCGCGCCAGCGCTCGTCGCACGCGAGCCATCGCTCGCAGTGCGCGCGAGCCATCGCTCGCTGTGCGCGCGACATCGCTCGCTGTGCGTGCGAGCCATCGCTCGCTGGGCGCGCGACATCTCTCGCTGGGCGCGCGACATCGCTCGCTGTGCGCGCGAGCAACGCTGGGCGCAGCGCTCGTGGCACGCGAGCTTGCGCTCGCTGCGCGCGAGGCTGCGCGCTCTTGCGCGAGGCAGTGCGCGTTGTGGCGCAGCTCGCTTGCTGCCCACACGCGACTGCCTTGGCTCGCCCTTCGCCCATGCCCATTCGTCCATTGCTCGTGGCCCACGACACAAGGCAGGGCTGCTGCCTTGTGCTCGTGCACTACGCCCTTGCTCATTGCATTCGTGCCGCACGGGCGACGAGCTCCCTTGCTCGTCGTCGCATGCCCGCACTATACAACACCCCTTAAGGGTAACACGAAGCGTCCATTGCTTTGTGCGTGCAAGTTATATGAACGAATCGCATAAAAAATTTAAAATTTATAAAATTAATGACAAATTAATAAATATTATTAATTTCATAATTTTAGGGCGAAAAATCGAAAATTTATTATTCAATTGATTTCCGATTTACATGGATTCAAGTCTAGGTCATAAAAATTTAAAATTTATCATAAATTTACAATTTTTATGGTGGTTTTTAATCATAGGTTTCTAATTAAATTATAATTAATTATGAAAATCAAATTAATTCTAAATTATTCTAATTTTCAACAAATTAATCATAATTACAAATTAGATTGCATAATTAACAAGGCTAGGCATTCAAACTTGTTAAACATATACAGTAGGTCAATCAAAAATTCAAGATTTATCAACAAGAATCGCAAATATTTAATTTAACATCTTAAATTTACGAAATTTTGCATTCGAAAAACTAAAACCTTCGAAAAGTCATAGTTAGGCTTCGAATTTGAGAATTCTGGGTTCGGCAGAAAAATACTAATTTTTGTCAAAATTTTAGAATGCCTTTTACATGCGGAATTGACACAAAAATCACTCGATTTGGATGAGTAACGAAGAAACTGCCGAAAAACTGCGTACGTATAATTAAATAAACGCAATTTGCAATTAATTAACAATTACGAAAATTAATCACCCCTTTTAATTCTTGCAAATTTGTAATATTTAACCATGTTTATGCAAATTAGATTATGAAAATAATAAAGGGCTCTGATACCACTGTTAGGTTATGATACATATGATATTACATAAATCATGCGGAAACAACCATTAACCCAGGATTACATATTATTTACACATAATCATATAGCATAATTTAGATGCATACTCTTTGTTGCGTGCCCTCCCTAGCTGCGCCCGAACCGAACAAGAACAAGTCTTTAGGACTCCAAGTGTCGTCCCTCCGTAGATAGTCCACAGCACGTCCGGATCCGCCTTAAGATTGACCAACTAGAATCGCCCTTAAGGTACTAGAATTTTCGGCACTTTTGAGCAAGATGTGTGGCTGAATTTTTCTCTCAAAAACTCACTTTGAATACTTTTAAAACTCGTTATAAATTGTGAACCCAGGCCACATATTTATAGGGGTATGGAAAGGGAATTGGAATCCTATTCAGATACAAATTAATTAAACCTAGAATCCTACAAGAACTCTAATTTAATTAATTTATCAAATAGAATTAGGAATTTAATCATTAACCGAACTCTGCACGTTTTAGGAAACGTGCACGAACACAAACACTTACACACGCACACATGGCAGCCACGATGGGCCGCCCATGCGTGCGCACGAGCAGCAGCCCACGCAGCGAGGCCTGTGCGAGCCACAAGCCCACGCAAGCACCCGCGCGCGCTGCGCGCGCTGTGCGCGCTGCCACGGCCTGCTGGGCCTGGCCTTGCGCTGGGCCTGGCGTGGCTGTTTGTGTGGCGCGCTTGGCTTGCTGGGCGATGGCCTGGCTTCGTGCTGGGCCCTCGTCCGGCAGGCCTCGTCCGATGCTTATTCGTACGATACGCTTCCGATTAAATTTCCGATTCCGGAATTCATTTCCGATACGAACAATATTTAACATTTCCGATTCCGGAATTAATTTCCGTTTCGAACAAATATTTAATATTTCCGTTTCCGGAATTATTTTCCGATTCCGGTAATATTTCCGATTCTGACAATATTTCCGTTTCCGGCAATATTTCCGATTCTGGTAATATTTCCATTTCCGATAATATTTTCCGATACGTACCATGTTTCCGTTTCCGGCAACATCTACGACTTGGATAATATTTATATTTCCGATACGATCCATATTTCCGTTTCCGGTAATATCATCGTTTCCGGAGTATTCATTTCTTGCCTGTGACGATCTCAGCTCCCACTGAAACCAAGATCCGTCGGTTCCGAATATCCATAGATAGAGTATTTAATGCCATTAAATACTTGATCCGTTTACGTACTATTTGTGTGACCCTACGGGTTCAGTCAAGAGTAAGCTGTGGATTAATATCATTAATTCCACTTGAACTGAAGCGGCCTCTAGCTAGGCATTCAGCTCACTTGATCTCACTGAATTATTAACTTGTTAATTAATACTGAACCGCATTTATTAGACTTAACATATAATGCATACTTGGACCAAGGGCATTATTTCCTTCAGAAAAATCACTCCGAGCAGGGGCGCCGATACGTAGATCAACTCACGCATTGAAATTCAGGTACTATAATCTTTCTTATCATTTTGCTGTATTTATTTGTAAATTGATTAATTGGATGTTAGGATTAATTTCTCTCTGATTTTGACCATGTTCTTGTTGTTACTGTTGGTTGTTATTCGCACTTACTTAATCTGGTAAGGATATTCATTGATTTTTTGGGTTTATTCAATTGGGAGAATTAAACAAAATTTTGGGAGTATAAGGATGCATAATTAAAATTGAAAATCGACATTCAAGAGGCATTGATAATTCGGGAGTATAAGGCTGCATAATCGGCATTCAAGATTCTTTGATTTTCTGGCTGTATAATTAAAATTGAAAATCGTATAGAATAGGAATATAGGATTTTCAACTAGTTTTGTTTTCAGTAGCAATCAGACCCAAATATGAGAGTCTAAGTTCCTTTAACCAGACAAACTGAACATATAGTTATGCCTTGGCTTAGTTGGTTTTGATGCTTTTCTTTTTTCTTTTGCTCTGTTTTGTTGTATGCCGTGGATTAGGTGACTTAGGGGGTGTTTGGTTAGCTATGGGTGGGATGGAAAAGGCAGATTGTGATCGGTGACGATGGTATGTTATTAACTGAGGGTGGGCTGTAAAGAAATTTCAAACACTATTGTTATACCATTAAAAAAAAAGTTTTATGCAAGAATTACTCTGTTAAGAGATTAAACGAAGGTTTGCCATGAGATTAATGTTGTCCCTGTGTGGTTATGATCAACTTTTTAAATTGTTATATCACTACTAAATTAGGAAATAACCCCCTCAAAAGAAACAAAAAAAACTCTGGAAATAGGCCTAGAAATTTTAGCAATCAAGCGCGTGCAATCTGAACTGGAGTCTCATTGTTAAATAATAATGGAATATTTGATCAGTTTAACGATAAAATTCATTTACTTGAGGCAGAATACTAATACAAAGTACGTCATAAGATTTATTAGTGTAATTTAATTAATTATCAGGGATAGAAATAACCATTGGACACCCATTATGGTGAGCAAACCACTATTGCATTTCATTGATGTGAAATAAACACCAATAGGCAAATATCTTCAACAACTAAAAACAACCTATCTTATTCTAACTATCAGAATAAATATGAAATCATGTAAGATACTAAGATGATATAGAATATAATTTTTTTTTACAAAGATATAGAATGAGGATGATATAGAAATTAATTAGGGTAGTAGAAGGATGATTAGTGGAGTATGTTCAACAAAAAAAAAATGAGCAACATACGAATATACGATGCCATGGTGGATGATAGGCAATAAATCTGATTGTTTAGGTCAAAATGCATCTCCATTCTCCAGCAAAATCCCTTCTCTTGTAAGATCAAGAAATCTGATTTAACGAAGATAGTGTTAGCATAATGAACTAATACATTATACAAAAGTTTTAAAAGAAGGAAATAAATTATAGGAGGGAGTTTGATGAGTTTCCTTTTTCAAACATACAGAGGAACTAAACTACTTGTAACATGATGCTCAAGTGGAAGACTATAACATTGATGGTGATTAAAGGATGATGATGTTGGCGTTGGGCTTCATTGTTGGTTGGCGATCGTCATTTTTGCCTCGAATGAAAATAACAGCATACAATGGATAATTTAAGTTAGATTTATTTCATTAGAAATTTTGATTGAGCAAGATATCAATATAAAGCATAGAAGATTAGAACAAATTGCAAAAATGACGTACTTAATAGATGATAGATGCAAAAAATCTGAAAATGTAGTGGACAGAGGTTTTTTTTTTCCTCTTGATGGGGTGGTTTTTAGGATCCCGTAGGATTAGGGGTATGGTGGTGGAGGTTAATTTATCAATTTTATGGAATGAGAAAGCTTGGTTGATTTGGAGCATTGTGGTGAAAAATGACATTCTTATTATTATATAGGATAGGATATGTCAATAAAGTTTGTGACTAAAAACCCTAATTTCCCTGAATCTTTTTTTTCATTATTATTTATTATGATCCCAAATATTTGTTTGTTTATGTGTGGACCTAAACGATATAATGGTTATGTACTTATGTGTAGACCTAGAGATGAATCTCGATCGTGATTGGATGTACAAGAGACTTGATAGTGATAATTATCTTAGGGAAACGTTTGTTGAAGGGGTTAAAGAGTTTATAATGTATGCTTGTGAGCAAGAATATTACAAACAATCTAAACTAATGAAATGTCCATGCATCAAATGCAAGTTAGTGCCATATAAGGATGTCGATACTGTTAGGATTCATTTGTACATGCATGGATTTCGTCCGAATTATTATTGTTGGAGTTGTCATGGAGAAGAATACTCTGAGGGCACGAGAGAAGGTGTTGAGTCAAGCTCTAGTGGATTGGATTCGAATCCTTATACGGACATGATAATGGATGCATTTGGCCCTCAATTTGAAGGTTTAAATGAAGAGAGCTTCCAGAATTTAGAAGAAGAGCCACATCCAGAAGCAAAAATGTTTTTTGATATGCTACTAAATGCTCAGAAGCCTCTCTATGATGGGTGCAAAGAATCTTTATTGTCGGTAGCATCGAGGGTTACAAATTTGAAGTGCGAGTATAACATTCCTCATCGAGCCGTGGATGGTTTCACATCATTAATGAGAGACATATGTCCCGACAAAAGTAATATGACAGACACTTTTCGTGCCACAAAAAAATTGCTCAAGGGTCTTGAACTTCCGCATCAAAAGATTGACGTATGCCCTAATGGGTGTTTTTTGTTCTGGAAGGACCAATCACATCTTCAAAAGTGTCCTGTATGCAACGAAGATCGATACAAGAAAAGAGCTAAAGGGAAGCGTGTCGCAAAGAAGCAACTGATATACTTCCCTGTCACACCAAGGTTACAAAGGTTGTATGCTGTTAAGGCCACCGCCACAGAAATGAGATGGCATGTAGAGAATCCACGAGAAGAGGGTATTATGGCTCACCCTTGTGATGGAGAAGCATGGAAGCATTTCGATAACACCTATAAAGAGTTCGCCGCCGAACCTCGCAATGTTCGTCTTGGGTTGTGTACGGATGGTTTTTCCCTGTTTGGCAATTCAGGGAAAAGTTACTCATGTTGGCCTGTTATTCTTACACCTTATAACTTGCCACCGGGTTTGTGTATGAAAAGACCTTTTCTATTCTTGAGCTTGATTATCCCAGGCCCAAAGAGTCCTAAAGGAAAGCTTGACGTATACTTACAACCTCTGGTGGAGGAGTTGAAACAGTTGTGGAATGTTGGAGCTATGACTTATGACGTGTCAAAGAAGCAAAATTTTAACATGAAGGCAGCTCTATTGTGGACTGTGAGTGACTTTCCAGCTTACGGTATGCTATCCGGGTGGAGTACTGCTGGGAGGTTGGCATGTCCTTATTGCATGGAGAATACAAAGTCTTTCACTTTGAAACATGGTCATAAGCAAACATGGTTTGATTGCCATCGTCAATTTCTACCTGAAGATCATGTTTTTCGAAAGAACAAAAGTGGTTTCACCAAAAATAAGGCAGAATACTCCCCACCCCCAACAAGGTTGAGTGGTGATGAACTGTGGGAGCGTGTGTCACACTTGCCAAAAACAATTGATCATTGTGAGTTAGCTCGAGATAAAACACATAATTGGATGAAGCAAAGCATTTTTTGGGAACTTCCTTATTGGGGAAAGCTTTTGGTTCGGCATAACTTAGATGTGATGCATGTCGAGAAAAACTTTTTTGATCAATTAATCCATACAGTTATGAATGTTAAGGGAAAAACTAAGGATAATAAAGAAGCTAGGAAAGATTTGGCTCTACATTGCAAACGACGACGACTACATCTGCACGATGATAGTGGTGCTAGTAGTAGTAAAACGGGAGATAAGATGCCTGATGCTTCTTTTACACTTAGCAAGGAGAAAAGGAAAGCTTTATGTGAGTAGATCAAGAAATTGAAATTCCCTGATGGATATGCATCCAACCTAAGCAGATGTGTAGATTTAAATGAGGGAAAATTATTTGGCATGAAAAGCCATGATTGCCACGTGTTCATGGAGAGGTTGCTTCCAGTTGCATTGAAAGAATTGCTTCCCGTCAATGTGTGGAAGACAATTACTGAAATAAGCCAGTTCTTTAGGGATATAAGCTCATCACTGTTGAAAGTGGAGGATGTGGATATGTTGGAGAAAAATATTCCAGAGATCATTTGCAAACTAGAGAGAATTTTCCCACCCTCGTTCTTCAATGTTATGGAACATTTGCCTGTTCACTTGCCGTATGAGACAAAAGTCGGAGGACCCGTCCAGTATAGGTGGATGTATCCATTTGAAAGGTAAATTATAACTTTCTCGATCACCTATTCTAAAAAACTCTATAATTATAATTTTCAAATTATTAATCATACGTTTTGGGTTTACAATTACTACAGGTTCCTCCATCATTTAAAAAGAAAAATTGGTAACAAAGCTCGAGTGGAAGGTTCTATTTGCAATGCATATCTTACGGAGGAGATATCTAACTTTTGCACCCATTATTTTGAGCCAAACATTGACACAAAGGCTAACGACATGTGTCGAAATGTATATGAAGGTGATGAAGGGCAAGTGGATGTAAATGTTCCTGAGTTGTTCTCTTGCAATACAGGACACACCTCTAAAAAGGGAACTAAAAGCTTTTTGGTTGATGTTGACTATCGTGCGGCCCATGGCTACATCCTTTCAAATTGTGAGCTATTACAAGATTATGAAAGGTAACCACCATTATAACTCACTTAAGAACTCACTTGAAAGAGAAATTCCTTCTTAATACCTTAAAAGTTAAAGTAATTATTCTTTCAAGCAGGTTGTTTGAAGAGGAAATGGTTAAACAAAATCCACGTGTTAGTGTTAATGATGTGTGGAGGAAGTTTGAGCATAAATTCCAAGAATGGTTCAAGCAATATGTAAGCAGAATCTTATAAATCATGGTATTTTTTTAATTTTTTTAATTTTTAGTTAACTCCACAAATTGAAACGTACTTAATATTTTGGTAGGTTTTGAGTTCCGATAATGAGAAAGGAATAATTAGGACTCTTGCTATTGGTCCATCAAGAGCTGTTCAGAAATATAAGCATTATTATGTCAACGGCTATAATTTTCATACTTATGAATATGGGAAGGATAAGTCTACTATGAATTATGGAGTTTGTGTGAAGAGTTTGGAGGAGGTGAGCTATTATGGAATACTTGAGGAGGTGATTGAGTTGATGTATGTGGGGCCAACACAGTGTTATAAAGCCATGTTGTTTAAGTGTTCCTGGTTTGACTCGGGAAATGGTACAAATGTGCATCCGCAATATAAGCTTGTCGAGGTTAACCATACAAAGAAGTATCCTAGATATGACCCTTTTGTGTTAGCCTATCAAGCAGAACAAGTATATTTTGCACCATACCCGAGCTTAAAAAGGGATCGAGATCAATGGTGGGCCGTGTTTCAAATGAAGGCTAGATCAATAGTTGATGCTCCTTTGGACCCATTAGCATTTCAGGAGGAGCGAAATGAGAACCCACCGCAATTATCTGAGCTAAATGAGGATGATTTTGTCCATGCTCACACGAATGAAGATGAAATGGAAGGTGTGAGTGAAGAGGATGAAGACTTGGATGATAATATTGAAGAGGAAGAGGATGAAGACTTGAATGATAATATTGAAGAGGAAGAGGAGTTCAGTTCCGAAATGTCCATAGATGATGAAGAAGATGGATATGAAAGTGATTTAAGCACTACAAGTGGTGATGTGGATTCATAGTGATAGTTGATTTGATTAAAACGTGATTGCTTATATGAGTTTTTGGATAATGTGAAGCTTGGCTAATTATAATCTATTTCATTTACTTTTGTAGTTTCGATAATTGAATCTTATTTATTTGTTATGTCCTTTAGCTATATATTTTTGAAAGTTTTTTTAAGTAGTTA
This sequence comes from Spinacia oleracea, assembly GCF_020520425.1. Lineage (NCBI taxonomy): Eukaryota > Viridiplantae > Streptophyta > Magnoliopsida > Caryophyllales > Amaranthaceae > Spinacia > Spinacia oleracea. Next base: position 93,661,728 of record NC_079490.1, read on the forward strand.
GTTAGATGCCACTAATTATAATAATTATATCAATATGTATTTAGTCATCTTTGGTTTTAGTAGATATGTCTGCAGGAAGAGGTCGTTTCAGGCTTAGAGGAACATCTAGCCAGAGAGCCGACGAGCCTAATGATGAGCCTAATGACGAGAATCCAGAGCTACATATGGAAGAGCAAGAAAATCATGATATCCCAAATGACACTCTTCCTACACTCGATCCTGATGCATTATGGTTTTATCAACTTGCATTGCTTTTACCATTTATCTAAAATTCTTTAAATTTATGATTTCTCTAACTTATAATTATCACTTGCAAATAGGTTTGATCATTACTCTGTTTCAAGTACCATCACAAAAGTCATACAAAGCTTCTATGATGAACCATACACATGCTGGACCAACGCAAAAAAACATGCTAAAGACTACTGGTGGTTTTCATTTCAGGTACTCCCCTCCCCTCCCTTCCCTTCCCCTTCCCTCCTCCTACACCAGCAACACTGTTAGCACCTTCATGTCTGTATCGGCAGCACAACAAGCATCATTCAGCATCTGCATTAGTCTATTTATCAGTTTATGTACTAATGTAGTCTATTTATCAGCATCTGCATTAGTCTATTTATCAGTCATCATCTAGTTTAGATTCTTCATTAGTCCTAACTTAAGCTTTAATCTAATCCTGCTATCATAGTGATAGCAGGCCATTCTTAGTTCCACTAAACTATAGTAATTCAACAAATAAGGGCTTTCTTTGGCTATCTTGTTATGTGATTGGTCTGATGGCCAGGTTCCTGCTCTCCAAACACCTGTCCAACGTAGAGGGATTACTCAACTAGCTATAGATGATTCTCTTGTTTTAGCTAGCAGATTCGAAAATTTTCCTTCATGTTTTGTTTCAGGGAAAGTAATGAAGTATTTGAGAAGTACCATATTCCATATCCCCCCTCTTGTAATTCTGTTGTGTTTAATTTAGGTTTTGAATGTGTTCACTACACTATTGAATCGTGACTCTGTAACGAGTGTATTGTAGTTGTAGATATTGGTAAAATCGTACAAAATAAGATGACATTCATGCTGTCATAATATTGCATTCAGAGCTGTCATAATACTGCATTCAGAGCTGTCTTAATATTGCTGTCATAAAAGATCATAGAAGTCTTTCATCCAGGCTAAGAAAATTTCTAGCCTTCTAGTTCGTAAGGATACTAGATGATTATTGTTGTTCACTGCTAATTATCAGTACATGCTTAGTGTCAATTATCAAAAAAAAGAAGGAAAAAAACACAATGTTCTGTTTAGAAAATAATATTGGCAGGCATATGAACAAGTAAATTGTGAAAGAAACAATATATAGACAGATATACTCACCGAAATTTCAAGATCCTTAACGTGAGGACAACTCTGAATGATCAAGATCAGCATCTGCATTAATCTTTAGTCAATTTTATTATTTCTTATTCTGAGCTAGTGATCGATTTTCTGAGGGATTCTCATGGGTAGGCAGGAAGATAAATGAACTTGGCTTCTTTTTTCAGTTTCTTGTTTGAACTGTGACATGTTGTAAATCAGTTGAGAATGAGATTCATATGTCAGAGTAGCAAAATTGAACAAATAAGTCCAGTTCAGGAATCTCTACAAGATACGAGTCTCGCTCAGATTTATATGGTTTAGATAAGTTCTTTAGCTCTTCTACTCTATAATGTAGCATTAGTGTATTTGCGTGTGTTTTAGCACTCTTCTTCTTTACTAGACTCACTCATAATCTCTCTTGCAATTACAGGATTATATCTTAAACTACTTCTGTACATTGAAATCTGTATAAATATATATCTTATTTGCAGCAAAGTTACACGTGGGATAAGAAACACGCATCATCAGTTGAAGTTAATTTTAGGAAGAAAGCTGCAATATCTCTTAAAGGCATGGCCTCTAGGGCCGGCAAGGCAAAAAACAACACAATTATACCTTGGTTGTCTGCAGAAGTTAGGAGTGAGCTTAAAATTCTTCGAGAATCAGACGATTTTAAGAAGAAATCACAACAATCTATTCTAACTAGGTTGGAGGGAGAAAAGAAAGGTATAAAACATAGTCAGGGATCAGTCTCAGCAACTGAGATAGCTAAACGAGAGGTATATAATATATATGTCATTATTGTAAGTTCCCAAATTTTTTTAATTTTATTTTCTAGTGTCTAATTAAATTTTATGCACATGTAAATATAATGTATAGATAAAAAAGAATGGAAAGATCCTTTCTGCTCCTGATCTGTACTTGAAAAATCATACAAAAAAGGACAATACTATGACAAGTGAGGCGGCACAAAATATATGGGTATGTGTTTCTTTCATACTTTTTTAATTCATAGTATTGAAAGTTTGTTGTTTGGTATTGGTTCAAGTATGAAGATCAATGCCTCTTTTGAACACTCTACAAAAATGTATAACCAGCCATTCTCTTGTAGCGTTAATAACCTGGTAAATACATTTACTTAGCACTGTACACCTGGTCGATGTGAAAATAAAATACTCCGTATATATTACTTGTATACAATAAGTTTCTGTACTCTTGTGTGGCTAAATGTTACTAGCAGACTTCTTATAAGAACTTTTCATCTTTAGTTCTAGCGGATTTCTTATTTTGTTTTCGTTGTTTGAATGATATAAATGTATGAATTTACGTATAACTCTTGGGCTTATCTTCTAATAATGTCACTTGTACAACATTCTTGTGGCAGAATAATTTTCAATCCAAGAAAGCTGCAGCACAAGCAAGTGGCTCGACTAAGGGAGATGATGAAATATTTTATGAAGCGGTTGGTGGATATTCAAAGAAAGGAACTTTTTTTGGATTAGGAAATAGTGCTGGAAACTATTTCACAAGGCCAGGAAAATCAATTACCAATGATATATCAACACCTTCATCGAGCATTGTCTCTCAACTCAAAGGTCAACTTGAATCTACAACTAGTGAGCTCACTGAAACAAACCAAAAACTCTCAGATGCTTTAAACAAGATAGAAGTGCTTGAAAAAGATGAGAAGAGGAACAAGGAAATGATCTTGGAGCTTCAAAAGAAATTCTCTGAATTTTCACAATCTCAAGCTTAGATTATTTCATTTCTGAATAGACTATATTTAGCACCTTCATGTGTTAGGAACTATGTTTTGGTTTTCGTCCTATGCGGTATTTATTTATGTTTTGGATATGGTTACTTTTAGTTGTGAACATGTTGAGAAACTTTGAGTTATTGAATTATTAATTGCGTGTTGAAGAAGCAGGCAGCCTTGTTTGTTTTGTTTGAGCTGCTGTCCAGCTATTCTGTTGCATTTTATAGGTTGAAGTTGGTCTGGTGGTAGTGCTCCTGTTTTGCAGTTGTTGTTATGATGTTCTGCAGGTTTCTGTTTTGCAGTTGGTGTTAATATGTTCTGCAGGTTCTGACATTCTGGTATGCTTCTATACAACCTTGGTTGTATCAGTGTGTATCACCATTGGTTGGTTTTGTGTTGACTCATTAGCTTGTTTGATGGTGTTTTACATATATTCTTTTGGGCTTGTAACAGGGGGAAGAAAAAGATGTCAAATTCAATCACGTCATCTGCGATTTACATGGATGATACAGAGGTAAGATATGGAACATATCTTTGATTTAATATCTCAATATTTTCTTTTATTTGTTACAACGGAAGGAGTGTTTTTTCTTGATTAATTATCATCATGTCACAAAGAAACTATGGAAATAGCCAAGGTCCAATTCTTGAGTGATATATATTGATGAGCTTTGTACTTAAAAATTTAGTATCTGATTTTATTTAAATTTACCTATTTTATCAGTTAGTTAGTGAGTTTGTGAGTTAGAAATATAGGATTTTGTTTTGATCTGGATTTTTCAAGTAATAGCCATTGATCTGGAAGCATTGATCTGCATAATCTTCACTCATGTTCTTCAACTGGTTGTTGTCTGATAAAGCGTAGTTTGAATATTTGTTGTGGTATAAGTTGAAATTTTAATGTCCTCTTGTTTAGGCTCTTTGTAGTAGCCTATGTTTAACATTTTAAAATTTTGATATGAATTCATTACCGACACTTGGTAGCAAATATGGTAGTTTCCCCTACTTGAGACTTGAGATATACATGTAATTCATTTGGGGCTGTAAAGCCATATCATGTGGTATAAGTCATTTTATTGCTGTAGAGTCATAAAATATTATATCAGTCATTTTATTGTTGTAAAGCTATATTATACAATCCTTGGCAAACTATCTTGTAAAGCCATTCATTTTGTTACTTTCAACTCCGTGCAGCTTTGGCTTTAGCTGCTGCTCCTGTTGCCTCTCTGATTGACACCGTTTTTATTGGCCACATTGGTATGCCGCACCTTTCTTTTCCTTGTATTCTCTTTCTCTTTAACTATTTACTGCAACATTAATTGCTAATGCATCATACTTTAAACTATACGGAAACCTTTCGATCAATCATACAAATGTTTGGCTCGTTTATTGTGTGTGTAGGCGCGGTGGAACTTGCAGCAGTTGGAGTTTCCATAGCTATATTCAACCAAGCATCAAAAATTACTATATACCCACTTGTTAGCATTACAACTTCTTTTGTTGCCGAGGAGGAGACAGTGAGTAAAATGAACGCAGAAGTCAAAGATGCTGAAAATCAACATCAGCAAGAATCTGCTGAAACTGGTAACTCTAAAGAGATGATGTCTCAAGATGATGTACTTGGGAAACTAGAGGAGGGTTCTATCACAAATATTAAGAAAGATGACTCTCTTCTCAGAGAAGGTCCTTGCTACATCAGATATTTAACATTTTATCTTCTACAAACTTTTTTTAACATAATCTTTCCATGATTCTGACATTTTTCAGATTACATGGAAGTCAACAAAAGACAAATAAAGTCTCAATCAGTAGTCCTGAGAAGGTTAAAGTAGGAGGAGACAAGCGGCATATCCCGTCAGCTTCTACTGCACTTGTTCTTGGATTGTTCCTTGGTGTGTGTCAAACCATATTCCTTTTCTTTGGAGCTAAAATGCCTTTAGGAATCATGGGTATAAAACATGTAATAAGTTTCTTTGAGCATCATCTTGTTCAGTATATGTTTTCTCACCCACGTATAAACAGTTGCTTAATTAACCCTCATTGATCACTATGATTTTCTGCTGAGTTCTTTCTGTGTTTGGTTATTCTGCAGGACTTCCCGATGCTACAACCAGCTCTTAAGTACTTAACACTAAGATCCTTAGGTGCTCCAGCTGTGCTTCTTTCTTTAGCAATGCAAGGTGTTTTTCGAGGTTTTAAAGATACGACAACTCCCCTTTACGCTACAGGTAAAAAGTCTTATAGTTATAAACATCAATTGCTACTCTTGACAGTAGAAATATTATGTAATTAATGAAGTAGATTTGAATAAGTACTCTGGCTCTCTTCTATTTACCATTCCGAGTTTTGTTTTACAGTTGCAGCAGATGGTGCAAATATTGTACTGGATGCAGTTCTTATCTTTGCATGTCATTTGGGTGTGAGTGGTGCAGGCGTGCAGCCATTGCTCATGTGCTCTCAAAGTAAGCGCGCTGCAATTGAAAGCATTGGTTATCATACTTAGTCTTGTAACTTTTTTTTGTTAGTCTCAGACATTGTTTCGGTGTTATAGGTACTTAATGTCATTTATACTCTTATGGAGGTTGACGAGGGAAGTTTATTTGTTGCCCCCTGGTCTAAAAGCTCTGGAGTTAGGTCGATTTCTCAAAAATGGTGAGGAATAACTGAATTCAATAATCCGTATTCTTTCTCAAAAATGGTGTGAAGCTCTATGCTAACAGCTTTTAATTTACTCGGTTAGCCAGGAGCCGGGATGCAACTCCATAGACGTCGTAAGCCAAATTAAAGCTGCAGAGAAGTAGGGAATTCATAGTAGCTGTTGAAGACCTTAGTTGAAGACCTTATCTGTTCTGTTTGAGCTCAGGCATTTTTTTTTACCATAGTTGACTATGGTTAACTTTGCTAAGAGTTGTATCACCTTTATGGCTTTCAAAGTGTTGTTCGCTAGGTGTTTGTTTGTTTTCACTTGTACAAACGCCATTTTCTTTGAGTTTAATACAATGATTTTTTTACAACAAAAAATAGAACTCATTGGGTTATATAGAGTAATATATATTGCAAATATTATTATCTTAAAAATTCTTCGTCACCAATAAATTAAGAAGGTGGCTAATTTGCAACCGACTTTTTTAGTTGCCACATAGAAACTAATACATTTAGTACCAATTTAGCGACTAAAATCACTTAGTCACTAAACTACGACGGAATTAGCCAGTACCAATTAGTACCAATTTAGCGACTGCTTAAACGTTTGTTGTTAATTTGTCACTATATGATACAGTTACTAAATTGTCACGAGATCGTTGGTTGTTAATTTGTGACCACGTGATACGGTCACTAAATTGCCGCGAAATTGGTGGTCGTTAATTTGTGACTGCGTAATACGGTCACTATATTGTCACGAAATAACCATCACCAATTAGGTACTAATAAAATGTCAGTTGCTACATAGTAACTAGAAAATCCGGTAACAAAATAGCGATGATTACTAATCAGTCATCAAAAAAGCACAGATTTAGTGGTTACCATTTGGTGACTGATAATATTGTCGGTTGCAAAACTGAGACAGTTAAAATTTTGCGACCAGGTCTTTAGCGACGGATCAAATCAGTCACAAATCCGTCGCTAAAGACGTTTTGCGACTGAATTTTAATGTTTAGCGACTGATTTTTCCGTCACTAAATGTCAGTTTTCTTGTAGTGGATAGAAACCTGTCAGAATTAGGTGTTGCACTCCAACATAAATCCTAAAAGAGATAGAATTTGCATTCCTGGAATAATTCGAAAATAAGAGTTACGTATTAATTAAATTCCTAACGAACCTAGAGTTCGTAACGGGCCCAGACGCATTCCGTCATAAGTTAATACGCACTAAAAGACTCGGATAAATCTCAAAAGCTCCGTATTCTAAGAGTCCAAATCTGACAAAGAACTCGGCCCAGATCCCATTTTCAACGCCTGGATCTGGGTGCTGAAATCTTCGGCGCCCAGCCCTAGGCACTGAAAATGCCTGGGGTCGTTTTATCTCCGGATTCTTTTTGGATTCGTATCTTAAAATCTATCTTTCCACACACCCTTTTCCTATAAATACAGCCTAAAATCGACGTGAAAAGGAACACAATTCCAAAACCTGAGTATTGACTCTAGCCTTAAGCCTAAGCCTCACGCTGAGAAATTGATCCAGCGTTCTGTCGCAATCGACCCAAAAGTCGAACAGAGCGCATCCTGCCCCTTGTAGCTTGATGAATTAAGCCTAAATACTGGAACATTGATTAGAAACCCGAGATTCGTTAAATAAAAGGAGAAATAGCAAATCCAAGTGGTTAGTTTTCTGAGAACCACAACGCACCTCTCAAGGGTGCGTTGTAATGTGTCCCTCGTATGATTTAATCGCTTTCATCACCCTTTTATAAAATTGTCAAACTATTAACTTGATTGATCTATCACGCCTAATAAGATAATACCTTGGACAATTGAATTATCATGCTAGGTACCTTAAATCAATCTAAACAAGATAATCATGATCGATTTAGTATTATGTGTTGCATATTGCTAAAATCATTTCAGAATAGTTTAATAGTTTAACGCATGTCCCTTCAATTATTTATGCTGAGCTAGTAAGGATAACCTGCCTCTGGAGTATTATCGATGAGCACTCCTCTCGGTAGCTACAGTCCCCCGAACTCTCAATCTCTTCCCTGCGGGTGTACGTTGAGCGATCCCCACACCAGGGATTACAAGGGAACCTATGGCCGTCGTGGTCGAACATAATTGCACTCCCTTTATGTCACGATAACCGGGTTTTGTCAGTTTTTCTCATTGTCGTTAAAAACTGAATGGCGACTCCTACATTACTAGTCGATTGGGTGTAAACTCACAGGAAATACAATTACACTTGATCTGACGATGTCACGCCCACGAGGGACTAGGTCACGCATTAGCCTCGTGCTTTTTCGACCCCCTCACAGTGGCCTAGATTAATTAGCAATAATAAAGACGTAAAAACGCAAACAAGACTCAACAAAATAGTCATTCAAGATGGACGCCCTCTTCTTTGATGGCGTTACAAAAGACTAAGCGGTTGACGGCCTAAGGAGTGGCCTAGATTAGCGCTCCAAATTAGGCTGATCACCTAAAACACTGGGGTAACCGTCCACAATTGGGCAAGAAAGCATGTTCCTGAAAAGTCACTATGAAACTGAGATGGAATAAAAACATAAGTGTACAGAAGGCACAAAATATTCATACATACGCACAAGGCGCAACAAACCCAAATAAAATAATTCCTAGAGGCATCAATGTTATTACAATCGCCTACGGCGCCACGGAAACCAGCACTAAAATACAGCAGTCTACGGATGAGGGCCGTCGAGCTTCCGTTCTGGACGTCTTGATCTGCAGGAGAGTTTAACCCCTCTTCCTCCGCGTCCTCATCCTCCCCCTCACTAAAAACCTCGGGGGTATCAAGACCAAGGCGTCGAGCGGCCGAGACGGCCATCTGGTACGAAATCCGGCGTCTAAACCAGGAAAAGTCTTTCCCATCCATCGACTGATCCCAAGCCCGCCGAGCATTCTCCAGAATGGCCTCCTCCCCAAGCTTGAAGGAACTAGCGGCTTCCCCACGAATAGTTTCAATCTCATCTTGGGTGGCCTTGAGCTTCTTCTCCAGGGCGTCCACCTTGGTAGAGAAGTTGGTGACTCGGTCCGAGACGGCAGCATACCCAGTCCTAAGAGCAGTCAACCTCTCCTCATGCTCCATCAGCTTCTTCTCATAGTTCTGGGCATCCTCCTCAATCTTTCCCAGGGCAGCCGTCTCTGACCTGATCTAGACATCCGCGTCCTCATTGATCATTCTAGCATTTTTCTCAGCGTACTGCTCATGATTCTCAATCTGGTCCTTGTGGTTCAACATCTCTTGGTGCATGTCAAAGCGGTACTGTCTAACCTCGGCACAACGGATGAAGAGCTGCCATGAACCAAAACAGGTTTAATTCACTGCAAAACATTAGGAGAAGAATTAAAGAGAGTGTAAAACCAAACTTAATAAAATACTCACGTCAAGTACGAGAGACTGCATGGCTTCAAAGTACCCCTGGTCAATTCCAGGCAGAGAGTTCACATACTCCTTGGGAATAGCATCATAGACGGTAGAAAGGATCATGTCCTTTTCCTCGGAGCTGAACCCGCCAGATGGGGGAATATGCGCCACCTTGGCACGCCTCATCCGCTCAAACATATCACCTGAGCCAACATCCATACATCAATCAAACTACTAAACCACTGAACTGTCAAGACGTCCTATGTATTAATAAACTTACCAGTTGACGAAGCAGGCGGAGGCATCGACGCATCCCCAGCAGGAGAAGGGTCTCTGAACTCCCTGCTCTTCCTCTCTCTAGACGAGGAAGCAGCAGCACGGCCAACATCTGCAGCAGCACCAGATGCATCAGCCTCACCAGTAGCTGTCCTAGTAGCGGCCGCCTTGGCCGCTGAACCACCCTCGCCTCCTGTATGGGGAGACGCCTCCTTTGGTTCAGGAGGAAGGTCTGCCGTTTGTGGAACAAAATTCCCTCTCCCCCAGCCAGAACGACTGGCGGTTTCATGGATGACAGCTTCACCGCAGCATCAGTACTGCTCAACGTTTTGAATAAGGGTCGCTTGGGTTTAGGGGCCACTGACGAAGGGGCAGAACGCTTCCCCGTAACCGATGAAGTAGGCCCCTGCAAATGAAAAAGGTGAAAAGCCGGAATAGATTTTAAAAACTCAAGAAACGCATCCAACTGATTAAAACGTACCTTGGGAGGGTCACCAGTAGCTGCCTCATCCGACTTCTTCGAAGATTCTTTCTTCTTGGCCTCCACGGCTTTGAAGATGTCGTCTGTGTACACCTGGGACAACCAGGTACGCACGTCCACTAATCCCTTGTCTTCTTGGGACAGACGACTCATAGCATAATCTACACAAGCCAAGGGGATTAGTGAAGAACAAGCAAAACAAGGTTATTAGTGAAAAACAAACGCAATACTACCGCTATGTAAATAAGGGAAGAGACCAACGGCCGCAAGAAAGACCATGTTGGTGAACTGTCCCACGTGGGGAAGCCAATTATTAGGCACCCACGCGTGATTCTTTGCAGACAGCCGATACCTCTCGGCCTGAAATAAAGGATTTATGAGCCTCCATTCCTTTGAAAGAAGGCGAGGATAGGCGTCAGTTTTAGACAAGAAGCAAGGCCGGTAACTCCACCGAGAAAGACGCTCTGAGAGGGGAAGGTCCTCCATTCGGATAATAAACCACTTGGTCCTCCACCATACCCAGCTAGAAGATTTACCCACCACCGCCTTATAACCCCGCCGACTATACAGGGTAAACCACCCCTGGGGAGAACGAGAAGAAGGAGCGATATCTATGTTGCGATTAAACCAAAATTAGAACATACTTATCTGATTCGATGAACTGAACGAAGAACAATTTTTGCGTCGTGGACACCCACTGTCCTAAAAGACGATTCCGCGCTACCTCCCGGTGCAGTAGAACAGAATGCGGTCGCCCTCCAGGATTAGCGCAACCCCGACGTTGTGTGCACTCACAAAGCCGGATGGAGTCAGAATCTATGCCCAAAACCGAAAGCAAGATTTTTGTTAGAGAAAGAATGTGTTTTCGGCTTTTTGGGAGTAGTGTTTGAATGATATTTTTTGTGTGTTTTGGAATCCGAAATTCTGATTTAAGTAATCAGAATCAAAGCAAGGCAATAGACAGAAACAGCTGAAATCAATGAGGATTGCAACAGCCAAAAACGGTCAGAAATAATCAATGTTGTAACTAACACAATTAATGATATTTAATCCAACGGTTACGTAATCAATACAGATTCCCGTAACAATGACTTAACCAAAACGGTCCAGTTACCAAAAAGAATAGGGTTGACCCACAAAACCCACCCCACGCCCGCGAACCGCATTTCCAAGTCCCAAGTCCCAAGTCCCAAGTCCCAAGTCCCAAGTCCCAAGTACCAAGGCCCAAGGCCCAAGGCCCAAGGACCATGGCCCACGGCCCACGCCCGGCGCGCGCGCGCGTGTGTGTGATGTGTCCACCCATACCACTCTCACACTTTCTTAAACAAGGGTTACACCCATTCCCCAATTAATAAACAAGGAGAATCTGAAGAGTTTTTTCCATGTGGGACTCTTTTATTTTCACTCTCTTTTACCTTTGAGTTTCTTAATGAGAATTTCCAACAATCCCCCACAGGTTCGAATATGCGGAAAAGAAAGGAAAAAGAGAAGGATATTGGTTTTGGGCAAAACAAAACAATTGAATAGGTGCCAATGTCTTTCGACTTGAATTAACACTTAGTGACATTTAGGCTATGATCTCTTTCCTACCAAGTGACTTTCGTATTGAACTTGATAGGGAGTTATAAACTCGTCACTTAAAGCACGCAACTGAATATGTATGACATTCTGACTCCGCGAATAAAGTGACGCCTTATACTGGCCATACGTCCGACCTGGATATGCTCATAGGTGCTCTAGAGAATAGCCCACATCGCAATTCTCATAGGAAGCGGCCACACTTCCACACCTACGTAGGTGAATCCCATCAAGTGTGCTAAATTCACACTACCAAACATATGGTATGGGTTCATTAAGAGCCGTATGCTCAACCTCTTTCCGATTGTAGCAAGCACATTATAACATCTAAGGGATGGACAAAGAATAAAATTTTGTGCTTCCGAATTATAACATAATGTCGTCCTTTGAACTCTGTGAGTAGGAGTTCATTATTTTACAATTCATTCAAATGGGCTTCAGGCCCTTCCCTTCCGATGTTTCCAAAACTAGTTTTCTACACATGCCTTTAGTTAACGGATCCGCAATGTTCATTTCAGACTTTACATAGTCTAGTGATATCACCCCACTTGACAGCAATTCTTTGGCGGCCTTATGCCTCAAACGAATGTGCCTTTTCTTCCCATTGTATGCATGGTTGTTTGCCACAGCAATAGCCGCTTGCGAATCACAATGAAGTGCAACTGAAGGAGTTGGCTTCCCCCACAACGGAATATCTGCAAGCACATTTCTCAACCATTCTGCCTCATCAACCTGCCAATTCAAGAGCAATAAACTCAGATTCCATATTAGACATAGCAGTACAAGATTGTTTACAAGATTTCCAAGACACAGCTCCACCCCCTAGGGTGAAAACATAACCACTGGTAGAGTTAATTTCATCATTGCCAGAAACCCAGTTGGCATCACAATAGCCTTCCAAAACTCCTGGAAACTTGGAGTAGTGCAAACTCCAATCCATGGTACCCTTAAGGTACCTAAGCAATCTCTTCAAAGCATCCCAATGTTCATGACTTGGGTTATGAGTGTACCTGCTCAATCTACTCACAGAATAAGCGATGTCAGGTCTAGTGTAGTTCATTAGAAACATGACACTGCCAATAATCTTAGCATATTCAGATTGACTAACAGGATCACCATTATTTTTCTTTAAGTGGATGCTTGGATCATAGGGAGTCCTAACTGGATCGACGTCAAAAGAGTTAAACCTTTTAAGTAATTTTTCAACATAGTGAGCTTGGCTAAGACAAATTCTATTTGGAGTTCTCTTGATTTTCACTCCTAAAATCACATCTGCCTCACCCATATCTTTCATTTCAAATTTAGAACTTAGAAAACTTTTTGTCTCATTTACTCGATCCAAGTTAGTCCCAAAAATTAACATATCATCCACATAAAGACAAATAATCACACAACCATCAGAATCATGCTTAGAGTAAACACAAGAATCACCTTCATTTACATAGAACCCATTACCTGTCATAGTCTTGTCAAATTTGTCATGCCACTGCTTTGGAGCTTGCTTAAGCCCATACAACGACTTGACTAATTTACAAACCTTATTCTCTTGACCAGGAACAACAAACCCTTCTGGTTGAACCATGTAAATTTCCTCATCCAAATCACCATTTAAGAATGCAGTTTTAACATCCATTTGATGCACAACAAGATCATGAATGCAAGCAAGAGCAATCAAAGTTCTAATAGTATCAATATTAGTGACAGGAGAGTAGGTACCAAAATAATCAACACCATGCCTTTGGGTGAACCCCCTTACCACAATTCTAGCCTTATACTTGTCAATGGATCCAGTGGATTTCAATTTTTCCCTAAAGATCCATTTACAAGTAATGGGCTTGCAACCCCTAGGCAAATCAACCAACTCCCAAGTATTGTTACTTAGGATTGACTGAAGTTCACTATCTATTGCCTCTTTCCAAAACACTGCATCAACAGATTTCATAGCCTCTTCATAGGTCCTAGGATCATCTTCCAAAATAAAGACATAAACAAAGTCATCATCAATCAAGTAAGGTTCAGTTAAGAAAGCAGTAATGAAATCATCACCATAACTGGTTTCCTTTCTTGCCCTCTTGCTCCTCCTTGGCTCCAATTCAGAATTCACATTAGAGGTGGGAGGAGCAGCAACAGGCATACTAGAAGAAGTGCTAGAAGAAGGCACATCATTGATACAAGATATTTTCAAAGGAAATACAATTTCAAAAAACTCGGCATCTCTTGCCTCATTAATGTTACCACCTGCATAAGAATTGTTAGCACCCTTAACAAGAAAACGATATGCAGCACTTTGGTAAGCATAACCAATAAAAATACAATCAACAGTTTTAGGACCAATCTTGTCCCTTTTGAAGCTGGGTATAGCCACCTTTGCTAGACACCCCCACATTTTCAAGTAACTTAGGTTAGGTGCACGACCCTTCCATATTTCATATGGAGTCTTGTCTAGCTTCTTGCGAGGTACCCTGTACAAAATATGACAAGCAGATAATATAGCTTCCCCCCACATGTTATCAGAAAACCCAGAACTAATAAGCATAGAATTCATCATGTTCTTCAATGTTCTGTTCTTCCTTTCAGCAATCCCGTTCTGCTCGGGTGTGTAGGGAGCCGTTGTCTCATGAATAATCCCATTCTGCTCACAAAATGCCTTAAGAGTGTTAGGGTCATACTCACCACCCCTATCACTCCTAAGTCTCTTGATCTTCCTATCAAGTTGGTTCTCCACTTCGGCCTTGTATTTGAGGAACATTTCCTCAGCCTCATCTTTTGACCTGAGAAGATAAACATGGTAAATCTTGAGCAGTCATCAACAAAAGTAATATAATACCTTTTACCACCCCTGCTCTCATAATTTTTAAAATCCCCCAAGTCACTATGAACAAGCTCTAGTACTTCAGTTTGTCTATCTATTGATTTAAATGGCTTCTTTGCAAACTTGGCCTCAACACATACTTCACATTTTGCAAAATCAGTTTTAGAAAAACTGGGAATCAAGTTAAGTTGTTTAAGCTTTTTAATTGAACCAATGTTGAGATGACCCAACCTTGCATGCCATAAATCAATAGACTCATCAATATGAACAGAAGAAGTACTAGCATTCTTATTCATAATTTCAAGTTTGACATCAAGAGTAAATAAACCCCCATTACAGAAACCCTTTCCCACAAATTCCCCATTGTGAGTAATAAAAAGCCCATCAGAATCAAATGAAAGCTTCAATCCATCCTTCATTAGCAAGCTACCAGAAATCAAGTTCCTGCGCATTTCTGGAACATGCAACACATTGGTAAGAGTAATAAGTTTTCCAGAGGTAAGAATGAGAACTATCTTCCCTTTGCCTTGAACAGTTGCAGAAGCTGAATTACCCATGAAGACATTTTCACCATCAATTTTTTCGTAGGTAGTGAACATGTCTTTGTTGGTGCAGATGTGTCTCGTTGCTCCAGTATCAACGATCCATTCAGCAACATTACCTGTCAAGTTAGCTTCTGAAACAACAGCAATAAAATGGTTAGGATCAAAAACTTCATTAGCTTCAGCAAGGTTGGCTTGGTTCTGATCCGGCTTCTTCTTGGATCTGCAATCCACAGACTTGTGACCAGTTTTCCCACATTCAAAACATTTCCCCTTGAACTTATACTTCAATGGTTTCCCTTGAGGCTTTAAAGGATTTCCCTTTCCCTTAAACTTTTCAAAATATGCATTAGGCTTAGGTTCTACAAGGTTAGCCTTAGAGGAACCGGAAAACACAGATTGACCCTTATCCTTAATACGATTTTCCTCCTCAATTTTCAGGTGACCTACAAGCTCCTCTAAGGTAAGGTCCTTTTTCTTATGCATTAACTGATTACGAAAATCTTTCCAAGAGGGTGGGAGTTTCTCAATTAAAACTATAGCAAGAGTAATATCACAAATACCTAAACCCTCGGCAGCCATAGCAATGCAAATATTCTCACAAGCATGAATCTGATCAATAATTGGTTTATCATCTTGAACTTGAAAACCTAACCACTTACTGACACAATAACGCTTAGTACCAGCATCATCAGTTCCATAATTCTTTTCTAATGCATCCCAAACATCCCTAGCATGACCAAACCCCATATAGATATCAAGCAATGCATCCGACATATGATGCAGCAACATGCCCTTACATGTCCTAGCATCTTTAGCAAATTTCAACTCAAAGGCATGCAATTCAGTTTCATCATCAGGTTTGACAACATCATCAAGCACATAAGAAATCTCAATTTGTTCTAAATAGAATCGCATCCTAACAGCCCAACGTTTATAATTCTTGCCATCAAGAGGTTCTAACTTAGACATATCAGGAATCATGAATTTTGAAGTCAAAGCCATAAATCGTCTTTTAGATTGTTGCGATTAAACCAAAATTAGAACATACTTATCTTATTCGATGAACTGAACGAAGAACAATTGTTGCGTCGTGGACACCCACTGTCCTAAAAGACGATTCCGCGCTACCTCCTGGTGCAGTAGAACAGATTGCGGTCGCCCTCCAGGATTAGCGCAACTCTGACGTTGTGTGCACTCACAAAGCCGGATGGAGTCAGAATGTATGCCCAAAATCGAAAGCAAGATTTTTGTTAGGGAAAGAATGTGTTTTCGGCTTTTTGGGAATAGTGTTTGAATGATATTTTTTTGTGTGTTTTGGAATCCGAAATTCTGATTTAAGTAATCAGAATCAAAGCAAGGCAACAGACAGAAACGGCTGAAATCAATGAGGATTGCAACAGCCAAAAATGGTCAGAAATAATCAATGTTGTAACTGACGCAATTAATGGTAATTAATCCGATGGTTACGTAATCAATACAGATTCCCGTAATAATGACTTAACCAAAATGGTCCAGTTACCAAAAAGAATAGGGTTGACCCACAAAACCCACCCCGCGCCCGCGAACCGCATTCCCAAGAGCCCAAGTACCAAGGCCCATGGCCCACGCCCGGCCCTGTGCGCGCGCGTGTGTGTGATGTGTCCACCCATACCACTCTCACACTTTCTTAAACAAGAGTTACACCCATTCCCCAATTAATAAACAAGGAGAATATGAAGAGTTTTTTCCATGTGGGACTCTTTTATTTTCACTCTCTTTTACCTTTGAGTTTCCCAATGAGAATTTCCAACAATCTACAAGTCTAACAAAAGAAGAAAAAGAAGGGGTGACGTCACTCAACGGCCAAAAACATTCGCCCAAGAATTAGGGGTCGGCTGGGCCAGGCTAATGTCAAAACCCTCCAAAACGTCCATTACAAAAGGATGCAAGGGAAACCTAAGGCCCAACCGGAAGGCGGCCGTATAGACAGCAACTTCTCCCAAAGAAAGACGGTCTACAGTACTATGAGGACGAGGACACCTAAAACTAAAACCACGAGGCAAGAGCAAGAAACGCTCAAAGTCACGTCCTTGCTCCTTTAGGTACCCCATCCATTTCCTGCTTGGGAGGATGTTAGAAGGAAACAAGTCCACGTCCTCTTTCCCGCGAACCATGGGAGGAAGATTTTTAGCGAATTCCTCGTCCGAAGAACTGAAAGAGTCATCTTTGAAATCCTCACGTGGGATACGAGGACGGCAAGCCACACTCTTTCTCCTCCTTGAGGAACGGGCCGCCTTGGAGCCCCTGTCTCCTGAATGATGTGAGGAACTGACTCCTCCCCTATTTCCATGGGACGGGTTCGAAAAAGGAACCCTGTTGTCCCTCTCTTGTGGTGCTGCCCATGCACCCACATTGGTCGTTTGTTTAATACGTGCCATGCCGCCCTACATAAGGAACAGGACGTCCGACTTAAGAAAAGAGGAAACAGCAAAGAGCGGGTACGCCATCCAGATACAAGAGAAGCGGCGACTGACAGGACGTCTCCCCAAGAAATAGGAGCATCAAAAGAAAAACTTCAAATACATGCAAAACTGAAGAAATAGAAAACTAACAAGAAAGCTTACCAATAAGTGATCAAACTGCTGAAACTATCAGGCAAAATCGTCCAAGCTCCAAGAACAACGAACTAGGATCCAAGAACACCCAATGCAAGCGCAAGAAGATCTTCGAAGTGAAATTGCTTTCTCTCTCTAAAAATCTCTCTGAAATAACAAAAGGAAAATAAATGATTTTTGGAGGTTTTCAAAGAAGAAACCAGGCTCTAAAAAGCAACCACACGTGGCACTCCACCAGGTCAAGAAGACTACCCCACCTGGGCGAGGGGCACCCTCCTTGAGGGGCAAATGATGTGGCCTAAATTGAAGAGTGCCACATGGATTCACTATGATAGCCCAAAGAGGAGGCCTAGAGGCCCTCCAACACACATACCTCAAATCCGTACAGAGCCTATGCTCGCACCCAGATCCAAGGCCCATCACTTAAGCCCATGAGGCCTCTTTGCTTGGTAAGATCCCTAATCAATCATGTCTAAAATCCCAAAATGCAAAAGGGCCAATAGGTTTAATCCGACCTCCTACTAATTGGACACATGTCCCAATCTCAGAAAGCATCTAATCATGCAGCCAGGGTTTAGGGATCAAATCCAAGAAACCCTAGCACTATAAATAGTGCAAATCCCTAGGTAAAAGGGGACATTCAATACATTCCCACCTACCTAAAACTACCTTTGCTCTGCCTTCTCTCTACAATTTATTTCTCTCTCTAGCCAATACTTACTTAGGCATCGGAGAAAATATTCCTACGGGAATATTCTTGTTTTGCAGGTTACAGGAAGATCGTGCCAGCGCATACTTGATACCTCCGAGGAACGCGTGACACGTCATCACCACAAAAGATCCCACCACAAAAACCACCTAAAATTTACAAGAACTTTTTTTTCTACATATCAAAAAAAAAGAAAAAGAAGCAAAGGTTATAATTCAAGTAAGAACAGCATAATGTACTACTAACAAACTCTTAAGAACAAAGATTAAAAAAACGTAACTAAAGATTTTCACCATAAAAAATTAAACGAAAGATAAATGAATATAAGAAAATAGTGGAAAAAAGTAATCGAAATAACTCATCTAACCTAATTAGACCAAAACGGTATGTTCACTCATCAAAACAAAGTACACAAGTAACTAATGGGTCAGGATTCGAAAACAGGCAAATTGTACAACTTAATCTCGCTTAAATCAATGGAGCAAGAATTTATTTTGAAGTTACTTATAGATTTTTCTATCTAAACCAATATGTAGTATTACGTTGAGGATATGGGGTCCCTTCCCTTACCGGGACGAGGGTGGTAGCCCCTCAAATCACCCCTCAAGGTCATGCCTGATTTGGAACTTGTGTTATAGAAGCCCTTCTATTGGGAAGTAAATCCATCATACTTTTAGGGGATGGTCTCACATTAATGAAGGTCTTTCTTTCCCAATGGCTCTTTCTCGCTCCCCTACCTTTAATCCAGAACAATGGGGCATGTTTGTGCTAAATTTTGTGTCATTGATTGCGAATGTAGTTTCATGTTTGGGGATTAAGTTGTCTTATTGTGGTTCGTCGGAGGCTGATTTTATATATTATTTCTTTCCATGTGTGGAGTATCATCTGTGTTTTGTGTTTTCGTTTCAGAGGTTTGAGTAACCTTGTGGCCCATGATTAGAGATTGAAGGGTTCTACAAAATTTAAGGAATTTTGATTACGTGTAGTGTATGCGGGTACATGGAAACCTCTCTTTGCATTAAGATGTGGCTTTTTTAGATCATGTATAACCACCTTCATTTCATATTTCTCGTTTACTAATGCATTCTATGTTGTATTGTTACATTAATTATTTCCAAGGGATAACTGATCTTAGATTTGATATTTGCAAGTTGATATGTTCCATGTATGGAAAAATATAATAGCATTCACACCGTTGATCATAATAGCTTTTTTCAAGATGTTGTAATAAATAAGATAGAGAATTGGAAAGTTTGAAAGATAAGGCGTGAAAGTAATGCGGACCTTAGCTCGCAGATTATTGGACATATGCTATGCAGCTTATTGATTACCACAAGATGAAATTTCCAAATTCAAGGAGAGATTTGAAAATTGTATATGTATGAATAGGCTGAATCAATTTGCTTCACCTAAGACTACATTGCTGTTATGTACAAGTTCATTTATGCAATGTGCATGCGTCTTGTTTAATATAGAGTAATAAGGTAAAATGCTTGTTGATGTGTTTTGAGTTGCTATGATGTGCAAGCTTCATCTACTCTCTTGTGATAGTCGAGACTTTCTAAAGATACTTGGTGCTTTGCTTTGTACTTGTTTTGTTTCATGTCTTTCTTCACCTATTTGTTTCTTGTGCTCTCTCTAAACTTATAAATGTAGTATTCACTATATTTACTAAGATTTCAGTTTTTGAATTCAAAGATGATTAGGAGGTTAGAGACACGTGCTTGTGTAAAAATAGAAATACACTTATGGGAATATTGAGCAGAGTTGATGATTAGTGATGGCAGGTCAAAGAACAAATATTGTTCACTTAATTACCTGATGGAAATATTTCTCCCCTTGATATTGGTCTTCTTTATTCTGCATTTAGGTGTAATTCTTCAAGTGTTATTCTAAATTGGCAAATTTGTTAGAAACCACCTTTTATAATAAATCTTTTGCGAGAAACCACCTTTTTAAAAAAATTGCGAGAAGAAACCTGATTTATAAATATTTTTGCGAGAGACCACCTTTAGCCGGATTCCGGTAGTTGACCCATTTTTCCGGCGTTAGACCTGCACGTGACCTGCACGTGACATGTTAAAATAGAAAAATTATATAGTTTTTTTATTATTTCCCCCTCAATTTCACTCGATTCTTTTTCTCTCACCTCTCTAACTCTAACTGCGCCATTCTTTTTCTTCCATTGAAGTTGCTGGGCTTCAATTTAATCAGCAAAGCTCAAAACTATTCTTGCACTAAACTACAATTGAAGGTACGTAAGTCACGTGCATGTCTAACGCCGGAAAAATGGGTCAACTATCGGAATCCGGCTAAAGGTGGTCTCTCGCAAAAATATTTATAAATCGGGTTTCTTCTCGCAATTGTTTTTTAAAAGGTGGTTTCTCGCAAAATCTTTATTATAAAAGGTGGTTTCTAACAAATTTGCCTTCTAAATTTGGTCTTCTTTATTCTGCATTTAAGAAATTTCACCTTGCTTATTGCTACTTTTGTTTATGGGCTACAAAAATAGAACAAAGAAAAAAGAAGTTACTATTGGTCTGATGGGTTTGGCTCCCTTTTTTTGTTCTCAGGAGGAAAATGCTACTAGATAATAGAGCTGGAGAATGAGAATCCTTCAAGCACTAAAGTAGACTGCGAAGAATTGTTCCATGGTAGAAGAACTCGGTCAAACTCCCAGTTTAAAGCATAAATGGTTCGTTATGTCAACACCAGCCATTATGCCATGCCTTTCGTGTTTTGGATTATGGAAATACATACAAAATGGTCCTTTCTTTCTGGTTCAAACAACCCTTTATAAAAGACATGAATTCACTTTTGTCTAATCATCTATTGATTTTTTATTTCGTTTTGGCAGGTTTTAATTCCGAGCGTGCTCATTCTAAGGGGTTAAGTTTGTTCCTTTGACGTAGGTCTCCAATAATCTCTCTTGAGACACATGCATGTAAATGACCATGTTTATTTAGTAGATCTTTATGTGGTGTTTCGTATGTTGTGTTGGACTGTATCACCATATGATTGGCAATGCTTGTGCTGGTTTAGTGGTGGGTTTTGGCCACTCTTTTTTAGTTGTCCAACGACCAAGTTAACTTCTGAGAATAGTATTGGTTCGGTTAGGTTCTTGATTAATGGAACATCTTATGGCATCTATATTTGTCATCCAATTCATGTTCAAACTCGTTTATGGCATCTTTATTTCGTGTATCACAGTTAAACCGAACTTGATTGTTATGAATGATGATTTCGTGTTGACGATATGTATGCATTTGCCATAATTTTTTTTCCACTGATTTTTGACATAAAACATTTTTATATCTTGGGGGACCGTGCAAAGACGGAGAAAGAAACGAAAGGACCAAAAAACCACGAGATGGTTGAAACGACCCTGCGAGCATAAGCTCACACACCAAATGAGCCACAAAATGTGACTCGGTGTGTGAGAAGTTCACGGTGGCGTTCGGGAAAGCTTTGGAATGTGACTCAGAGTATCCATTCAATGAGACACGGGGGCGTTCGGGAAAGCTTTGGATTGTGATGACTATTTGTTGCAATTGGATCTGAGAAGTTCCTCCCCACTTTGCACCACGACAAGGTGAATCTACTACGCAAACAAGCCGCGTGATTTAAACTACTGTCGACGACACCTCAAAGGTACTGCAGAGGGATTCGACCGCCCTCCTCCTACCACCAAAAAATTGAAGCCCAACACCTAGCTTCGGTCCTTGGTCGAAAACTTTGTCGCTAGCTACATACGCCGACGAACAACCTAGATACCTGTATGTTACAGATGCTCGCTGGGGACCCAATTTGAGAGGCAATCTCAAGCCGCAGGCAAGCTGCAAAAACCTAGGGTTTGGGTTTTGGTTATTTAGGCCCTGTTCGGCGAAGTCAACGGTAGCGGGTAGCGTTTAGTAATTGAGTAGCGGGTAGCTGTTGGAGTAACGGATAGCGGTGAATAATAGCGGGTACGTAACAGTTAGTTGTCAAAGTAGCGAATAACTAGTATGAGTGTTTGGTAAAATTAGCGGCTGAGAATGTAAAATACTAAAAACTATATATTTTGTTTAAAACTTCATTATAATTTTATCAAACGCTATCCGCTAACTTCAAACTCTATTATTTTTAACGTTTGACAAAAGTTACTCTACCGCTAACCTCTATCTAAACCGCTACCTTATCAAATACTTACAAATTTTACGAGTAGTGTATTAAATTTGTCAAAATGTTACCGCCGAACACGTTCTTACGGGGAGGGGAGGGCGTTTAGAGAGAAATATATATATATATTTTTTTAATTTTTTAGTTGAGATTATTAGTTGAGCAAACGAAGAAAATAAAACTAAGAAGCATTAAATTATCTGATATACACTCTCAGTGCCCACCGACGCTCTTAAGTGACGACCCCTCTGGTTGCGAATCGCAAAGCAGCAGAGCTCCGTAGGACAACAATGGTGGCCAACCACCATAGATTTTGCAGTCCGAAAGCATTGAAGCTAACATCAGGGTTTATCGCTCTCTCCATTGCTGCCTACATCGTAGGACCTCCACTCTATTGGCAGTTCCTGGAAGGCTCCGCACCCGTTTCTCTCTCCTCTTCAACGTCGTCTTCTTTAAACTCCGTTTCTTGTCCTCCTTGCTCCTGTAATTGCGATTCTCCGCCTCTGATTACTATTCCCGATGGTAAGCTCTTCAGATCTGGATCAAGTTTTTTGGTACCAATTTCAGTTGTTGTAGCATTCGGATTGGAGTTTTAATCTGTATTATAGTTTGATTTGGTATATACTCTGTTAATATGAATTATTTTGTTCATTTGATCATTGGCATGCTTTGAAATCTTGCCTTGGATCATGGGAAACGGAAAAGTTTAGGTTCTGTTTTTCTATCTGTCTGCGTTCAGTTGAATTTTAAGTTCTTTGCTGTTGCTTTAATAAGAAAAAATAGTAATTGGTGATATCAAAAGGGTTTTAAGTTTTGGAAGCTGAAACATTGAAGAATGATCATTTTGGTCATTATTGTATTACGATTATGATTCCGGCTTTTGAAATCAAAAGATGCTTGATTAATCTTAGCATAGATGTAGGGGAAATTGAAAATCGATAACTGTGATTTGTAAATAGCATGACATTTTCGTAATTGAACCGGTAAGAAAAACCAAAAAAAGGTGGAAATAAAAAAAACGAAAAAGTGAATTAAATTAATAACTTGAGATTAAATTGAGATTAAAACGAAAAATTGAATTAAATTAACGGATTTTTCATGAAATACCCCTGAATTTTTGCAAAATTCACCAAATGCCCCCCGACTTTCAGAAATTCACCAAATGCCCTCCACTTTTTAACAAATGCACAAGATACCCTTATTCATAAACTTAATACACAATATGCCATTAATGAAGATTTTCCGTCAGCTCCGTTAACTTTTCCGTTAACTTTTTTCTTAACTAAACTAATTAACTCCTAATTAATCTAATTTACTATTAAAAAAAATCAACTGCCAACCCACCACTAACCTTCCTCCTCGCCCCTTTTATCTTCCCTTTCTCTTTCTTCCATGGATCTTCCCTTTCTCCTTCTTCCATGGATGTCTAATCCCTGCCACACCATCGATATGTCTACTGTCGTCTCCTACCTCGCATGTGCCTGCCTCTGCAACTTCTCTGATTTTCTGAGCTTCCTCTCCTCTTTCCCTTACAAATTTTGGGGAAAAAAAATCAAACAAACCCTCACAAGTTCAGGGAACATATGGAGAGAGAACTAAAATTCTGGAAATTAAATCAACCATAAATACAATTGGAGAGGAGGAGTGCAATTGGGTTACTTCAACTAATTAATTTACCCTTAGTCCCTTTCAATAACACTGACAAAATCCCTCTCATCAATTCCACAGACATTCGAGAATTTCATCTCCAAATTAATCTTCCAAGATATACCTTCACAATAATTGATTTTGATTTCTTGAAATTAATGAAGAGGTGATTGAAGCAACAACAACTCATACCGACAACCAACCTGCTGCGGCGGTGCCGAAAAATTGAGAAGGAGAGGAGGTGCATCGGCGGAAAAAGCAGGGGAAGACGAAAATCGATCGGAGCACGGCCGTAACAGCCGCGGCAAGCGGGTCTTCAATGCAGCCCCACCTCCAATTTTAGTATCACTGTTACAGTTTCTGGCAACATATTCACCACCGCAAACTTATAAGCAACAACCATGAAAACAACAACATATGGAAATTCACGATTAACGATGGTGATGATACAATCAGAGGGATGAAGACCTTGTTTGATGGAGTTGTGATGCACCAGATCAAATCCCGTATATAAGGCTCTGCGAATTGGGTCTGTTTATTTTCATAGGTTGGTGAAGGGGAGAGGAATAGGAATAGGGGTAGTGAAGGGGATGAGGAGAGAGAAAGGGGATGACCATGGTGGTGACTGCCATGGCTGCCATGGTTTTCATTTGGGAAAGAGAATGAACGGTAGAGAGAGAAAAACACAAGGGATTTTTTATTTTCTATTTTTAATTTAATTAGGATAATTAGATAAGTTAGGAATAATAGAGTTAATTAGGGGTAAAGTTGACGGTAATCTAACAGAATTGACAGAAAATGCTCATTAAGGGTATCTTGTGTATTTGTTAAAAAGTGGAGGGCATTTGGTGAATTTCTGAAAGTCGAGGGGCATTTGGTGAATTTTGCAAAAATTCAGGGGTATTTCATGAAAAATCCGTTAAATTAATAACTTGAGATTAAATCAGTAAAATTGGACCTTAAATGAATAAAACTTGAGCTTAAATGAATAAGCATTAGTTTAAATGAATATCTTGAAAGTCGATTTGTTTATAATTATGCTATGTGATTTGTACTATTCATCAATAACAGTTACTGATTTGAAATCACCCTGTACATAGTATACGTATTATTTTCTTCCTTTGCTTTGTTCCATGTTGTGGCATTTCTTTTCTGTTGTTTCAAAAAATATGAAAAGGGCAGTTTTGGTTTTTGGAAACCCTCCCTACAAGGTGTGCAATGACCTTTTCCGCCTAGGGTGAGCGTATGCCCTCTAGACCCTTGTATTTGTGTTTTTAATGAAATTTACCTTTTTCAAAAAATAAAACAAAAAAAGAACCAGTAGTATGGGGTTTCGATAATGTTGGTTTTTACCTGTTCTTTGAGCTTTGATTTCTTCCTTTGGTTAATTGTTCTTTATGTTTGTTTGGCTATTGCAGGGTTGAGCAATATTTCCTTTACAGGTTAGTCATTGTTCGTTATTTAAGTCATTATTTATGTTAGTCATTCTTCTTTGTTATGGTTTTATAAAAGCATGTATTGGGTGAGAATATGTTACTTTCTCTGTCTTTAGTTCTCTGCCTTGTTGATATTTTTATTATACATGATAATGTGTTGTGGCATATAGAGGGGGTGTATATCATGAAAAGCGGCCTTTGGTATGTATCAAAACTCAAAAGCAATACTTGGAAGATGATTATTTGGTGGTACTGGTACCTCATATTGTTTCAGCATGGTACTATCTGATTTTATGTGGAAATTTATTGTACTACCTCCCCCACAGAGACAAGGGCCGCAGTTACTGTAGCGATAAACTCATTAGCTTTGTCAACTAGTTCTCAAGGTTTATTTTTGTATGCCATAATTACGTCTCTCTCTTTTTTCAATGTGTCTGTATATGTGTGTGTGCGCGCGTGCGCTACAACATGCCATTTCACTAGAGAGGTGGCCCCTATACTTTGTCTAGGTCATTGGAATCCTTCCTAGCTCATTTTTGAAATATGAAGTGTCATCAAGGCTCACACAAGGGATTAAAAGTTTGTGATCAACGAAGAAGGAGAAAACACCTATTTTATCCTCAACCTCCTAAAGCTCTTGGAACATTTACAAACCGAGCACACATCATACCATTTATTTGAGTTGTGCTCTTGTCATGTTCAGTTCTCCTAGTTTGATGCGACCATTTCTTATACGGGTCTTAGCTCCGTAACTTGCAACTCATTCAATAAATTATCTAGGCTGGTATAGGAAAGTTATGTGTCACAATAAATAATTATATTATCTTTCACCTCACACTCCGCTGTTATCATCCTGTAGTTTTCAAAGGATGTACATTGTTTTCGTATCTCCGAAGAGGGAGTATGGAATGAGGTGTAACTAAAAAGGGGGTTTGGAAGGAAGTAGGAGTCATGATCAGTAGATTACATGCTCTATAGTCTCAGCTAAATAATTATAAGTGGGCATATAGGATATAGCTTTTTGTCTTTTGTTCTCCATCACCGGGGAGTGTGTTTCATTATGCAGATAACTCTTGTGTTAGTGTAGCTACCAAACTGATGTTGGGTTGTTCCTAATGTTTCAATTTCCTACACCCAGGTGCAATTTCATGCCCTTTCGCATTTGCCTCAGCCACGTGCTTTGTAAAGAGCACATGGGGAGAAGAAAGTGAGAGGTTTTAAATTACACACCAGGGTAATCACATCTTCTTGTAATAATCACTAGTTTTACCACCAGTTTGGCCTTGTCCTACTTGCCATTCCTCCAAGGTGATAATTCTCTTGTTTGAACCTTCTAGGCATGCTGTTTTAGTATTGTGGAACAGTCCAAAGTCTCGAATGATGTTGTATTAATGATCTAATACGCACAAGGATAAACTCTAGATTTATTCTCTAAAGGCTAAGCCATCAAGAACAAATATTGGAACAAAAACGATTTTTATTACCTTATTAAAGAAACTTACTCTCAAGTTAATAATAACCTCACAATTAAGCATACAATACCTTTTTAACAAAAACACTGAATACTTTATATTAAACTTCAACCATCTCTGAATAATACGACTAATTTGACGTCAACTAAAATACGTAAAACAAATGTATGAATAAAAGATAAAACTAACTAGGAAAACAATTAAAAAGTCCAAGTGCCCCTCTACTCTAAACACTTTCTTGAGAGTAGGATATCCAACAACTTTCCGTATTTTCGTTCGCATCATCCTCCCTTTCTCCGGAAGACTTTGTCCTCAAATCTCTGTTCCACTAGAGTTCACGGAACTCTTCATGTAATTGCTGCAACATTAATCCCACTAAAGAACTAAAGAACATTCTTTGCTAATCATTCATGAACCATTTGAAAGTAAGACAAATTGAATTACATGATTAATTCCTCCCAAAATGCTTCAAGCTGCACGCAGCACATGAAACGCAAAGGTGCAGCATACCAAAGTCCGTCTAGTACTCATAATTTGACGAACCAAATTGTACCAAATTACTAGTGGTTACCTTAATCTGTAAAATTAACCATACCTAATAATTAAATAGATCATTCAATTTAATTATTTTGAGTAGACGGTATGCACACGGATTAGCACCAAAAGTATTAATATACCTGGGGTGTAGGGTCAAAAATAGTATCAAAGATCCGTACATGACTCTTCTTCTACACATTTGTGCCACAAAAAATAGTAAAACTCACACCTTTGACACCATGAGAGATTAAAAACATGATGTTCTATCTTTGTCTTAGCATTTATCGATCGAATCTGAAGTATTTTCCACCTCCAACTTGCTAGCCATGTCTACTGTATCTTCTCCTTCAATCTACAAGCTTGACTCTTCTGAATTTCTGCAATAAAGTTCTCAACAACAAAACTTTCCTGATCAGAAGTACCTGACTCAAGTACGAATTGATTTTTGAGTAGGTCAATATCTTCATTTACCCATTGTAGTCACTGTTCTATTGAAATATGTTTTGAATTAATGCACTGAGAAGAATTATTTATGACCGAACCTTTGACAAAAAGAACATCTGCTAAATATATGCATCAAGCCGTAACATCGATCTATAATATTGAAATAATTCATCTGAACCATATTTATCACCAATTGTCTCACACAAGTGAAATTAATACTGTCTCAATTAACTTACAGCAACAAAATAATGTACTCTCAAACTTAAAGACGCCAAAGTTAATCAGACTACTTGCCTTGCTATGCACGGTTATATGTTTTAATTAAATAAATCTACATAATGACATACGTTGATATAGAAGTTGAAAGGACAATGAACTAATCAATTTATTCTACTATTGATGAAATAGGGTGTTATGAATGTAAATTACATTAATGAAAAATATACGGATAGTCATTCAATATTCATTAATTTTTTTAAATAGGATTTAAAGGGTAAATCAATTAAAAAAGAAAAAAAGAAAAAAGAAAATCAAGGAGTAGACATTATGTTTTAAAATATTACGGAGTAGTATATGTCCACACGTACGTAGCAACAGACTGCAATTTAAAGAACAAAATCCCAAATTAAACACCACGGCCAAGCAAACCTAATACAAACTTCACTTTTTTTCTTTCTCTTTTGTGGATTCAAACCTCGATCATTTGGCTACCAGGAGGAATCACAAACTTTGCTTTGATACCAAGTTGATGTGAATATTAGTGATCTAAATACGCCCAAGGATTTACTCTAGATTAATTCTCTAAAGGCTAAGCTACCAAGAGCAAATGCTAGAACAAAAACGGTTACTTGATTAAAGAAATTCACCCTCAAGTTAATACCTCACAAGCATGCGATAGGTTTCTAACAAACACTTGAAGCTTTATAATATTAGACTTCAATAATACAAAACCGAAAGTTTACTTTTATAAGGGTAATACAAATTTTACGTCAACTAAATATGTAAAACAAATCTATGAATAAAAAATAAAACTAATTAGGGAAGAAATTAAAAGAGTCATACCCAACAACTTTTGTGTTTATGTTCGCATCATTGAGTCTTGACTGATGTAGGTCCACTGCTCTTAGGTTCATCTCACGTGTTGCATGTGAAGTAGTTTTTTGAACCCGGTTGAACTACAAACCAACTTTTTCTCTTTGAAAACTGAAGGAAAGTTCCAGTAGTCATATACTTCTTCCTTGTTTGCTGTATTACACACACAAGTGAAAGTAAATTATGTTTGCATAATCATGGTTGTTTCTCATTTTACACTTTATGAACCCCCCAAACGTATGTCTTGTGGTCGAGAGATGATAAATACATCTTAGAGATTGGGCCTTTTGTACACTCTCATAAATCCAACTAGGTTGTAAGTTATGTTTGTTATGTAATATTTTCTGTCATTCTGTTATAATGTTTTTGTCTAAGATTAGATTGTTTGCCGGTTTGCCCAATACCGGAGATAGGGCACTAGTTTTCCTTTTGTGATTTGTATGTATTCAGTCAGCTTTCATTAATCTGTATGACTATCTATTAAAGTTGTTATCCCTCTTTTGTATACCCTTCTTGATCTCTATGTGCTGTGGGTCTGTGGGATTGTCTCACTAGAGAGTAGTACACTACTGAGCTTTACCTTTTATTTTTTTATCAAACTGTTAGGAAATCTACCATATCCAATCTCTGAACTCACCTTCTCTAGTTCGGCTTTCATGTTCTGCACTTTCAAGTGTTTTACACCTAAACCAAGTCATGCTTCAGTTTCAACTTCTTCATCTTCAAGCCATTGGCTGAACCAGAAGAGTTCATAAATCATAACTAGATGCATTTTGTGTTGTCGATTGTCTCTCCTTATAGCAAATTTGAACGACTATTGCTATTTATCTATCCCATCTTTATCTTTGTATTATAATAAAGTGACTGCTGCTGATGCTAGTTTTCCCTCCTAAATTTCCTTTGAAAAATATTCTTCATATTAAAGCCATTTTAATAAATGCGGTTATATGATAAGTCTAATCTCTTGATAAAATTACTGTATTGGAATTAGAGTATAAATAATTTATGTCCGGCTTTTTTTTTATATATATTTTTTTCATATTTTATTTATAAACCCAACATGGCTTTGGTATTATGGAAATTACCTATTTTGTTGCAATAACACTTCTCCCTCGTGCTTGAGCCGCTTGGCAGTGTTGGCACTGCTTGGATCATTCTAGATGTTCACAAGCATTGCTTTTGAGGCGTTTAATTGTGTTATGAACTTTCAAGGGTTAATATTTTTGGGTGTTTTTTGACCTCATTATGCTACTCTCCCGAACTACTTGAGCTCCGTGCTGCACTTAAATAAATAAAGGACATTAATCTGATTACATTGTTTTCTGACTTCATTATACTAGTCTGAGTACTTTTCCAAACTACTTCAGCTCTGTGCTGCACTTCATATTTATAAAGACATTAATCTGATTTATAAACGAGACCGCAGGGCTTTAACATTGTGTTGCCTGCTCATGGTGGCAGAAGTGCCCTTTTGTTGAACCGTTGAACTGTTGAAGGACTATGTAGTCTGAAGTCATGAGTGTATCTAGTGAAAGCTTGGACAATTCTATCTAGAATAACTACTAACTAGCTGGTATAAATGCTGTTAGAGAGTATTTGGGACAGGCTATTTGTTAAACTTCTCTGCAGTAATTTGTCCTGGTGTTGTCATTGATGCATTTTCGTTTTTTTCATAATAATCAGATTGTTCAAAGCATGATCCAGGGGTCAGTGAAGACACTGAAAAGAATTTTGCTGAACTACTAGCTGAGGAACTGAAATTACGAGAAGCTGAAGCTGCAGAAAATCAAAAGCGTGCTGACATGGCTTTACTGGAAGCTAAGAAGGTCACTTCTCAGTATCAAAAGGAGGCGGACAAGTGTAATTCAGGGATGGAAACCTGTGAGGAAGCCAGGGAGAAAGCTGAAGCAGCTTTGGTGTCGCAGAAGAAAATGACTGCAATTTGGGAACAACGGGCTTTCCAGAAAGGATGGAAGGATGGGGTTACTAAAAGCGGTGCTCAGTTGCAGGGAAATGTTCAGTCTGTGTAGTGTACTACATGTAGTTATTTTGAAAACTTACACCTGAACCTTCTATCACAAATACTGATTTTCAGGCAAAGTGCTCATTCAGGCTGCGTGACCCCCAAAATCTGCGAGCTGCTTGTTGTTTACTGTCACTTTCCATTGAAAACCCGTTGCGGAGCTTGGATGGTGGTCTATACACGTTCATCATAACAAGATGTGCATTGATTTGCTTACTTCAAATTTAATCTTTAACACAAGAGCTGATTGACTTAGCAAGGTGTGTTTCCAAATATTTTCAGAAGGGGTTCCGTTACCTTTTATTTTAGGAATATTAGTTTTTGTTACTAGTGCTAGAAATATGTTTTAGGGAAATTCTCAACCGTAAGTTTTTCTTTTTGTTTGGGAATTCTTAATGATAAAAGATTGGTAAGCCTGTGTTTTGTCTGCTTATGTGGTAAATGGAACAAAAAAGTTATTTATTACGAACAATCGTGTGTTATTGTTGAAACTTGCTCCATGACGTTATACAAATACTTTCTCATTTTTTTTTTAGTTGATACAATTTGACTTTTGGCGCTATTTATATAATGTACTTTGATTATTAATTATGTTATGTGATGTGAGAACTTTTATTGGTGCTGATATGTCACCCTTTCCACGGAGGTATCAAGTATGCGCTGACACAGTTTTCGTACAACTTGCAAAATAAGAATATCCCGTAGGAATATTCCCTCCGATTCCTAAGTAAGTATTTTATAGGGAGAAAAAGTGTTTTAAAAAGAAGTTAGAGCAGAATACTTAAGGTAGGTGAGAATGAATTAATTGCCCCTTTTCCCTTGGGATATAAACTATTTATAAGGCTAGGGTTTTGGGATTTGTTTCTAAAACCCTAGTTATCTGATTGGTTAACCTTGAAGATGAGGACATGTGTTCTTATCAAATTATGGAGGTAGAGGATTCCAGTGACGCGGTTAGTATTTGGGCCTTCTCTTGTCTTGGGCCATTCTTACCATGTAATCAAGTTACAAGGTTTATGTTATATCCAGAGTGTATGACACAGGGCATGGAAGGTGCCACATGTCGCGTTACAGTTGGTCCAAGGAGGACAAGTCTTTTTAGCCACATCATTTGCCCCTCAAGAAGGATGATCTGTACCGTTAGTGCATTTTTCTTGACTTTTGCTGACTTGCATGAGCACCATGTGTTGACATCTGCCACCCTTTATAAATCGTGGTAGGGGTTCATTCTACTCTTTCATTTCCTTTTAATAACTTCAGAGAGCTAGAGAGATTTTTGAGATTTTTGAGAGGATTCTTCTGTTTTTGAAGATCAAACTGCTCTTCATGCGTTCTTGTTCATCATATTCTTGGGAGCCGAATTTTAGTAGTTACCTTGCCTTTTTGATCGTCATACGTCCCCTTCTTTAGCCACTTCTTTGTTTTTACTTGTCTTTTCTTTCCTATGCATTCTTATTATCAAATGTTGGGGAGGCATATTACCATGGACGTGTTCCTCGACGGTTTTATTTGACGAGGCCTCCGCTGCCTTACTTCCCTTTTAAGTTAGACGTCATGTTCGTTATGCAGGAAGTCATGGATCGAATTAAGCAAACGACCAAAGTGGGTGTATGGGAGGCACCCTAGGAGAGCCATGTTCTCTTTTCAAATCTTCCTTACGTAGCGAGGAGGGGGGCTGAATCTTCACAGTGCCCCGAGAGAGGAAGTGCTAGAACGACCCATCCTCCAAGGAGACGCAAAAACGTGGCGCGCCGTCCTCGAGTTCCGAGAGAGGACTTTGAGGACGATTCGTCTAGCTCCTCGGATAGTGAGGTAACTAGGCGGCCTCCTCCCATGATCTCTGGGAGAGAGGATTCAGATGTTCTACCGTCTGACATATTTCCTAGTGGGAAATGGCTTCGGTACTTGGTTAGCAGGGGTGCAACTTTGCACGATTTCTTTTCTTTTCGCGGCTTCAACTTCAAATGTCCCAATGCTCGTAGCACTGTGGACTGTCTATTCCCGGGCGAGGTCGCCGTTTATACTATCGCCTTTAGACTTGGACTTAGGTTTCCCTTACATCCTTTCGTGCTCGATGTTTTGAAGGGTTATGACACCGGCCTGACCCAACTAACTCCTAACTCATGGGCCAACATCTTTGGCTTTATAGCCAAATGTGACTTAAGTGATGTTGTCCTTTCTTTCCCGTCATTCATTAGACTGGTGGACATGCACCTTCCACCCGTTCACCACAGGGATGGTTCATTCTTTACAGTCGGAAAGGCTTCAAAGCAGTGGTAGGAAAGTCGTCCAGCTGGGTGTGATGGAGGACAAAATGGTCCATTATCCATATGGAGGACACCACCCTTTGTAGACGTCTTAAACGCTGGAACATTAAGCCGCGCTTCATCTCAAACAACGAAAGTCTTCCACGTCTTTATTAGAGAGAATGGAGGTTGATAAGACCTTTGTTTCAAGCGGAGATGTACAGGATGTCTCCCAATCGTCATGCATGGGTGTCGAATAGTTGGCTCCCTCATGTGGCTCAGTTTATTAATAGAGTATTTCTCTCGGCCACTGGCCTGTGTCCATATATGCCTAGAGGTAGCCTAATCTCGTGTTCTATTATGATTTTTAAAGTGTTTTCTTATTTTCTTCTCTTACTGTTCTCCTTGGGTTATGCAGAGCTAGCCATGAGTCGATTGTCCCCAGAATACAAGGGGAAAGTTGTCGTACCTGAGTGGCTGTCTCAGGTGTATGCCGACGAAGTCATTCGTGCCGTTGAGGCCAAGAAGAAAGAAACCTCAAAAAAGAGTGATGAGGCTGCTCCCGGTGATCTTCCCAAGGTATGCCAGATGTCGCTGACACATTTATGTTTGATTGATTATAAATTTAGCGGTATGCTGCACTTTATCTTTCGTTTTTTTTTGTAGGGTCTTGCGACGTCTGCCTCCACGAAACGCCCGTGATCCACCATGGCGCCGCCTCAAGCTAAACGACCTTCTTTCAAGAAGAAACCAGGTCCTCCAAGCATTTGGGCGACTGGTGCCACTCCGACGACACCACCCGTTGTCGTGGACTTGGGGAATTCTTCGCCCGAGAAAGGAGTCTTTCTTCTACCAAAGAGGTTGAGGATATCAATCCAACTGTGGTGGAAGAAAAAACCGCGGTGTCCCAAGCGGGTAGCGTAGACGTCGAGCAGATGTCTGCCGAGGCGGCGGTAGATGCCAAATTGGCTGCTGATGCCGCCAACAAAGAGGTGGTTGAGAAGGATGTTGGCCAGTGTTCCAAGGTAGGGGAAGACCTTCACCAGGAAGAGGGAAAAATGATACCCCGTTCTCCCTCTACCTCTCACGCGGCGGCTCAAGGTGGTAAGTCTCCTTAAGCAAAGCGTGTTTTCCATGGTTAGTAAATGTTTGCTAATATTGATTTCTTATTTTTACGCAGGTAGGTTCAATCCTCAGAGGATGAGGAGGGCTGAGATTGCGGAGATCCCATCTTCCGGTGGTTTTAGCTCGGCGGATAAGGATAAAATTCTTTCCTCCGTGTATGCTTCAATCCCCAGGGAGTATGTGAAGTCTCTCCCTGGAATAGAGGACGCCTACTTTGGGGCCATGCAGTCTCTTGTGTTGGACGTGAGTTTCCAATTATTTTATTTAATGTCTGTTGTCCCGACTCCATACTAACAGTCATGTCAATGCTGTTATTTATTAGGCTTGCAGAGGCTAGGCGGTACCGTGGAGACATGCACCTTGAGCTTCTCAAGCATAAGGACGCAATACATAACCATGGGAGGTATGTTGAAAACAAGGCCGAGGAGATCCGGGCCGATATGCAAGCAACTATCAATGCACATGTGTTCGCTCTACGCTTCGCTGAGGTCAACGTCGAGGAATACGAGAAGAATCTCAAGGAGCATGAGGAGAAGCTAACTACCCTGATATCTAAGTATGCGGACGTCTCCACACGAGTTGCCAATTTTGCAAAGAAGGTTGACGTCCTCTAGAAGAAAGTGCAAGAGACTCAAGAGGAGGTGGGCACTATTCGGCGAGAGGCATCGAACTCTTTTGAGCTCGGCGAAGAGGTCGTGAAGGAGGGTGCTCGGCGAGGTTGGGACCAAGAGATGGAAGTTACAGACTTTCAGTGGTTTCAGGCTCGAATCTCTCATCAGATGGTCGTTTTGGCGGCCCAACGTCTTGGAGTGGACCCCCCTAAATTCCATTATGATGGTGATGAGGAGGAAGTGAACTCCACGGTAGAGCAGGACGCTCAGGATGGTAACTCGGCCGCCCCCTGTCCTTAGTTTGCGTTTGTTTTGATAGTTTTCTGCGCTTTGAGCGCATGTATTAACATTGATGCCTTCTGAGCACTCTTTATTTGATTTTCCTGCGCCGTGAGCGGATTTAATAACATTTGTGTCTTCTGAGCACCCTTTGAATGTTTATTTTGTATGTTTTCGTTTTATGATGTGTCCGTCTATAGTTCCGATAATATGATTGGTTGAATTAGTTGTCCCTGGATGGGTATGTGAGCTAAGGTTTATGTAAGAGACACTTTGGTGGTTTTTAGGGACGCTTCACCGCTTTAAGGTGAGGATTTTGCTCAAATTATTTTGAGTATGTCCTATAAGGCTAAGTTTGAAAAGTAACCCCTGTGTTTAGGTGATCAGTCTAATAAGGGCGCTAATCTAGGCCACTCCTCAGGCCGTCAATCGATTAGTTTTTTCTGACGTTGGA
This sequence comes from Spinacia oleracea, assembly GCF_020520425.1. Lineage (NCBI taxonomy): Eukaryota > Viridiplantae > Streptophyta > Magnoliopsida > Caryophyllales > Amaranthaceae > Spinacia > Spinacia oleracea. The sequence continues at coordinate 93,697,386 of NC_079490.1, forward strand.
GTCAATATTTATCGACGTCCTTTGTAATTTGGTGAATAACAAATATTTAGTTAAGATTTGCAAATATTTAGTGAACTATTCGGTACAAATGTTTGCCCGTTTTGGTTGGCTCTTACAAGGGTTTCGGCCGTTTAGTTGGCGCTTACATAATATTCTATCAAAGACGACTTTTAGCCACTTTTTTCATGAAGGAAATATGTCCTCCACCCAAGGTGCATTAAGTCTAATATCAAGGTTTAGATTAATTACGAACAATTAATTCAGTGAGATCAAGTGATCGGAACAACTAGCTGGAGCAATGCTTTCGATCAGTGAGTTCTAATCTATATTAGGCTCACAGCTTACTCTTGACTGAACCTATAAGGTCACACCACTGGCATGTAATAGATCAACGGATTAAATGAATCGGAAATTCATTTAATAGCTTTTCGGGAATTAGTTCGGAAAAACATAATATACGATACAACCTTGCATCGGAATCGTTTATTGTATCACGAAATATTCGTAATCTAGGCGAAACGAATAATCGTATCTTATGACGGTGATTCGTCGTGTGTACGATACGATAAATAATAGTCATAAGGAGTTAGTCGCGAATACGAGCCGCAACGAAGCTGCTGGCCCGTCGAGCCAAGCGCGCATGCGCGCAAGGCCCAACGAGCCAGCAAGCTTGCACGCAGCAAGCAAGCCAGCCCGCGGCACAAGTGTGCGCGCACAAAGGGCAGCAAGCAGTGAGCAAAGCAAGCGAGGCCCACGGCCCATCGCTGCTGCTCGGCTGCTGTGGGCTTCGCCCTGCGGTGGGCTTCGGCCTGCGGTGGGCTTCCGTGTGGATGTGGCTCGCGATGAGTGTGAGTGTGTGGCCGGTTACACAAATATAACCTTAGGGTTATATTCCACACTCACTAATCAGTTTTTCCAACCCAAAACCTAATTCTAAAAATTACATAGTTTCAGTTTTGTTCTCTACACAAAATTGTTCTTCCCGAGAAAGCAAACACTCTTGAATATTGTCTAAGCTACGATTATCAAGACGGATCTGAACGTGTCGGTAAACCAATTAGAGGAACGACAATTGAAGTTCTTTGTTCGTGTTCGTTGATTTCGACAATTGAAGTTCTGAACGTGTCGGTAAACCAATTAGAGGAACTCGGGAAAACTCGCTTCAAATGTAAGTATGCTTAATCTGTGCTTTATACATGTTTCCTGGCTTTGGGGATCTTCCGCACATGATTATATGTATTTAACTGTATTCCCCTACAGTGGTATCATGAGCCTAAGGTATTAAAGCATTTTTTTTGCATGATTATATGTTTTTGTATGTTGTCGAATTTTCTTATATTTTTCGTAATTTTTTCGAATGTTTCTGGATTATTGGATAGATCGCAGGAAACAGTTCTGAATTCGAAAATTGTCGAAATTTCAATTTTTCTGACCCTAATCGGATTGAAAACGATTTTCTAAGATCAACTCATGCGAACAGAATTGCAAAAACAGACCTCGAAGTATGAGTTTTTGGGCGTTTTTGTTAATTAACGAATTCAAATGAACAAATTCGGAAAGATTTTTCAAATAATTGGTCGACCTAAACTACTCGGAATTGATTGAAATTTTGCCCTACTATTCTTGGGTATATTTTAAAATTATGGTAAAATTTTCGGCCATAAATGTTAAGTAACAACAACAACAACAAAAAAGCCTTAGTCCCAAAAGATTTGGGGTCGGCTAACATGAATCGTCGTAGGAGATCGTCATTGTCACCAATCAAATCAGAAAGGAGCAGGAAGTAAAAAAAAAAAACAAGGAAGAGGAAGTGGAATTGTTGTAACATATATATATATATATATATATATATATATATATATATATATATATATATATATATATATATATATATATATATATATATATATTATAGAAGAAATATTGTAAGAGATAATAAAAAATAAGTAAAGTTTAAAATAAATGAATAAGTAAATAAATACATTTCAAAATAGCATGTAAATTTTTGAAAAAACAAATAAATAATTTTTTTTTTAAAGAATTTTAAAAATAAAATAAAAAATAAGAATAAAACATAAAATAAAAAAAGAAAGAAACAAAAACATGAAAGTTGTATAAGTCAAATGAAGTCATCAATGTATATTCTCTCCCTCTACTCTGTCCTATCCAACGCCATATTTTCCTCAATCCCAAGAAAGCTCATATCGTGCTCAATCACCTTCCTCCAAGTTTTCTTAGGTCTTCCCCTACCCCATCACTTTGCCACCCTTCTATCCTCCTAACCGGGGCATCACTTGATCTTCTACTTAAATGTCCAAACCATCTTGAACGATTTTCCATCATCTTAAACTCAATCGGTGCAACCCCTACTTTCTTCCTAATAATCTCATTCCTCAAACGATCCTTTCTTGTATGCCCACACATCCAACGTAACATGCGCATCTCCGCCACATTCATCTTGTGCAGCATTCCGTGCCGTATAACAAAGCCGGTCGAATTGCCGTGCGGTAAAATTTTCCCTTCAATCTTTGGGGCTTGCCTGAATCACATAGGAAACCTGTGGCACCTTTCCACTTCAACCAACCTGCTTTGATTCTATGGGCCACATCGCCATCCAATTCTCCATCCTTTTGGATAATAGATCCTAAATAACGGAACATTTTAGAGCTTTAGACAATTTTCCCATCTAAGGTAATCCCCCCTGTCTCTCTATCTTGGACTCCACTAAACTTACACTCCATATATTCCGTCTTGTTTCTACTCAGCCTAAAACCCCATGATTCCGAAGTTTGTCTCCATAACTCCAACTTACTTTCCACTCCTTCTTTTGTTTCATCAATCAACACAATATCATCTGCAAACATCATGCACCAAGGTATACCATCTTGGATTGACCTCGTCAATTCGTCCATGACTATAGCAAAAAGAAACGGGCTAAGTGAGGAACCTTGATGCACTGCAATCGTAATGGGGAATTCTTCGGTCTTACCAACACTAGTTCTCACACTCGTGCCAACTCCCTCATACATGTTCTTGATGATATCAATATACTTCCTCGGAATTCCTTTCCTACTTAATGCCCACCAAAGAATTTCCCTTGGTACCTTATCATACGCCTTCTCCATTAGTTGCCTTATAAGATGAATGGCCTGCATAGTCGATCTCCCAGGCATAAATCCAAACTGGTTCTCCGAAATTTTCACAGTTCTCCTCAATCTTTGCTCAATAATCCGCTCCCAAAGTTTCATAGTATGACTCATTAGTTTGATTCCTCGATAGTTGGCACAATCCAGAACATCACCCTTATTCTTGTACAAGGGGATGATAGTACTTTTCCTCCACTCTACCGGCATCCTATTACTTCCCCAAATCTTGTTGAAAAGAGTTGTTAACCATACAACCCCTCTCTCTGCCAAACATCTCCAGACTTCGATAGGTATACCATCGGGCCCCACAGCCCTCTTGCGTCCCATCTTTTTCAGTGCCATTTCGACTTCTCTCTTTTGAATTCTTCGCATAAAGTCTAGGTTAACCATATCCAGAGGGATATTTGTATCCCCAATATCGCGCCCTTGATCCCCGTTGAACAAGTTATCAAAGTAGAACCTCCATCTATCCTTGATTTCCTTATCTACCACCAAAACTTTTTGATCAACATCTTTCACACATTTAATCCTCCCGATGTCTCGTGTCTTTGTATCTCTCATTCGTGCAAGCCTATAGATGTCCTTTTCCCCTTCTTTTGTATCCAATCTTGCGTAAAGATCCAAATTTCACTTTCCTCAAATTCGTAAATTTTAGATCGCTAATTGATTTTTAAAATAATTTAGATCTGGAAATTTGGTTACTTGGGAAAGGGAATATAATTTCATATAAAGTGGCAGTTTAAAAAAATTATTGGATTAAAGTTTTGATTAGATTCGTTAATTTTAATCAACACTTAAACCAAATTGGTAAAAATCTGAAATTTAAATGTTTAGAACGATTATCAAAATGATCAAATTTTTGTTGACATTGTTCGTTCGTTAAAATTTGAATATTGTTATCCTAGATTTAATAAATTTTGCAAAATTGGATTGTTGTAAAAATTAATTAAATCGTAAAGTTGTTATTTTTCGAAAATAAAAATTGTTAAATTTGTGAAAAATAACTAAATGCAAATATGTTTCGTGAAATTGAAAAATTTATTTATTTTTAATTAGTTGGTTCGTATGACACGAACCAAAGGCATGAACAAGGGGTGTGCGATGCGTGTGGCTCGTCGTAGCCCATGCGCGCTGCCTCCCCGCAGCACAGGCACAACAACACGGGCAGCAACAAGCGAGCTGCGCGCCGCGCGCGCTGGCAGAGTGAGCGAGCGAGGCAGGCAGGCCTTGGCTTGCGAGCTGCGAGCAAGCAAGGGGCAAGGCTGCCTTGCCTTGCGCGTAGCGACGAGCACAGCGTGCCACGAAGCAGCGAGAGTTGCGACAGTGTGTGAGATGGCTTGCGGGGCATGGGCGACGAGCTCGTGGCCTCGCAGGCCACACAACACGTGGCAGTGCTGGGCTGGGCGCAAGCCTAGCCCGCATTGCACAATTTTTGGCATTTTTTGGTTCATTGGGCTTTAAATGTAATATTTGCATTAAAAATGGCTAACGGGATAATTAATTGATTATTTTATTTAACTTAGGCCAGACCGTGAGTTTAATTCAATATTTAAATATTTAATTATCCGGAATAAATATTGGTTTGAGTGGGAGCCTCTTAATGAAATTAAAATGAAATAATTATTTTAATTATTTTCGTAGGGCGCTTTATTTTTAATTAAATTAAATTTTGATTAGAATAAATTCTAAGGATTAATAATTTGAAATTGATTAATCTTTTAGGACGCGTTTATGTGAACGTGATTTTAAATAATTCACGTACATACTTGCATATTTAATTGGGCCATTCGTTTTAGGATACGAATGGATGAATGCATAGAATGTATATTTTATGTAATGCAGGTACTCCAAGTGACTAGTATGGCGAATCTAGGATAGTTAAATACGGTCTGCGAACCGTTTTATCTTTGAATGTAAAGTTTTAAATATGGTCTGTGCACCATTGAAATTTTGATGTAATTTTTATTATTTAAATTATTTCTAGTTTAGAACTTTAAGTTAGCATTGACTGAAGATTCAAGACGATGCCAAGCTAACAAGATGGTGAAGAAGATTGGATGCTTCAAGACAAGAGTTTTGGGCCATACTAGTTCACCAATTTAACTTATGCACTATTTATTATGCTTGAATGAATATATTATGCATGAATGTTGTTTGTATGCTCGATTAGATTTAGTTCACTAAATAATCGAACTAACATAGAATCAACTAGGTCCAAAGTAATATTGAGTTTAAAAATTGCCTTCCAAATCAAGCACTTACAAAAATCTAGGATCTAAGGTAGTAGGTTTCCGCCAAAGCGAGGTGCTATTTTAGTTGACTTAGATGGTAAGGTATCCCAAAGGAACACGTTGATTGTGGTTTTAACTCAAACAACAATGACATATGTTGTGGCAATGGGATAAATTATGGTATTAATTTATTAACCAAGAGTAATTTGGAGATTATTAGCAATAAGTTTTGCTTACCTAGAATCTTAAAAGACTTAAGACATGCCAAAGCTTCTTAAGGATTTAGGACTTTTAGGGTCTTGGAATCGTTTCATTCATTTTTGGACCATGTTTTCATTTTGCATGAATGAAATGTTTAATAGCTTTAATGATTGCATGTTAGCATTTATTTTAAAGTTATTAAAGTTATGAATGGTTATTTATTGCAAATTCTTTTCGAATGTAGTAATCAAATGGCCGCAAACAAAACAACAATCAAATCATCGGAAATTCTGGATGTCGAGTTAAACTTGACTAACTTTCTTGAATGGGAAAGGAAACTTATCGAAGTTTTAAATGTTAACGACATGCGCTATGTCATCGAACAACCTTTTCCTACCTATTATCCTGTTAGGTTATGATACATATGACAATTCATAAATCATGCGGAAACAACCATTAAGCCAGGAATACATATTATTTACACATAATCATTTAGCACAGTTTAGATGCATACTCTTTGTTGCGTGCCTTCCCTAGCTGCGCCCGAACCGAACAAGAACAAGTCTTTAGGACTCCAAGTGTCGTCCCTCCGTAGATAGTCCACAGCACGTCCGGATCCGCCTTAAGATTGACCAACTAGAATCGCCCTTAAGGTACTATTAATTTTCGGCACTTTTAGGCAAATGTGTGACTGAATTTTTTTTCTCAAAAACTCACTTTGAATACTTGAAAACTCGTTGTAAATATGTGACCCTAGGCACTTATTTATAGAGTTTACGGAAAGGAATTATAATCCTATTAGAATACAAATCTATTTAATTACAACCCTACTAGGATTCTAATTAAACAAAGTTTATCTATTAGGATTAGATTTAATCATATTACGAATCCCGGTAGCCTTAGGATTCCGAGTAACACACACGAGTGGCGCACAAGCACCGCACGCCCGCACGCAGGCCTTGCGGCCCACGCCGAGCGCACAGCGCAAGGCCCACTGCCGCAGCCTTGCCCGCGCGCGCGCCTAAGCTACGGCTGGGCCTGGCTTTAGCGCTGGGCCTGGTCGTATGCTTGGCGTGTGGTTGTTGCGCTTGGCTTGCTGGGCGATGGCCCGGCTTCGTGCTGGGCCTTCTTCTGGCAGGCCTCGTCCGATGCTAATTCGTACGATACGCTTCCGATTAAATTCTCGATTCCGGAATTCATTTCCGATACGAACAATATTTAATATTTCCGATTCCGGAATTAATTTCCATTTCGAACAAATATTTAATATTTCCGTTTCCGGAATTATTTTCCGATTCCGATAATATTTCCGATTCTGACAATATTTCCGTTTCCGGCAATATTTCCGATTCCGGCAATATTTCCATTTCCGATAATATTTTCCGATACGTACCATGTTTCCGTTTCCGGCAACATCTACGACTTGGATAATATTTATATTTCCGATACGATCCATATTTCCGTTTCCGGCAATATCATCGTTTCCGGAGTATTCTTTTCTTGCCTGTGACGATCTTAGCTCCCACTGAAACCAAGATCCGTCGATTCCGAATATCCATAGATAGAGTATTTAATGCCATTAAATACTTGATCCGTTTACGTACTATTGGTGTGACCCTACGGGTTCAGTCAAGAGTAAGCTGTGGATTAATATCATTAATTCCACTTGAACTGAAGCGGCCTCTAGCTAGGCATTCAGCTCACTTGATCTCACTGAATTATTAACTTGTTAATTAATACTGAACCGCATTTATTAGACTTAACATTGAATGCATACTTGGACCAAGGGCATTATTTCCTTCAGTCTCCCACTTGTCCTTAGGGACAAGTGTGCATTTCCTAATTCCTTTGTCGCTCGATGCTTGCTCTTGAACATAAGGTAAGAGTTGTCATCCTTATTATGTCCAGAGGTGTTCCTCGGTTTCAGAGTTCAACTGATCAAATAAACAGATAATCATAGCCTATGATTCATCCGAGCACGGCCATGCATTTCACAGTTTCTAGCTCTCCGAGTGGCCTTGTACAACTTTTAAGCATCTCATCCCGATTTATGGGAGGACAATCCCAATCTTGCGATCTTGAGATTAGACTTCGTTTGATAGGTGATTACCTGAGCGTTGCCTTTATAGCCTCCTTTTACAGTGCGACGGTTGGTCAACGTCAAAGCAACCAGTTCTCAAACAAGTAATCTCAAATCACTCAGGTATTGAGGATTTAGTGTCTAATAATTTTAATGAAATTTACTTATGACAGATTTTCATCTCTTACAGTAAAGTTTCATAGGTCTTGTCCGATACTAGTCTTCCCAAAGTAAGTATCTATGCAAATGATTATGACATTGCCATGTCCACATAGTTCAAGAAACAGAACTACTAGTCATCTTGCATTCTAATCGTCTAACGTTTTCTATGCGTCCAATTTTATAGAAAACTCCGACTAGAGACCATTTTCAACCTTTGACATTCAAGTTCACTTGATAGACATTTCTTAGTCACAGGACTGGTCCTGACAGTCTATCTTGAATATATCGTCAAATTGAAGGGACTCATCATTTAATACTAAACCAAGATTAAATGGAATATGAAAATTCATTTCATATATGATAAATGTTCAACCCCAATGTTTTACAACCATGGGCCTCGAACCCATCTTTAAAACATTTCATGGAATTCAAAGCTATGCTTGATTTCCAGTGCTACAATGTGAGTGTTGCTTTCTCACTTGTTGCATAGGTTTAGTTATCATGCTTTGCCAATCTTAATATCTTTTTCATCGAATGATATTCGAGATAGGATGATAAGATCTTTTGAGTTTGTTTATTATGTGATCTATGTTAGGTTATGATACATATGATATTACATAAATCATGCGGAAACAACCATTAACCCAGGATTACATATTATTTACACATAATCATATAGCATAATTTAGATGCATACTCTTTGTTGCGTGCCTTCCCTAGCTGCGCCCGAACCGAACAAGAACAAGTCTTTAGGACTCCAAGTGTCGTCCCTCCGTAGATAGTCCACAGCACGTCCAGATCCGCCTTAAGATTGACCAACTAGAATCGCCCTTAAGGTGCTAGAATTTTCGGCACTTTTGAGCAAGATGTGTGGCTGAATTTTTCTCTCAAAAACTCACTTTGAATACTTTGAAAACTCGTTATAAATTGTGAACCCAGGCCACATATTTATAGGGGTATGGAAAGGGAATTGGAATCCTATTCAGATACAAATTAATTAAACCTAGAATCCTACAAGAACTCTAATTTAATTAATTTATCAAATAGAATTAGGAATTTAATCATTAACCGAACTCTGCACGTTTTAGGAAACGTGCACGAACACAAACACTTACGCACACACACACGGCAGCCTCGATGGGCCGCCCATGCGTGCGTGCGAGCAGCAGCCCACGCAGCGAGGCCTGCGCGAGCCACAAGCCCACGCAAGCACCCGCGCGCGCTGCGCGCGCTGTGCGCGCTGCCACGGCCTGCTGGGCCTGGCCTTGCGCTGGGCCTGGCGTGGCTGTTTGTGTGGCGCGCTTGGCTTGCTGGGCGATGGCCTGGCTTCGTGCTGGGCCCTCGTCCGACAGGCCTCGTCCGATGCTTATTCGTACGATACGCTTCCGATTAAATTTCCGATTCCGGAATTCATTTCCGATACGAACAATATTTAACATTTCCGATTCCGGAATTTAATTTCCGTTTCGAACAAATATTTAATATTTCCGTTTCCGGAATTATTTTTCGATTCTGACAATATTTCCGTTTCCGGCAATATTTCCGATTCTGGTAATATTTCCATTTCCGATAATATTTTCCGATACGTACCATGTTTCCGTTTCCGGCAACATCTACGACTTGGATAATATTTATATTTCCGATACGATCCATATTTCCGTTTCCGGCAATATCATCGTTTCCAGAGTATTCATTTCTTGCCTGTGACGATCTCAGCTCCCACTGAAACCAAGATCCGTCGATTCCGAATATCCATAGATAGAGTATTTAATGCCATTAAATACTTGATCCGTTTACGTACTATTTGTGTGACCCTACGGGTTCAGTCAAGAGTAAGCTGTGGATTAATATCATTAATTCCACTTGAACTGAAGCGGCCTCTAGCTAGGCATTCAGCTCACTTGATCTCACTGAATTATTAACTTGTTAATTAATACTGAACCGCATTTATTAGACTTATCATAGAATGCATACTTGGACCAAGGGCATTATTTCCTTCAGTCTCCCACTTGTCCTTAGGGACAAGTGTGCATTTTCCTAATTCCTTTGTCGCTCGATGCTTGCTCTTGAACATAAGGTAAGAGTTGTCATCCTTATTATGTCCAGAGGTGTTCCTCGGTTTCAGAGTTCAACTGATCAAATAAACAGATAATCATAGCCTATGATTCATCCGAGCACGGCCATGCATTTCACAGTTTCTAGCTCTCCGAGTGGCCTTGTACAACTTTTAAGCATCTCATCCCGATTTATGGGAGGACAATCCCAATCTTGCGATCTTGAGATTAGACTTCGTTTGATAGGTGATTACCTGAGCGTTGCCTTTATAGCCTCCTTTTACGGTGCGACGGTTGGTCAACGTCAAAGCAACCAGTTCTCAAACAAGTAATCTCAAATCACTCAGGTATTGAGGATTTAGTGTCTAATAATTTAATGAAATTTACTTATGACAGACTTTCATCTCTTACAGTAAAGTTTCATAGGTCTTGTCCGATACTAGTCTTCCCAAAGTAAGTATCTATGCAAATGATTATGACATTGCCATGTCCACATAGTTCAAGAAACAGAACTACTAGTCATCTTGCATTCTAATCGTCTAACGTTTTCTATGCGTCCAATTTTATAGAAAACTTCGATTAGGGACCATTTTCAACCTTTGACATTCAAGTTCACTTGATAGACATTTCTTAGTCACAGGACTGGTCCTGACAGTCTATCTTGAATATATCGTCAAATTGAAGGGACTCATCATTTAATAAACCACAAATTAAATGGAAAAATGAATTCTTTTCATTTATTGTGAATGATTAACCAATAATGTTTTACAAAGATTTAAACTCTAAAACTTTAAAACATTAAACAGAGACATCAAAGCCATTCTCCAATATGCTTGATTCCCATAGCTGCAGTGTGCGAGTTGTGCTTCGCTTGCGGCAGAGGTTTAGTTAATGGATCTGATATGTTGTCATCAGTTCCAATTTTGCTTATCTCGACTTCTTTTCTTTCAACGAACTCTCGTAGAAGGTGAAATCTACGAAGTACATGCTTGACTCTCTGGTGGTGTCTAGGCTCTTTTGCCTGTGCAATAGCTCCGTTATTATCACAATACAGGGCTATTGGTCCTTTAATGGAGGGGACTACACCGAGTTCACCTATGAACTTCCTTAGCCATATAGCTTCCTTTGCTGCTTCATGTGCAGCAATGTACTCCGCTTCAGTTGTAGAATCCGCAATGGTGCTTTGCTTAGCACTTTTCCAGCTTACTGCTCCTCCGTTGAGGCAGAAGACAAACCCAGACTGTGATCTAAAATCATCTTTGTCGGTTTGGAAACTTGCGTCCGTATAGCCTTTAACAATTAATTCATCATCTCCACCATAGACCAGGAAGTCATCTTTGTGCCTTTTCAGGTACTTCAGAATATTCTTGGCAGCAGTCCAATGCGCCTCTCCTGGGTCTGACTGGTATCTGCTCGTAGCACTGAGTGCGTACGCAACATCCGGGCGTGTACATATCATAGCATACATTATTGAACCAATCAATGATGCATATGGAATCCCATTCATTCGTCTACGCTCATCAAGTGTTTTTGGGCACTGAGTCTTGCTTAGAGTCATTCCATGAGACATGGGTAGGTAGCCTCGCTTGGAGTCCGCCATCTTGAACCTATCAAGCACCTTATTGATATAAGTGCTTTGACTAAGTCCAATCATCCTTTTAGATCCATCTCTGTAAATCTTGATGCCCAATATGTACTGTGCTTCTCCTAGATCCTTCATCGAAAAACATTTCCCAAGCCAAATCTTGACAGAGTTCAACATAGGAATGTCATTTCCGATAAGTAATATGTCGTCGACATATAATACTAGGAAAGCAATTTTGCTCCCACTGACCTTCTTGTATACACAAGATTCGTCTGCGTTCTTGATGAAACCAAAGTCACTGACTGCTTCATCAAAACGTATATTCCAGCTCCTGGATGCCTGCTTCAATCCGTAGATTGACTTCTTTAGCTTGCATACCTTTTTAGCATTCTTTGGATCCTCAAAACCTTCAGGCTGTGTCATAAACACAGTTTCTGTTAAAACGCCGTTTAAGAAAGCAATTTTGACATCCATCTGCCATATTTCGTAATCGTAATATGCAGCGATTGCTAACATTATCCGAATAGACTTTAGCATTGCAACTGGTGAAAAGGTTTCATCGTAATCCACACCGTGGACTTTGCCTGTAACCTTTTGCAACCAATCTAGCTTTGAAAACTTCAAGTTTCCCATCCTTGTCCTTTTTCAGTTTGAAAACCCATTTGCTTCCAATGGCTTGATAGCCATCTGGCAAATCGACCAAATCCCATACTTGGTTTTCAGACATGGAGTCTAATTCAGATGCATGGCTTCTTGCCATTGCTTGGAGCTAGGGCTCGTCATAGCTTGTTTGTAAGTCGCAGGTTCATCATTTTTAAGTAATAGAACTTCATAGCTCTCGTTCGTCAAAATACCTAAGTACCTTTCCGGTTGAGATCTATATCTTTGCGATCTACGCGGGGTAACATTTCTAGATTGACCATGATTCTCACCAGATTCTTCTAAAGATCTCTGAGTTTCATCCTGAATGTCATCTTGAGCATTCTCTAGAGTTTGTTGTTCGACTCGAATTTCTTCGAGGTCTACTTTTCTCCCACTTGTCATTTTGGAAATGTGATCCTTCTCCAAAAAGACACCATCTCGAGCAACAAACACTTTGTTCTCAGATGTATTGTAGAAGTAATACCCCTTTGTTTCCTTTGGATAGCCCACAAGGATACATTTGTCAGATTTTGGATGAAGTTTGTCTGAAATTAATCGTTTGACGTATACTTCACATCCCCAAATCTTAAGAAAAGACACATTTGGAGGCTTTCCAAACCATAATTCGTATGGAGTCTTTTCGACAGCTTTAGACGGAGCTCTATTTATAGTGAGTGCAGCTGTATTTAGTGCATGTCCCCAAAATTCTAATGGAAGTTCGGCCTGACCCATCATTGACCTGACCATGTCTAGCAAGGTTCTATTCCTCCGTTCCGACACACCGTTCCATTGTGGTGTTCCAGGAGGAGTCAACTCTGATAGAATTCCACATTCTTTCAGATGGTCATCAAATTCATAGCTCAGATATTCACCGCCTCTATCAGACCGCAGTGCTTTAATCTTCTTGCCTAATTGATTCTCTACTTCACTCTGAAATTCCTTGAATTTGTCAAAGGATTCAGACTTATGCTTCATTAGGTAGACATAACCATACCTACTGAAGTCATCAGTGAAAGTGATAAAGTAGCTGAAACCACCTCTAGCATTTGTACTCATTGGTCCACATACATCTGTATGGATTAAACCCAGTAGTTCATTTGCTCTTTCTCCAACTTTAGAGAAAGGTTGCTTTGTCATTTTTCCAAGTTAACATGATTCGCATTTACCATAATCCTCTAAGTCAAATGGTTCTAGAATTCCTTCCTTTTGAAGACTTTCTAAGCGTTTCAAGTTTATATGGCCTAATCGACAATGCCACAGATAGGTGAGATCTGAATCATTCTTTTTGGCCTTTTTGGTATTTATGTTATATACTTGTTTGTCGTGATCTAATAAATAAAGTCCATTGACTAATCTAGCAGATCCATAAAACATCTCTTTAAAATAAAACGAACAACTATTGTCTTTTATTAAAAAGAAAAATCCCTTAGCATCTAAGCAAGAAACTGAAATGATGTTTTTAGTAAGACTTGGAACATGGAAACATTCTTCCAGTTCCAAAACTAGCCCGGAGGGCAACGACAAATAGTAAGTTCCTACAGCTAATGCAGCAATCCGTGCTCCATTTCCCACTCGTAGGTCGACTTCACCCTTGCTTAACTTTCTACTTCTTCTTAGTCCCTGTGGATTGGAACATAAGTGTGAGCCACAACCTGTATCTAATACCCAAGAAGTTGAATTAGCAAGTATACAGTCTATAACGAAAATACCTGAAGATGGAACGACTGTTCCGTTCTTCTGATCTTCCTTTAGCTTCAAGCAATCTCTCTTCCAATGCCCCTTCTTCTTGCAGTAGAAGCATTCGGATTCAGAAGTGGGTTGACTGACCTTCCTCTTTGCAGATTTGGCGCCAGTTTGCTTAGTTGGGCTGGCCTTGTTGCCACCTTTCTTAGCATTCCTTTTCTTTCCAGATTTCTTGAACTTGCCCCCACGCACCATAAGCACATCCTGCTTATCACTTTTGAGCGTCTTTTCAGCGGTCTTCAGCATACCGTGAAGCTCAGTGAGCGTTTTGTCCAGACTATTCATACTGTAGTTCAGTTTGAACTGGTCATACCCGCTATGAAGAGAATGGAGGATGGTGTCTATAGCCATTTCCTGAGAAAATTGCTGATCCAGCCGACTCATATTCTCAATGAGTCCAATCATTTTGAGAACATGTGGACTTACGGGCTCGCCTTTCTTAAGTTTGGTCTCAAGAATTTGCCTATGAGTCTCGAATCTTTCGACTCGAGCCAGATCTTGGAACATGTTCTTCAACTCACTGATGATTGTGAAAGCATCTGAGTTGATGAACGTTTTCTGCAGATCCGCACTCATGGTGGCGAGCATTAGACATTTCACATCCTTGTTGGCATCAATCCAACGATTGAGGGCTGCCTGAGTGACCCCGTCGCCTGCAGCTTCGGGCATCGCCTCATCTAGGACATACTCCTTTTCTTCCTGCATAAGAACTATTTGCAAGTTCCTTTGCCAGTCAAGGAAGTTTTTCCCGTTCAACTTCTCCTTTTCGAGAATTGATCGAATGTTGAATGAATTGTTGTTTGCCATATTAAAAACTACAATTGAAAAGAATAAACAAATAAATAACCATTCACAGTTTCTCTTAATAAACTTAAATTCTAGCATACATGCATAATTCAATGTTTATTAAGCATTTTATTCAAGTTATGTGTTCCGGCAGGTGTGAATAAAATGATTCCAAGATCCTAAAATCATTGAAGAACTAAGCACAGTTTGTCGACTTAATCCTAGAACATCTTAGGTAAGCAAAAGCCTTTTGCTAATAGTCTAGAAACTATTCTTGGTTGATAGGTACGTCTAAGAACTTATTAGGTAAACCTATCGATTTTGCCACGACATAAAAGGACTCCTTACTTATATTGTTGAGTTTCACCAAAACTAACATGTACTCACAATTATTTGTGTACCTTGCCCCTTTAGGACCAATAAGTAACACCTCGCTGAGCGAAAACTATTACTAGATTGATGTAAAGGATATCCAAGCAAGTGTATATTTTGGCATGGCACCTTTTAACTCAATTTTTTAAGTTTGGAACTTAAGGCTCTTACTATGTTGGTTAGATTTTAAGTGAACTAAAATCCTTAATCATGCAACATAATCAAGCTTTTGATCTCATGCATTTTAAGACATATTTAAAAGCAATAAATAACTTAAAACATGCATAAGATATTTGTGATCTAGTATGGCCCGACTTCATCTTTAAGCTTTAACTTCAAAGTCCGTCTTGAAAATCTCCGTGGGAGGCACCATTTTCTTCAAATAGGATAAGCTATAACTAATTACAACTATTTGATGGTACGCAGACCATATTTGAATTGAAAAATAACTTTGGTACTTCAGACCAATTACATTCAAATTAATGGTACGCAGACCATATTTTCTATCCTATTTGGGCCATACTAGTCACTTCATAACCTGCAAAACAGTACATATACAATATATACCATTCACCCATTCATTATCATGAATGGCCCACATAGCTGGTTAGTAAAACACATTATGCATCACGTAAACATTTGCAGCAATTAATCAAGGGCACCAATAATCTACCAATTATTCAGTCCTTATTAATTCTAATCAAGTTGTTTTAACCTTAAGGATTTGTAGACCTAATCAAGAGTTTATGACTAAAAAGCGCTCCCACTTAAACCAATAAATTCATATGCTTTACCAATTTTAAACATAAAAATGTTTTTCTAGTCTAACCGGAAACATACAAATTTAATTAAAATTTAAAGCTCATATAAATTTATAATTGAATCCAAAAAGTTTAATTTAATTTCAGTCGTTATTTAAATTAATTCATGATTTTAATTTTAGTAAAATAATTAGAATAAATAACATTTATTATAATTACAATATTCAAAATTAAAATCCAAGAAAATAATTTAAATTATTAATTTTAAAATTAATTAAAATTACGTGAACTGAAATTTTCAAATTAAACATTCAAAACGATCTAATCGTAACGCAAACACCCTATGCATTGCACGCCCATGGGCCGCTCGCACACAGCCATCGCTGGCCATGTGCGCGCAGCCCATGCGCTCGTCGCATAGCTGCTGCATTTCCATCGCAAGCCATCGCACGCTGCGCGCGCGCCAGCGCTCGTCGCACGCGAGCCATCGCTCGCAGTGCGCGCGAGCCATCGCTCGCTGTGCGCGCGACATCGCTCGCTGGGCGCGCGACATCGCTCACTGTGCGTGCGAGCCATCGCTCGCTGGGCGCGCGACATCGCTCGCTGGGCGCGCGACATCGCTCGCTGGGCGCGCGACATCGCTCGCTGTGCGTGCGAGCCATCGCTCGCTGGGCGCGCGACATCGCTCGCTGTGCGCGCGAGCAACGCTGGGCGCAGCGCTCGTGGCACGCGAGCTTGCGCTCGCTGCGCGCGAGGCTGCGCGCTCTTGCGCGAGGCAGTGCGCGTTGTGGCGCAGCTCGCTTGCTGCCCACACGCGACTGCCTTGGCTCGCCCTTCGCCCATGCCCATTCGTCCATTGCTCGTGGCCCACGACATAAGGCAGGGCTGCTGCCTTGTGCACGTGCACCATGCCTTGCTCATTGCATTCGTGCCGCACGGGCGACGAGCTCCCTTGCTCGTCGTCGCATGCCCGCACTATACAATACCCCTTAAGGGTAACACGAAGCGTCCATTGCTTTGTGCGTGCAAGTTATATGAACGAATCGCATAAAAAATTTAAAATTTATAAAATTAATGACAAATTAATAAATATTATTAATTTCATAATTTTAGGGCGGAAAATCGAAAATTTATTATCCAATTGATTTCCGATTGTTATGGATTCAAGTCTAGGTCATAAAAAATTTAAAATTTATCATAAATTTACAATTTTTATGGTGGTTTTTAATCATAGGTTTCTAATTAAATTATAATTAATTATGAAAATCAAATTAATTCTAAATTATTCTAATTTTCAACAAATTAATCATAATTACAAATTAGATTGCATAATTAACAAGGCTAGGCATTCAAACTTGTTAAACATATACAGTAGGTCAATCAAAAATTCAAGATTTATCAACAAGAATCGCAAATATTTAATTTAACAGCTTAAATTTACGAAATTTTGCATTCGAAAAACTAAAACCTTCGAAAAGTCATAGTTAGGCTTCGAATTTGAGAATTCTGGGTTCGGCAGAAAAATAATATTTTTGTCAACATTTTAGAATGCCTTTTACATGCGAAATTGACACAAAAATCACTCGATTTGGATGAGTAACGAAGAAACTGCCGAAAAACTGCGTACGTATAATTAAATAAACGCAATTTGCAATTAATTAACAATTACGAAAATTAATCACCCCTTTTAATTCTTGCAAATTTGTAATATTTAACCATGTTTATGCAATTTTAGATTATGAAAATAATAAGGGGCTCTGATACCACTGTTAGGTTATGATACATATGATATTACATAAATCATGCGGAAACAACCATTAACCCAGGATTACATATTATTTACACATAATCATATAGCATAATTTAGATGCATACTCTTTGTTGCGTGCCTTCCCTAGCTGCGCCCGAACCGAACAAGAACAAGTCTTTAGGACTCCAAGTGTCGTCCCTCCGTAGATAGTCCACAGCACGTCCGGATCCGCCTTAAGATTGACCAACTAGAATCGCCCTTAAGGTGCTAGAATTTTCGGCACTTTTGAGCAAGATGTGTGGCTGAATTTTTCTCTCAAAAACTCACTTTGAATACTTAGAAAACTCGTTATAAATTGTGAACCCAGGCCACATATTTATAGGGGTATGGAAAGGGAATTGGAATCCTATTCAGATACAAATTAATTAAACCTAGAATCCTACAAGAACTCTAATTTAATTAATTTATCAAATAGAATTAGGAATTTAATCATTAACCGAACTCTGCACGTTTTAGGAAACGTGCACGAACACAAACACTTACGCACACACACACGGCAGCCTCGATGGGCCGCCCATGCGTGCGTGCGAGCAGCAGCCCACGCAGCGAGGCCTGCGCGAGCCACAAGCCCACGCAAGCACCCGCGCGCGCTGCGCGCGCTGTGCGCGCTGCCACGGCCTGCTGGGCCTGGCCTTGCGCTGGGCCTGGCGTGGCTGTTTGTGTGGCGCGCTTGGCTTGCTGGGCGATGGCCTGGCTTCGTGCTGGGCCCTCGTCCGGCAGACCTCGTCCGATGCTTATTCGTACGATACGCTTCCGATTAAATTTCCGATTCCGGAATTCATTTCCGATACGAACAATATTTAACATTTCCGATTCCGGAATTTAATTTCCGTTTCGAACAAATATTTAATATTTCCGTTTCCGGAATTATTTTTCGATTCTGACAATATTTCCGTTTCCGGCAATATTTCCGATTCTGGTAATATTTCCATTTCCGATAATATTTTCCGATACGTACCATGTTTCCGTTTACGGCAACATCTACGACTTGGATAATATTTATATTTCCGATACGATCCATATTTCCGTTTCCGGCAATATCATCGTTTCCGGAGTATTCATTTCTTGCCTGTGACGATCTCAGCTCCCACTGAGACCAAGATCCGTCGATTCCGAATATCCATAGATAGAGTATTTAATGCCATTAAATACTTGATCCGTTTACGTACTATTTGTGTGACCCTACGGGTTCAGTCAAGAGTAAGCTGTGGATTAATATCATTAATTCCACTTGAACTGAAGCGGCCTCTAGCTAGGCATTCAGCTCACTTGATCTCACTGAATTATTAACTTGTTAATTAATACTGAACCGCATTTATTAGACTTATCATAGAATGCATACTTGGACCAAGGGCATTATTTCCTTCAATCTAGTCTTTCTTACTTCGATAGTGGTTCTACGCATTTTGCAATGAAGAGCCATCAAGTTAGGAGACATGTGATCCACCAAAGTTCAATGAAGAACTCATTAATATAAACAACTCTGTTTTATTGCTTCTTAGGCAATAAGTACTTTTACTTCAACTGTTTAGGTTGCTAGTGATGCTTTGTTTGGATTTACTTATCCAAGCAGTTCACAGACATGTGGAAGACTTTCCAGCTGTATCTTATAACATAGAAATTAATATTTTAATTTCCCACGCAACAACTCATGGTCTCCAACCCATGTTGCCATTTCAAAACACGATGCTCTATAGCTCGTCCTTATCAATGGTTATCTCCAAGGGAATCTTGCTTGATCCTTTGCCAGTGTTTATGCGTGTAGCATCAATATTTAGCATATCTTTATTTCCTTGAATCAAGAACTATTCCTATGTACCTTTTTAAGTACCATAAGTTTTTCTTGATCTCAATCTAGTTGATCTTTACTTAGATCAATAGAGATTGGTATATGTTCGTCATGCCTAAAGTCATACGATACGTTTTTGGCGATCCTCATATTATATCATACATGATAAATTCTTTTGCAGAATAATTCCCAATTGAATTCTATTCATGTAACTTTAGCTTATCTAGTTTCAGTAGATACTAAATTCAGCTAAATTCTTTGACATATAATATAGGTTAAGAATCTCATTTAGACTCTTTGATGTTTAACTTAGTAAATGCTTATACATAGTTCAAACATCCTTTACTTAGATTTATTCACATGGGTCAAATATCTCCAATGGAGACTTTCGTGTTTGATTTAGTAAATGCCATTACTTAATCCAAAACAATATCATAAGATCTTTGTAAATAGATCTTAATACCCAGTATGTACTAAGTTTCGCCATGGTCCATCATTGATGAATAATTTCAAATCTAAGTCATTAGCATTTGAATGTTATTTCACAATAGAGAGATATGTGTGTAATACACATAGGACCAATTAAGTTTAAAGTACTCCCACTAAACTTCTTATATATCTATAAGAATCATGTATATTTTATGAAACTAAAATACTTATTAGCTTCATTAAAATATAATTCCAATTCCCAATTGCTTGCTTAAATCTGTACTTAGATTTTATAAGCTAGCTTTCTCTTTCAAGCATTTATTTGGATCCACAAATCCTATGACATACCATGTACATAGTTTATTCCAACATTTGATTGAGGAATACGTTTTGTCATCCAATTGCTATATGTACCAATATGCAATCATTGCTTGAATTATAGACTTGAGCATTACGATTATGCATGAGGTTTCAACACAATTCACACCATGAATTTGCTTGTAACCTTTAGCAACTAATCTAGCTTTGTGTGTGAACACAATTCCATGTTTGATGGTTTTTATCCTTAAAACAAACTTGCAACCAATAGGTGTGAAACTATTCTTGCAAATTAACAAAATTTCAATTTTGTCATCAAAACATTGAGTATGTTTTATGGCCTTTAACCAATTAAACATATAGTCTATATATGGCCTCTAACCATTTTAGGGAATCTATATTTCGTCATAGCTTTCTTACAAGTCACAAACTCATTAATCTATATGATAATAGTTTGACTGCAAGTTGTAGGTTTCTTTACTATTTAATAGAAGAATCTCATAGTTTCATTGACCTGATCTCTATGTTTCTTCACTATCTAATAGAAGAATCTCATAGTTTCAGTGACTTGAATTCTATGCCTCCTTGGGTATAGAACATCAAACAATAGAATATCAACAGGCACTTTGAGAGTCCTTTGAATATTCTATTCTCTTTGAATCACTTGTAAAGTCTTCTAAGAGATGTCTATTCTTTAAAGCCACTTCTAAAGTCCTTAAAGAATAAGTTCGGATTTTCTGAAGCACTTCGAAAAGCCTCCGGAATGTCCGTTTATGTTTGTTGTTCGCCTCGAAGACTTTCGAGGTCTATTTTCTCCCACTTGTCATTTTGGAAACGAATCTCCAAAAGGACATTATTTCGAGCAAACAAACATTATGTTCTCAAAAATTCGTGGTAGAAACAATACCCTTGTGTCTCATTTGAATAAATCACAATGAAACATATATCTATACTTGGGCCTTAGTTTGTTGAATAACAAACACTAAGCTCCCACTGAGTTTAGGAACTCTTTAGATATATTATGAAAAGATATTCTGAAATTACTTTTCAATAGCTTTGACGAATTTGGTTTAGTTTGGTGGTAGATGAGCATTTTGTTTTAGAAATTATTGGAAAAGTCTTTATGATTCATCATTGATCGAATCAAGTATTAATTGATTTCGATCATTCCAACGTAGATATGCCATATCTTATGGAGCTAGATTGTGAAATTACAACACACAATCATTGATGATCATATTTGGTCTCAAGTAATCATCAACATGATCTAACCTAGATCTTTATGATTTCTTGCTAAGTGGATTTTATACTTCTGAATCTTTGAACTAGCCAAACAGATTCAACTTATATCACATTTGAGTAAATAAACCTATATTCACTCAAATCTATGTGAAATAATAAAGTCATAAAATCTTTCTTTAGCTTTGAACTCTATTGTCTAGGCGTTCTAACAATAGTTCATATCTTTTGTTACTTTCAACAAGTAAGACTAGTCGTCTTAAATTGATCTAGAAATCAATGAACTTTCAAAAGTCCATCAAAATAGAGCTTTTGAAGTTTAACTTATTGATATGGTCTAAGCAACAATGCCAAAGATTAGTGGAACTCAAATCAAGGGGTTGATTTGAACCTAGTAAAGTTCTTTAAAGAGTTGTTTGTTTTAATCAAGCATATTGACTCAACCTGTAATTGACCATTTCATTCAAATAAACAAACATTGTTTTTGTTTTTCTTGAATGTGAGTCTTTCTGTGTTTGAAAACAGAAATTTAGGTATGTTGATTATTGAAGGAAATAATGCCCTTGGTCCAAGTATGCATTCTATGTTAAGTCTAATAAATGCGGTTCAGTATTAATTAACAAGTTAATAATTCAGTGAGATCAAGTGAGCTGAATGCCTAGCTAGAGGCCGCTTCAGTTCAAGTGGAATTAATGATATTAATCCACAGCTTACTCTTGACTGAACCCGTAGGGTCACACAAATAGTACGTAAACGGATCAAGTATTTAATGGCATTAAATACTCCATCTATGGATATTCGGAATCGGCGGATCTTGGTTTCAGTGGGAGCTGAGATCGTCACAGGCAAGAAATGAATACTCCGGAAACGATGATATTGCCGGAAACGGAAATATGGATCGTATCGGAAATATAAATATTATCCAAGTCGTAGATGTTGCCGGAAACGGAAACATGGTACGTATCGGGAAATATTATCGGAAATGGAAATATTGCTGGAATCGGAAATATTGCCGGAAACGGAAATATTGTCAGAATCGGAAATATTATCGGAATCGGAAAATAATTCCGGAAACGGAAATATTAAATATTTGTTCGAAACGGAAATTAATTCCGGAATCGAAAATATTAAATATTGTTCGTATCGGAAATATATTCCGGAATCGGGAATTTAATCGGAAGCATATCGTACGAATAAGCATCGGACGAGGCCTGCCGGACGAGGGCCCAGCACGAAGCCAGGCCATCGCCCAGCAAGCCAAGCGCGCCACACGAACAGCCAAGGCCACGCCAGGCCCAGCGCAAGGCCAAGCCCAGCAGGCCGTGGCAGCGCGCACAGCGCGCGCAGCGCGCGCAGCTGCGAGCAGTGGGCTGCGAGCATTGCTGCAGCTCGCGTGGGCTTGTAGCTCGCGTGGGCCGTGCGGCCGTGTGGGCTGTGCGCGGGCATGGCCTGCACGCTTGCGGGTCATGCTCGCGTAAGTGTTTGTGTTCGCATACGAAACCTAAAACGTGCAGAATTCGTTTAATGATTAAATTCCTAATTCTATTTGATAAATTAATTAAATAAGAGTTTTATTATAATTCTAATTTAATTAATTCGTATCCTAATAGGATTCCAATTCTCTTTCCATACCCCTATAAATATGTGGCCTGGGTTCACAATTTATAACGAGTTATTCAAGTATTCAAAGTGAGTTTTTGAGAGAAAAATTCAGTCACACATCTTGCTCAAAAGTGCCGAAAATTTATAGTACCTTAGGGGCGATTCTAGTTGGTCAATCTTAAGGCGGATCCGGACGTGCTGTGGACTATCTACGGAGGGACGACACTTGGAGTCCTAAAGACTTGTTCTTGTTCGGTTCGGGCGCAGCTAGGGAAGGCACGCAACAAAGAGTATGCATCTAAACTATGCTAAATGATTATGTGCAACAAACAGTGGTATCACGAGCCTCTTATTATTTTCATAATCTAAATTGCATGAACATGGTTAAATATTACAAATTTGCAAGAATTAAAAGGGGTGATTAATTTTCGTAATTGTTAATTAATTGCAAATTGCGTTTATTTAATTATACGTACGCAGTTTTTCGGCAGTTTCTTCGTTACTCATCCAAATCGAGTGATTTTTGTGTCAATTCCGCATGTAAAAGGCATTCTAAAATTTTGACAAAAATGGTTTTGTTCTGCCAAACCCAGAATTCTCAAATTCGAAGCCTAACTATGACTTTTCGAAGGTTTTAGTTTTTCGAATGCAAAATTTCGTAAATTTAAGATGTTAAACTAAATATTTGAGATTCTTGTTGATAAATCTTGAATTTTTGATTGACCTACTGTATATGTTTAACAAGTTTGAATGCCTAGCCTTGTTAATTATGCAATCTAATTTGTAATTATGATTAATTAGTTGAAAATTAGAATAATTTAGAATTAATTTGATTTTCATAATTAATTATAATTTAATTAGAAACCTATGATTAAAAACCACCATAAAAATTTTAAATTTTTATGACCTAGGCTTGAATCCATGATAATCGGAAATCAATTGAATAATAAATTTTCGATTTTTCGCCCTAAAATTATGAAATTAATATTAATTTATTAATTTGTCATTAATTTTAAATATAAATTTTAAATTTTTATGCGATTCGTTCATATAACTTGCACGCACAAAGCAATGGACGCTTCGTGTTACCCTTAAGGGGTGTTGTATAGTGCGGGCATGCGACGACGAGCAAGGGAGCTCATCGCCCGTGCGGCACGAATGCAATGAGCAAGGGCATGGTGCACGAGCACAAGGCAGCAGCCCTGCCTTGTGTCGTGGGCCACGAGCTATGGACGAATGGGCATGGGCGAAGGCAAGGCACGACAGTCGCGTGTGGGCAGCAAGCGAGCTGCGCCACAACGCGCACTGCCTCGCGCAAGCGCGCGCAGCCTCGCGCGCAGCGAGCGCAAGCTCGCGTGCCACGAGCGTTGCGCCCAGCGTCGATCGCGCACAGCGAGCGATGGCTCGCATGCATCGCGGGCTGGAGCGCGCGCAGCAAGCGCTGGCGAGCGCGCACAGCGAGCGATGGCTCGCGTGCATCGAGCGCTGGCGCGCGCGCAGCGAGCACCAACTTGTGCGATGGCTTGCGATGGGTAGATGCAGCAGCTATGCGACGAGCGCATGGGCTGCGCGCACATGGCCAGCGATGGCTGTGTGCGTGTGGCCCATGGGCGTGCGATGCGTAGGGTGTTTGCATTACGATCGTTTTGAATGTTTAATTTGAAATTTTCAGTTTACGTAATTTTAATTAATTTTAAAAATTAATAATTTAAATTATTTTCTTGGATTTTAATTTTGAATATTGTAATTATAATAAATTTTATTTATTCTAATTATTTTACTAAAATTAAAATCATGAATTAATTTAAATACGACTGAAATCAAATTAAAATTTTTGGATTCAATTATAAATTTATATGGGCTTTAAATTTTAATTAAATTTGTATGTTTCCGTTAGACTTGAAATACATTTTTATGTTTAAAATTAGTAAAGCATATGAATTTATTGGTTTAAGTGGGAGCGCTTTTTAGTCATAAACTCTTGATTAGGTCTACGAATCCTTAAGGTTAAAACAACTTGATTAGAATTAATAAGGACTGAATAATTGGTAGATTATTGGTGCCCTTGATTAATTGCTGCAAATGTTTACGTGATGCATAATGTGTTTTACTAACCAGCTATGTGGGCCATTCATGATAATGAATGGGTGAATGGTATATATTGTATATGTACTGTTTTGCAGGTTATGAAGTGACTAGTATGGCCCAAATAGGATAGAAAATATGGTCTGCGTACCATTAATTTGAATGTAATTGGTCTAAAGTACCAAAGTTGTTTTTCAATTCAAATATGGTCTTCGTACCATCAAATAGTTGTAATTAGTTTTAATTATAGCTTATCATATTTGAAGAAAATGGTGCCTCCCACGGAGATTTTCAAGACGGACTTTGAAGTCAAAGCTTCAAGATGAAGTCGGGCCATACTAGATCACATTTATCTTATGCATGCTTTAAGTTATTTATTGCTTTAAATATGTCTTAATTATGCATAAGATTGTGGCTTGATTATGTTGCATGATTAAGGATTTTAGTTCACTTAAAATCTAACCAACATAGTAAGAGCCTTAAGTTCCAAACTTAAAAATTGAGTTAAAAGGTGCCATGCCAAAATATACACTTGCTTGGATATCCTTTACATCAATCTAGTAATAGTTTTCGCTCAGCGAGGTGTTACTTATTGGTCCTAAAGGGGCAAGGTACACAAATAATTGTGACTACATGTTAGTTTTGGTGAAACTCAACGATATAAGTAAGGAGTCCTTTTATGTCGTGGCAAAATCGATAGGTTTACCTAATAAGTTCTTAGACGTACCTATCAACCAAGAATAGTTTCTAGACTATTAGCAAAAGGCTTTTGCTTACCTAAGATGTTTTAGGATTAAGTCGACAAACTGTGCTTAGTTCTTCAATGATTTTAGGATCTTGGAATCATTTTATTCACACCTGCCGGAACACATAACTTGAATAAAATTCTTAATAAACATTGAATTATGCATGTATGCTAGAATTTAAGTTTATTAAGAGAAACTGTGAATGGTTATTTATTTGTTTATTCTTTTCAATTGTAGTTTTTAATATGGCAAACAACAATTCATTCAACATCCGATCAATTCTCGAAAAGGAGAAGTTGAACGGGAAAAACTTCCTTGACTGGCAAAGGAACTTGCAAATAGTTCTTATGCAGGAAGAAAAGGAGTATGTCCTAGATGAGGCGATGCCCGAAGCCGCAGGCGACGGGGTCACTCAGGCAGCCCTCAATCGTTGGATTGATGCCAACAAGGATGTGAAATGTCTAATGCTCGCCACCATGAGTGCGGATCTGCAGAAAACGTTCATCAACTCAGATGCTTTCACAATCATCAGTGAGTTGAAGAACATGTTCCAAGATCTGGCTCGAGTCGAAAGATTCGAGACTCATAGGCAAATTCTTGAGACCAAGCTTAAGAAAGGCGAGCCCGTAAGTCCACATGTTCTCAAAATGATTGGACTCATTGAGAATATGAGTCGGCTGGATCAGCAATTTTCTCAGGAAATGGCTATAGACACCATCCTCCATTCTCTTCATAGCGGGTATGATCAGTTCAAACTGAACTACAGTATGAATAGTCTGGACAAAACGCTCACTGAGCTTCACGGTATGCTGAAGACCGCTGAAAAGACGCTCAAAAGTGATAAGCAGGATGTGCTTATGGTGCGTGGGGGCAAGTTCAAGAAATCTGGAAAGAAGAGGAATGCTAAGAAAGGTGGCAACAAGGCCAGCCCAACTAAGCAAACTGGCGCCAAATCTGTAAAGAGGAAGGTCAGTCAACCCACTTCTGAATCCGAATGCTTCTACTGCAAGAAGAAGGGGCATTGGAAGAGAGATTGCTTGAAGCTAAAGGAAGATCAGAAGAACGGAACAGTCGTTCCATCTTTAGGTATTTTCGTTATAGACTGTATACTTGCTAATTCAACTTCTTGGGTATTAGATACAGGTTGTGGCTCACACTTATGTTCCAATCCACAGGGACTAAGAAGAAGTAGAAAGTTAAGCAAGGGTGAAGTCGACCTACGAGTGGGAAATGGAGCACGGATTGCTGCATTAGCTGTAGGAACTTACTTTTTGTCGTTGCCCTCCGGGCTAGTTTTGGAACTGGAAGAATGTTTCCATGTTCCAAGTCTTACTAAAAACATCATTTCAGTTTCTTGCTTAGATGCTAAGGGATTTTCCTTTTTAATAAAAGACAATAGTTGTTCGTTTTATTTTAAAGAGATGTTTTATGGATCTGCTAGATTAGTCAATGGACTTTATTTATTAGATCACGACAAACAAGTATATAACATAAATACCAAAAAGGCCAAAAGGAATGATTCAGATCTCACCTATCTGTGGCATTGTCGATTATGCCATATAAACTTGAAACGCTTAGAAAGACTTCAAAAGGAAGGAATTCTAGAACCATTTGACTTAGAGGATTATGGTAAATGCGAATCATGTTTACTTAGCAAAATGACAAAGCAACCTTTCTCTAAAGTTGGAGAAAGAGCAAATGAACTATTGGGTTTAATCCATACAGATGTATGTGGACCAATGAGTACAAATGCTAGAGGTGGTTTCAGCTACTTTATCACTTTCACTGATGACTTCAGTAGATATGGTTATGTCTACCTAATGAAGCATAAGTCTGAATCCTTTGACAAATTCAAGGAATTTCAGAGTGAAGTAGAGAATCAATTAGGCAAGAAGATTAAGGCACTGCGGTCTGATAGAGGCGGTGAATATCTGAGCTATGAATTTGATGACCATCTGAAAGAATGTGGAATTCTATCAGAATTGACTCCTCCTGGAACACCACAATGGAACGGTGTGTCGGAACGGAGGAACAGAACCTTGCTAGACATGGTCAGGTCAATGATGGGTCAGGCCGAACTTCCATTAGAATTTTGGGGACATGCACTAAATACAGCTGCACTCACTATAAATAGAGCTCCGTCTAAAGCCGTCGAAAAGACTCCATACGAATTATGGTTTGGAAAGCCTCCAAATGTGTCTTTTCTTAAGATTTGGGGATGTGAAGTATACGTCAAACGATTAATTTCAGACAAACTTCATCCAAAATCTGACAAATGTATCCTTGTGGGCTATCCAAAGGAAACAAAGGGGTATTACTTCTACAATACATCTGAGAACAAGGTGTTTGTTGCTCGAGATGGTGTCTTTTTGGAGAAAGATCACATTTCCAAAATGACAAGTGGGAGAAAAGTAGACCTCGAAGAAATTCGAGTCGAACAACAAACTCTAGAGAATGCTCAAGATGACATTCAGGATGAAACTCAGAGATCTTTAGAAGAATCTGGTGAGAATCATGGTCAATCTAGAAATGTTACCCCGCGTAGATCGCAAAGATATAGATCTCAACCGGAAAGGTACTTAGGTATTTTGACGAACGAGAGCTATGACGTTCTATTACTTGAAAGTGATGAACCTGCGACTTACAAACAAGCTATTACGAGCCCTAGCTCCAAGCAGTGGCAAGAAGCCATGCAATCTGAATTAGACTCCATGTCTGAAAACCAAGTATGGGATTTGGTCGATTTTCCAGATGGCTACCAAGCCATTGGAAGCAAATGGGTTTTCAAACTGAAAAAGGACAAGGATGGGAAACTTGAAGTTTTCAAAGCTAGATTGGTTGCAAAAGGTTACAGGCAAGTCCACGGTGTGGATTACGATGAAACCTTTTCACCAGTTGCAATGCTAAAGTCTATTCGGATAATGTTAGCAATCGCTGCATATTACGATTACGAAATATGGCAGATGGATGTCAAAACTGCTTTCTTAAACGGCGTTTTAACAGAAACTATGTTTATGACACAGCCTGAAGGTTTTGAGGATCCAAAGAATGCTAAAAAGGTATGCAAGCTAAAGAAGTCAATCTACGGATTGAAGCAGGCATCCAGGAGCTGGAATATACGTTTTGATGAAGCAGTCAGTGACTTTGGTTTCATCAAGAACGCGGACGAATCTTGTGTATACAAGAAGGTCAGTGGGAGCAAAATTGATTTCCTAGTATTATATGTCGACGACATATTACTTATCGGATATGACATTCCTATGTTGAACTCTGTCAAGATTTGGCTTGGGAAATGCTTTTCGATGAAAGATCTAGGAGAAGCACAGTACATATTGGGCATCAAGATTTACAGAGATAGATCTAAAAAGATGATTGGACTTAGTCAAAGCACTTATATCAATAAGGTGCTTGATAGGTTCAAGATGGCGGACTCCAAGCGAGGCTACCTACCCATGTCTCATGGAATGACTCTAAGCAAGACTCAGTGCCCAAAAACACTTGATGAGCGTAGACGAATGAATGGGATTCCATATGCATCATTGATTGGTTCAATAATGTATGCTATGATATGTACACGCCCGGATATTGCGTACGCACTCAGTGCTACGAGCAGATACCAGTCAGACCCAGGAGAGGCGCATTGGACTGCTGCCAAGAACATTCTGAAGTACCTGAAAAGGCACAAAGATGACTTCCTGGTCTATGGTGGAGATGATGAATTAATTGTTAAAGGCTATACGGACGCAAGTTTCCAAACCGACAAAGATGATTTCAGATCACAGTCTGGGTTTGTCTTCTGCCTCAACGGAGGAGCAGTAAGCTGGAAAAGTGCTAAGCAAAGCACCATTGCGGATTCTACAACTGAAGCGGAGTATATTGCTGCACATGAAGCAGCAAAGGAAGCTATATGGCTAAGGAAGTTCATAGGTGAACTCGGTGTAGTCCCCTCCATTAAAGGACCAATAGCCCTGTATTGTGATAATAACGGAGCTATTGCACAGGCAAAGGAGCCTAGACACCACCAGAGAGTCAAGCATGTACTTCGTAGATTTCACCTTCTACGAGAGTTCGTTGAAAGAAAAGAAGTCGAGATAAGCAAAATTGGTACTGATGACAACATATCAGATCCATTAACTAAACCTCTGCCGCAGGCGAAGCACAACTCGCACACTGCAGCTATGGGAATCAAGCATATTGGAGAATGGCTTTGATGTCTCTGTTTAATGTTTTAAAGTTTTAGAGTTTAAATCTTTGTAAAACATTATTGGTTAATCATTCACAATAAATGAAAAGAATTCATTTTTCCATTTAATTTGTGGTTTATTAAATGATGAGTCCCTTCAATTTGACGATATATTCAAGATAGACTGTCAGGACCAGTCCTGTGACTAAGAAATGTCTATCAAGTGAACTTGAATGTCAAAGGTTGAAAATGGTCCCTAGTCAGAGTTTTCTATAAAATTGGACGCATAGAAAACGTTAGACGATTAGAATGCAAGATGACTAGTAGTTATGTTTCTTGAACTATGTGGACATGGCAATGTCATAATCATTTGCATAGATACTTACTTTGGGAAGACTAGTATCGGACAAGACCTATGAAACTTTACTGTAAGAGATGAAAATCTGTCATAAGTAAATTTCATTAAAATTATTAGACACTAAATCCTCAATACCTGAGTGATTTGAGATTACTTGTTTGAGAACTGGTTGCTTTGACGTTGACCAACCGTCGCACCGTAAAAGGAGGCTATAAAGGCAACGCTCAGGTAATCACCTATCAAACGAAGTCTAATCTCAAGATCACAAGATTGGGATTGTCCTCCCATAAATCGGGATGAGATGCTTAAAAGTTGTACAAGGCCACTCGGAGAGCTAGAAACTGTGAAATGCATGGCCGTGCTCGGATGAATCATAGGCTATGATTATCTGTTTATTTGATCAGTTGAACTCTGAAACCGAGGAACACCTCTGGACATAATAAGGATGACAACTCTTACCTTATGTTCAAGAGCAAGCATCGAGCGACAAAGGAATTAGGAAATGCACACTTGTCCCTAAGGACAAGTGGGAGACTGAAGGAAATAATGCCCTTGGTCCAAGTATGCATTCTATGTTAAGTCTAATAAATGCGGTTCAATATTAATTAACAAGTTAATAATTCAGTGAGATCAAGTGAGCTGAATGCCTAGCTAGAGGCCGCTTCAGTTCAAGTGGAATTAATGATATTAATCCACAGCTTACTCTTGACTGAACCCGTAGGGTCACACAAATAGTACGTAAACGGATCAAGTATTTAATGGCATTAAATACTCCATCTATGGATATTCGGAATCGACGGATCTTGGTTTCAGTGGGAGCTGAGATCGTCACAGGCAAGAAATGAATACTCCGGAAACGATGATATTGCCGGAAACGGAAATATGGATCGTATCGGAAATATAAATATTATCCAAGTCGTAGATGTTGCCGGAAACGGAAACATGGTACGTATCGGGAAATATTATCGGAAATGGAAATATTGCCGGAATCGGAAATATTGCCGGAAACGGAAATATTGTCAGAATCGGAAATATTATCGGAATCGGAAAATAATTCCGGAAACGGAAATATTAAATATTTGTTCGAAACGGAAATTAATTCCGGAATCGAAAATATTAAATATTGTTCGTATCGGAAATATATTCCGGAATCGGGAATTTAATCGGAAGCATATCGTACGAATAAGCATCGGACGAGGCCTGCCGGACGAGGGCCCAGCACGAAGCCAGGCCATCGCCCAGCAAGCCAAGCGCGCCACACGAACAGCCAAGGCCACGCCAGGCCCAGCGCAAGGCCAGGCCCAGCAGGCCGTGGCAGCGCGCGCAGCGCGCGCAGCTGCGAGCAGTGGGCTGCGAGCATTGCTACAGCTCGCGTGGGCTTGTAGCTCGCGTGGGCCGTGCGGCCGTGTGGGCTGTGCGCGGGCATGGCCTGCACGCTTGCGGGTCATGCTCGCGTAAGTGTTTGTGTTCGCATACGAAACCTAAAACGTGCAGAATTCGTTTAATGATTAAATTCCTAATTCTATTTGATAAATTAATTAAATAAGAGTTTTATTATAATTCTAATTTAATTAATTCGTATCCTAATAGGATTCCAATTCTCTTTCCATACCCCTATAAATATGTGGCCTGGGTTCACAATTTATAACGAGTTATTCAAGTATTCAAAGTGAGTTTTTGAGAGAAAAATTCAGTCACACATCTTGCTCAAAAGTGCCGAAAATTTATAGTACCTTAGGGGCGATTCTAGTTGGTCAATCTTAAGGCGGATCCAGACGTGCTGTGGACTATCTACGGAGGGACGACACTTGGAGTCCTAAAGACTTGTTCTTGTTCGGTTCGGGCGCAGCTAGGGAAGGCACGCAACAAAGAGTATGCATCTAAACTATGCTAAATGATTATGTGTAAATAATATGTATTCCTGGCTTAATGGTTGTTTCCGCATGATTTATGAATTGTCATATGTATCATAACCTAACAATTATGGAAGAAAATAGCCATTAAGTTCCAGCCTTTGAAAGGACTTAAAACAAACTAGATGACCCTACAACTAATGTAGCATTGCCATGCTTCATTTCCCACTTGTAGGTCATTAGTGTATCCTAGCTTCCAGTGTTTGAGTTATTACCGAAGTAAGAACCTCAAGCGGTATATGATACCAAGGAAGTTTGATTGCTAGGTTACTTCTCTTTAAACATAAACTTATAGGTAGAAACGGAATCGTAAATTCCTTTCATATGAAGTTTGATTGCTAGGTCACTTCTCTTTAAACATTCCTATTTCTTGTACCCTTTCTTATAGTCTTAAGAATTGAATTCTTTAGTGTTGACTTTTATACTTTGTTAGACATGTCCAATGTTACCAACAAGGTTCTTTACCATTTTAATTTATGTTGAATATTTTGTTTCAACTAGATGATCTTACCAGAAGCTTCTAAAGTTCTCTAAGTATCGATCTATTCGAATGTCTAGGAACTAGACTCATTCGAGAATTAAATGGACAAAGATATTAGGTTGTTAACCATTGGTAAAGCTGAGCGTTTAAACTCAATGCTTTATGATCTCAAAACTACATTGTATTTTGAATTCACAAGCACCAATCGGTTCGCCATTCGACTTTGATACTCGAAAACAACCATAAAAGTCGCTAAAAGAAACGTACATTTTAAATCGCTCATTCTCTCTCATTTCCGTGAATCGTTCTTGGATTCACTACCAATCGAGGAAATTTACTGTTACCTTTCTAAAAGGATTTATTGCAGTGCAAGATATTTAATTATAAACAATAATTAAAACATACATTGAAGCATGCAAAGTCTAAACATTTATCATGAATAATAACTTGAAAATGAAAGCAATCATGCAATTTAAACAAGTCATTAGCATTTTATTCGAATTATGTGTTCCGGCAGGTGTGAATAAAATGATTCCAAGACCCTAAAATCATTGAAGAACTAAGCACAGTTTATCGACTTAATCCTAAAATATCTTAGGTAAGCAAAAGCCTTTTGCTAATAGTCTAGAAACTATTCTTGGTTGATAGGTACGTCTAAGAACTTATTAGGTAAACCTATCGATTTTGCCACGACATAAAAGGACTCCTTACTTATATCGTTGAGTTTCACCAAAACTAACATGTACTCACAATTATTTGTGTACCTTGCCCCTTTAGGACCAATAAGTAACACCTCGCTGAGCGAAAACTATTACTAGATTGATGTAAAGGATATCCAAGCAAGTGTATATTTTGGCATGGCACCTTTTAATTCAATTTTTAAGTTTGGAACTTAAGGCTCTTACTATGTTGGTTAGATTTTAAGTGAACTAAAATCCTTAATCGTGCAACATAATCAAGCTTTTGATCTCATGCATTTTAAGACATATTTAAAAGCAATAAATAACTTAAAACATGCATAAGATAAATGTGATCTAGTATGGCCCGACTTCATCTTGAAGCTTTAACTTCAAAGTCCGTCTTGAAAATCTCCGTGGGAGGCACCATTTTCTTCAAATAGGATAAGCTATAATTAAAACTAATTACAACTATTTGATGGTACGCAGACCATATTTGAATTGAAAAACAACTTTGGTACTTTAGACCAATTACATTCAAATTAATGGTACGCAGACCATATTTTCTATCCTATTTGGGCCATACTAGTCACTTCATAACCTGCAAAACAGTACATATACAATATATACCATTCACCCATTCATTATCATGAATGGCCCACATAGCTGGTTAGTAAAACACATTATGCATCAAGTAAACATTTGCAGTATTTAATCAAGGGCACCAATAATCTACCAATTATTCAGTCCTTATTAATTCTAATCAAGTTGTTTTAACCTTAAGGATTTGTAGACCTAATCAAGAGTTTATGACTAAAAAGGGCTCCCACTCAAACCAATAAATTCATATGCTTTACTAATTTTAAACATAAAAATGTATTTCTAGTCTAACCGGAAACATACAAATTTAATTAAAATTTAAAGCTCATATAAATTTATAATTGAATCCAAAAGTTTAATTTAATTTTAGTCGTATTTAAATTAATTCATGATTTTAATTTTAGTAAAATAATTAGAATAAATAAAATTTATTATAATTACAATATTCAAAATTAAAATACAAGAAAATAATTTAAATTATTAATTTTAAAATTAATTAAAATTACGTAAACTGAAAATTTTAAATTAAAATTTCAAAACGAATTAATCGCAACGCAAACACCCTACGCATCGCACGCCCATGGGCCACACGCACACAGCCATTGCTGGCCATGTGCGCGCAGCCCATGCGCTGCGTTGCATAGCTGCTGCTGCTATCCTTCGCAAGGCTCCACGCGAGCTTGTGCTCGCTGCGCGCGCGCCAGCGCTCGATGCACGCGAGCCATCGCTCGCTGCATTCGCTCGCCAGCGCTCGCTGTGCGCGCTCGCCAGCGCTCGCTTGATGCGAGCCAGCGCTCGCTGCGCGCGCTCGCCAGCGCTCGCTTTGTGCGAGCCTGCGCTTGCTGCGCGAGGCATCGACGTTCGGCACAACACTCGTGGTACGCGAGCTTGCGCTCGCTGCGCGCGAGGCTGCGCGCGCTTGTGCGAGGCAGTGCGTGTTGTGGCGCAGCTCGCTTGCTGCCCACACGCGACTGCCGTGCCTTGCCTTCGCCCATGCCCATTCGTCCATTGCTCATAGCCCACGACACAAGGCAGGGCTGCTGCCTTGTGTTCGTGCACCATGGCCTTGCTCATTGCATTCGTGCCGCATGGGCGACGAGCTCCCTTGCTCGTCGTCACATGCCCGCACTATACAACACCCCTTAAGGGTAACACGTAGCGTCCATTGCTTTGTGCGTGCAAGTTATATGAACGAATCGCATAAAATTTAAAAAATTTATATTTAAAATTAATGACAAATTAATAAATAATATTAATTTCATAATTTTAGGGCGAAAAATCGAAAATTTATTATTCAATTGATTTCCGATTAACATGGATTCAAGCCTAGGTCATAAAAATTTAAAATTTATCATAAATTTACAATTTTTATGGTGGTTTTTAATCATAGGTATCTAATTAAATTATAATTAATTATGAAAATCAAATTAATTCTAAATTATTCTAATTTTCAACAAATTAATCATAATTACAAATTAGATTGCATAATTAACAAGGCTAGGCATTCAAACTTGTTAAACATATACAGTAGGTCAATCAAAAATTCAAGATTTATCAACAAGAATCGCAAATATTTAATTTAACATCTTAAATTTACGAAATTTTGCATTCGAAAAACTAAAACCTTCTAAAAGTCATAGTTAGGCTTCGAATTTGAGAATTCTGGGTTCGGCAGAAAATTACTTTTTTTGTCAAAATTTTAGAATGCCTTTTACATGCGGAATTGACACAAAAATCACTCGATTTGGATGAGTAACGAAGAAACTGCCGAAAAACTGCGTACGTATAATTAAATAAACGCAATTTGCAATTAATTAACAATTACGAAAATTAATCACCCCTTTTAATTCTTGCAAATTTGTAATATTTAACCATGTTCATGCAATTTAGATTATGAAAATAATAAGAGGCTCGTGATACCACTGTTAGGTTATGATACATATGACAATTCATAAATCATGCGGAAACAACCATTAAGCCAGGAATACATATTATTTACACATAATCATTTAGCACAGTTTAGATGCATACTCTTTGTTGCGTGCCTTCCCTAGCTGCGCCCGAACCTAACAAGAACAAGTCTTTAGGACTCCAAGTGTCGTCCCTCCGAAGATAGTCCACAGCACGTCCGGATCCGCCTTAAGATTGACCAACTAGAATCGCCCTTAAGGTACTATTAATTTTCGGCACTTTTAGGCAAATGTGTGACTGAATTTTTTTTCTCAAAAACTCACTTTGAATACTTGAAAACACGTTGTCAATATGTGACCCTAGGCACTTATTTATAGAGTTTACGGAAAGGAATTATAATCCTATTAGAATACAAATCTATTTAATTACAACCCAACTAGGATTCTAATTAAACAAAGTTTATCTATTAGGATTAGATTTAATCATATTATGAATCCCGGTAGCCTTAGGATTCCGAGTAACACACACGAGTGGCGCACAAGCACCGCACGCCCGCACGCAGGCCTTGCGGCCCACGCCGAGCGCACAGCGCAAGGCCCACTGCCGCAGCCTTGCCCGCGCGCGCGCCTAAGCTACGGCTGGGCCTGGCTTTAGCGATGGGCCTGGTCGTATGCTTGGCGTGTGGTTGTTGCGCTTGGCTTGCTGGGCGATGGTCCGGCTTCGTGCTGGGCCTTCGTCTGGCAGGCCTCGTCCGATGCTAATTCGTACGATACGCTTCCGATTAAATTCTCGATTCCGGAATTCATTTCCGATACGAACAATATTTAATATTTCCGATTCCGGAATTAATTTCCGTTTCGAACAAATATTTAATATTTCCGTTTCCGGAATTATTTTCCGATTCCGATAATATTTCCGATTCTGACAATATTTCCGTTTCCGGCAATATTTCCGATTGCGGCAATATTTCCATTTCCGATAATATTTTCCGATACGTACCATGTTTCCGTTTCCGGCAACATCTACGACTTGGATAATATTTATATTTCCGATACGATCCATATTTCCGTTTCCGGCAATATCATCGTTTCCGGAGTATTCTTTTCTTGCCTGTGACGATCTTAGCTCCCACTGGAACCAAGA
The DNA here is from genome assembly GCF_020520425.1 of Spinacia oleracea. Taxonomy (NCBI): domain Eukaryota; kingdom Viridiplantae; phylum Streptophyta; class Magnoliopsida; order Caryophyllales; family Amaranthaceae; genus Spinacia; species Spinacia oleracea. The sequence continues at coordinate 93,734,433 of NC_079490.1, forward strand.
TCCGTCGATTCCGAATATCCATAGATGGAGTATTTAATGCCATTAAATACTTGATCCGTTTACGTACTATTTGTGTGACCCTACGGGTTTAGTCAAGAGTAAGCTGTGGATTAATATCATTAATTCCACTTGAACTGAAGCGGCCTCTAGCTAGGCATTCAGCTCACTTGATCTCACTGAATTATTAACTTGTTAATTAATACTGAACCGCATTTATTAGACTTAACATTGAATGCATACTTGGACCAAGGGCATTATTTCCTTCATATCCGCGGGGTATGACTCCAGAAAGGTACATAAATTGGGCACTTCACAAGTACCTTGTCTCGGAGTTTATCCTAAAGTCTATTCCCGATAATGGAGAGGGAGGTTCATTACTTTTGAGCCCCATGCTCTCCTAAGTCAACTAAGGGATAGATATCGTGTGAGGTATCAACCTAAGGGCCAAATTGGTGGCAACAGGGTTGATGAATTGGCTAATTCAATGAGCGATCTCAAACTCATTACCCCACACAGGTCGTGTCTAGAGAATGAGCTTCTAGAGGCACACAAGCGCATTTAATCAACTAAGATGGACAGAAACACACCAATTCGGTCTCATGTGAATATGATGTCTGGATTATTTTTCACAATTCAGAGACTGGTGGTTCCATCAAAGAGCCAATAGCTATGGCACTAGTGCTGAATTCTCTTCATAGGGATTATGAGGGGTTTAAGATGCACTATCTCTTTAATAAGAAAGGTCTGGTTCTCCAAAGTTATCTTATTAGCCGTGATTGAATTTTTATAAGTCTTGTATTAGCATGGAAATTATGATGAAAGCAAGTAAAAGCAAGCATCACAAAATTGTAGAAAAGTGCATAAAAATAATTATACACCACCTAGAAGAACTAGGTGCAACCAAATGATTTGTAAGTGTATAATTTAAATAAAGAGATAAGCATGTAAAAGCATAAATAATAAAAATTGCATAAAGAATTGAAAAATGCTAATTTGGAGGCTTGAAATTCAAAGGAAAATAATTTCCAAGTATGAAATATTTTTCTTGATTGCTTCAAAATTGTATGATAATCTAACTTTAAAGTGAGGTTGCTCACTTAAAGTATCATCGATTCTGAAATTGATTTTGGAAATTGAAGTTGAAAATTGTACTTGAATGTAGAACTTGAAATTATAACTTGTAATTAGGAGACTTAGTATTTAAAAGGAAGGATGATTCAAGCATGAAACCCTAACTATTATGTGCTCCATATGTTTAAAAGTTATAGTTTAAAGAGCAGTTGATCTCATTTAAATATCCTTGAACATTGAATTTGAACATGAAACTTTAAAGTTCATGAGTTATAGTTTGAAGATGGTTTTTCAAATCTTCAAACATCCTTGAACATTTGCAAAATTGTTTTTTGAGTTGGAAAATTATATGATGATGGCTGTAAACAGAATTTTCAAGAATTAAATCTCTTGTACTATTCATGTTTTTTAAAAGGATTTTGAAAAATCGTAACTTGAAATCGTAAGGATAATATGGAAGATCTTTTGAAGGAAAATTCAAGAGTGAACCCTCCAAAGATTACACTTTTAAGGCATGTTCCTAGTTCATGTGAGTTATGAACTTACAAGAACATCCTTTGAATTCTAGCAAGTATGTAAAAATTGAATGCAAAGAAAGGTAGAAGTTTAGATTTAGACTAGAGTCTCGAAAGATAACCTAGGTCTTTTAGATTGAAGCTTCTTTGATTGAGCTACAATTGCAAACACTTGAACTTGATTTTTGAAGATTTTGGTGATTGGAGAGCCGTATTTTTCTATGACTGTGAGAATGTATTTTGGTAGAGTTTTGCTGCTAAAAATTTCTCCAAAAAGCTCCTCCATTTTGGCTAAATCAGGGTATTTATAGGGAAACTAGGGCGGTGCCCCTGCTCAACATGTGCGCCTGACACATGGGTTGCACTGGGGTCACTAGCCCTGCACAATTCCCGACAACAAAAGTGTGCTTACGGCACTAGTACAAAAAGCTCAAGTGCGGGATCATTTTAAGGGGTCAAGTGCGGGCTTTTACATGTGCAGCACATGGCGTGTCCGCACTTGATGTTTCTCAAGTGCTGCCAAAATATTCGCAGCACTTGATGTTTCAAGTGCTGCCAATTTGGAAAATGAGTCCGCACTTGACTAATTTGGTGCTGCCAATTTTGGAATATGAGCCCGCACTTGATAAATTTGTTGCTGCCAATTTTGGAAATGAGCCCGCAAATGACATAGAAATGGGCAACACAAACATAAAAATGAGCCACACTTGGCCTATAAATGAGCAGCACTTGATCTAGATATTTGTTATATAACCGGTTTCCCTGCTACATATATTATACAATTGGACCACGCCACTAGTTCACCTCTATAGATCACATAAAAAAGTATCAAATTATAAGGATAATTAAATTGAATAGTATATAATTGTAAATATAAAAATCGATTACAGTGATTTTTTCTATCTGCGGCTGTGAGGGTTCAAAGAGGCATCCTCGCCTTCCTCGATTCCATGGCAAGACCTCGCAAGCTTGGTAAAAAATCTGGCAAGAAGAAGTCCAATGAACAAGCTACGACTAAGAAACCTAATACGCGAGTACAAGCAAAAGAACCTTCACCTCCATTAATGGTGGATTCCGCCATTTCCGAAAGCTCGAGTTCATACCCAGATGATGAAGTTCGGATTGAGAACCCGATTCTTACACCAAAATCTTCCCTACAAGAACTGCAACACATTGCGAATATTCGAAATGACTTTAATGCGTGGATCAATGGCCTTAGCTAAGGTGAAGATGTTCGCTCCCATTTTCCAAATTCTGGCGGGAATTGTTTGAATAATGATCACCATGAAATTAATCTGTTTTGCCTTATTCTATTGATTGCATTATGCATAATGTTGAACGAATAACTACTGTTGATTTGCATAAGAACCCCCTAGTCAGATAGACGTAGAGGACATAGTTGATGAGGTGAATTTCTGGCAGTCTGCGATTGTGTGCTATGTCATAAGAGAAAACCCACCCCAACATGTAATGGATGTCTTTGTGCACCGCATATGGGGGAAATTGGGGGTAGATAAGGTCTCATTGATTTGGGAGGGGGATTACCTGGTTCGATTTTTGACTATGGAGAATTATGAGAAGGTGTTAAAGGGTGGCCCTCAATTTTTTGATTCTAAACTACTCATTATCAAGCCTTTGTCTCAAGATGTAAACTGTGCTAAAGAAACTATCAAAACTCTTCCTATTTGGATCAAATTGCCAGGGTTTGACGTCAAATATTGGGGGGGGGGGGGAGAAGAGTCTTTACAAGATAGCTGGTTAAATTGGTAAACCTATCAAGGTTCATCAAGCTAAATTAAACAGGGATAAATTACTATTAGCCAAGGTCCTAGTTGATGTTCAGATGGACCAAGTGTTCCCCACCACTATCAAATTCTTGAATGAAAAGGGCCTGATGGTGAACCAACAGGTGGACTATGATTGGGTACCACTAGTTTGCAATTTGTGTAAGGGTATAGGACATAGAGCTGAAGCCTGCAAACACAACAAGAAGCAAACTCAATTCAAGAAAGTACGGGTCATGAAGGCCAAACCTGTCAGTGCACCTGCTACATATATTTCTCCTGCTGCAGTTGAAGGAAATAATGCCCTTGGTCCAAGTATGCATTCTATGTTAAGTCTAATAAATGCGGTTCAGTATTAATTAACAAGTTAATAATTCAGTGAGATCAAGTGAGCTGAATGCCTAGCTAGAGGCCGCTTCAGTTCAAGTGGAATTAATGATATTAATCCACAGCTTACTCTTGACTGAACCCGTAGGGTCACACAAATAGTACGTAAACGGATCAAGTATTTAATGGCATTAAATACTCCATCTATGGATATTCGGAATCGACGGATCTTGGTTTCAGTGGGAGCTGAGATCGTCACAGGCAAGAAATGAATACTCCGGAAACGATGATATTGCCGGAAACGGAAATATGGATCGTATCGGAAATATAAATATTATCCAAGTCGTAGATATTGCCGGAAACGGAAACATGGTACGTATCGGAAAATATTATCGGAAATGGAAATATTGCCGGAATCGGAAATATTGCCGGAAACGGAAATATTGTCAGAATCGGAAATATTATCGGAATCGGAAAATAATTCCGGAAACGGAAATATTAAATATTTGTTCGAAACGGAAATTAATTCCGGAATCGGAAATATTAGATATTGTTCGTATCGGAAATGAATTCCGGAATCGAGAATTTAATCGGAAGCGTATCGTACGAATTAGCATCGGACGAGGCCTGCCAGACGAAGGCCCAGCACGAAGCCGGGCCATCGCCCAGCAAGCCAAGCGCAACAACCACACGCCAAGCATACGACCAGGCCCAGCGCAAAAGCCAGGCCCAGCCGAAGCTTGGGCGCGCGCGCGGGGCTGCGGCGAGTGGGCTGGCGCTGTGCGTGGGCCGCAAGGCCTGCGTGCGGTGCTAGCGTATTACTCGAAGTGTGTTACTCGAATCCTAAGGCTACCGGGATTCGTCATATGATTAAATCTAATCCTAAAAGATTTAGTTTATTTAATTAGAGTCCTAGTAGGATTATAATTAAATAAATTAGTATCCTAATAGGATTCCAAATCCTTTTCCATAACTCTATAAATAGGTGCCTAGGGTCACATATTTACAACGAGTTTTCAAGTATTCAAAGTGAGTTTTTGAGAGAAAAATTCAGTCACATATTTGCTTAAAAGTGCCGAAAATAATAGTACCTTAAGGGCGATTCTAGTTGGTCAATCTTAAGGCGGATCCGGACGTGCCGTGGACTATCTACGGAGGGACGACACTTGGAGTCCTAAAGACTTGTTCTTGTTCGGTTCGGGCGCAGCTAGGGAAGGCACGCAACAAAGAGTATGCATCTAAACTATGCTAAATGATTATGTGTAAATAATATGTATTCCTGGCTTAATGGTTGTTTCCGCATGATTTATGAATTGTCATATGTATCATAACCTAACAGTGGTATCACGAGCCTCTTATTATTTTCATAATCTAAATTGCATGAACATGGTTAAATATTACAAATTTGCAAGAATTAAAAGGGGTGATTAATTTTCGTAATTGTTAATTAATTGCAAATTGCGTTTATTTAATTATACGTACGCAGTTTTCGGCAGTGTCTTCGTTACTCATCCAAATCGAGTGATTTTTGTGTCAATTCCGCATGTAAAAGGCATTCTAAAATTTTGACAAAAAAAGTTTTTTTTCTGCCGAACCCAGAATTCTCAAATTCGAAGCCTAACTATGACTTTTCGAAGGTTTTAGTTTTTCGAATGCAAAATTTCGTAAATTTAAGATGTTAAATTAAATATTTGCGATTCTTGTTGATAAATCTTGAATTTTTGATTGACCTACTGTATATGTTTAACAAGTTTGAATGCCTAGCCTCGTTAATTATGCAATCTAATTTGTAATTATGATTAATTTGTTGAAAATTAGAATAATTTAGAATTAATTTGATTTTCATAATTAATTATAATTTAATTAGATACCTATGATTAAAAACCACGATAAAAATTGTAAATTTATGATAAATTTTAAATTTTTATGACCTAGGCTTGAATCCATGTTAATCGGAAATCAATTGAATAATAAATTTTCGATTTTTCGCCCTAAAATTATGAAATTAATATTATTTATTAATTTGTCATTAATTTTAAATATAAATTTTAAATATAAATTTTTTAAATTTTATGCGATTCGTTCATATAACTTGCACGCACAAAGCAATGGACGCTACGTGTTACCCTTAAGGGGTGTTGTATAGTGCGGGCATGTGACGACGAGCAAGGGAGCTCGTCGCCCATGCGGCACGAATGCAATGAGCAAGGCCATGGTGCACGAGCACAAGGCAGCAGCCCTGCCTTGTGTCGTGTGCTATGAGCAATGGACGAATGGGCGAGGGCGAAAGCAAGGCAAAGCAGTCGCGTGTGGGCAGCAAGCGAGCTGCGCCACAGCGCGCACTGCCTCGCGCAAGCGCGCGCAGCGAGCGCTGGCTCGCATCAAGCGAGCGCTGGCGAGCGCGCACAGCGAGCGCTGGCGAGCGCGCGCAGCGAGCGCTGGCTCGCATCAAGCGAGCGCTGGCGAGCGAACGCAGCGAGCGATGGCTCGCGTGCATCGAGCGCTGGCGCGCGCCCAGCGAGCACCAGCTCGCGTGAAGCTTTGCGAAGGAAAGCAGCAACAGCTATGCGACGCAGCGCATGGGCTGCGCGCACATGGCCAGCGATGGCTGTGTGCATGTGGCCCATGGGCGTACGTTGCGTAGGGTGTTTGCGTTGCGATTAGATCGTTTTGAAATTTTAATTTGAAATTTTCAGTTTACGTAATTTTAATTAATTTTAAAATTAATAATTTAAATTATTTTCTTGGATTTTATTTTTGAATATTGTAATTATAATAAATTTTATTTATTCTAATTATTTTACTAAAATTAAAATCATGAATTAATTTAAATACGACTGAAATTAAATTAAACTTTTTGGATTCAATTATAAATTTATATGAGCTTTAAATTTTAATTAAATTTGTATGTTTCCGGTTAGACTAGAAATACATTTTTATGTTTAAAATTAGTAAAGCATATGAATTTATTGGTTTACGTGGGAGCGCTTTTAGTCATAAACTCTTGATTAGGTCTACAAATCCTTAAGGTTAAAACAACTTGATTAGAATTAATAAGGACTGAATAATTGGTAGATTATTGGTGCCCTTGATTAATTGCTGCAAATGTTTACGTGATGCATAATGTGTTTTACTAACCAGCTATGTGGGCCATTCATGATAATGAATGGGTGAATGGTATATATTGTATATGTACTGTTTTGCAGGTTATGAAGTGACTAGTATGGCCCAAATAGGATAGAAAATATGGTATGCGTACCATTAATTTGAATGTAATTGGTCTAAAGTACCAAAGTTGTTTTTCAATTCAAATATGGTGTGCGTACCATCAAATAGTTGTAATTAGTTTTAATTATAGCTTATCCTATTTGAAGAAAATGGTGCCTCCCACGGAGATTTTCAAGACGGACTTTGAAGTTAAAGCTTCAAGATGAAGTCGGGCCATACTAGATCACATTTATCTTATGCATGCTTTAAGTTATTTATTGCTTTAAATATGTCTTAAATATGCATGAGATCAAAGCTTGATTATGTTGCATGATTAAGGATTTTAGTTCACTTAAAATCTAACCAACATAGTAAGAGCCTTAAGTTCCAAACTAAAAAAAATTGAGTTAAAAGGTGCCATGCCAAAATATACACTTGCTTGGATATCCTTTACATCAATCTAGTAATAGTTTTCGTTCAGCGAGGTGTTACTTATTGGTCCTAAAGGGGCAAGGTACACAAATAATTGTGAGTACATGTTAGTTTTGGTGAAACTCAACGATATAAGTAAGGAGTCCTTTTATGTCGTGGCAAAATCGATAGGTTTACCTAATAAGTTCTTAGACGTACCTATCAACCAAGAATAGTTTCTAGACTATCAGCAAAAGGCTTTTGCTTACCTAAGATGTTTTAGGATTAAGTCGACAAACTGTGCTTAATTCTTCAATGATTTTAGGATCTTGGAATCATTTTATTCACACCTGCCGGAACAATAAATTCGAATAAAATGCTAATAACTTGTTGAAATTGCATGATTGCTTTAATTTTCAAGTTATTACTCATGATAAATGTTTAGACTTTGCATGCTTCAATGTATGTTTTAATTATTGTTTATAATTAAATATCTTGCACTGCATTAAATCCTTTTAGAAAGGTAACAGTAAATTTCCTCGATTGGTAGTGAATCCAAGAACGATTCACGGAAATGAGAGAAAATGAGCAATTTAAAATGTACGTTTCTTATATCGACTTTTATGGTTGTTTTCGAATATCAAAATCGAATGGCAAACCAATTGGTGCTTGTGAATTCAAAATACAATGTAGTTTTGAGATCATAAAGCATTGAGTTTAAACGCTCAGCTTTACCAATGGTTAACAACCTAAAATATTTTTTCCATTTAATTCTCGAATGAGTCTAGTCCCTAGACATTCGAATAGATCGATGCTTAGAGAACTTTAGAAGCTTCTAGTAAGATCATCTAGTTGAAACTTAATATTCAACATAAATTAAATGGTAAGAACCTTGTTGGGGTGACATTGGACATGTCTAACAAAGTATAAAAGTCAACACTAAAGAATTCGGTTCTTAAGACTATAAGAAAGGGTACAAGAAATAGGAAAACGAGGAACAAATGAAAGGAATTTACGATTCCGTTTCTACCTATAAGTTTATGTTTAAAGAGAAGTGACCTAGCAATCAAACTTCCTTGGTATCATATACCGCTTGAGGTTCTTACTTCGGTAATAACTCAAACAATGGAAGCTAGGATACACTAATGACCTACAAGTGGGAAATGAAGCATGGCAATGCTACATTAATTGTAGGGTCATCTAGTTTGTTTTAAATCCTTTCAAGGCTGGAACTTAATGGCTATTTAGTTCCATAATCAGCATACCTAAATTTCTGCTTCAAACACAGAAAGACTCACATTCAGAAGAACAAAAACAATTCTTGTTTGTTTGTTTGTTTATTTGAATAAAATGGTCATTTACGGGTTGAGTCAATATGCTTGATTAAAACAAACAACTCTTTAAAGAACTTTACTAGGTTCAAATCAACCCCTTGATTTGAGTTCCACTAATCTTTGGCATTGTTGCTTAAACCATATCAACAAGTTAACATTCAAAAGCTCTATTTTGATGGACTTTTGAAAGTTCATTGATTTCTAAATCATTTTAAGACAACTAGTCTTACTTGTTGAAAGTAACAAAAGATATGAACTATTGTTAGAATGCCTAGACAATAGAGTTCAAAGCTAAAGAAAGATTTTATGACTTTATTATTTCACATGGATTTGAGTGAATATAGGTTTATTTACTCAAATGTGATATAAGTTGAATCTGTTTGGCTAGTTCAAAGATTCAGAAGTATAAAATCCACTTGGCAAGAAATCATAAAGATCTAGGTTAGATCATGTTGATGATTACTTGAGACCAAATATGATTATCAATGATTGTGTGTTGTAATTTCACAATCTAGGTCCATAAGATATGGCATATCTTAGTTGGAATAATCGAAGTCAATTAGTACTTGATTCGATCAATGATGGATCCTAAAGACTTTTCCTATAATTTCTAAAACAAAATGCTCAACTACCATCAAACTAAACCAAATTCGTCAAAGCTATTGAAAAGTAATTTCAAAATATCTTTTCATAATATATCTAAAGAGTTCCTAAACTCAGTGGGAGCTTAGTGTTTGTTATTCAACAAACTAAGGCCCCAAGTATAGATATATGTTTCATTGTGATTTATTCAAATGAGACACAAGGGTATTGTTTCTACCACGAATTTTTGAGAACATAATGTTTGTTTGCTCGAAATGATGTCCTTTTGGAGATTCGTTTCCAAAATGACAAGTGGGAGAAAATAGACCTCGAAAGTCTTCGACGCGAACAACAAACATAAACGGACATTCCAGAGGCTTTTCGAAGTGCTTCAGAAAATCCGAACTTATTCTTTAAGGACTTTAGAAGTGGCTTTAAAGAATATACATCTCTTAGAAGAATTTACAAGTGCTTCAAGGAGAACAGAATATTCAAAGGACTTTCAAGTCGCTATTGATATTCTATTGTTTGATGTTCTATACCCAAGTAGGCATAGAGTTCAAATCACTGAAACTATGAGATTCTTCTATTGGATAGTGAAGAAACATGGAGTTCAGGTCACTGAAACTATGCAATTCTTCTATTAGATAGTAAAGAAACCTACAACTTGCAGTCAAACTATTATCATGTAGATTAATGAGTTTGTGACTTGTAAGAAAGCTATGACGAAACCCAGATTCCCTAAAATGGTTAGAGGCCATATATAGACTCAAATGTTTTAAATGGTTAGAGGCCATAAAACATACTCAATGTTTTGATGACAAAATTGAAATTTTGTTGATTTGCAAGAATAGTTTCACACCTATTGGTTGCAAAGTTAAAAACCATCAAACCTGAAATTGTGTTCACACACTAAGCTAGATTAGTTGCTAAAGGTTACAAGCAAATTCACGGCGTGGATTGTGTTGAAACCTCATGCATAATCATAATGCTCAAGTCTATAAATCAAGCAATGATTGCATATTGGTACATATGGCAATTGGATGACAAAACATCTTCCTCAGTCAAATGTAGGAAGAAACTATGTACATGGTATGTCATAGGATTTGTGGATCCAAATAAATGCTTGAAAAGGAATGCTAGCTTATGAAATCTAAGTACAGATTTAAGCAAGCAATTGGGAATTGGAACTGTATTTTAGTGAAACTAATAAGTATTTTAGTTTCATAAAACGTACATAATTCTTATAGATATATAAGAAGTTTAGTGGGAGTACGTAAAACTTAATTGGTCCTGTGTGTATCACACACATATCTCTCTATTGTGAAATAACATTCAAATGCTAATGACTTAGATTTGAAATTATTCATCAATGATGGACCATGGCGAAACTTAGTACATATTGGGTATTAAGATCTATTTACAGAGATCTTATAATATTGTTTTGAATTAAGTAATGGCATTTACTAAATCAAACACGAAAGTCTCCATTGGAGACATTTGACCCATATGAATAAATCTAAGTAAAAGAATGTTTGAACTATGTATAAGCATTTACTAAGTTAAAACATCAAAGGATCTAAGTGAGATTCTTAACCTATATTATATGTCAAAGAATTTAGCTGGATTCAGTATCTACTAAAATTGAATGAGCTAAAGTTACATGAATACAATTCAATTGAGAATTACTCTGCAAAAGAATTTATCATGTATGATATAATATGAGGATCGCCAAAAACGTATCGTATGACTTTAGGCATGACGAACATATACCAATCTCTATTGATCTAAGTGAAGATCAACTAGATTGAGATCAAGAACACTTATGGTACTTGAAAAGGTACATAGGAATAGTTCTTGATTCAAGGAAATAAAGATATGCTAAATATTGATGCTACACGCATAAACACTGGAAAAGGATCAAGCAAGACCCTTTGGAGTTAACCATTGACAAGGACGAGCTATAGAGCATCGTGTTTTGAAATGGCAACATGGATTGGAGACCATGAGTTGTTGCGTGGGAAATTAAAATAATAATTTCTATGTTCTAAGATATAGTTGGAGAGTCTTCCACATATCTATGAACTGATTGGATAGGTAAATCCAAACAAAGCATCACTAGCAACCTATACAGTTGAAGTAAAAGTAATTATTGCCTAAGAAACAATAAAACAGGGTTGTTTAAAGTTCTTCACTGAACTTGGGTAGATCACCTATCTGCTGGCTTGATGGTTCTTCATTGAAAAATGCGTAGAACCACTCTTGAAGCAAGAAAAACGTCTGCTAACTTTATGGTTCTTCATTGCAAAATGAGTAAAACCACCATCAAAGTAAGAAAGACTAGATCACATAATAAAAAAACTTGAAAAGATCTTATCATCATATCTCGAAGAACATTCGATGAAAAGGATATTAAGATTGGCAAAGCATGATAACTAAACCTATGCAACAAGTGAGAAGGAACACTCACGTTGTAGCACTGGAAATCAAGCATAGCTTTGAATTCCATGAACTGTTTTAAAGATGGGTTTGAGGCCCATGGTTGTAAAACATTAGGATTGAACATTTATCATATATGAAATGTATTTTCATATTCCATTTAATCTTGGTTTAGTATTAAATGATGAGTCCCTTCAATTTGACGACATATTCAAGATAGACTGTAAGGACCAGTCCTGTGACTAAGAAATGTCTATCAAGTGAACTTGAATGTCAAAGGTTGAAAATGGTCCCTAGTCGGAGTTTTCTATAAAAATTGGACGCATAGAAAACGTTAGACGATTAGAATGCAAGATGACTAGTAGTTCTGTTTCTTGAACTATGTGGACATGGCAATGTCATAATCATTTGCATAGATACTTACTTTGGGAAGACTAGTATCGGACAAGACCTATGAAACTTTACTGTAAGAGATGAAAATCTGTCATAAGTAAATTTCATTAAAATTATTAGACACTAAATCCTCAATACCTGAGTGATTTGAGATTACTTGTTTGAGAACTGGTTACTTTGACGTTGACCAACCGTCGCACCGTAAAAGGAGGCTATAAAGGCAACGCTCAGGTAATCACCTATCAAACGAAGTCTAATCTCAAGATCGCAAGATTGGGATTGTCCTCCCATAAATCGGGATGAGATGCTTAAAAGTTGTACAAGGCCACTCGGAGAGCTAGAAACTGTGAAATGCATGGCCGTGCTCGGATGAATCATAGGCTATGATTATCTGTTTACTTGATCAGTTGAACTCTGAAACCGAGGAACACCTCTGGACATAATAAGGATGACAACTCTTACCTTATGTTCAAGAGCAAGCATCGAGCGACAAAGGAATTAGGAAATGCACACTTGTCCCTAAGGACAAGTGGGAGACTGAAGGAAATAATGCCCTTGGTCCAAGTATGCATTCTATGTTAAGTCTAATAAATGCGGTTCAGTATTAATTAACAAGTTAATAATTCAGTGAGATCAAGTGAGCTGAATGCCTAGCTAGAGGTCGCTTCAGTTCAAGTGGAATTAATGATATTAATCCACAGCTTACTCTTGACTAAACCCGTAGGGTCACACAAATAGTACGAAATGGATCAAGTATTTAATGGCATTAAATACTCCATCTATGGATATTCGGAATCGACGGATCTTGGTTTCAGTGGGAGCTGAGATCGTGACAGGCAAGAAACGAATACTCCGGAAACGATGATATTGCCGGAAACGGAAATATGGATCGTGTCGGAAATATAAATATTATCCAAGTCGTAGATATTGCCGGAAACGGAAACATGGTACGTATCGGAAAATATTATCGGAAATGGAAATATTGCCGGAATCGGAAATATTGCCGGAAACGGAAATATTGTCAGAATCGGAAATATTATCGGAATCGGAAAATAATTCCGGAAACGGAAATATTAAATATTTGTTCGAAACGGAAATTAATTCCGGAATCGGAAATATTAGATATTGTTCGTATCGGAAATGAATTCCGGAATCGAGAATTTAATCGGAAGCGTATCGTACGAATTAGCATCGGAAGAGGCCTGCCAGACGAAGGCCCAGCACGAAGCCGGGCCATCGCCCAGCAAGCCAAGCGCAACAACCACACGCCAAGCATACGACCAGGCCCAGCGCAAAATCCAGGCCCAGCCGAAGCTTGGGCGCGCGCGCGGGGCTGCGGCGAGTGGGCTGGCGCTGTGCGTGGGCCGCAAGGCCTGCGTGCGGTGCTAGCGTATTACTCGAAGTGTGTTACTCGAATCCTAAGGCTACCGGGATTCGTCATATGATTAAATCTAATTCTAAAAGATTTAGTTTATTTAATTAGAGTCCTAGTAGGATTATAATTAAATAAATTAGTATCCTAATAGGATTCCAAATCCTTTTCCATAACTCTATAAATAGGTGCCTAGGGTCACATATTTACAACGAGTTTTCAAGTATTCAAAGTGAGTTTTTGAGAGAAAAATTCAGTCACATATTTGCCTAAAAGTGCCGAAAATAATAGTACCTTAAGGGCGATTCTAGTTGGTCAATCTTAAGGCGGATCCGGACGTGCTGTGGACTATCTACGGAGGGACGACACTTGGAGTCCTAAAGACTTGTTCTTGTTCGGTTCGGGCGCAGCTAGGGAAGGCACGCAACAAAGAGTATGCATCTAAACTATGCTAAATGATTATGTGTAAATAATATGTATTCCTGGCTTAATGGTTGTTTCCGCATGATTTATGAATTGTCATATGTATCATAACCTAACAGCAGTATAGTAGACCCAACACACCCTTCAGACTGATGTGGAGGGGTTTACAATAGCTACTGGTTTCAGTAAGCAAAAGTGTCACAAACTTAGACCAGTTCAGACAAGGAATATCTTCCATATTTTTCATGAAGAGGAGGATGGGGTAGCACCTGATTCACACAAGTGTACTGGCTCTACAGTGGATGGTTCATTAGACAAGGGGTGGGATTCCCCTGTGTCTAATGGATAATAAGCTTTCTGGAATGTGAGGGGACTGAATAGGAGAAGCAAACAACTAGAGGTGAGGAAATTTCTTTTCACACAACAAATTAAGATGTTCAGTTTCTTGGAGACTAAGGTAAAGGCTTCATTTTTTTGGTACTGTCATTTATGGGATGTCTGAATAGAAGGATAGGGTGGTGTTGTGGGAGAATTTGGTTAGTTTGGCTGGTACTATTTATTTCCCTTGTATTATAATGGGGGATTTTAACTCAATCATGGACATGGAGGACAGAGTTGGGACCCCTGTCAGATTCTCTGAAATTCAACCAATGAGGGAGTGTTTGGCTTTCCTGTGAACTTTTGGAGATTAAGACTGTTGGGAGGCATTTCATCTGGACTAACAAGCAAGATGGGGGAAGTAGAGTGTTTCTAGAAATGATAGGGTGCTAGAAAACTCTCTTTGGGAGGATGCTTTCCCTACTGTAGAGGCAACTTTTCTCCCCGAGGACACATTTGATCACTGTCCAATGGTGTTAAGATGATATAGATCTCTCATATTAAGAAACCTTTCAGATTCTATAACATGTGGACAAGTGCATATGGGTTTCTTCCTTTGGTCCAGAATAATTTACATAAGGTGATTCAAGGTTGCCACATGTACAAGGTTCTCCAGAATATCAAATTCATCAAGAATGACTTGAAAGCCCTCAACAAAGCAGGGTTCTCTTCTGTTGAAGCTACTAGCATTAAATATCATCAAGAATTCCTGTAGGCTCAGAATGCCCTTCATCGTGACCCCACTAATAGTGAGTTAGCCACAACTGAGAAGCTTGCTGGTGAAAAAGTACAAGGATGCACAAGCCAAGTACTTGTCCTTATAGTTGGGCTGCGCTTGAGAGGGTTCGAAGCAGGAACCTCTCCTTCGTCTTCGACGCCATGGCAAAACTCACAAATGTAGCTCACAGTCTCAGAAGGGTATGCAATCAGTGCAAACTTATCCTTCACAACGACTGCATACTCGTGCTCATATGAAGGAACAATCAACCAATGCAATGGTGGACACCATTGATGACTCAGAGAAGTCCGATGATAAATACTCAGATGATGAACCTCACGCTGAGGACCAGATTCTCACTCCGCGAACTGCTTTGAGGGATTTGCTGAAGGAAAGAGAAGTGACCTAGAAATCAAACTTCCTTGGTATCATATACCGCTTGAGGTTCTTACTTCGGTAATAACTCAAACAATGGAAGCTAGGATACACTAATGACCTACAAGTGGGAAATGAAGCATGGCAATGCTACATTAGTTGTAGGGTCATCTAGTTTGTTTTAAGTCCTTTCAAAGGCTGGAACTTAATGGCTATTTTGTTCCATAATCAGCATACCTAAATTTCTGCTTCAAACACAGAAAGACTCACATTCAGAAGAACGAAAACAATGTTTGTTTGTTTATTTGAATGAAATGGTCATTTACGGTTTGAGTCAATATGCTTGATTAAAAACAAACAACTCTTTAACAATAAAAACTTTACTAGGTTCAAATAAACCCCTTGATTTGAGTTCCACTAATCTTTGGCATTGTTGCTTAGACCATATCAACAAGTTAACGTTCTGAGGCTCTATTTTGATGGACTTTTAAAAGTTAGTTGATTCAAGACAAGCTAGTCTTACTTGTTGAAAGTAACAAAAGATATGAACTATTGTTAAAACGCCTAGACAATAGAGTTCAAAGCTAAAGAAAGATTTGCATAGATACTTACTTTGGGAAGACTAGTATCGGACAGACCTATGAAACTTTACTATAAGAGATGAAAATTTGTCATAAGTAAATTTCATTAAAATTATTAGACACTAATCCTCAATACCTGAGTGATTTGAGATTACTTGTTTGAGAACTGCTTACTTTGACGTTGTCAACCGTCGCACCGTAAAAGGAGGCTATAAAGGCAATGCTCAGGTAATCACCTATCAAACGAAGTCTAATCTCAAGATCGCAAGATTGGGATTGTCCTCGCATAAATCGGGAAGAGATGCTGAAAGTTGTACAAGGCCACTCGGAGAGCTAGAAACTGTAAAATGCATGGCCGTGCTCAGATGAATCATAGGCTATGATTATCTGTTTATTTGATCAGTTGAACTCTGAAACCGAGAAACTCCTCTTGACATAATAAGGATGACAACTCTTACCTTATGTTCAAGAGAAAGCATTGAGCGACAAAGGAATTAGGAAATGCACACTTGTCCCTAAGGACAAGTGGGAGACCGAAGGAAATAATGCCCTTGGTCCAAGTATGCATTTAATGTTAAGTCTAATAAATGCGGTTCAGTATTAACAAGTTAATAATTCAGTGAGATCAAGTGAGCTGAATGCCTAGCTAGAGGCCGCTTCAGTTCAAGTGGAATTAATGATATTAATCCACAGCTTACTCTTGACTGAACCCGTAGGGTCACACAAATAGTACGTAAACGGATCAAGTATTTAATGGCATTAAATACTCCATCTATGGATATTTGGAATCGACGGATCTTGGTTTCAGTGGGAGCTAAGATCGTCAAATGCAAGTAAATGAATACTCCAGAAACGATGATATTGCCGGAAACGGAAAAATGGATCGTATCGGAAATATAAATATTATCCAAGTCGTAGATGTTGCCGGAAACGGAAACATGGTACGTATCGGAAAATATTATCGGAAATGGAAATATTGCCGGAATCGGAAATATTGTCGGAAACGGAAATATTGTCAGAATCGGAAATATTATCGGAATCGGAAAATAATTCCGGAAACGGAAATATTAAATATTTGTTCGAAACGGAAATTAATTCCGGAATCGGAAATGTTAAATATTGTTCGTATCGGAAATGAATTCCGGAATCGGGAATTTAATCGGAAGCGTATCGTACGAATTAGCATCGGACGAGACTTGCTGGACGAAGGCCCAGCACGAAGCCAGGCCGTCGCCCAGCAAGCCATACGCATCAAAACCACACGCCAAAGCCTCGCCAGGCCCAGCGCAAGGCAAGGCCCAGCTAGGCGTGGTGCGCGCACGGATCAGGTGGGCTGCGAGCATTGGGCCAAGGAGCCGTGCAGTTCGCGTGGGTCGCGAGGCATGCGCGCGGGCTGTGCGGTGCTCGTGCTCGTGTGCGTGCTATACGAATCCTAAAGCTATCGGAATTCGTGCTATGATTAAATCCTAATCCTAAAAGATAAAATTAATTATTTAGAGTTCTAAAAGGATTCAAATTAATTAATTAGTATTCTAACAGGACACGAAATCCTTTTCCATGGTTCTATAAATATATTCCTAGGGTCATAAATTTATACACGAGTTTTTCAACAAGTATTCATACAATAAAAGCTGTGATTTTGAGCAGAAAAATCAGTCACATTACTTGCCCATATTAGCCGAAAATTATAGTACCTTAAGGGAGATTCTAGTTGGTCAATCTTAAGGAGGATCGGGACGTGCTGTGGACTATCTACGGAGGCACGACACTTGGAGTCCTAAAGACTTGTTCTTGTTCGATTCGGGCGCAGCTAGGGAGGGCACGCTACAAAGTGTATGCATCTAAATTATGCTAACTGATTATGTATAAATAATATGTTTCCTGGCATTAAGGTTTTTCCGCATGATTTATGTTATTCATATGTATCATAACCTAACATTTGCAACATCAATCTCGCGTTTGAACTGAATTCAATGCTTGGATTAATGGCCTCAGTGCAGGTACTGATATTCGAACCCATTTTGAATCCAAAACTGGCAGGAATGGTAATTTGTTGATTTCGCAATTGAATGCCTGCAATATTGTTGATAATGATGATATTCCTAGCATCTCTAATGTGATTGAATGTGATAAACTGCTGGATAATGAAGGAAATAATGCCCTTGGTCCAAGTATGCATTCAATGCTAAGTCTAATAAATGCGGTTCAGTATTAATTAAACAAGTTAATAAATTCAGTGAGATCATGTAAGTTGAATGCCTAGCTAGAGGTCGCTTCAGTTCAAGTGGAATTAATAATATTAGTCCACAACTTACTCTTGACTGAAACCGTAGGGTCACACAAATAGTACGTGAACGGATCAAGTATTTAAGTGAATATATTATTCATTAAGTACTCCATTTATGAACATTCGTTAATGACGGATCTCGGTTTCAGTGGGAGCTGAAATCGTCAAAAGGAAAAATATAGAATGCTCCAGAAATGATGATATTTCCTGAAACGGAAATATGGATCATGACGGAAATATAAATATTATCCAAGTCGTAGATGTTACTGGAAACAGAAACATGGTTCGTATCGGAAAATATTTTTGGAAATAGAAATATTGCTAGAATCGGAAATATTGTCGGAAACGGAAATATTACCGGAATAAAATATTGTCGGAATCGGAAATATTAACGGAAACGTAAATATTTGTTCGAATCGGAAAGAAATTCCGGAATCGGAAAGCGAATCGGAAGCGCGACGTGCGAACGCTCGACGAACGAGCTTGCGAGACGCAAGGCCCCGCGCCAAGCAAGCCCGCGCGGAGCAGCAAGGCTTGGGCCGAGCAAAGGCAGCAGCGCCCATTGCATGGGCCGCGTGCTGCTGCTGCTACGCCCAGCGCGCATGAGCCGAGCAAGGCAGCAACGCCAATCCGTGGGCCGCGTGCTGATTGCTGGACGCCAAGCACAGCAGCAACGTGGGCTTAAGGCCACACGTGCAAGGCCTTGGCCGGCCAACTACTTGCCAGCCAAGTAATCTTATGTTTTCCTAATTTTACTAAAATTAGATGTTTAGGGCAAATCTAAAATACTTAGTGTTTGATTGTCCCTAGAATTCTAATCTTATTAATTAACTAGAATCCTAATGGATTTAGTTAATTGATTCCTAGTAGGATTGAAACTCCTTTATTTCCACCCTATAAATATGTGGTTCATGATCACAATTTGTAATGAAATTCAATATACTATTCTAACACATTAAATTCAAGAGAGAATTTAATACTTGCCTATCACTATTGCGAGTTTCCCGAGTGCACATAAAACCTTAGAGTATATTCTAGTTGGTTGAATCTAAGGCGGATCCGAACGTGCTGTGGACTATCTACTGAGGGACGACATTTGGAGTCCTATACTTGTTCTTCTTCGGTTCGGGAGCAGCTAGGGAAGGCACGCATCACATTGTATGTATACTAAATTATGCTAATTGACTATGTGGCAATTAATTTGGATTCCTGGATTTATGGTTTTTCCGCATGAATTATATTGTTTATATTATTCATAACCATACGGTGGTATCACGAGCCTCTAATGAATTCCATAATCAATTACATTTTAACATGGATTAAATTTTATAAACTTGCAATGAATTAAAGGGGTGATTAATTTCGTGTATGTAATTAATTGCAAATTCGTGCGATTATATGTTCGCAGGATTTTTCGGCAGTTTTATCAATAATGGTCTGAATCTTATGTTTTTATAGTGAATTTCGCATGTAAAGGACGTTTTAAAATTTTGACAAAAATCATAGATTTGACGCCGAACCCAGAATTCCCAAATTCGAAGCCTAACTATGACTTTTCGGAGGTTTTAGTTTTTCGAATGCAAAATTTGTAATTTTTATGATGTTAAATTAAATATTTGCGAATCTTGTATGTAAATCTTGAATCTATGATTGACCTACTGTATATGTTTGACAATTTTAAGGGCAAATTTTGTTAATTATACAACCTAATTTGTAATTATAATTAATTCGTTGAATTTCAAATAATTTAGAATTTGTTTTGAATTTCATAATTAATTGATAATTTAATTAGGATCCTATGATTAAAAACCACCATAAAATTTGTTAAAAAAGTTTTAAAATTTTATGACCTAGATTTTAATCCCTAAAAATACATGTAATCAGAAATTAATTTGAATAATAAATTTTCGATTTTCCGCCTAAATTTAGAGAAATTAATATGAATTATTAATTTGTCGTAAAATTTAAAATATAAAAGTTATTAATTTTTATAAACCGATCACCAATCTTGCACGCACGAAGCTGTTAGGTTATGATACATATAAAGCATATATATTTCATGCGGAAAAACCATAAAGCCAGGAATCCAAATTAATTGCCACATAACAATTAACATAATTTAGGATGCATACATTTGTAGCGTGCCCTCCCTAGCTGCTCCCCAACCGAACAAGAACAAGTTTAGGACTCCAAGTGTAGTCCCTCCGTAGATAGTCCACAACACGTTTGTATCCGCCTTAGATTTAATTAACTAGAATTCAACCTAAGGTTTTAAGTTATTCGAATATAATTGTGGCAAATTATTATCTTAGTTTTAACCTTAAAACTATATGAATACTTGAATTGGGTTATTGTAAATTGTGAATGGCATCACCTATTTATAGGGTTGGAATAATGGAATTAGAAGTCTACTAGGTTTCAATTAATCTAATCCTATTAGAATTAAACATTAATTAAAACTAATAAGTTAATGTTTAATTCACGTGATTACCCGAGCGTTGCCGTTATAGCCTCCTTTTATGGTGCGACGGTTGACAACGTCAAAGTAACAAGTTCTCAAACAAGTAATCTCAAATCACTCAGGTATTGAGGATTAGTGTCTAATAATTTTAATGAAATTTACTTATGACAGATTTTCATCTCTTACAGTAAAGTTTCATAGGTCTGTCCGATACTAGTCTTCCCAAAGTAAGTATCTATGCAAATGATTGCGACATTGCCATGTCCACATACTTCAAGAAACAGAACTACTAGTCATCTTGCATTCTAGTCGTCTAGCGTTTTCTATGCGTCCATCTTTATAGAAAACTCCGACCACGGACCATTTTCAACTTTTGACATCCAAGTTCACTTGGTAGACATTTCTTAGTCACATGACTGGTCCTGACAGTCTATTTTGAGCATTTCGTCAAATTGAAGGGGCTCATCATTTAATAAACCACAAATTAAATGGAAAAATGAATTCTATTAATTTATATGAATGGTTAACCAATAACGTTTTAAAAAGTATTAAACTCTAAAACTTTAAAACATTAAATAAGGACATCAAAGCCATTCTCCAACATGCCTGATTCCCATAGTCGTAGTGTGCGAGTTGTGCTTCGCCTGCGGCATAGGTTTAGTTAATGGATCTAAGATGTTGTCGTCAGTTCCAATCTTGCTTATCTCGACTTCTTTTCTTTCAACGAACTCTCGTAGAAGGTGAAATCTACGAAGTACATGCTTGACTCTCTGGTGGTGTCTAGGCTCCTTTGCCTTTGCAATAGCTCCGTTATTATCACAATATAGAGATATAGGTCCTTTAATGGAGGGGACAACACAAAGTTCACCTATGAACTTCCTTAGCCAAATAGCTTCCTTTGCTGCTTCATGTGCAGCAATGTACTTCGCTTCAGTTGTAAAATCCGCAATGGTGCTTTGCTTAGCACTTTTCCAGCTTACTGCACCTCCGTTGAGGCAGAAGACAAACCCAGACTGTGATCTGAAATCATCTTTGTCTTTTTGGAAACTTGCGTCCGTATAGCCTTTAACAATTAATTCATCATCTCCACCATAGACCAGGAAATCATCCTTATGCCCTTTTCAGGTACTTCAGAATATTCTTGGCAGCAGTCTAATGTGCCTCTCCTGGGTCTGACTGGTATCTGCTGGTAGCACTGAGTGCGTACGCAACATCCGGGCGTGTACATATCATAGCATACATTATTGAACCAATCAATGATGCATATGGAATCCCACTCATTCGTCTACGCTCATGTAGTGTTTTTGGGCACTGAGTGTTGCTTAGAGTCATTCCATGAGACATGGGTAGGTAGCCTCGCTTGGAGTCTGCCATATTTAACCTTTCAAGCACCTTATTGATATAAGTGCTTTGACTGAGTCCAATCATCTTTTTAGATCTATCTCTGTAAATCTTGATGCCCAGTATGTACTGTGCTTCTCCTAGATCCTTCATCGAAAAACATTTCCCAAGCCAAATCTTGACAAAGTTCAACATAGAAATGTCATTTCCGATAAGTAATATGTCGTCGACATATAATACAAGAAAAGCAAGTTTGCTCCCACTAACCTTCTTGTATACACAAGATTCGTCTGCGTTCTTCATAAAACCAAAGTCATTGACTACTTCATTAAAACGTATATTCCAGCTCCTTGATGCTTGCTTCAATCCGTAGATTGATTTCTTAAGCTTGCATACCTTTTTAGCATTCTTTGGATCCTCAAAACCCTCAGGTTTTTTCATAAACACAGTTTCTGTTAAAACGCCGTTTCAGAAAGCGGTTTTGACATCCATCTGCCATATTTCGTAATCGTAATATGCAGGGATTGCTAACATTATCCGAATAGACTTTAGCATTGCAACTGGTGAAAAGGTTTCATCTTAATCCACACCGTGGACTTGCCTGTAACCTTTTGCAACCGATCTATCTTTGAAAACTTCTAGTTTCCCATCCTTGTCCTTTTTCAGTTTGAAAACCCATTTGCTTCCTATGGCTTGGTAGCCATCTGGCAAATCGACCAAATCCCAAACTTGGTTTTCAGACATGGAGTCTAATTCAGATTGCATGGCTTCTTGCCATTGCTTGGAGCTAGGGCTTGTCATAGCTTGTTTGTAAGTCGCAAGTTAATCACTTTCAAGTAATAGAACTTTATAGTTCTCGTTCGTCAAAATACCTAAGTATCTTTCCGGTTGAGATCTATATCTCTGTGATCTACGCGGGGTTACATTTCTAGATGGTCCTTGATTCTCACCAAATACTTCTAAAGATCTCTGAGTTTCTTCCTGAATGTCATCTTGAGCATTCTCTAGAGTTTGTTGTTCGACTCGAATTTCTTCGAGGTCTACTTTTCTCCCACTTGTCATTTTGGAAATGTGATCTCTTTCCAAAAAGATACCATCTCGAGCAACAAACACCTTGTTCTCAGATGTATTGTAGAAGTAATACCCCTTTTTTTACTTTGTATAGCCCACAAGGATGCATTTGTCAGATTTGGGTTGAAGTTTGTCTGAAATTAATCGTTTGACGTATCCTTCACAACCCCAAATCTTAAGAAAAGACACATTTGGAGGCTTTCCAAACCATAACTCATATGGAGTTTTTTCGACAGCTTTAGACGGAGCTCTATTTATAGTGAGTGCAGCTGTGTTTAGTGCATGTCCCCAAAATTCTATTGGAATTTCGGCCTGACCCATCATTGATCTAACCATGTCTAGCAAGGTTCTATTCCTCCATTCTGACACACCGTTCCATTGAGGTGTTCTAGGAGGAGTCAATTCTGATAGAATTCCACATTCTTTCAGATATTCACCGTCTATATGAATACTTGAATTGAGTTATTATAAATTATGAATGCCATCACCTATTTATAGGGTTGAAATAATGGAATTAGAAGTCTACTAGGTTTCAATTAATCTAATCCTATTAGAATTAGACATTAATTAAAACTAATAAGTTAATGTTTAATTCAACAACTAACTCTAGTAGCTTTAGGAAATTTAATCTTTAATCTAATCCTAATTTCTTAAGGATTCGACATCTTCACGAACTCAACGCACACACGCACGCACAACCCACGATGGGCGCTGGACGCGCGCGCGCGGAGCAGGCTCGGCCCACAACGTTGCGGCCCATTGCTTGGGCGCGCCAGCCTGGCCTTGCTTGCTGGGCTTGGCCTTGCGTGCTGCTTGGCTGGGACTGCGTACCTTGGCGGGCTGCTGTGCTGCCTTGCGCGCATGGGCTTGCTAGGTGCAGGCCTGGCTTCGTGCTGGGCCTTGCGTCTAGCAAGCTCGTCTGATGTTTATTTCGTGCGACGCGCTTCCGATTAATTTTCCGATTCCGGAATTCATTTCCGATTCGAACAATATTAATATTTCCGATTCCGGAATTAATTTCCGTTTCGAACAAATATATAATATTTCCGATTCCGGAAATATTTTACGATTCCGATAATATTTCTGATTCCGACAATATTTCCGTTTCCGGCAATATTTCCGATTCCGGCAATATTTCCTTTTCCAATAATATTTTCCGATACGTACCATGTTTCCGTTTCCGGCAACATCTACAACTAGGATACTCCCTCCGTATTTTTTTAAGAGATACACTTGGCCGGGCACGGGTATTAAGAAGAATAATTGAATGAAATAAAATAATAAAACAAGTGGGGTTGGATAGATATTTTAATAATTAAATATGTGGGGACCATGTCATTTTGGTGGGTGGATGGTGGGGTGAGTTTATGAAAATGTTTGTTTAATAGGATGGTGGGTGATAGGGTATATTAGATGTATTATTTAATTAGATGGTGGGGTTGATAAGTTACTAAAAATGGCAAGTGTATCTCTTAAATAAATACGGCCGGAAAAGGCAAGTGTATCTCTTAAAAAAATACGGAGGGAGTAATATTTATATTTCCGATACGATCCATATTTCCGTTTCCGACAATATCTTCGTTTCCGGAGTATTCATAATTTTCCTTTGGACAGCTCCCACTGGAACCGAGATCTGTCGATTCCGAATATCCATAAATGGAGTATTTAATTCAGTTAAATACTTGATCCGTTCACGTACTATTTTTGTGACCCTACGGGTTCAGTCAAGAGTAAGCTGTGGATTAATATTATTAATTCCACTTGAACTGAAGCGGCCTCTAATTAGGCATACAGTTCACTTGATCTCACTGAATTATTAACTTGTATAATTAATTAATACTGAACCGCATTTATTAGACTTAGCATTGAATGCATACTTGGACCAAGGGAATTATTTCCATCAGAAGCAATGGAAGCTAAGTGTTACCCTTAAGGGTGTTGCATAGTGCGAGCATGCGACGACGATCAAGGGAGCTCGTCGCCCATGCGGTACGAAGCAATGAGCAAGTACGAGCATGCGCGGTAGGCACGACCCTGTGCGGTGTGTGTTGTGCTGGTGATCGACAAAAGGAGACAATGCATCGTAGCGCAAGGCACGAGGCAAGGCAGCAGCACAACGAGCAAGGGAGCTCGCGTGCCGCTGCACAAGCCCCTGCCCAGCGCGTAGGCAGCAGGCACAGCACTGGGCTGGTGCGCTGTTGTGGTACATCACTCGGACAACAACGATGCAGGCCCTAGGCGCAGCCTTGTGCACGCGGCCCATGGGCGTTGCGGCGTGGCTGCTTGGGCGAGGCATGGGCTTCGGCCTATGGCCTTGCCTTGGCATGTTTGGGCAGTTTTGTTTATGTTTCGGTTGAAAACGATTTTAATTAAAAATAATTTCGTAATTTAAATTTTTCTAGGAATTTAATTTTGATTAATTTAATTATTATAAATATTTTATACTAATTATTTTACTAAAATTAAAACCTTGATAAAATTTAAATTAATTAATTTTAATCAACTAAAAATAAAATTTAGGGTTTTAAATACTAATTTTATATGAGTAAGTTTGTAAGTTTCCGGTTGGACTAGGAAAAACAATTTTTAAAATTTGTAAAGCGTGTAAATTCTTGGTTTTAGTGGGAGCTTTTAATCATTAAACTCTTGATCAGGTCTACATTCCTTTAAGGTTTTAGAACTAATAAGGTTGAATAATTTGTAGATTGTTGGAACCTTTGATTAGTTGCTGCAAATGTTTATGTGATGCTTGATTTTTCTACTCACTTGCTATGTGGGCCATTCATTGATAAATGAATGGGTGAATGGTATATTGTAAATGTAATATTTTGCAGGTTATGGAAAGTGACTAGTATGCCCCAAATAGGATAGAAAATATGGTCTGCATGTAGGGGAATATAGTTAAACATACATAACATGTGCGGAACATACCCAAAGCCAGGAAACATGTGTAAAGCACAGATTAAACATACTTACATTTGAAGCGTGTTTTCCCGAGTATAGTATCATTGAACACGAACAAAGAACTCCAATTGTTGTTCCTCTATTTGGTTCACCGAAACGTTCAGATCCGTCTTGATTATTGTAGCTTAGACAACGTTCAAGAGTTTGTGCTTTTTGGGAAGAACACATCCATGGAGGCTAAAAGAGAATTAGGGTTTCTCTCTCTTCCTTAGGGTTTGATGTGTAAACTGAATTGTTTGCTTGAAAAACATAAGTTTAGGTTATTAAAATAACCTAGATAATAAGAAAGCTAACCGACCAAGGCGAAAGGCCATTGGCCGGCCAGCAAGCCCACGAGGGGATTTATGCGCGCACAGCAACATGAGCCGCGGGCCGCGAGCTCCTGCTTGCTTTGTGCCTTGTCCGCGCCCGCCGCGCATCAGCGACTCCTATGGGCCAGCGTTGCATTGCCATGCACGTTGCGCCCATGGGCCTTGCGCTTGTGCGCTCCAGCTCGTGGGTTGCTTTCATATTGCGATTAAATTATCCTTCAACAATTTATTTATCGTTTGGTACTTGCGATCCAATGTCGTACGATACGATTATTCATCTCGCCTAGCTTACGAATATACGCAATACGATATACGATTTCACGATCAATTGTTTAATCGTATAATTATGTTTTTCCGAACTAATTTCCCGAAAAGCTATTAAATGAATTTCTGATTCATTTAATCCGGTGATCTTATAGGTTCAGTCAAGAGTAAGATGTGACCCTAAGATAGATTAGAACTCACTGATCGGAAGCATTGCACCAGCTAGCTGTTCCGATCACTTGATCTCACTGAATTAATTGTTCGTAATTAATCTGAACCTTGGTATTAGACTAATGCACCTTGGGTGAAGGACATATTTCCTTCAGTCTCCCACTTGTCATTCTGACAAGTGTGCATTCCGATTCCTTTGTCTCTTGGTGTTACTTACTGAACATAAGGTAAGATCCAAGCCATCCTTATTAGGTCCAGAAGTGTTTCTCGAATTACTGAGTTCAACTGTTAAACTTTTACAGAAGGTTAAGCCTTAACCATTCTTAGCACGATCATGCATTTTCACAGTATCTAACTCTTCGAGAGGCCTTGTACAACAACAACACCATATCCTATTAAAGATAGGAGGAAAATCCCTTCTTGTAACTTATGAACAACTTACTTTGATTCATAGTACGCCCAATAACTGCTTTTATAACCTCCTTTTACGGTGCAACATTTAACGAGTATTAAAGCGAGCCAATTCTCAAACAAGCAGACATAACTACTCAGGTTCCGAGGAATAGGTTACAATCACCATTAATGATAACTACTTATGACATGACTTTAATCTCTTAAACTGTTCTCATGGTCAATCCGATACAAGATCCAATAAGTATCTATGCAAATGATTACTGACATCCAGTCCATCTAGTTCAAGAAACTAAACTATAAATCAACTTGCAATCTAATCCTCATTAGTCATTGGTCGTTGTAGGGGGTATTTTTTCTCGAATTGCTTTTTTCCCTACAAGGGGCGGTTTTTAGAAACCTTTGAATTTTTGGATCTTGAAGGAGTCGCCACCAAACATTATTTTAGGGTCCCGTTTGGAAAGACCAAGAGTGACTCGATTTGGATAAGGCTTTTAATCTTCGAAACGGATGGGTGAGATTTAGGCACGGGAACGAGGTACAATATTTTTGAAAATACCCTAGTTTAGACTATGTGGGTTTGAATTTAGAACAAATAGAATTTCTACTTTGTATTGTGGTCACTTTGCTTTAAAGTTAATTTAAGGGAACCTAAGATCGGTTTTTCCAAGAAATTATCTTTGTTAAGCGTGATGTAACCTTGCATTTTGTTGTATTTAGCATGTGCGGTGATGAAAGCAATAAAGCAAGTTAAGCAACATCAAAATAGTAAATAAGTGCGGAATTAGTAAATACAAGACCCCCTAGAAATGGACTAGGGAGTAGGTCCACATTGCCTAGAAGGAGTAGGCAAGTAAAGTTGCATAATTGAAAGTGCGGAATTGAAATGCGTTATTGAAAGTGCGGAATTGAAAGGTGCGAAATGGAAAGGTGCGGAATTAAAAGGTGCAAAATGGAAAGGTGCATAATTGAAATTGCAATATTGAAATTTGAACTTGCACTAGAAGAAAAAAGCTCAAGTGTGGGCTCATTTTAAGGGGTTGAGTGCGGGCTTTTACATGTGCAGCACATGGCTTGCCCGCACTTGATGTTTCTCAAGTGCTGCCAAAATATTGGCAGCACTTGATACTTCAAGTGCTGCCAATTTACAAAATGAGCCCGGACTTGACAAATTTGGTGCTGCCAATTTTGTAATATGAGCCCGCACTTGACAAAGTTTGTGATGCCAATTTTGAAAATGAGCCCGCACTTGACAAATTTTGTGCTGCCAATTTTTGAAATTAGCTCGCACTTGACATAAAAATGTGCAGCACAAGCATAAAAAAGAGCCGCACTTGATATATAAATGAGCCGCAATTGATCTAGAAATTTGTTATATAACTGATATCCCTGCTACATATATTATACAATTAGACCAGGCCCACTAGTTAACCTCCATGCATCACATAAAAAAAGTATCCAATTATATAGATAATTAAATTAAATAGTATATAATTATAAATATAAAAATTGATTACATTACAATCCTATGAAAAACTAGCATCCATAATCTAAGATTCACTACAAGAAAATATCAAAGACGATAAATGGTAATGAAATTTGCCAACTTTTCTCGAACTTCATTTATCTACTCAATGGTAAAAGGCTGCTCCCTCGGATTGTTGAATACCAAAGAAGATCGATCATCGAGAAAAAAAAAATATCTTAGTTATATTATAAATATTGTATGGTACATTAAAGTAAGACATAATTTGCTCACAACAATGAAATAATGAACCTTATAATAATAAAATGGCTTATTTCTCTCCTCACTTTCAACTAATGAACCTAGATAAGTATTTTAAACCTTTGGATGTTTTATATACTTAGTTTTATGTTTCAAACACTCATTCTCACCTACTTTGGTCATGTTATACACATTTAAGGCTCGTTTGTTCATTATAGTTCAAATTTTGACTAAAATGGCTTATTTCGCTCCTAACTTTTCCACTAATTTTAAACCCTGTACATGTTTAATACACTTAGCTTTATGTTTCAAAGACTCATTATCACCCACTTTGGTGAAGTTATGCACATTTCAATATACTTCATATTTTGACTAAAATGACTAATTTCGCTCCTAAATCTCAACTAATGAACTTAAATAAGTATTTTAAACCCTTTACATGTTTAGTACACTTAGTTTATGTTTCAAAAACTCATTATCACCTAATTTGGTCAAGTTATGCACATTTAAGGCTCGTTTGATCACTATAAGTCACATTTTGAGTAAAACGACTTATTTCGGTCCCAACTTTCAACTAATGAACTTAAATAAGTATTTCAAACCATTTACATGTTTAATATACTTAGTTTTATATTTAAAAGGCTCATTCACCTACTTTGCTCATGGTATGTAAATAAGTATTTCAAACCATTTACATGTTTAATATACTTAGTTTTATGTTTAAAAGGCTCATTCACCTACTTTGCTCATGGTATGTACATTTAAGGCTCGTTTGATCATTATAAGTTATATTTTGACTTATTTCGCTCCTAACTTTCAACTAACGAATCTAAATAATTATTTTGTGTCATTCACATGTTTAATATATTTATTTTTATGCTTCTAAGACTCATTATAACCTCATTTGGTCAAGTTATGCACATTCAAGGCTTGTTTGATCATTATAGGTCACATTTTGACAAAAATGGCTTATTTCGCTCCCAACTTTCAATTAATGAACCGGAAATAAGTATTTTAAACCCTTTACACGTTCATTGGACTTATTTAAGGTTTCTAAGACTCATTGTTACCTACTTTTGTCAAGTTATGAACATTTAAGGCTAGTTTGTTCATATAGATCATATTTTCACCAAAATGGTTTATTTCGCTCCCAACTTTCCACTAATGAACTTAAATAAGTATTTTAAACCATTTACATGTTTAATATACTTAATTTTATGTTTGTAAGACTCTATCACACCTATTGTGGTCTAGTTATCTACATTTAGGTCTCATTCAATCATTATAGGTCATATTTGTCTAAAATAGGTTATTGCGTTCCTAACTTTGAAAAAATGAACCTGAAAGATGAACTTTTAAACCTATTCACGTTATATTCTTATTTTTATGATTGTAAGACGCAATCTCAACTACTTTGGTCTAGTTATGCATATTTTGGGGCTCATTCGATCTATATAGGTTATATCTTGTCTAAAATAGGTTATTTCGCTCATAACTTTGAAAAAATGAATCTAAATAATGAACTTAAAACCTATTCATGTTTTATATTCTTATTTTTATGATATTACGACTCTATCTCACCTAGTTTGGTCTAGTTTTGGACATTAAGGGTTCGTTCATCATTATAGCTCATATCTTGTATAACATGGGTTAACACCTACAATCCTTCAAACCAAACAAAATCCAGCATACAAGCTAAACAAAAAAAAAATTCAGAAAGTCAATTATGGTCAACTCTGACCATAAATTACCAGCTGGTTGCACGAAGAAGCAAAACATAAGCATATCAGAACAAAAACACGGGATAAAAATAGAAGAAGTAGAACAAAAGAAGATCAGAAACAGAAGATCAAATCAAAAGTATGCAGATCAGGTCAAATAGAAGAAGCATATCATAATCAAAGCAGGTATAGCAGAATAGCAGTAGGCAGAATCACATCGCAGCAGGCAAAGCAACAAACACAAACGAGCTCAGCTAAGGACATAATGAATAGATATTGATTATAGCTATATATACACCAACATAGAACTTCTTTATTGAATAGACTTTAGCTACTGCATTAACTGATAAACGAATAAGCAGCATACACGTTTCCCTTAATGTGTGAATGAAAGTAAAAGAGAGGAAGCAGAAGAGCTCACCAGGTGAACTAATTTGTTTGAATACTTTGAACCGGCAGTGTGTATGTTCTTCCTGTCCAATAATAAAGTGTGCCAGAGCTGTTACAAGAAACCAGAACACAAGGATCCTGTAATTACTACTAGTATAAAAAAATTACTAAAATAATGAAAGTGAAAAAATAATTACCTAGAATCTGATTACTACTAGTATATACAAAAATGTATTTAGACTAAAAGAAAATAAAAAAATAATCACCTTGGATTTGATGAATCTACAAAAACTACAATCATGTAAAATTTCTGGACAGGC
Organism: Spinacia oleracea; assembly: GCF_020520425.1. Taxonomy (NCBI): domain Eukaryota; kingdom Viridiplantae; phylum Streptophyta; class Magnoliopsida; order Caryophyllales; family Amaranthaceae; genus Spinacia; species Spinacia oleracea. Next base: position 93,765,781 of record NC_079490.1, read on the forward strand.
TGGTGTCCCACATTAGATGCACCAGAACTACTACTCTAATACTCTCCACGGATCCAATGATATCACCCCCTTCTTGGAGACCAGAAATTGTAAGGTTTTAGAGAACCTGAAACCCATCAGCAAGGTGAACCTAAGAACCATCACAAAGAAGGTAACACAAGTTATAGAAAATAGTAGGAGGAAATCAGCGAATGGGACACAAATAGACTCAAGAAAACCATCATATGGGAAATCATGGCAAATTGGAATAAACAAACTTTTTAAACACTGCAGCCTTAAGGTAATAACACTCTATCTTAAACTTCATAAGGCAAACCTGCATGTAAATTACTTTTTTTACAAAAGAAACTCTATACTAGAGTAAGAAGTAAGCAGACGCTAGACAAGTATATGGTGATTAAGCCACCCCGGCATAACAAAATACAAATAAAGTTGTAGTAGAATGACATTGCCGAAAAAGTTGAGTAACTAGGTTCAACAACTTAACTAATGCAATTTATAATACACATGAGCATTCACAAGAAAACAAACTATTAAAAAAAATGTTATAGGGGCCTGATCTGAAATCTGACATATTTATATTGGATTAACACGATCCTCGGTTTTCCGGCCCCGACCCTCCAGATTAACCTAAAGGCCTCATCTAACACAACAACAACAAAGAAGAGCAGGTCATCCAGCCCAGCAAAGTGCATCCAAAAGTAAACTTCTCACAACAACAGCTGCTACCAGAGAAGAAGACAACAGCTTCACTCCAGGAACTGCACTAGCAACATGTAGGCTACAGTAGCCAGCAGCAACAAAATAGAAACCCTATAACAAACTAAAGAGTGTAGCAATGATGACCTGCAAATCATGGACTATAACCCTTGAAGATAAGAATACAAATCTACGCTTGAAGAAGTACTAAGACGAAGTCTTAAAGTACTAATAAAGAATGATCGTCCAAAGGCAAGACTTGCAATAGTCTGATAGACAACGAACTTCTGATTTGATGACATAACCAATCAAGCATCAGAAAACAAAACTAATCATCACCAAGTATCTGGATTAAACATGGTTACACCTAGTATACATAAACTTAAAGTGCTCAGACACAGTTATAAACTACATAATCATATTAAAAAATCTAGTTGCATTGCTGGAAAAACATATTAGCTAGATCAGTAACATGTTTTACTTTGAACAACCAAGAATACAAATTTTCGTTTCTCAGTAATGCCAAAATTTGAGAATTCTTCTAAGCATCTTAAAAGCATTTTTCACAATATAGGCTCCTCCAATTCAGAGAAATTCCAAATTCCATTAATTGGATCGATAACTACCCTTGTGGATATAATATGCAGGTTTATTCAGTATGAATTGGAAATTAATAATTAAATCTGAAATTATGAAAATGAAAAAACTCCCAATTAACTTGAAAATTAAAATTTTATCGAAGCAGATCAAAGAATCAAATAAATTACCCATGATAAACAAAATAATAGATAGAAACATTAAAGATTAGCCAAAAATCAAATTTCTAGGAAGTTAGGGTTTGTAAATTGGGGGTTTTGATTTTATTCAAAGTCAACTTAATTGATGAAGGAAAATAGGAAATTACCGATCGACAGTGTAGCACGGATGACAAACCTCAGCTACCACCTTCGGCCACCGTTGGTGGTGGAGATACAAGGTAGTAACGAGAGAAAGATGGAGCCAGCGAGAGAGAGCAGAGAACCAACAACTGGGCAGCGCAAAACAACAAAGATAGAAGCAGTTGTGCCGCCGACAAGAGAAATGGTGGTGGCGGGTTACAGGCCGAGAAGCAGCAAAGGGACGAGAGAGGGGGTTTGAGGTGAAGAGTGAGAGTCGTTTGAGCTGGAGAAAGAGAGATGAGGTAGAGAAAGGGGAAGGAGAGGAGCGCGAAAATGAAAATTAATTTGAAAATAAGAACACGTGAAATTTTGTGCGGCTCGTTTTTTAAGTGAGCCCGCACTTGAACTCAAGTGCTGCCAATTTTCTTAAATGAGCCCGCACTTGTAAAAATGTATTTTTTTTCATTTTTTTTGTGCTCTCAAGTGCTGCCAATTTATTAAATGAGCCGCACTTGAAGGGAAGCACATGGCGATTTTGAAATCCAAAAATAGAAAAAGTAACTTCCAAACCGCTAATTCATATGATCAAAATAAACCTTAGACATAATCCAAAAGAGATGAACACACCAAAACATAAAAATACTCTAACACCTCAAATAGATGCAATTTCAGGAGGATTGGCTTTACCAGGATAAAATTGTATCGAAATTAACAGAGTACTTAAACCTGAATTAGTCTGATATGGAAGAGGGTAGAGATCACCGGCGGTGGAGGAGATCGATCTCCGGCGATGAAGAAGCGACGGCGACGACAGAGGAGAGAGAAAACGAAGCTGAAGAGGAAGAAGGAAAAGAATCAGGGAGAGAGAAAACGAAGGATTCTCTGATTTTAGAAATATTTTTCTCTTTTTTTTAGAATATTTTAGAAATCTTATGTGCAGCTTTTGTAAAATGAGCCCGCACTTAAGTTTAAAGCCCGCAGTTGAGTTTAAGTGCTGCCAATTTTTTAAAATAGCCCGCACTTGTGAAAATGTATTTTTTCTTTTATTTTTCATGCTCTCAAGTGCTGCCAAGTTACTAAATGAGCCGCACTTGAAGGGAAGCACATGACGATATTTAAATATTTAATTATCCGGAATAAATATTGGTTTGAGTGGGAGCCTCTTAATGAAATTAAAATGAAATAATTATTTTAATTATTTTCGTAGGGCGCTTTATTTTTAATTAAATTAAATTTTGATTAGAATAAATTCTAAGGATTAATAATTTGAAATTGATTAATCTTTTAGGACGCGTTTATGTGAACGTGATTTTAAATAATTCAGGTACATACTTGCATATTTAATTGGGCCATTCGTTTTAAAATACGAATGGATGAATGTATAGAATGTATATTTTATGTAATGCAGGTACTCCAAGTGACTAGTATGGCCAATCTAGGATAGTTAAATACGGTCTGCGAACCGTTTTATCTTTGAATGTAAAGTTTTAAATATGGTCTGTGCACCATTGAAATTTTGATGTAATTTTTATTATTTAAATTATTTCTAGTTTAGAACTTTAAGTTAGCATTGACTGAAGATTCAAGACGATGCCAAGCTAACAAGATGGTGAAGAAGATTGGACGCTTCAAGACAAGAGTTTTGGGCCATACTAGTTCACCAATTTAACTTATGCACTATTTATTATGCTTGAATGAATATATTATGCATGAATGTTGTTTGTATGCTCGATTAGATTTAGTTCACTAAATAATCGAACTAACATAGAATCAACTAGGTCCAAAGTAATATTGAGTTTAAAAATTGCCTTCCAAATCAAGCACTTACAAAAATCTAGGATCTAAGGTAGTAGGTTTCCGCCAAAGCGAGGTGCTATTTTAGTTGACTTAGATGGTAAGGTATCCCAAAGGAACACGTTGATTGTGGTTTTAGCTCAAACAACAATGACATATGTTGTGGCAATGGGATAAATTATGGTATTAATTTATTAACCAAGAGTAATTTGGAGATTATTAGCAATAGGTTTTGCTTACCTAGAATCTTAAAAGACTTAAGACATGCCAAAGCTTCTTAAGGATTTAGGACTTTTAGGGTCTTGGAATCGTTTCATTCATTTTTGGACCATGTTTTGATTTTGCATGAATGAAATGTTTAATAGCTTTAATGATTGCATGTTAGCATTTATTTTAAAGTTATTAAAGTTATGAATGGTTATTTATTGCAAATTCTTTTCGAATGCAGTAATCAAATGGCCGCAAACAAAACAACAATCAAATCATCGGAAATTCTGGATGTCGAGTTAAACTTGACTAACTTTCTTGAATGGGAAAGGAAACATATCGAAGTTTTAAATGTTAACGACATGCGTTATGTCATCGAACAACCTTTTCCTACCTATTATCCGCGGGGTATGACTCCAGAAAGGTACATAAATTGGGCACTTCACAAGTACCTTGTCTCGGAGTTTATCCTAAAGTCTATTTCCGATAATGGAGAGGGAGGTTCATTACTTTTGAGCCCCATGCTCTCCTAAGTCAACTAAGGGATAGATATCGTGTGAGGTATCAACCTAAGGGCCAAACTGGTGGCAACAGGGTTGATGAATTGGCTAATTCAATGAGCGATCTCAAACTCATTACCCCACACAGGTCGTGTATAGAGAATGAGCTTCTAGAGGCACAAAAGCGCATTTACTCAACTAAGATGGACAGAAACACACCAATTCGGTCTCATGTGAATATGATGTCTGGATTATTTTTCACAATTCAGAGACTGGTGGTTCCATCAAAGAGCCAATAGCTATGGCACTAGTGCTGAATTCTCTTCATAGGGATTATGAGGGGTTTAAGATGCACTATCTCTTTAATAAGAAAGGTCTGGTTCTCCAAAGTTATCTTATTAGCCGTGATTGAATTTTTATAAGTCTTGTATTAGCATGGAAATTATGATGAAAGCAAGTAAAAGCAAGCATCACAAAATTGTAGAAAAGTGCATAAAAATAATTATACACCACCTAGAAGAACTAGGTGCAACCAAATGATTTGTAAGTGTATAATTTAAATAAAGAGATAAGCATGTAAAAGCATAAATAATCAAAATTGCATAAAGAATTGAAAAATGCTAATTTGGAGGCTTGAAATTCAAAGGAAAATAATTTCCAAGTATGAAATATTTTTCTTGATTGCTTCAAAATTGTATGATAATCTAACTTTAAAGTGAGGTTGCTCACTTAAAGTATCATCGATTCTGAAATTGATTTTGGAAATTGAAGTTGAAAATTGTACTTGAATGTAGAACTTGAAATTATAACTTGTAATTAGGAGACTTAGTATTTAAAAGGAAGGATGATTCAAGCATGAAACCCTAACTATTATGTGCTCCATATGTTTAAAAGTTATAGTTTAAAGAGCAGTTGATCTCATTTAAATATCCTTGAACATTGAATTTGAACATGAAACTTTAAAGTTCATGAGTTATAGTTTGAAGATGGGTTTTCAAATCTTCAAACATCCTTGAACATTTGCAAAATTGTTTTTTGAGTTGGAAAATTATATGATGATGGCTGTAAATAGAATTTTCAAGAATTAAATCTCTTGTACTATTCATGGTTTTTAAAAGGATTTTGAAAAATCGTAACTTGAAATCGTAAGGATAATATGGAAGATCTTTTGAACGAAAATTCAAGAGTGAACCCTCCAAAGATTACACTTTTAAGGCATGTTCCTAGTTCATGTGAGTTATGAACTTACAAGAACACCCTTTGAATTCTAGCAAGTATGTAAAAATTGAATGCAAAGAAAGGTAGAAGTTTAGATTTAGATTAGAGTCTCGAAAGATAACCTAGGTCTTTTAGATTGAAGCTTCTTTGATTGAGCTACAATTGCAAACACTTGAACTTGATTTTTGAAGATTTTGGTGATTGGAGAGCCGTATTTTTCTATGACTGTGAGAATGTATTTTGGTAGAGTTTTGCTGCTGAAAATTTCTCCAAAAAGCTCCTCCATTTTGGCTAAATCAGGGTATTTATAGGGAAACTAGGGCGGTGCCCCTGCTCAACATGTGCGCCTGACACATGGGTTGCACTGGGGTCACTAGCCCTGCACAATTCCCGACAACAAAAGTGTGCTTACGACACTAGTACAAAAAGCTCAAGTGCGGGCTCATTTTAAGGGGTCAAGTGCGGGCTTTTACATGTGCAGCACATGGCGTGTCCGCACTTGATGTTTCTCAAGTGCTGCCAAAATATTCGCAGCACTTGATGTTTCAAGTGCTGCCAATTTGGAAAATGAGTCTGCACTTGACTAATTTGGTGCTGCCAATTTTGGAATATGAGCCCGCACTTGATAAATTTGTTGCTGCCAATTTTGGAAATGAGCCCGCAAATGACATAGAAATTGGCAACACAAACATAAAAATGAGCCACGCTTGGCCTATAAATGAGCAGCACTTGATCTAGATATTTGTTATATAACCGGTTTCCCTGCTACATATATTATACAATTGGACCACGCCACTAGTTCACCTCTATAGATCACATAAAAAAGTATCAAATTATAAGGATAATTAAATTGAATAGTATATAATTGTAAATATAAAAATCGATTACAGTGATTTTTTCTATCTGCGGCTGTGAGGGTTCGAAGAGGCGTCCTCGCCTTCCTCGATTCCATGGTAAGACCTCGCAAGCTTGGTAAAAAATCTAGCAAGAAGAAGTCCGATGAACAAGCTACGACTAAGAAACCTAATACGCGAGTACAAGCAAAAGAACCTTCACCTCCATTAATGGTGGATTCCGCCATTTCCGAAAGCTCGAGTTCATACCCAGATGATGAAGTTCGGATTGAGAACCCGATTCTTACACCAAAATCTTCCCTGCAAGAACTGCAACACATTGCGAATATTCGAAATGACTTTAATGCGTGGATCAATGGCCTTAGCTAAGGTGAAGATGTTCGCTCCCATTTTCCAAATTCTGGCGGGAATTGTTTGAATAATGATCACCATGAAATTAATCTGTTTTGCCTTATTCTATTGATTGCATTATGCATAATGTTGAACGAATAACTACTGTTGATTTGCATAAGAACCCCCTAGTCAGATAGACGTAGAGGACATAGTTGATGAGGTGAATTTCTGGCAGTCTGCGATTGTGTGCTATGTCATAAGAGAAAACCCACCCCAACATGTAATGGATGTCTTTGTGCACCGCATATGGGGGAAATTGGGGGTAGATAAGGTCTCATTGATTTGGGAGGGGGATTTACCTGGTTCGATTTTTGACTATGGAGAATTATGAGAAGGTGTTAAAGGGTGGCCCTCAATTTTTTGATTCTAAACTACTCATTATCAAGCCTTTGTCTCAAGATGTAAACTGTGCTAAAGAAACTATCAAAACTCTTCCTATTTGGATCAAATTACCAGGGTTTGACGTCAAATATTGGGGGGGGGGGGGGAGAAGAGTGTTTACAAGATAGCTGGTTAAATTGGTAAACCTATCAAGGTTCATCAAGCTATATTAAACAGGGATAAATTACTATTAGCCAAGGTCCTAGTTGATGTTCAGATGGACCAAGTGTTCCCCACCACTATCAAATTCTTGAATGAAAAGGGCCTGATGGTGAACCAACAGGTGGACTATGATTGGGTACCACTAGTTTGCAATTTGTGTAAGGGTATAGGACATAGAGCTGAAGCCTGCAAACACAACAAGAAGCAAACTCAATTCAAGAAAGTATGGGTCATGAAGGCCAAACCTGTCAGTGCACCTGCTACATATATTTCTCCTGCTGCAGTATAGTAGACCCAACACACCCTTCAGACTGATGTGGAGGGGTTTACAATAGCTACTGGTTTCAGTAAGCAAAAGTGTCACAAACTTAGACCAGTTCAGACAAGGAATATCTTCCATATTTTTCATGAAGAGGAGGATGGGGTAGCACCTGATTCACACAAGTGTACTGGCTCTACAGTGGATGGTTCATTAGACAAGGGGTGGGATTCCCCTATGTCTAATGGATAATAAGCTTTCTGGAATGTGAGGGGACTGAATAGGAGAAGCAAACAACTGGAGGTGAGGAAATTTCTTTTCACACAACAAATTAAGATGTTCAGTTTCTTGGAGACTAAGGTAAAGGCTTCATTTTTTTGGTACTGTCATTTATGGGATGTCTGAATAGAAGGATAGGGTGGTGTTGTGGGAGAATTTGGTTAGTTTGGCTGGTACTATTTATATCCCTTGTATTATAATGGGGGATTTTAACTCAATCATGGACATGGAGGACAGAGTTGGGACCCCTGTCAGATTCTCTGAAATTCAACCAATGAGGGAGTGTTTGGCTTTCCTGTGAACTTTTGGAGATTAAGACTGTTGGGAGGCATTTCATCTGGACTAACAAGAAAGATGGGGGAAGTAGAGTGTTTTCTAGAAATGATAGGGTGCTAGAAAACTCTCTTTGGGAGGATGCTTTCCCTACTGTAGAGGCAACTTTTCTCTCCGAGGACACATTTGATCACTGTCGAATGGTGTTAAGATGATATAGATCTCTCATATTAAGAAACCTTTCAGATTCTATAACATGTGGACAAGTGCATATGGGTTTCTTCCTTTGGTCCAGAATAATTTACATAAGGTGATTCAAGGTTGCCACATGTACAAGGTTCTCCAGAATATCAAATGCATCAAGAATGACTTGAAAGCCCTCAACAAAGCAGGGTTCTCTTCTGTTGAAGCTACTAGCATTAAATATCATCAAGAATTCCTGTAGGCTCAGAATGCCCTTCATCGTGACCCCACTAATAGTGAGTTAGCCACAACTGAGAAGCTTGCTGGTGAAAAAGTACAAGGATGCACAAGCCAAGTACTTGTCCTTATAGTTGGGCTGCGCTTGAGAGGGTTCGAAGCAGGAACCTCTCTTTCGTCTTCGACGCCATGGCAAAACTCACAAATGTAGCTCACAATCTCAGAAGGGTATGCAATCAGTGCAAACTTATCCTTCACAACGACTGCATACTCGTGCTCATATGAAGGAACAATCAACCAATGCAATGGTGGACACCATTGATGACTCAGAGAAGTCCGATGATGAATACTCAGATGATGAACCTCACGTTGAGGACCAGATTCTCACTCCGCGAACTGCTTTGAGGGATTTGCTGAAGGAAAGAGAAGTGACCTAGAAATCAAACTTCCTTGGTATCATATACCGCTTGAGGTTCTTACTTCGGTAATAACTCAAACAATGGAAGCTAGGATACACTAATGACCTACAAGTGGGAAATGAAGCATGGCAATGCTACATTAGTTGTAGGGTCATCTAGTTTGTTTTAAGTCCTTTCAAAGGCTGGAACTTAATGGCTATTTTGTTCCATAATCAGCATACCTAAATTTCTGCTTCAAACACAGAAAGACTCACATTCAGAAGAACGAAAACAATGTTTGTTTGTTTATTTGAATGAAATGGTCATGTACGGTTTGAGTCAATATGCTTGATTAAAAACAAACAACTCTTTAACAATAAAAACTTTACTAGGTTCAAATAAACCCCTTGATTTGAGTTCCACTAATCTTTGGCATTGTTGCTTAGACCATATCAACAAGTTAACGTTCTGAAGCTCTATTTTGATGGACTTTTAAAAGTTAGTTGATTCAAGACAAGCTAGTCTTACTTGTTGAAAGTAACAAAAGATATGAACTATTGTTAAAACGCCTAGACAATAGAGTTCAAAGCTAAAGAAAGATTTGCATAGATACTTACTTTGGGAAGACTAGTATCGGACAGACCTATGAAACTTTACTGTAAGAGATGAAAATTTGTCATAAGTAAATTTCATTAAAATTATTAGACACTAATCCTCAATACCTGAGTGATTTGAGATTACTTGTTTGAGAACTGCTTACTTTGACGTTGTCAACCGTCGCACCGTAAAAGGAGGCTATAAAGGCAATGCTCAAGTAATCACCTATCAAACGAAGTCTAATCTCAAGATCGCAAGATTGGGATTGTCCTCGCATAAATCGGGAAGAGATGCTGAAAGTTGTACAAGGCCACTCGGAGAGCTAGAAACTGTAAAATGCATGGCCGTGCTCAGATGAATCATAGACTATGATGATCTGTTTATTTGATCAGTTGAACTCTGAAACCGAGAAACTCCTCTGGACATAATAAGGATGACAACTCTTACCTTATGTTCAAGAGAAAGCATTGAGCAACAAAGGAATTAGGAAATTCACACTTGTCCCTAAGGACAAGTGGGAGACCGAAGGAAATAATGCCCTTGGTCCAAGTATGCATTTAATGTTAAGTCTAATAAATGCGGTTCAGTATTAATTAACAAGTTAATAATTCAGTGAGATCAAGTGAGCTGAATGCCTAGCTAGAGGCCGCTTCAGTTCAAGTGGAATTAATGATATTAATCCATAGCTTACTCTTGACTGAACCCGTAGGGTCACACAAATAGTACGTAAACGGATCAAGTATTTAATGGCATTAAATACTCCATCTATGGATATTTGGAATCGACGGATCTTGGTTTCAGTGGGAGCTAAGATCGTCAAAGGCAAGTAAATGAATACTCCGGAAACGATGATATTGCCGGAAACGGAAAAATGGATCGTATCGGAAATATAAATATTATCCAAGTCGTAGATGTTGCCGGAAACGGAAACATGGTACGTATCGGAAAATATTATCGGAAATGGAAATATTGCCGGAATCGGAAATATTGCCGGAAACGGAAATATTGTCAGAATCGGAAATATTATCGGAATCGGAAAATAATTCCGGAAACGGAAATATTAAATATTTGTTCGAAACGGAAATTAATTCCGGAATCAGAAATGTTAAATATTGTTCGTATCGGAAATGAATTCCGGAATCGGGAATTTAATCGGAAGCGTATAGTACGAATTAGCATCGGACGAGACTTGCTGGACGAAGGCCCAGCACGAAGCCAGGCCGTCGCCCAGCAAGCCATACGCATCAAAACCACACGCCAAAGCCTCGCCAGGCCCAGCGCAAGGCAAGGCCCAGCTAGGCGTGGTGCGCGCACGGATCAGGTGGGCTGCGAGCATTGGGCCAAGGAGCCGTGCAGTTCGCGTGGGTCGCGAGGCATGCGCGCGGGCTGTGCGGTGCTCGTGCTCGTGTGCGTGCTATACGAATCCTAAAGCTATTGTAATTCGTGCTATGATTAAATACTAATCCTAAAAGATAAAATTAATTATTTAGAGTTCTAAAAGGATTCTAATTAATTAATTAGTATTCTAACAGGACTCGAAATCCTTTTCCATGGTTCTATAAATATATTCCTAGGGTAATAAATTTATACACGAGTTTTTCAACAAGTATTCATACAATAAAAGCTGTGATTTTGAGCAGAAAAATCAGTCACATTACTTGCCCATATTAGCCGAAAATTATAGTACCTTAAGGGAGATTCTAGTTGGTCAATCTTAAGGAGGATCGGGACGTGTTGTGGACTATCTACGGAGGCACGACACTTGGAGTCCTAAAGACTTGTTCTTGTTCGGTTCGAGCGCAGCTAGGGAGGGCACGCTACAAAGTGTATGCATCTAAATTATGCTAACTGATTATGTATAAATAATATGTTTCCTGGCATTAAGGTTTTTCCGCATGATTTATGTTTTTCATATGTATCATAACCTAACATTTGCAACATCAATCTCGCGTTTGAACTGAGTTCAATGCTTGGATTAATGGCCTCAGTGCAGGTACTGATATTCGAACCCATTTTGAATCCAAAACTGGCAGGAATGGTAATTTGTTGATTTCGCAATTGAATGCCTGCAATATTGTTGATAATGATGATATTCCTAACATCTCTAATGTGATTGAATGTGATAAACTGCTGGATAATGAAGGAAATAATGCCCTTGGTCCAAGTATGCATTCAATGCTAAGTCTAATAAATGCGGTTCAGTATTAATTAAACAAGTTAATAAATTCAGTGAGATCATGTGAGTTGAATGCCTAGCTAGAGGTCGCTTCAGTTCAAGTGGAATTAATAATATTAGTCCACAACTTACTCTTGACTAAAACCGTAGGGTCACACAAATAATACGTGAACGGATCAAGTATTTAAGTGAATATATTATTCATTAAGTACTCCATTTATGAACATTCGTTAATGACGGATCTCGGTTCCAGTGGGAGCTGAAATCGTCAAAAGGAAAAATATAGAATGATCCAGAAATGATGATATTTCCGGAAACGGAAATATGGATCATGACGGAAATATAAATATTATCCAAGTCCTAGATGTTACTGGAAACAGAAACATGGTTCGTATCGGAAAATATTTTTGGAAATAGAAATATTGCTAGAATCGGAATATTGTCGGAAACGGAAATATTACCGGAATAAAATATTGTCGGAATCGGAAATATTAACGGAAACGTAAATATTTGTTCGAATCGGAAAGAAATTCCGGAATCGGAAAGCGAATCGGAAGCGCGACGTGCGAACGCTCGACGAACGAGCTTGCGAGACGCAAGGCCCCGCGCCAAGCAAGCCCGCGCGGAGCAGCAAGGCTTGGGCCGAGCAAAGGCAGCAGCGCCCATCGCATGGGCCGCGTGCTGCTGCTGCTACGCCCAACGCGCATGAGCCGAGCAAGGCAGCAACGCCAATCCGTGGGCCGCGTGCTGATTGCTGGACGCCAAGCACAGCAGCAACGTGGGCTTAAGGCCACACGTGCAAGGCCTTGGCCGGCCAACTACTTGCCAGCCAAGTAATCTTATGTTTTCCTAATTTTACTAAAATTAGATGTTTAAGGCAAATCTAAAATACTTAGTGTTTGATTGTCCCTAGAATTCTAATGTTATTAATTAACTAGAATCCTAATGGATTTAGTTAATTGATTCCTAGTAGGATTGAAACTCCTTTATTTCCACCCTATAAATATGTGGTTCATGATCACAATTTGTAATGAAATTCAATATACTATTCTAACACATTAAATTCAAGAGAGAATTTAATACTTGCCTATCACTATTGCGAGTTTCCCGAGTGCACATAAAACCTTAGAGTATATTCTAGTTGGTTGAATCTAAGGCGGATCCGAACGTGCTGTGGACTATCTACTGAGGGACGACATTTGGAGTCCTATACTTGTTCTTCTTCGGTTCGGGAGCAGCTAGGGAAGGCACGCATCACATTGTATGTATACTAAATTATGCTAATTGACTATGTGGCAATTAATTTGGATTCCTGGATTTATGGTTTTTCCGCATGAATTATATTGTTTATATTATTCATAACCATACGGTGGTATCACGAGCCTCTAATGAATTCCATAATCAATTACATTTTAACATGGATTAAATTTTATAAACTTGCAATGAATTAAAGGAGTGATTAATTTCGTGTATGTAATTAATTGCAAATTCGTGCGATTATATGTTCGCAGGATTTTTCAGCAGTTTTATCAATAATGGTCTGAATCTTATGTTTTTATAGTGAATTTCGCATGTAAAGGACGTTTTAAAATTTTGACAAAAATCATAGATTTGACGCCGAACCCAGAATTCCCAAATTCGAAGCCTAACTATGACTTTTCGGAGGTTTTAGTTTTTCGAATGCAAAATTTGTAATTTTTATGATGTTAAATTAAATATTTGCGAATCTTGTATGTAAATCTTGAATCTATGATTGACCTACTGTATATGTTTGACAATTTTAAGGGCAAATTTTGTTAATTATACAACATAAGTTGTAATTATAATTAATTCGTTGAATTTCAAATAATTTAGAATTTGTTTTGAATTTCATAATTAATTGATAATTTAATTAGGATCCTATGATTAAAAACCACCATAAAATTTGTTAAAAAAGTTTTAAAATTTTATGACCTAGATTTTAATCCCTAAAAATACATGTAATCAGAAATTAATTTGAATAATAAATTTTCGATTTTCCGCCTAAATTTAGAGAAATCAATATGAATTATTAATTTGTCGTAAAATTTAAAATATAAAAGTTAATAATTTTTATAAACCGATCACCAATCTTGCACGCACGAAGCTGTTAGGTTATGATAAATATAAAGCATATATATTTCATGCGGAAAAATCATAAAGCCAGGAATCCAAATTAATTGCCACATAACAATTAACATAATTTAGGATGCATACATTTGTAGCGTGCCCTCCCTAGCTGCTCCCCAACCGAACAAGAACAAGTTTAGGACTCCAAGTGTAGTCCCTCCGTATATAGTCCACAACACGTTCGTATCCGCCTTAGATTTAATTAACTAGAATTCAACCTAAGGTTTTAAGTTATTCGAATATAATTGTGGCAAATTATTATCTTAGTTTTAACCTTAAAACTATATGAATACTTGAATTGGGTTATTGTAAATTGTGAATGGCATCACCTATTTATAGGGTTGGAATAATGGAATTAGAAGTCTACTAGGTTTCAATTAATCTAATCCTATTAGAATTAAACATTAATTAAAACTAATAAGTTAATGTTTAATTCAACAACTAACTCTAGCAGCTTTAGGAAATTTAATCTTTAATCTAATCCTAATTGCTTAAGGATTCGACGTATGCACGAACTCAACGCACACACGCACGCACAACCCACGAGGGGCGCTGGAAGCGCTCGCGCGGAGCAGGCTTGGCCCACATCGCTGCGGCCCATTGCTTGGGCGCGCTAGCCTTGCCTTGCTCGCTGGGCATGGCCTTGCGTGCTGCTAGGCTGGGCCTGCGTGCCTTGGCGGGCTGCTGTGCTGCCTTGCGCGCATGGGCTTGCTGGGCGCATGCCTGGCTTCGTGCTGGGCCTTGCGTCTAGCAAGCTCGTCCGATGTTTATTTCGTACGACGCGCTTCCGATTAATTTTCCGATTCCGGAATTCATTTCCGATTCGAACAATATTTAATATTTCCGATTCCGAAATTAATTTCCGTTTCGAACAACTATTTAATATTTCCGATTCCGGAAATATTTTCCGATTCTGATAATATTTCCGATTCCGACAATATTTCCGTTTCCGGCAATATTTTCGATTTCGGCAATATTTCCATTTCCAATAATATTTTCCCATACGTACCATGTTTCCGTTTCCGGCAACATGTACGACTTCGATAATATTTATATTTCTGATACGATCCATATTTCCGTTTCCGGCAATATCATCGTTTCCGGAGTATTCATAATTTGCCTTTTGACGATTGCAGCTCCCACTGGAACCGAGATCCGTCGATTCCGAATATCCATAAATGGAGTATTTAATTCACTTAAATACTTGATCCGTTCACGTACTATTTGTGTGACCCTACGGGTTCAGTCAAGAGTAAGTCGTGGATTAATATTATTAATTCCACTTGAACTGAAGCGACCTCTAGCTAGGCATACAGTTCACTTGATCTCCCTGAATTACTCCCTCCGTCCCAGAATAGTTGTTACACTCTCCTGGGCACACAGTTTAATGCGATAAGTAGTAGTGTGGTTATCAATTGTTATTTTATTGAAAAAGTAGATGTGATAGGAGTTAGTGGTGTATTTTTTTAATTGAATGAGAGAGGGTGTGGGGACAAAAAAAATTTAGTGGGAAGAGAGAGACAATATAATAATTATGGGGTCATTCCTAATTTAGAAGTGTACCAACTAATCTGGGACAGACGAAAAAGGAAAGTGTAACAACTAATTTGGGACGGAGGGAGTATTAACTTGTATAATTAATTAATACTGAACCACATTTATTAGACTTAGCATTGAATGCATACTTGGACCAAGGGCATTATTTCCTTCAGTCTCCCACTTGTCCTTAAGGACAAGTGTGCATTTCCTAATTCCTTTGTCGCTTGATGCTTGCTCATGAACATAAGGTAAGAGTTGTCATCCTTATTATGTCCCATAGGTATTTCTCGGTTTCAAATTTCAACTGATCAAACAAACAGATAATCATAGCCTATGATTCATCTGAGCACGACCATGCATTTTACAGTTTCTAGCTCTCCGAGTGGCCTTGACAACTTTCACCATCTCATCCCGATTTATGGGAGGACAATCCCAATCTTGCAATCTTGAGATTAGACTTCGTCTGATAGGTGATTACCCGAGCGTTGCCGTTATAGCCTCCTTTTATGGTGCGACGGTTGACAACGTCAAAGTAACAAGTTCTCAAACAAGTAATCTCAAATCACTCAGGTATTGAGGATTAGTGTCTAATTATTTTAATGAAATTTACTTATGACAGATTTTCATCTCTTACAGTAAAGTTTCATAGGTCTGTCCGATACTAGTCTTCCCAAAGTAAGTATCTATGCAAATGATTGCGACATTGCCATGTCCACATACTTCAAGAAACAGAACTACTTGTCATCTTGCATTCTAGTCGTCTAGCGTTTTTTATGCGTCCATCTTTATAGAAAACTCCGACCACGGACCATTTTCAACTTTTGACATCCAAGTTCACTTGGTAGACATTTCTTAGTCACATGACTGGTCCTGACAGTCTATCTTGAGCATTTCGTCAAATTGAAGGGACTCATTATTTAATAAACTACAAATTAAATGGAAAAATGAATTCTATTAATTTATATGAATGGTTAACCAATAACGTTTTAAAAAGTATTAAACTCTATAACTTTAAAACATTAAATAAGGACATCAAAGCCATTCTCCAACATGCCTGATTCCCATAGTCGTAGTGTGCAAGTTGTGCTTCGCCTGCGGCAAAGGTTTAGTTAATGGATCTAAGATGTTTTCGTCAGTTCCAATCTTGCTTATCTCGACTTCTTTTCTTTCAACGAACTCTCGTAGAAGGTGAAATCTACGAAGTACATGCTTGACTCTCTGGTGGTGTCTAGGCTCCTTTGCCTTTGCAATAGCTCCGTTATTATCACAATATAGAGCTATAGGTCCTTTAATGGAGGGGACTACACAAAGTTCACCTATGAACTTCCTTAGCCAAATAGCTTCCTTTGCTGCTTCATGTGCAGCAATGTACTTCGCTTCAGTTGTAAAATCCGCAATGGTGCTTTGCTTAGCACTTTTCCAGCTTACTGCACCTCCGTTGAGGCAGAAGACAAACCCAGACTGTGATCTGAAATCATCTTTGTCGGTTTGGAAACTTGCGTCCGTATAGCCTTTAACAATTAATTCATCATCTCCAACATAGACCAGGAAATCATCCTTATGCCTTTTCAGGTACTTCAGAATATTCTTGGCAGCAGACTAATGTGCCTCTCCTGGGTCTGACTGGTATCTGCTGGTAGCACTGAGTGCGTACGCAACATCCGGGCGTGTACATATCATAGCATACATTATTGAACCAATCAATGATGCATATGGAATCCCACTCATTCGTCTACGCTCATGTAGTGTTTTTGGGCACTGAGTGTTGCTTAGAGTCATTCCATGAGACATGGGTAGGTAGCCTCGCTTGGAGTCTGCCATATTAAACCTTTCAAGCACCTTATTGATATAAGTGCTTTGACTGAGTCCAATCATCTTTTTAGATCTATCTCTGTAAATCTTGATGCCCAGTATGTACTGTGCTTCTCCTAGATCCTTCATCGAAAAACATTTCCCAAGCCAAATCTTGACAAAGTTCAACATAGAAATGTCATTTCCGATAAGTAATATGTCGTCGACATATAATACAAGAAAAGCAAGTTTGCTCCCACTAACCTTCTTGTATACACAAGATTCGTCTGCGTTCTTGATAAAACCAAAGTCATTGACTACTTCATTAAAACGTATATTCCAGCTCCTTGATGCTTGCTTCAATCCGTAGATTGATTTCTTAAGCTTGCATACCTTTTAGCATTCTTTGGATCCTCAAAACCCTCAGGTTTTTTCATAAACACAGTTTCTGTTAAAACGCCGTTTCAGAAAGCGGTTTTGACATCCATCTGCCATATTTCGTAATCGTAATATGCAGCGATTGCTAACATTATCCGAATAGACTTTAGCATTGCAACTGGTGAAAAGGTTTCATCTTAATCCACACCGTGGACTTGCCTGTAACCTTTTGCAACCGATCTATCTTTGAAAACTTCTAGTTTCCCATCCTTGTCCTTTTTCAGTTTGAAAACCCATTTGCTTCCTATGGCTTGGTAGCCATCTGGCAAGTCGACCAAATCCCAAACTTGGTTTTCAGACATGGAGTGTAATTCATATTGCATGGCTTCTTGCCATTGCTTGGAGCTAGGGCTTGTCATAGCTTGTTTGTAAGTCGCAAGTTAATCACTTTCAAGTAATAGAACTTTATAGTTCTCGTTCGTCAAAATACCTAAGTATCTTTCCGGTTGAGATCTATATCTCTGTGATCTACGCGGGGTTACATTTCTAGATGGTCCTTGATTCTCACCAAATACTTCTAAAGATCTCTGAGTTTCTTCCTGAATGTCATCTTGAGCATTCTCTAGAGTTTGTTGTTCGACTCGAATTTCTTCGAGGTCTACTTTTCTCCCACTTGTCATTTTGGAAATGTGATCTCTTTCCAAAAAGATACCATCTCGAGCAACAAACACCTTGTTCTCAGATGTATTGTAGAAGTAATACCCCTTTGTTTACTTTGTATAGCCCACAAGGATACATTTGTCAGATTTGGGTTGAATTTTGTCTGAAATTAATCGTTTGACGTATCCTTCACAACCCCAAATCTTAAGAAAAGACACATTTGAAGGCTTTCCAAACCATAACTCATATGGAGTTTTTTCGACAGCTTTAGACGGAGCTCTATTTATAGTGAGTGCAGCTGTGTTTAGTGCATGTCCCCAAAATTCTATTGGAATTTCGGCCTGACCCATCATTGATCTAACCATGTCTAGCAAGGTTCTATTCCTCCATTCTGACACACCGTTCCATTGAGGTGTTCTAGGAGGAGTCAATTCTGATAGAATTCCACATTCTTTCAGATATTCACCGTCTATATGAATACTTGAATTGGGTTATTATAAATTATGAATGCCATCACCTATTTATAGGGTTGGAATAATGGAATTAGAAGTCTACTAGGTTTCAATTAATCTAATCCTATTAGAATTAGACATTAATTAAAACTAATAAGTTAATGTTTAATTCAACAACTAACTCTAGTAGCTTTAGGAAATTTAATCTTTAATCTAATCCTAATTTCTTAAGGATTCGACGTCTGCACGAACTCAACGCACACACGCACGCACAACCCACGAGGGGCGCTGGACGCGCGCGCGCGGAGCAGGCTCGGCCCACAGCGTTGCGGCCCATTGCTTGGGCGCGCCAGCCTGGCCTTGCTTGCTGGGCTTGGCCTTTCGTGCTGCTTGGCTGGGACTGCGTACCTTGGCGGGCTGCTGTGCTGCCTTGCGCGCATGGGCTTGCTAGGTGCAAGCCTGGCTTCGTGCTGGGCCTTGCGTCTAGCAAGCTCGTCTGATGTTTATTTCGTGCGACGCGCTTCCGATTAATTTTCCGATTCCGGAATTCATTTCCGATTCGAACAATATCAATATTTCCGATTCCGGAATTAATTTCCGTTTCGAACAAATATTTAATATTTCCGATTCCGGAAATATTTTCCGATTCCGATAATATTTCTGATTCTGACAATATTTCCGTTTCCGGCAATATTTCCGATTCCGACAATATTTCCATTTCCAATAATATTTTCCGATACGTACCATGTTTCCGTTTCCGGAAACATCTACAACTAGGATACTCCCTCCGTATTTTTTTAAGAGATACACTTGGCCGGGCACGGGTATTAAGAAGAATAATTGAATGAAATAAAATAATAAAACAAGTGGGGTTGGATAGATATTTTAATAATTAAATATGTGGGGACCATGTCATTTTGGTGGGTGGATGGTGGGGTGAGTTTATGAAAATGTTTGTTTAATAGGATGGTGGGTGATAGGGTATATTAGATGTATTATTTAATTAGATGGTGGGGTTGATAAGTAACTAAAAATGGCAAGTGTATCTCTTAAATAAATACGGCCGGAAAAGGCAAGTGTATCTCTTAAAAAAATACGGAGGGAGTAATATTTATATTTCCGATACGATCCATATATCCGTTTCCGACAATATCATCGTTTCCGGAGTATTCATAATTTGCCTTTGGACAGCTCCCACTGGAACCGAGATCTGTCGATTCCGAATATCCATAAATGGAGTATTTAATTCAGTTAAATACTTGATCCGTTCACGTACTATTTTTGTGACCCTACGGGTTCAGTCAAGAGTAAGCTGTGGATTAATATTATTAATTCCACTTGAACTGAAGTGGCCTCTAATTAGGCATACAGTTCACTTGATCTCACTGAATTATTAACTTGTATAATTAATTAATACTGAACCGCATTTATTAGACTTAGCATTGAATGCATACTTGGACCAAGGGAATTATTTCCTTCAGAAGCAATGGAAGCTAAGTGTTACCCTTAAGGGTGTTGCATAGTGCGAGCATGCGACGACGATCAAGGGAGCTCGTCGCCCATGCGGTACGAAGCAATGAGCAAGTATGAGCATGCGCGGTAGGCACGACCCTGTGCGGTGTGTGCTGTGCTGGTGATCGACAAAAGGAGACAATGCATCGTAGCGCAAGGCACAAGGCAAGGCAGCACCACAACGAGCAAGGGAGCTCGCGTGCCGCTGCACAAGCCCCTGCCCAGCGCGTAGGCAGCAGGCACAGCACTGGGCTGGTGCGCTGCTGTGGTACATCACTCGGACAACAACGATGCAGGCCCTAGGCGCAGCCTTGTGCACGCGGCCCATGGGCGTTGCGGCGTGGCTGCTTGGGCGAGGCATGGGCTTCGGCCTATGGCCTTGCCTTGGCACGTTTGGGCAGTTTTGTTTATGTTTCGGTTGAAAACGATTTTAATTAAAAATAATTTCGTAATTTAAATTTTTCTAGGAATTTAATTTTGATTAATTTAATTATTATAAATATTTTATACTAATTATTTTACTAAAATTAAAACCTTGATAAAATTTAAATTAATTAATTTTAATCAACTAAAAATAAAATTTAGGGTTTTAAATATTAATTTTATATGAGTAAATTTGTAAGTTTCCGGTTGGACTAGGAAATACAATTTTTAAAATTTGTAAAGCGTGTAAATTCTTGGTTTTAGTGGGAGCTTTTAATCATTAAAATCTTGATCAGGTCTTCATTCCTTTAAGGTTTTAGAACTAATAAGGTTGAATAATTTGTAGATTGTTGGAACCTTTGATTAGTTGCTGCAAATGTTTATGAGATGCTTGATTTTTCTACTCACTTGCTATGTGGGCCATTCATTGATAAATGAATGGGTGAATGGTATATTGTAAATGTAATATTTTGCAGGTTATGGAAAGTGACTAGTATGGCCCAAATAGGATAGAAAATATGGTCTTCATGTAGGGGAATACAGTTAAACATACATAACATGTGCGGAACATACCCAAAGCCAGGAAACATGTGTAAAGCACAGATTAAACATACTTACATTTGAAGCGTGTTTTCCCGAGTATAGTATCAATGAACACGAACAAAGAACTCCAATTGTTGTTCCTCTATTTGGTTCACCGAAACGTTCAGATCCGTCTTGATTATTGTAGCTTAGACAACGTTCAAGAGTTTGTGCTTTTTGGGAAGAACACATCCATGGAGGCTAAAAGAGAATTAGGGTTTCTCTCTCTTCCTTAGGGTTTGATGTGTAAACTGAATTGTTTGCTTGAAAAACATAAGTTTAGGTTATTAAAATAACCTAGATAATAAGAAAGCCAACCGACCAAGGCGAAAGGCCATTGGCCGGCCAGCAAGCCCACGAGGGGATTTATGCGCGCACAGCAACATGAGCCGCGGGCCGCGAGCTCCTGCTTGCTTTGTGCCTTGTCCGCGCCCGCCGCGCATCAGCGACTCCTATGGGCCAGCGTTGCATTGCCATGCACGTTGCGCTCATGGGCCTTGCGCTTGTGCGCTCCAGCTCGTGGGTTGCTTTCATATTGCGATTAAATTATCCTTCAACAATTTATTTATCGTTTGGTACTTGCGATCCAATGTCGTACGATACGATTATTCATCTCGCCTAGCTTACGAATATACGCAATACGATATACGATTTCACGATCAATTGTTTAATCGTATAATTATGTTTTTCCGAACTAATTTCCCGAAAAGCTATTAAATGAATTTCTGATTCATTTAATCCGGTGACCTTATAGGTTAAGTCAAGAGTAAGATGTGACCCTAAGATAGATTAGAACTCACTGATCGGAAGCATTGCACCAGCTAGCTGTTCCGATCACTTGATCTCACTGAATTAATTGTTCGTAATTAATCTGAACCTTGGTATTAGACTAATGCACCTTGGGTGAAGGACATATTTCCTTCAGTCTCCCACTTGTCATTCTGACAAGTGTGCATTCCAATTCCTTTGTCTCTTGGTGTTACTTACTGAACATAAGGTAAGATCCAAGCCATCCTTATTAGGTCCAGAAGTGTTTCTCGAATTACTGAGTTCAACTGTTAAACTTTTACAGAAGGTTAAGCCTTAACCATTCTTAGCACGATCATGCATTTTCATAGTATCTAACTCTTCGAGAGGCCTTGTACAACAACAACACCATATCCTATCAAAGATAGGAGGAAAATCCCTTCTTGTAACTTATGAACAACTTACTTTGATTCATAGTACGCCCAATAACTGCTTTTATAACCTCCTTTTACGGTGCAACGTTTAGCGAGTATTAAAGCGAGCCAATTCTCAAACAAGCAGACATAACTACTCAGGTTCCGAGGAATAGGTTCCAATAACCATTAATGATAACTACTTATGACATGACTTTAATCTCTTAAACTGTTCTCATGGTCAATCCGATACAAGATCCAATAAGTATCTATGCAAATGATTACTGACATCCAGTCCATCTAGTTCAAGAAACTAAACTATAAATCAACTTGCAATCTAATCTCATTAGTCATTGGTCGTTGTAGGGGGTATTTTTTCTCGAATTGCTTTTTTCCCTACAAGGGGCGGTTTTTAGAAACCTTTGAATTTTTGGATCTTGAAGGAGTCGCCACCAAACATTATTTTAGGGTCCCGT
Organism: Spinacia oleracea; assembly: GCF_020520425.1. NCBI lineage: Eukaryota > Viridiplantae > Streptophyta > Magnoliopsida > Caryophyllales > Amaranthaceae > Spinacia > Spinacia oleracea. The sequence continues at coordinate 93,788,390 of NC_079490.1, forward strand.
TTGGAAAGACCAAGAGTGACTCGATTTGGATAAGGCTTTTAATCTTCGAAACGGATGGGTGAGATTTAGGCACGGGAACGAGATGCTTATTCCGTGAGCTTTAGAAATTATTCAAGTACGTGGCACAATATTTTTGAAAATACCCTAGTTTAGACTATGTGGGTTTGAATTTAGAACAAATAGAATTTCTACTTTGTATTGTGGTCACTTTGCTTTAAAGTTAATTTAAGGGAACCTAATATCGGTTTGTCCAAGAAATTATCTTTGTTAAGCGTGATGTAACCTTGCATTTTGTTGTATTTAGCATGTGCGGTGATGAAAGCAATAAAACAAGTAAAGCAACATCAAAATAGTAAATAAGTGCGGAATTAGTAAATACAAGACCCCCTAGAAATGGACTAGGGAGTAGGTCCACATTGCCTAGAAGGAGTAGGCAAGTAAAGTTGCATAATTGAAAGTGCGGAATTGAAATGCGTTATTGAAAGTGCGGAATTGAAAGGTGCGAAATGGAAAGGTGCGGAATTAAAAGGTGCAGAATGGAAAGGTGCATAATTGAAATTGCAATATTGAAATTTGAACTTGGGCACATGAAATCCGAACGCCAAATGGCTACTTAAAAATAAGTGCGTTCAACACGAATTCAAAGCCAAAAATCTCAACTTGGGAGAAGTTGCTCATCCCAAAGTATCCTAGATTTTGCATATAGAACTTGAACTTGAAAGCTTGAATCTTGAAATATTGAACTTGAAATACTTGAACTTGAACTTGAAATATTGAACTTGAACTTGAAATATTGAAGTTAAGAGACTTGAATCTCAAAGATCGGGCCTATTAATGTTGAAAAGGTTAGATCTTTGATTTGCTCTTACTTTAAAAGAATCCTAGTTTAGGGAAGTAGTCATGAGCAACCCTAAGCATTGTTGGATCTTGAAATATGAAAACTTCAACTTGTATATTGAAAAATGGAGTCTTGAATCTCAAAGACTAAACCTTTAAAAGTTAGAAAGGCATCATCTTTGATTACTCCTTGTTTGAAAATGATTCTAGCTCAAAGAAGTGATTGCAAAAAACTTTGAACATCCTTGAATCTTGAAAGTTTGCATTTTTGTATTTTGAAAAGTTTGGATTTTGAAGAAATGTATGATTGTTGCAAGTGACATTTTTAAGAGTAAAAATGCCAACTTACTAATCATTTTGAAATAGAAAATCAAAACAACATTCAATAGATTAGGGTTGGGATTCGGAATTACCTAGTTAGGGTTAGGCAAGATTTCCGATTAGGACTCCCAATTGCTTAAAGCTTAGATTGTATGGTGTTTTTGGAGGATTTTGTATTGATTTTTGTATTGAATTTTGAGGTGCAATTTTTGTATTACGACGTTCTATGTCGATTTTTCCTCCTTAAACTGCTCAGAATTAGGGGTATTTATAGGAGGATTTGCTGCTAAACGCCAGCCCTTGACAGCGCAGCGCACAGCTGGCAGCGCCCAGCGCTGGTGACGTGGCGCGGATGCCGCCTAAAAGGACGGAAAGATGCCGTCCTTGCTTTTGGATTTTATTGATGTACCATTGTGCGATTTGTACAAATTGGCACGTAGTCATTGCTTGGGGATTAAGGCTTAATTTTCGTCTATAAACAAGCCGTTTCGGGTTTTTGAATTCGGTTTTACGAGACGAGGCCCGGCTTGCTCGGTTTTGTGGGTCGGCGCCCGAACTTGACTTGTTTTATATGATTTTGAGTGAAAAAGGCCTTGTAAAACCAATGGGATAGTCCATTTTTGGATTTTGAAATTGACCTTTGAAATTTGTATTTTGTACCGAGATCCGGAATGGGAACGGCCTCGGGGATTGGATTTTGGCTCTTGGATTTTGGACATGCTTTTAGCAATTGGAATTTCCGCACGGAGTTGCTCAAACTACCTAACAAAGATAATGGTATCGTCATCATCCTAATGGGGAGACACAAATTAGGTGTCTACAGAAGCCCCCACTTTGATTGAGCGTTCGGTTAGGAAAGCGCAAGTCAAAGTTTTCGACTCGGGACGGAGAATGATCAAGATGTTCTGCAATCAAGACCACTCTTTGTACGCCGATGCCTGCACAAAACAGGCGTTAGAAAAAAAAGGATAGAGTCTACCTCCGTTCGGCTGTGACGACTTCGGTTTGTACTTGTACTTTCCTTCGTATTTGGGTTAGGACGGAGCTTGGCATCGAAAATTTTGAATTTCGAATTCTTGAATTTTGAACATTGAATTTTTTTAATACCCGGAGTTAATCCTTTGGGGATGTGCTTCACTGGGGACAAGAGCTTTTTACTGGCCCTTGAGATTTTGAAATTTCGGCTGACTTTCCTGGAGCTTGGGTCCGTTGGGAGTCGAACACCGAAATTGTTGTATTTTTTGGACTTTGCACTCTTGAAATTTTCATCTGTTTGTACTTGGAGACACAGATATATACCCGTATTTTTGAAAAGTAGTACGATTTGATGTTTGATGCCTGGTGCAGAAAACCGTAGCAGCAAAGGACGTGCAATGAGCACGGGAGACCGCGCGCTGAAGATTCTTGCGCGTGCAACAGGCCAGCGATGGGCGCTGAGCTCGGCGTTCGACGCGGGGCTGTGCTATATAAGCACCCCTTGCTGTGCCATTTGAGGAGAAATCCCTCATTCTCTTGCTTTCTTTTCTCTCTCAAAGGTCGAATTGTCTCCCCTTTGTCTTGTTCTTGCCTTGCCCATGTAAGTATTTCATGTTTTGCTTATGAAATAAATTCTAGGATTGCATGTAGTTTTGATTTTTTTTTTGTAATTTAAAATTCTTGTTGATATGATGCTTGCATGATAGTAGGCTTCTTGAATCTCGTAGAAAATAGTTTGATAGCCACTCGAACTTGAACTGTTGGAACTTGTAGTCTTGAATTTTTGACTTTTTGAAAATTTTTCTTGAACTTGTATCTGCTTTGGCATGGGTACCCTAGGCGTTGATGTAGAACTTGTATACCTGCTTTGGCATGGATAGCCTAGGCGTTGGTGTAGAATTTTGCATACCTGCTTCGACATGGGTAGCCAAGGCGTTGGTGTAGAGGTCCCTGGTTGGGTCTGTACAGCCGCTGGGGTTTTTCGAAATTTGACTTTTGTACGGGCTAGTATAGGATAGCCCCCAGTTCAGAATCTTGATGTTTTGTATTTTGCATGACGTAGTATGCCTCGTCACACTCGAAGAAAGCTTGTCGAACGCTCGGTGGTTCAAGCTGCTATGGAGGATGCTTCGGATGATGAAGCGGCTGCCACAAATGTGCCGGAGGGGGGCATGATTCCTCGGAGACTACCCGCTTTCGTTGGCACTGGTTGGAGTCCTTCCAATCTAGTGTTCTGACCTCGCGGCCTCGCGCTGGCTTGGTGAGTCTTGTACTGTGCTTTGAATCTGTGTCTTGAACTTGTATAGGTTTTGAGCTGATTCGTTCATCCATAGGCCGAGGGAGAGCCGTTGCGCTCCTTTTGGTCCTTGGCGGACCTTCAAAAGGTTTTTCGAGCCATCCGCGCTGAAGAAGAGGCTATGGGAATCTTGTTGCAGACGGTCCTGGTCGATTTCTGGCGTGCCATGGGAGATACTCCGAGGAGAGCGGGGATCAAACCCCGGCTACAGGCTTTGCTGGAGCGGTGGTGGTGTAGACACCTACTTTTGTCCCCATTCCCGAAAGGGAAGGTTCGTTGATGAGAACATAAATCTCCACTTGGCAACGCATCTCCTATAAAAATAACGGATCTCAATCACCCTTTCATTTCAGCCAAAGCTGCTATAGAAACCTGCTAAGAATAGTAACTGCCGTAAAAGGTAGTTGTTAAAAGTGGCAAAGTCATAAAAGATAGAAACCTGTCAGAATTAGGTGTTGCACTCCAACATAAATCCTAAAAGATAGAATTTGCATTCTTTGTATAATTCGAAAATAAGAGTTAGGTATTAATTAAATTCCTAACGAACCTAGAGTTCGTAATGGGCCCAGACGTATTCCGTCATGAGTTAATACGCACTAAAAGACTCGGATAAATCTCAAAAGCTCCGCGTTCTAAGAGTCCAAATCTGACAAAGAGCTCGGCCCATATCCCATTTTCAACGCCTGGATCTGGGCGCAGCCCTGGGCGTTGAAAGTGCTTGGGGTCGTTTTATCTCCGGATTGTTTTTGGATTCGTATCTTAAAATCTATCTTTCCACACACTCTTTTCCTATAAATATAACCTAAAACCGACGTGAAAATAAAACACAATTCCATAATCTGAGTATTGACTCTAGCCTTAAGCCTAAGCCTCACGCTGCGAAATTGATCCAGCGTTCTATCGCAATCGACCCAAAAGTCGAATAGAACGCACCCTGCCCCTTGTAGCTTGATGAATTAAGCCTAAATACTGGAACATTGCTTGGAAACCCGAGATTCGTTAAATAAAAGGAGAAATAGCAAAGCCAAGTGGTTAGTTTTCTGAGAACCACAACGCACCTCTCAAGGGTGCGTTGTAATGTGTCCCTCATATGATTTAATCGCTTTCATCACCCTTTTATTAAATTGTCAAACTATTAATTTGATTGATCTATCACGCCTAATAAGATAATACCTTGGACAATTGAATTATCATGCTAGGTATCTTAAATCAATCTAAATAAGATGATCACGATCGATTTAGTATTATGTGTTGCATATTGCTAAAATCAATTCAGAATAGTTTAATAGTTTAACGCATGCCCCTTCAATTATTTATGCTGAGCTAGTAAGGATAACCTGCCTCTGGAGTATTATCGATGAGCACTCCTCTCGGTAGTTACAGTCCCCCGAACTCTCAATCTCTGCCCTGCGGGTGTACGTTGAGCGATCCCCACACCAGGGATCACAAGGGAACCTATGGCCGTCGTGGTCGAACATAATGGCACTCCCTTTATGTCACGATAACCGGGTTTTGTCAGTTTTTCTCATTGTCGTTAAAAACTGAATGGCGACTCCTATATTACTAGTCGATTGGGTGTAAACTCACAGGAAATCGAATTACACTTGATCTGACAACGTCACGCCCACGAGGGAAGAGGTCACGCATTAGTCTCGTGCTTTTTCGACCCCCTCACAGTGGCGACTCCACTGGGGAAGTTAATGAAATAATCGTGCTCGTAGGTAATCAAAATAGCCGAAGGGTGAAACGATCCTACCCCGCGTTTATTTCCCTATCAAGTTGGGACGACCTGAAAATCAACATATTAATGTGAACGGACAGAACCGCATAACGAATCTTGGCTCCCTTGGCATGTTTCATCTCAGGAGTTGGGAATAAGGATACCCATCGCCACCCGGGGGGTGCATACGCTTCGAATGTTCTCCACTCGGCACTTTCGTTAGTAGTACACCTATCCCAAACCAAATCGCTCGCCCACTAGGTCCCTCTCATTGGTGCATGCCCCCTTGGCTTACATCGTGATTGGCCTCTTGGGACGAAATTCGCTCGTGAGTTCACTTCCCCGACCGGGGCATGTGTTGGATCGACGATAGAGGAGGTACCAAGACGGCGCAAATATTACCCATAGAAGCCTATGATAAACTACGTGACATATTATTTTGCTTCATGTTGTAATGTTAGTTGTGTGTAGCGAATTATGTGATTGTGTGTGACAAATAATACTAGAAAACCAACGACCCTAAAAATTGCCCAAACATTCATAAACACCAATTGGCCAAAGAGTTATACCAAAATACGTGTTCCGCAGCCCCGGGCGATCCCCACAAAAATAAGCGACGCCTAGGACAGCCTGTAACGGATTCCACAACGCTGCACAACGCGTAAAGGACGTTATTAAGCAAACACGCGAAATTAAGTCGTATGTACGAAAAAAGGATAGACGAACAAAATACGAGTACCAGTCAGGGACGCATTTTCAACGCCCCTGGCTGGGCGCCAAACATTTTCCACGCCCGGCCTGGGCGCCGAAGTTGCTGCCTGGCCTACTGGTCAGGCCCAGCAGCTTCGGTGCCCGCGCATAAAAAAAAATGAATAATGAGCGACAAATCTGTTGCAACGACGTATTGGAAAAAAGGCACTCAACTTTGAAACACGACTTATAAACTAAACAACTCATTGTGTCGTCACTAGGCCTCCTATGACGACTATGTTCGGCACTAAACCGAGCACGCTGATTAAATGACCTTGAATGTCACATGGGCAAAGTATTCAAAAAATGATGTTCAAATAAAGTTTTCAAGGAAAAATAATGTTCGAAAAAAAAAATTCCGAGTCTAGACTAGGCTATGCCAAAGTACAATCTAAATCCTAAGTCTTAGTTGTCTTATACATAGAATCGGTCCTAATGCTTGGTGTCATTCTGCAACTTAAAAGGTTAAACCATATTGAGTCTCCCTTCCTAACATTTAAAAGAAATCAATAAGCACCCATATGTAATTGTCATCCCTTGCTAAGAATCTACGGCCTCAATACTCTCTCTCACCAATAAAAAGAATATATTATGTAATTCAAGTATTTGCAAAATGGAAACAGTCACATTCTGAAAATCATTCCTCCATAGTCGCACAACCCCCAAAGTGAGCCTAAGGTGTCAATACCATTGGCAAAAAAAAAAAAAAATATTTAATGGCCTCAAGGCTTATGATCACATTGGGTCACGACTATCATAGTCCTCTCGAGCCACTCGCTCCTTGAAGTACTCCTAAGTACGGACTAAAAGATTTTCCATGAATGCAACATGACGAACCATGAAAATACCCAAATCGGCATGCCATAAGGCTACCATTGGGGTAAAGCAATACACACTAAGAGGGAAGCCTCACTAATGATTCTAGTCTTGCAAAAATGAAAATTCGATCTCCCCAACTAACTACCTTGCCAACATTAATCAAAATGGCGCATGACAAATGAACACCTAAGGGTTAAATCTAAAGTGTCAACCAACAAAAGTTATGGTCCAATTAGCCTAAGTCTAAAAGTGGCTTGGTCAAGTATTATAGGCTTACGCCACGTCATTATTTTGAGTCTAGGCCACCTCCTTGTATTCATACACGGGTTATAATCAGAAAATCAATGAAAGTTCGAGTCTAAATCACAACTTCCAATTAAATCCCGGAAACTGGAATCTGAAAAGAAGCAAAAAAAATCATTTTCGATGTAATTCTTTCGTTAAATTTCAATAAAGTAAAAACAACATTTTGAATCTACGCTATTTGCACATTTTAAGAAACGACTAAATACGCTTGCAAAATAAGACGATTTAAAGGTCCACCCTAGGCCTACTAAAATTAAAGGTCCACTATAGGCCTACCAAACGAGGCTCACTCAGTCTCGCCTCGTGACTCAAAGACCACAACCATCTACCTTTTAGCCCAAATAAAAAGGGGGAGAAATCCCAAGCAAAAAAGAAAAAAAGAGAAAGAGAAAAGGGAGAGCGAAAAGAGCGAGCCATGAAATACTTAGCCCGTACCTCCCAAAGTGCGAAATTTACCCAAGTAAACGAAGGAAAAGAATTGAGTCAACCAATCCAAATCATACCACAAAAACTACATAAATTTCTACGATCTTCTACCCTTTCCAATCCTCATGCTTGACTAATACCTATACAAATTATCCTATCTCATTCAACCCATCTTTCAAGCCGTCTTGAGTCACGAATAAAAAAAAAAGACAAATGAAAAGTACATTCTACGCTTAACGTTTAAAAAAAAATTAAAAAAAAAATTAATAATAAAAAAGGAACTTTGTAAAGCGCCTTTAAAGTCCGATAAAAAAAAAACATTTAACGCACAAAAAAGATTCGCAAATATTTGGCACAAAACGAAAAGGAGCAGCACAAAAAGGCATCCCAGAACACGTTTTCAACGCTCAGCCCTGGGCGCCAAAAATAATAACGCCCAGCCCTGGGCGCCGTTCTTGCTTATCACTTTTCAACTCCCAATTCCTAAAAGTGTTCGTATATTTTCCTGTATACATGCGGAAGAATAACGAACACTTGGGGGTAGAATATCATATAAAATACGCAAAATACGCGCACTCCAAAATTTTCGTACACTTATTTCACCCTATTTCAAACATTACGATTCCACTCGAACGTACTTGTTTAAAATCGGCATTCTAAGAAACCATTTTCTGGCTAAGAACTACGCAAGACCTGATTCCAAATTAAATCTATTTAAGGCGGATACTTAAGCAATCCATGATTCGGTCCAACCAATTTGCAAAAATGTTAAAGTCTATAGAATAACAAGAATAAAAAATAGAGTCCCTTATTGAAATTTAATTACTTGCAATCCAAATCGAAAGAAAAAATTTAGTCAAAGGAAGAATCCAAGTCATCAAGATGCCAAAATGAGCACACATCGAAAAATAATAAAGGCACGTACCCTTGCCAGAAGGAGCACTCACACTCCTAGGCACTTAGCCAATACTAAAAAGATCGTTTTGCCTCAATTGAATGGGGGCTAGCGCGAGCGTCCATGACCTCTAAAGTACTCGACTTGACCCTCCCTAAAGCAAAGTAACTCACTTAAAGACCTTCTTTCACCACTAGACACAGTCATAATCGCCAACAAGTAGTAAAGGCAGTAAGCTTGCAATAAAGAGGATTGTTCTACGGCATCGCCCCATCGTTCCTTCGAACTCAGGGCACCCGTTCATGGTAATTCAAATGCTTATGAATCCCCTTTGAAAAAAATCAGACATTGTCAATAGGACTTGGCACTTAACCAAGGCTCACCCTACTCAGACATATGACAAGGGCATCTAAAATCGAAATCTGAAAGCATCATTAATGAGAAGACATAATAGCAACTGGGGGCTAAAAATTGAAATGAAAGAGCTAGGGGAAGAAATAAGTATACCTTGACCTTCTGTGCAGACATACACCAAGTAAATCGAAGTCAATTTGAAAGCGGTTTATATTCCCGCAATTCTGGAAAAGATGGCCCTAAAAGCCTAAAGCATGTGCCACACGGGAACAAGTAATATCTTGACGCCTGCACCCTGGCTTCCAGCAAATCCTTACACAACATTCCGAAAATCGTAACAGTATTTTGATTCACTCATGTAATCCTATACGAACCCTTCTATAAGTCAACTTACTTAGGACACCTCGGATTGTAGACAGTAGGACTCGGATTTCAAATAATTTTCAAAGACTTCTTCGAACATAATAAAGTGGCGTTGGTTTAAGCTAAGTATGCATTTATCTCGATTTTGCAAGTGAGTCAAAAAAATTTCTAAATATGATTATGGGTAAAGAAATGCACCTAGCTTTTGGTCAAGGCACACTTCAACATGTGACTAGCTTGACCATGGCAATGTCGCACAATACGACGTTTACAAGAGAAGTAGCAAATCACTACTCGAACGTACCTCGCACTAAACGAGTCTGGTTCAAACTATTCATGATCCATGTCACCATGAATGCATAAAAACGTATGCCAAACATTATAGCACCAAGCCAATCCCGTAGCTACAATTGGGGGCTTGAGAAAAACACTCTAAAAATGCTCGAAATGACGATTTTATCGCAAATTCTCGACGCTAATGCTATACACACGTCATAGGGGCACAATCCTAAGGTTTGATCGTGTAAAACGAACCTTAGAATGGCTACAACCTCTCCCAAATTCTAAGCGCTACTTAGAATATATAAAGTCACCCCACTAACAAGGGTAACTAAAAATCGCGAGTCACCAAAACTCCGATCAAACTACTGCACATAACGCTCGCCCTACAAGCGCCTGTTACACAGTCTACGTCGTTCCAAAGAAAAAGCGAAAGAAAAATCAAGGATAAAAAAAAAACATCTATGAATCCTCGCATCGAACGAAGTAATAAGCCGTGCACACCCACGCAGAAGGTGCTACACTTGTTCGAGCACCTGAACGAGGCGTGATGAAGTACTCCAATGCAAAAAATAATAATGATATCCCAACACCTGGAGGAATGTTCTAAGACACGTTGTTAGGCCACACAAACCTACGTTGCACCATAAGTTCAACCATCCCACGGTACAAGTCTAAAAAAAAAGAGTAAGGCATATTGCACTAATGCGGGCACGACCAAGAGTATGAGGCAAAGACTACTTATCGCCCAAATTCAAAATGCAAGCCACACGACTTCTACATTAAGGAATAAAGGTAGCAAAATATTACCTACCACGGAAGGGATAGCTCGCACCTACACGAGCGGGACCCCAAGGCATCTTTCTCGAAAGAACCTACAAAAATCGTACGCCAAAAGGGAGCATCCCAACATGAATACTTGGGGGCTCCAAGCTACGAAACGACCGTAGAAAAATAAAAAAATATATACGCGATCAAAGTCTTACGCCTCAAGGTATGTTCCTCGGACCATATAGACTCGCCCAACTATTGCAATAACTGTACGCCTTAAGAGCGACAGTTCCTTTAAATAATCGCCCCAAAGCGACAAACACCGTAGTCCACCAATCGGCTACGGCTTCTCGAGAAATCATCACGATCACTCAACTCATTGTGATCTCTAATAAAATTCTACGTTCCAAAAATAAAGAAAAACAAAAGAGAAGAGAATACGTAGATTTTCCAAGTGAAATAAACGAACGAACAAGAGGCCAACTGTGTCATCAAAAGACCAGCCCAAACAATATTTTCAACGCACCACTTGGGCGTGAATTATTTCTAACGCCCAGGCCTGGGCGCCGAAAATGAGCCCAGGCCCAAAAGAAGCCCTGACTTCTATAGGGTTCTGCCGTATCCATTCGACTCGAAAATTGCCGATTTCTTTACTGAAAGTCGCACCTCACGGCTTTGTTAAGAGTAGCACACCACTACAAAGATCGCTCGCACTTACGAGCACGATCCCAAACACGATCAAGGACATTACAAAATGCGTATCCCCAAGGAACCTCTTTGACAAGAAATGACCGTCAAGCACGAGTGCTTGGGGGCTCGAAAGAAAATATATATTTCAAAGGAGAGTATGCAAAGTTTAAACAATATTCCCAGACTACGCTGTACGATGTCCCGTGTTTGGATAATCTCAAAAGATAAAACCGGATTACGACCTCAAGACAAAGGTCACCGCTGATACTTATACATAGTCCCTAATCAAGGACCCATGTAGTGGAAAAATTGAGCCGTAAAAACTAGCTCAAAACCATGAAAGATGATGACCACGAGACAATGGTCCGTCTAAGCACGTTGTCAACCCACATTCAGGTTGCAACTAAATCCGAGCATCCCTCGAAAGAATTCGCTCTTACAAGAATGAATAAAAAGAAATTCTCAAAAGAAATCACAAGAACAAATGAAATAGGGACTTGCCCACCTCAATCGGGCAAGATCGCGGCACGTACCACGCGAGTCCCAAATCGAAAAGACGAATTCAGGTTCGCTCACCTCCAGTGGGCGGGGCGTCCACCCTTAGCGAACAGGGCTCGCCCACCTTCAGCGGGCGGGGTCTGCGTCACTAACCGCGCAGGTCCTCAGTTTTCGAAAATGAAAAGAAAATAAAATCTTCAAAACAAAAATAGGCTCGCCCACCTTCAGCGGGCGGGGTCTACGTCACAAACCGCGTAGGTCCTTATTTTCAAAACATCAAAACAGATTCTTCCACTTCTATCGGATGTGGTGTCCACCCTCAGCAGACAGGCTCGCCCACCTTCAGCGGGCGGGGTCCGCGTCACTAACCACGCAGGTCCTTAGTCGCTGCAGCGGTAACTTTTCTCGGTTTATCCTTTTCCAAAAATCAAAGGATGGTTTCCCTTTTCCAAAAATCAAAGGATGGTTTCCCTTTTCCAAAAATCAAAGGATGGTTTTCCTTTTCCAAAAATCAAAGGATGGTTTCCCTTTTCCAAAAATCAAAGGATTGGTTTTCCGTTTTTCCAAAAAAGAGCGATGTGCTGGATTTTCCTTCGTTTTACGTCCTATTAAAAACAAGGGGGTTTTCTCGTTTAGCTAACCCTGAAAATGAGAATCTTTTAAACATTTTACCTCGTGATTGGGCTTGGCCAGGCCTAGTTACACTTTATAGCTTTGATTTCGAAAACATCTTTAGAAACTTCCAATGACAAAGTGAGGGAGTTTCTATACTATCAGTTAACAAATTCCAATGACGCTTTGAGGAATGTGTTAACACTTCAAGTGATGACCCTTAAGTCAAATGTTATCACTCGGGGGCTCGTAAGACCCTCGCAAAACAGGTCACATACTCCATGGCTTGTATGACGCACTCCGTCTAGTACTTTGACCATCGTCTCATCTCGAGACTCAGTCAAAGTGGGGGCTAACTGTAGACACCTACTTTTGTCCCCATTCCCGAAAGGGAAGGTTCAATGATGAGAACATAAATCTCCACTTGGCAACGCATCTCCTATAAAAATAACGGATCTCAATCACCCTTTCATTTCAGCCAAAGCTTCTATTTATAGAAACCTGCTAAGAATAGTAACTGTCGTAAAAGGTAGTTGTTAAAAGTGGCAAAGTCATAAAAGATAGAAACCTGTCAGAATTAGGTGTTGCACTCCAACATAAATGCTAAAAGAGATAGAATTTTCATTCTTGGTATAATTCGAAAATAAGAGTTACGTATTAATTAAATTCCTAACGAACCTAGAGTTCGTAATGAGCCCAGACGCATTCCGTCATGAGTTAATACGCACTAAAAGACTCGGATAAATCTCAAAAGCTCTGCGTTCTAAGAGTCCAAATCTGACAAAGAACTCGGTCCAGATCCCATTTTCAACGCCTGGATCTGGGCGCCGAAATCTTCGGCGCCCAGCCCTGGGCGCTGAAAGTGCCTGGGGCCGTTTTATCTCCGGATTCTTTTTGAATTCGTATCTTAAAATCTATCTTTCCACACACTCTTTTCCTATAAATACAGCCTAAAACCGACGTGAAAATAACACACAATTCCATAATCTGAGTATTGACTCTAGCCTTAAGCCTAAGCCTCACGCTGCGAAATTGATCCAGCGTTCTGTCGCAATCGACCCAAAAGTCGAACAGAACGCACCCTGCCCCTTGTAGCTTGATGAATTAAGCCTAAATACTGGAACATTGCTTGGAAACCCGAGATTCGTTAAATAAAAGGAGAAATAGCAAAGCCAAGTGGTTAGTTTTCTGAGAACCACAACGCACCTCTCAAGGGTGCGTTGTAATGTGTCCCTCATATGATTTAATCGCTTTCATCACCCTTTTATAAAATTGTCAAACTATTAATTTGATTGATCTATCACGCCTAATAAGATAATACCTTGGACAATTGAATTATCATGCTAGGTACCTTAAATCAATCTAAATAAGATGATCACGATCGATTTAGTATTATGTGTTGCATATTGCTAAAATCAATTCAGAATAGTTTAATAGTTTAACGCATGCCCCTTCAATTATTTATGCTGAGCTAGTAAGGATAACCTGCCTCTGGAGTATTATCGATGAGCACTCCTCTCGGTAGTTACAGTCCCCCGAACTCTCAATCTCTGCCCTGCGGGTGTACGTTGAGCGATCCCCACACCAGGGATCACAAGGGAACCTATGGCCGTCGTGATCGAACATAATGGCACTCCCTTTATGTCATGATAACCGGGTTTTGTCAGTTTTTCTCATTGTCGTTAAAAACTGAATGGCGACTCCTATATTTCTAGTCGATTGGGTGTAAACTCACAGGAAATCCAATTACACTTGATCTGACAACGTCACGCCCACGAGGGACGAGGTCACGCATTAGCCTCATGCTTTTTTGACCCCCTCACACTTTTCATATGGCATGGGGGGAGATCACCATTACCCCCTTCGAGTTCGCCATGATTACGGGCCTTCCCTTTTTCGAGAGGAACGTGATTTTTGATTCTAGGATGAAGTGGTCCTCGAATACTGCCAGAGACTTGCTCGGCCCTGTTGTTGATTTGGCGGATGATGACACTCATGCTTCTGTGACTGTGATCATGGATGCTATCCGTAGTGTGGGTGTAGACACCTAATTTGTGTCTCCCCTTTGGGATGATGACGATACCATTATCCTTGTTAGGTGATTGGAGTGACTCCAGGCGGAAATCCCAATTGCTAAGAATATTTCCAAATTCAAGATCCAAAATCCAACCCCCGAGACCGTTCCCCTTTCGGTTCCCGGTACAAAATACAACTTTCCAAATCCAATTTCAAAATCCAAGTACAATCTCAACTAGTAGGCCATCCCATTGGTTTTACTAGGCATTTTCCACTCGAAATCATATAAGGCAAGTCAAATTCGGGCGCCGACCCACAAAACCGAGCATGCCGGGCCCCGTCCCGTAAAACCGGAATTCAAAAACCCGAGAAAGGCTTGTTTTTAGACGCTAAACGATGCCTTAACCTCCAAGCAAATACAAAACGCCAAACCTAGTACTATTCGTACAACAGGTACAACGCTACAAGACGAAACAAGGACGATTCTCCGTCCTTGCTTTGGCGGGATTCACTAGAGGAAAAAACTTGATAAGTTGCTCTTAAAAATGGCTTATAAGTTGCCCTTCGTAAGTGCCACCAATGGGGGGGTCACTTTTGTAAAATTATCAAAAGTTGCCCTTAACAAGGGCAACTTATAATCTTATAAGGTGCCCTTGTTTGCAACAAGGGCAACTTATAATCTTATAAGGTGCCCTTGTTTGCAACAAGGGCAACTTATAATCTTATAAGGTGCCCTTGTTTGCAACAAGGGCAACTTATGTGAAACTTATAAGGTGCCCTTGTTGCAACAAGGGCACCTTATAAGTTTCACATAAGTTGCCCTTGTTGCAAACAAGGACAACTTTTGAGTTTGTTTTTTTTTAAAAAAAAAAAATCTGCAATATAATTCCAAATATTCTGCAATATAATTTCTGATTTTGCAATATAATTTCTGTTTCATCAAACATCAGCTTGACATTCTCAAAAATGATATAAATTTCAAATTTCCAATAATATTACCGAATTAATTAAAATGTAATTAATTAAAACGATAAATAACAAAATAATGTAAGAGTCACGAATAACTACAAGCCTTCTCTATTTATTACACTGAGGGTAGTTCAAAATCGTTGAAGTAAATAGCCCACTTGTCTCGAGTTTCATCCAACTCCTTTTTGGTAAAGGGCCCCTCCCTTGGAGTTTTGAAAACCTTTAAAAGAACACCGTACATGCAAACCAATAAATTAAATTAAGTTTCATATGCGAAAACAAAAATTATATTGTTCGCGAAAACAATTATATTGGCCAAAAATGACATTTTTGAACTCAACTACCAACAAACGAACCTCTTTCCACATTCTAACCCTTTTTCATGATTTATATTATTAGTCAGATGATTATAAGACTCATTTCAAATACGTTATGCATGCTATTGGTCATTTGGGTCGATATAGGTCATTTATGGCTAAAAATGGCATTTTCGATCCCAACTACGAACAAACGAACTTATATCCACAGTATGAAACTTTTTCATGATTTAGATGATTAGTTATATGATTATAAGACTCATTTCAAGTTCGTTATGCACGCCTATGGTTCATTTAGGTCGATATAGGTTATTTATGGTCCAAAATGGCATTTTCGATCCCAACTACCAACAAACGAACCTATTTCCACATTCTAAACGTTTTTCATTATTCATATGATTAGTTATATGATTATAAGACTCATTTTAAGTTCGTTATGCACGCCTATGGTTCATTTGGGTCGATATAGGTCATTTATGGTCAAAAATGGCATTTTCGATCCCAACTACCAACAAATGAACCTATTTCCATATTCTAAACATTTTTCATGATTCATATGATTAGTAATATGATTATAAGGCTAATTTCAAGTTCATTATGCATGCCTATAGGTCATTTGGGTCGATATAGTTCATTTATGGCAAAAAAATGGCATTTTTGATCCCAACTACCAACAAACGAACCTATTTCCACACTCTAACCCTTTTTCATGATTCATATGATTAGTTATATGTTTATGAAACTCATTTCAAGTTCGTTAAGCAAGCTTAAGGGTCATTTGGGTCGATATAGGTCATTTATGGAAAAAACTGGCATTTTCGATCACAACTACCAACAAACGAACCTATTTCCATATTCTAAATGTTTTTCATGATTCATATGATTAATTATATGTTTATAAGACTCATTACTATTTCGTTATGCACACCTATTGGCCATTTGGGTCGATATAGGTCATTTATGGCAAAAAATGACATTTTCGATCCCAACTACCAACAAACGAACTTATATCCACATTCTAAACCTTTTTCATGATTTATATGATTAGTTATATGATTATAAGACTCATTTCAAGTTCGTTATGCACGCCTATGGGTCATTTGGGTCGATATAGGAAATTTATGGCCAAAAATGGCATTTTCGATCCCAACTACCAACAAACGAACTTATATCCACATTCTAAACCTTTTTCATGATTTATATGATTAGTTATATGATTATCCCTATTTTATGCACCCAACTTCAGCTTAAATTGTTTCACAAAGTATTTCCCTTTTTTTTTTACCAAATTTGTTTTAGTTGCAATACTAAGACCTTTGCACTATTGATATCCGAGATTGACTTTGGCCATATGTTTTACTCATATAGTTTGTACATTATTAATATGAAGTATGTAATTACTTAAAATATTGTTGGACTACTCTCAAATTTTCATAATTAAATATTTGAATTAAAATTATAAATTATTGAACGTACAAACTTGCCTCAGGTGATGGTGATGGTGCAGAATGGGTTGCTGATATGATTATTGCTAGCAAAAGTATGGTTCTGGAAATAAAAGCAACCATTGTTAATTTGTTATAGATGATGATTATGGATTTATGGCTCAAGAAGAATGGATTCTTGATTATATATACTACTCTTAATGAGTGTGAATGGACATTCTCACATTCACATAATCACATGGAAGGGTAGCCAAGTTTAGTGGGTGTATGACAAAATACTATTCCTGTTAGCACTAGTAATTACTCATACCCAGATTTACTTTTTTTTCAGTTTTATTATTACTTGATCAAGTGAACTTGATGGAGACGGGTAACAATACATTATACACCCATTCAGTTTCTTCAGTTATAGGATTATGGAAAAATAATGGTAAGGCTATAATTATTTATGACAGATATTCTAAGCTGAACATGTGGCTCTAACAACTGAGCAACTGCAACCCGACTTGCAAATTACAAAGGCAAAATGTGAAATAAGATATATGAAAACACAATGGTCAATGCCGTAAAGAAAATGAAAATCAGCAACAACATTCAGCAGAACCAATGGTCAATGCCGTAAAGAAAATGAAAATCAGCAATCATTACGAACCAAAATTTATATCTTACACAGAAATATGTTTTGTGTTTAGTCTGAACTCTGAAAAGGTTTATTATCAAGTGTAATAACTTGATATTATATCAACATGTATGATAAGATCGACAAGGAGAGACATACCAGATCAAACTACTTTGTAGTAAATAAGGAGAGGCAATTAAGTGGACTTAAAGCATTGAAAAACATTATAGCATATACCAATAACACGTAACTAACTGAGAATACAATAATTTTCTTAACTGCTAGGTATCATCATGCCATGAGCAAAAAAAGTGATGGGAAACTAAAGGTCTTTTTTAAGACAATGTTGTGCAGAAAATGTTTTTTTTTTTCAAAGTGTATAAAAAAAAAGGAATAACATATTGAGCATGCTAGCATATTGAGCAATATCTGAAGGAATAACATTATGGTGCCTTCTTAGGAGAACAGCACAAGGCTAAATGGAATATTGTCAATTGCATGATGGGACATTCCAAGATAAAATGCAACCATATATGAGCTGAATGCCTGAATAATTAAAGGCATTCAGCACAAGGACAGAACAATCTCGCCAAAACGAGGCAATAAAAATGCTGATATTTAAAAAGTGAACCTCAAGATTGACAAACCTGTTGTGCCAGACGCATTGAACTGCATAAAGGGCCTCAAGAAATATTCTTAGTAAACGCAGTTCAATAACAATAGATATCAAAGATGAAGATAAATTGCACCTATCAGTCTATCACTGGGTAGCTGCGAACAGTAAAAATGGATGAGGCCGACCTACAACAGAATTCAAGCTCACAGTAGCACCAGTTGAAGCTACCTGGTACACTGAACCCGGGACATTATCTCCTGATATTAATCCTACAGTACCCTTGAGATGACTTATGTCAGTCCTCTCAATTAAGCACATCAACAAGCTTATTTAATCTTCGATAGACAACCATAACGTCATACTATATAATGTAATACTCAAAAGAAATACTCTGAAGAATACAAGTTATAGTAGTCAGAGAGATTCAAATGTTCGCAACCACAAACTAATTTTACCTTTAAGTTAACATATGCGAAGTACATATTTTGTTTCCAATCGACTTATTTTAAAAAAATTGAAAGAAATTTGTCGGGCATATATACTCCTCAAAATATAGGATTATCTGACACAATGCAAATTTTCATCTATTTATCAAAATTCTGAACACAAATTTCATAATAGTGGGAAAAAATAGATAATTAGTTCCAATTAAAAACCGCCGACGAACCCTAACACAAATAAATTGGGGGATGCGAATTGAGATTCTGGAATTGCTCATCTAATTTATGTAATGCAAACGGGAACCCTATATAGATAATTAGTTCCAATTAAATTTTCAGAGAAATTTAATTTTAAACTACAATTTATATTCAGGTATGAACTATGAAGGTAATGTAGGTATGAATAATAAAAATAATTAAAGCAACAATCAAAGTAAATACAAATAAAATGAAGAACAAAACACGAAGATTGAAAATTATTATTTGAGAAAGAAATTCAAACCTTTCGAAGCATTCGTTGGTGGCTGCGGCCTGCGGTGGCTGCGGCCTGTGGTGGATGGGGCGAAGAGAGAGAGGGAGCAGGGAGATGGTTTGCGGGGTGAGAGAAAGGAGGAGAGGCAGTGTTGGTTTTTTTTTTAGTTCCTAAAGGTTAAAAAGGTTGCCTTTGTTTGGAATTAAAAGTTCAGATTTTAATATTTTTTAATATTTTTTAATTTTTTTGTTCTTATAAGTTGCCCTTGTTTAATAAGGGCAACTTTTAATGAGCAACTTATAAGGATTTTTCCTCTAGTGATTCAAGCCACGTCAGCAGCGCACTGCGCTGGACTGGCGCCCTGCGCTGGCGTGTGCTGGCGTTTTGCACCATTCCCTCCTATAAATACCCCTCATTTCCATCGAAAAAATGGGGGAGCACAACAACACAACGTCGTAATTTTGATATTACGCCTCAAAATACAACTCAAAACTCCTCAAAAACACATACAAAATTCCTAAAATCCAAAGCAATTGGGATCTCTTGCCTAAATCTAACTAGGTAAATCCGAATCTCATTCTAATCTGCTATGTTGCTTTGATTTCTAAATGATTAGCAAGTTGGTGTTTTTAATCAATAAAAAACACCACTTGCAACAATCACACATGTTTTCCAAAAATACAAACTTTTTCAAAATACAAAATACAATTTTCAAAGATTCAACGATGTCCAAGTTGTTTACAACCATCTCTTGGCCTAGAATCACCATCAAACATGGGGCAATCAAAGATAACACCTTTTAACATTTAAAGGTTTAGTCTTTGAGATTCAAAACTCCATTTTCAATATACAAGTTCAAGTCTTCAATTTTCCAAAATCTTGCCATGTTTAGGGTTATTCATAGTTATTTCCCTAAACTAGGATCATTTCAAGTTCAAATTTCAATCATTTCAAGTTCAAATTTCAATCATTTCAAGTTCAAACATTTCAATATTCAAGCTTTCAATTTCAAGTTTAATATGCAAAATCTAGGATATTTGGGTTGAGCAACCTCTCCCAAGTTGAGATTTTTGGCTTTGAATTCGTGTCGGGCGCACTTATTTTTGAGGAGCCGCTTGGCGTTCGATTCTCATGTGCCCAAGTACAAATTTCAATTATGCACCTTTCAATATTGCAATTTCAATATCGCACCTTTCAATATCGTACTTTCAATATCGCACTTTCAATATCGCACTTTCAATACCGCAATTTCAATACCGCAATTTCAATTCCGCACTTTCAATTCCGCATCTTTACTTGCCTAGTCCATTTCTAGGCAATGTGGACCCACTCCCTAGTCCTTTTCTAGGGGGTCTTGTATTTACTAATTCCGCACTTTATTTAGTATTGTGATGTTGCTTTATGTGCTTTATCGCTTTCATCACCAACATGCTAAATACAACAAAATACAAAGGTTACATCATGCTTAACGAAGATATTTTTGGACAAACCGGCCTTAGGTTCCTTAAATCAATCTTTAAAGCAAAGTGACCACCGTACAATTAGAAGTTCTATTTTTCTCTAAAATTCAAACCCACATAGTCTAATCTAGGGTTTATTTTCGAACTAATGTTGTGCCAACGTACTTGGATATTTCTAAAGCTCGCCGAATAAGCATTTTCGTTTCCGAGCCCGGATCTCACCCATTCGTTTCAAGGATTCAAGGCCTTATCCAAAAATAGAGTCATTTGCGGTCTTTCCAATTTGGTGGCGACTCCTTCGAGGTGCAAAAATTCAAACGGTTCTCTAAACGAGCCCGCCGGCCTCCTAAAACCCCCTTGTAGGAAACGGGAAACAAAAAACCCCCCTACAATTCTGGCGACTCCACTGGGGAATTTTCTAATTTCAATTCGAAAATGCGAGCAAATTTCGAGCAACGGGCACTGATCTGCCGAAGTACTGGATGCCAGCATTGGCGCCAGGCGCAGCCCCTGCGCCCAACGCCACTGCCTGCATCCAGGACAGTGCCTCACAGTGGCTCACAGTGGCTTGTCGCCCAGCTCAACTAGCTTTTCGTGTTGGGAGTTAGTCTATTTTTGCATCTGGAAGGACGCACCCAAGCCTCATGAACGAGTGCCGAAAAACTAGCTTTACAAATACAAATTCAAGTACGATTTCAATTTCAATTTCTAGGCATTTCATGCATTTTTCGAAAACCATATTGTGCAAAATGAATTTCTACCTTTGCCCAAACGGATGTGTTCTACATTCGGGCTAGCCCCGGGGGTAACGAAATGGTGACTCTCCATACGGTTCCCGACCAAAAAGTGTGACCATTTCCGCGTCTACCGAAACTTGGCATTTTCTTGACATTCCTGGTGTCAAGTATGGAGGCCGTCTGCCGACGCACACTTCCCTTAGGCGGAATGTGAAAGCTTGTCGTCGGATCCGTCTCTTAGCCAAGTACCTTTTGACACCCAAAGCCGACCACTTTCATCATACAAAACTTAGACCGACCTTAGGTTGAGAACTTTGCATGTCGCATTCATATTCATGATTAGTGTGACAACGTGCTACTTGTGCATTGTGTGGGCGTCTTTGCACGCGTAAATGGCTAACCTCGAGTTCTAGCTTGCCAAAACCAATTAGCCTCCAACTAGGAAACCAAACCCCTAGGAGCATCATTCAAACCTCATGCATCTAAATTGCCGATTTTAGTGTCACTCCATTTGATTCAAAACCCTTAAACACGCCTCACGCACAAATGCCAAATTAAAAATTCAATCCAACGGCGTCATAATGCCGGATTTTCGAGTCCAAATTCCAAAGTTCCAAATTCAAAGATCAATCCAACGGCGTCATAATGCCGGATTTCCGAGTCCAAAATTACAATTTTCAAGTTCACAATGCAATCAAACGGCGCCATAATGCCGGATTTCCTACTTCTTCCAAGTCAAAGTTCAAATCCAACGGCGCCATAATGCCGGATTTTCCAGTCCAAATTTCGAGTTTCGAGTTCAAGTTCAAATCTTCTAATCCAAAACCTCAATTTTCAAGTCCAAATCCAACGGTGCCATAATGCCGGATTTTCCAAACTCAAGTTTCGATTTTCGAGTCAAATTCAATCCAACTGCGTCATGCCGGATTTCCTATTTCAAACATTCAAGTCTTCAAGCATCGAAGTCAAGTCGCCAATTTCAACTCTCAAAACCTCAAAGTTCAAATGCCAAAGTTCATGACCGGCATAATGCCAACTTTTCAACTCCAACTTTCAAACCTCAAATTCCATGTCAATCTTTCGAATTTCAAGTCCTATGCTCAAAACTTCAAGTTCCCAATCCGTGCCGTCGTAATGCCGATTTTCCATTCCGTATTTCAAACCTCAAGCTCGAAGTTCAAAAATTCCAAACCTTCAAATCTCAAATCCTACACTCCAAGTCCACGGCGGCATAATGCCGAACTTTCAAGTTCCCAAATTCAATGTCTCAAATCCACGACGACATAATGCAGGATTTTCCAAATACGAAGCTTCATGTTCTACATACAAAATGCATCCCTTTCCATTTCAAAATTCAAACTTCGAGTCAAATTCAAATTCCAACGGGTTGAAAATCCCCTGAAATAATACAAATTTCAATGGGTTGAAATTCCCTTCAAATACTCCAATTCCAATGGGTTGAGATTCCCCTAAAATATTGACGGGTTGGAAATCCCCTAAAATAATACAAACCCCATTCCAATTATTTCCAACGGCTTGAAAATCCCCTGAAATAATACAAGTTCAAATTCGACGGGTTGAAACTCCCCTGAAATAATACACGTTCAAATTCCAACGGGTTGAAACTCCCCTGAAATGATACAAATTCCAATTCTCAAGCGGGTTGAAATTCCCTTCAAATATTCCAGATCCAATGGGTTGAAACTCCCCTAAAAAATTGACGGGTTGAAATTCCCTTTAAATAATAAAAAATCAATTCCCTTTCAATCGGGTTGAAATTCCCTTCAAAATATTCAAAGTCCAATGGGTTGAAATTCCCCTAAAAAATTGACGGGTTGAAATTCCCTTTAGGTTGTGTTTGGAACATGGATTTCATTTCAAATAATGGAATTGAATTTCTGGAATTGAAATTTTGGATTTCAAATCCACATTTCAAAATTTATATGTTGTTTGGGTAGGATAGGAATTGAATTTCAATTTACTATTTTAGTTGACAATGATAACTATGCTATACTACTTCGTAATGTACTACTTCGTAATTTCGTATTTCACAACTTTATAACATCCAAAAAAGTTACTGTTTGTGATAGATTATGTATATAATTAGATTATTATGTATATAATTAGAATATTGTGCAATCATGTAAAATAGGTTAGTATATCTTTTAGTCAATAATTAGCCCTTAATTATAGCCTAGATTTACGTTATGCACTGTGTATATGATTCAAGCAATTCAATGACAAGTGGTTACGGAAAATATTCTCTATTCTTTCAGTTTGATGCTGCGATTTTTTTTGCCCATCTTTTCCCTTTCTTTTTTATTTTTGTTTGTTTACAAAAGTTCAATCACTCTAATCAGATGATTCCCTAGATTTTGAATTAAAATTTTTGTTGATTGAATCAACGACAAGATACAAAATTGGGGGAAAAAACCAAACCCTAAGTCGCCGTTCTTTGTCATCTCGTCACGACTACAGGTGGAAAAAAGTCTCAAGTCTATCTAGCAACAATCGGCGGTGGTAGAGGTGGCGGCGGCGACGGAGTGCGACAAAGCAGTTGTGAGGTGGTGTAAAGTTTGCGAGGAAAGCAGGATAACCATCGAGGGTGAAGAAGGAGAGAGAATTAAGGATGAAGATGAGAGAGAACTGAAGGAGGTTGAGAGGAAGAGGGAGATTGCTGGGGTGGTTACTGGTTAACAATGGCGGCGAGAACAACGTACAACAGAGGAATGAGGAGGCGACATAAATATTGGATTTCAAATGAGTTGTTATTTTTGGTAATTTCAAATTCTTTGATTTGTTCTAATTTATTAAAGGCTTGGATTTGGGCCAAATCCAAATCCAAGTACTTTGCATTCCCAAACACCTAATTTGGCCCAATTCCATCATTTGAAATGAAATCCCTCTATCCAAACAGGCCATTAAATAATACAAAATTCAATTTCCTAGTACAAGTCCTATTTCCAAATTCTCGAGCGGGTTGAAATCCCCTTCAAATAAGTCCAATTTCCAATAGGTCGGAATATTCCTTTTCCAAGTTCTAGTATAAGAGCCAACTTTCACAAAACAATGAACGCTCCTCTCAAACATTTCCAACGGTTTGCAAATCCCGAATACAAGTACAAAATCCAAAATCCCGAATCTTCGGAGTGACACTTAGAGTCAAGTCTAGGTCTCATTCATTGCATGCATGTCATATCATGTGTCGGGAAGTCCAAGTTCTAAAATCGTCTGGTATGTTCTAACTAGGATTCCGAAGATCATGTGGGTTCATCGAAGAGGAGAAAGGTTGAAAAGAAATCCATCATCCCTAGCTTCCCTCATAGCCGGCATCGAACGAGCAGCCAGGTCATCTCCTACAAATCAAGCTTCAAGTCCCTTTCAAGAATCAATTCAAATGGAAAAAATGTTCAAGATTACTGTGGGCGAAAGATCTATGATGAGCGAGTCCGAGTCGGAGGATGAGTCTGGATCTGAATCTAGCAATGAGTCTAAGTGTCTATAACTAGAGTCTTGCATCAATCAAGAGCCTCTAAAGGCCGAGCTTCAAGTCAAAACAGTCGATGTAATGATTGCTGATTTCAATAACACTTCAATTTCTACTCACTCTTCGAGTCCTAATTAAAAACACAATCCTAATCCAAACAACTTTGCTTCACAAGAAACTGACTTTGAATTTCTAAAAGCTATCGAAAATCATGAAAACAGACGCCCATAATTGAGGAAACAAAAAAAATCAACCTTTCTAACAACAGTGATTCAAAACTAGTTCAGATTGGTTTAACTCTTTCTCAAGTAGAGCGGGACGATCTTATCAAGCTACTTTCAGAGTATGTAGACGTCTTCGCATGGTCCTATCATGATATGCCAGGGGTAGATCCAAGCATCGGTCAGCATACAATTCCCCTTATTCCAGGTTCAAAACCCATCAAGCAGAAACTCCGTCGCATGAAACCGGATGTTTCCCTTAAAATTCAAGAAGAGGTCTCTAAGCATCTAGAGGCCGAGTTTATTCAAGAGTCCAAGTATCCAGGTCATTCAAGGTAATGGGTTCCAAGCAAGTGTCCCAGTTCATTCAAGAAAACATTATATGCAGATACAGTGTTCCCCACAAGTACACCAGTGATCAGGGAACCCATTTCCAAGGAGAATGTGAAGACCCATTCAACAAGTACAAAGATTCAAAATTCAAGTTCTATAATCTCTAACCGAGCAAGGTTGTGCCAAGCAAGGCATCTAAAATTCCAAAGTACAAAATTCAAGTTCTATAGTCTCTAGCCGAGCAAGGTTGTGCCAAGCAAGGCATCTACAATTCCAAAGTACAAAATTCAAGTTACAAACTCCAAGGTTCGAGTTCTAAAAACATCTACAAGCTTCAATAGTTCAAACTTCAAAAGGGGATACAGTACAATCTTCAATACAACAATCCCAACGGACCCATGCTCTGGGAAATTCAACATCATCGCTCTTCACCTTATCGCCCACAAACCAATGGGGCAGTCGAAGCAGCCAACAAGAATGTCAAGACCATCATCATGAAAATGACTACCAATGACAAGGACTGGCCCCAAAAGATGCATTTCGCATTGTGGGGATATCGAACTTCAATTCGCACTTCAACTGGTGTAACTCCGTTCTCATTGGTCTATGGAATGGAAGCAGTACAACCTATCAAGCTGGAGATACCTTCTCTAAGGATAGTCGTCGAAAGCAAAAATCCCAGAAGCTGCATGGGTACAAGCAAGATATGACGAGCTAGTCATGCTCGATGAGCGTCGGCTTCAAGCCGCTCACCATGTACAAGTCTATCAGGGTCGAGTGGCCAGACATTTCAACAAAAGGGTCAGAACCCGAAACATCAAGGAAGGCGAGCTTGTCCTGAAAGCCCTTCGCAAAAGCACCATGGACCCAAGGGGAAAATTCAAACCCAACTGGGCAGGCCCATACATTGTCAAGAAGATCCTCTCAGGGGGAGCAGTCGAACTAACAAACATCGACGGAACAGAATTCAGATCTCTTACCAACCTCGATCAACTCAAGAAGTTCTATGTCTAAGTTCCATGTTCAAATTCAAGAATCCAAATTAAGGTCTTGTAAGGTAGTCAGAAGTACGTCCGGCCTGATTCCCTAACGGGACATGTAGGCAATCTCATCACGAGGCCCGACCACTTTAATACAAAAAAATTCAAAATTTCCTCAATTAAGGGCATCCTAAAAATCAAATCAAATTTCAAATTCAAAATTGTTGTTGTTGTTATTCCAAATGTGCCAATTCAAAACAAAGCATGTTCAAACGGAATTTAACACAATAACTTATTTAGCCCTAAGGCCTTCAAAGCTAATTCAAATACAAAGTCAGGATCAAGTGAAGCAAAGTTCAAAAGCCTTTTCACTTCCTAAACACACTTTCTAAACACATCTTCCAAACACATTCTAAACACAATTCATCGCAATGCAATTCAAACACATTTAGCCTACAAAGATCTAGGGTCAGGCGACTATGCTCTCGAGTCTTGGCACCTTGAGTACTATCCCCTGGCTCCTCACGCAATCAATCATCAATCTTCCCCTTGCCCAAGCGGCGGGAGAAGGAACTTGCAAGCCTTCCAAGACAGGAGGACGACGAACCTCCTTTGGATTCCGAACGGTCAAGCACCCGATGGGCCACACCCCTGTCACCTTCCTCATAGTCAGTTGATGCAGGACGTCTAGCTCTAGAACCTCGGACTCTAGCTGGTTCGGAGAGAGAAATGTCCCTCTGGCTTAGGCCTCTCATCCATACAATGTACCCCGCAGACAAAGTAACTGACTCAGGTGGGAACTGGATACTCATGAATGGTTTGGCGACCCAATACCGCCTCCAAACTTCAAGTCGATTGGCATTCAGCGCAACAGGTTTCGGGTTCTCTTCAATACAGTCCGGGATCTCCTGTTTCAAGCCATACTGTCTCATCACTGGGGCAGGCGAGTAGAAGACCAGCATTGTGAGGCTTGGAACCCTCAAAGCAATAGAACCAGGGGCATGTTTCATAGCAGCAATCCCCCACCAAGGAACTACCCACCTTATACAAGGTTCAACCCCAAAGAGTGTACACCGCCACTCATCCAATGATAGCCGGCCATGCAGCATGGGTCGCACAGTGTATTCCTTTTTATTACAGCTCGCCATGTTCTCCGGTGGTGCCACCAACATGAGCCTCTCCATAAGCCAAACCTTGGGGAGTATACAAGAAGCACATTTCAACATTCAATATTCAAAATTCAAATACAAGTACAAATTCAAAATACAAGAAGGCTCCAAATCCTTACTTGGAGTAACACCGGACTTCCCGATGGCAAGGAAGAGGGGCCCGACTTCAGCATATCAAGACCCGTCAATGTCTCGCCAATCACAAGCGGCATTGGGTCCCGACCATTAGCAAACTGCTCTATGATTTCTATAAGGGAGGCATCACCATTGCCAAACCCCTGTTTCGAAAAGAGGAAGCGAGCGAATATACAAAAACTCAAGGCTCTCAGGCGAAAAACTTTGGGAACATCAAGCCCAGCAAAGTAGGTGACAAAGAGGGACAAATCCACCCCTCTGCCATATACAACAGCACTCAAAAGTGGGGGCTTCAAGCCCAAATACCTTTCAAAACTCGAGAAAAAAAGTTCTTCAACACTAGGCATGCATGGCTCCAACATCAAGGGCCACCCCAATATGGAACTAAATTCCTCAGGGAGGGGACATACCTAATTATTTCCAAAACGGAAGACATGATGATTCAGGTCCCAAGCCTCCAGAGCAGCAAGAATGAAGTGCAAATCCAATTTTACAAACCGGAAAGAGACGAGCACCCCAAGATGTATTCCATCAAGCTCCCTTTTCTCCAATTTGCCTAGCGAACCAAGCCACGAGTTCAAGGCACTCTCAAAGGACAGAGCCATACTTTCTTTTCTTTTCGAGAGGAAGCAATATGCAATGATAGCAGGGAAGGATTGATTCAAGAAATAATCCAACAAGCTCCCTATTTATACAAGAGTCGGCTTGTACGTCAGCCCACAGGCGCCAGGCACCAAGCCCGCGCCAGACGCCGGGAGCCTGCACCAAAGGACGAGGCCACCGTCCTCTCTTATGACTCCGAGTACACACTCTATAGTGTTTCGGACAGCATAGTACAACCTCCATTATTCAAGATTCCAAAGCCGCAAGCCGCGCAATTTCAAGCACTCCGGATCAACGCTTCGGGCCGATTTCGGATCAATTTTTTTCAAAATTCAAGCATTCTAGTCCTAGATCGGCGTCCTAAGTCGAGTCTGCATGTGCATTAGCAAAAGTTGAATATACTTTGACTTGCGCTTTTCCTAACCGAAAACCTCAGTCAAAGTGGGGGCTTACAGTGGGTATATACACCCGAAAAAATGGGCAAATTTTTTCAAATTTTTTTTGCATATTTAACATACATGCATATAGCTACAAAATTTCAAGGCACACACTACGCATACAATTTCAAGCATTCGAACATACAAAAACCAATCTTCAAATTTTACAAACCAATTCAAGTTCAAAACCATACAAACCATACAAAAATCCAAGTTTCAAGCCATACAAATACAATACAATTCAGCCTATACAAAATCAACCCAGGCAAGCTGGAACTCGCTACCATGCAGGGTCAGTCCGAGTCATCATCAGCGGTGACGTCAAACACAGGCGCCTTGTCCCTGTTTCGCCTCCTAAGGTGCTCCAGCTCCCAATCCAGGTCCGTCCCAGGGGTACTAGGATCCTCCTCCGAGATACGAAGTTTTCCAGTGGAGGGATGAACTCCCTGCTGAGAAGAGGAATACTGATAAGGCGGCGGCATTGGCAATACGGGAACGACCCAAACATCTGTGTTTGGCGCATCCTCTCCATCTCCGCATAGCAAGCCCATGAACCTGCACCCCAAGGCTGAGGACCACTTCCTCCGAAGTAGTAACCGGAAGGAGGAACAAAGGGCCGTGAACCGCTAGCACCTCCAAATGAATGCCTGGTGGGATCAACATATACAAAAGGGGAAGCTCCCCGCTCAGCATCAGAATGCCTCTGATGAGCACCAGCACCGGACCCCTGTCCTAGCTCCAAGCTCGGTCCCTCCTGTCCCAAGGACGTCTCCGCCTGAGGCTCCCTGTCAACAGAGTCTCTACGGTCTCGACGGCGCTCCTATACAAAATAAAATTTCAAGAATCAATTTCCGAGTTGGAATTTTCAGTATACAAGTTTCAAGATCAAGTGAGGTACCTCTCTATTCCGGCCAGAAAGCTTCCGGGTCAGCTTGACGCACTGCCTCTTCCAAGAATCAAGTAAGAGCATCCAGCGACGCACTCTCACCCGAGGTGCCTACATACAAAGTTCAAGATCAATTTTCCCATACAAAGCTACAAACAGTTTCAAAAATGCAACATTACTTACAGGGGCGTAATGCTCAGGTACAGCATCATATGATTTCCGGTGCGGAGGAGAAGCCCAAGGAATGGTCTCCACCACCTCTTCCCCGTCCGAGTTCTCATAGCGGAGGATCCTATTAGCATTAGGAATGTCCTCAGGATCAACCTCCTCCTCCTACATACAATCATACAATCAGATTAATATTTCCAGAATACAAAGTCCAAAAAATACAACGACTTAGGCGCCCAACTCCCAACGGACCCAAGCTCTGGGAAAAGCAGTCGAAATTTCAAAAACCTAAGGGCCAACAAAAAGCTCTTATCCCCAGCAAAGCACATCCCCAACAGATTAACTCCGGGTATTCAAATTCAAAAATTCAAATTTTCAATGCCAAGCTCCGTCCTGAACTGAAGGCGGAAAAATACAAGTACAAACTGGAGTCATCACCAACCGCACCAAGGTAGACTCTATTCTTTTTCTAACGCTTGTTTTATGCAGGTACCGGCGTACAAAGAGTGGTCTCGATCGCAGAACATCTTGACCATTCTCCGTCCCTTTCGAAATACTTTGACTTGCGCTTTCCTAACCGAACGCTCAGTCAAAGTGGGGGCTTCTGTAGACACATAATTTGTGTCTCCCCTTTAGGATGATGATGATACCATTATCCTTGTTAGGTGATTGGAGTGACTCCAGGCGGAAATCCCAATTGCTAAGAATATTTCCAAATTCAAGATCCAAAATCCAACCCCCGAGACCGTTCCCCTTTCGGTTCCCGGTACAAAATACAACTTTCCAAATCCAATTTCAAAATCCAAGTACAATCTCAACTAGTAGGCCATCCCATTGGTTTTACTAGGCCTTTTCCACTCAAAATCATATAAGGCAAGTCTAATTCTGGCGCCGACCCACAAAACCGAGCATGCCGGGCCCCGTCCCGTAAAACCGGAATTCAAAAACCCGAGAAAGGCTTGTTTTTAGACGCTAAATGATGCCTTAACCTCCAAGAAAATACAAAACGCCAAACCTAGTACTATTCGTACAACAGGTACAACTCTACAAGAAGAAACAAGGACGATTCCCCGTCCTTGCTTTGGCGGCATTCAAGCCACGTCAGCAGCGCACTGCGCTGGTCTGGCGCCCTGCGCTGGCGTGTGCTGGCGTTTTGCACCATTCCCTCCTATAAATACCCCTCATTTCCATCGAAAAAAGGGGGGAGCACAACAACACAACGTCGTAATTTCGACATTACGCCTCAAAATACAACTCAAAACTCCTCAAAAACACATACAAAATTCCTAAAATCCAAAGCAATTGGGAGCTCTTGCCTAAATCTAACTAGGTAAATCCGAATCGCATTCTAATCTACTATGTTGCTTTGATTTCTAAATTATTAGAAAGTTGATGTTTTTAATCAATAAAAAACACCACTTGCAACAATCACACATGTTTTCCAAAAATACAAACTTTTTCAAAATACAATATTCAAAGATTCAAGGATGTCCAAGTTGTTTGCAATCATCTCTTGGCCTAGAATCACCATCAAACATGGGGCAATCAAAGATAAACACCTTTTAACATTTAAAGGTTTAGTCTTTGAGATTCAAAACTCCATTTTCAATATACAAGTTCAAGTCTTCAATTTTCAAAGATCTTGCCATGTTTAGGGTTATTCATAGTTATTTCCCTAAACTAGGATCATTTCAAGTTCAAATTTCAATCATTTCAATCATTTCAAGTTCAAACATTTCAATATTCAAGCTTTCAATTTCAAGTTTAATATGCAAAATCTAGGATATTTGGGTTGAGCAACCTCTCCCAAGTTGAGATTTTTGGCTTTGAATTCGTGTCGGGCGCACTTATTTTTAAGGAGCCGCTTGGCGTTCGAATCTCATGTGCCCAAGTACAAATTTCAATTATGCACCTTTCAATATTGCAATTTCAATATCGCACCTTTCAATATCGCACTTTCAATATCGCACTTTTAATACCGCAATTTCCATACCGCAATTTCAATTCCGCACTTTCAATTCCGCATCTTTACTTGCCTAGTCCATTTCTAGGCAATGTGGACCCACTCCCTAGTTCCTTTTCTAGGGGGTCTTGTATTTACTAATTCCGCACTTTATTTAGTATTGTGATGTTGCTTTATGTGCTTTATCGCTTTCATCACCAACATGCTAAATACAACAAAATACAAAGGTTACATGACGCTTAACGAAGATATTTTTGGACAAACCGGCCTTAGATTCCTTAAATCAATCTTTAAAGCAAAGTGACCACCGTACAATTAGAAATTCTATTTTACTCTAAAATTCAAACCCACATAGTCTAATCTAGGGGTTATTTTCGAACTAATGTTGTGCCAACGTACTTGAATATTTCTAAAGCTCGCCGAATAAGCATTTTCGTTCCCGAGCTCGGATCTCACCCATCTGTTTCAAGGATTCAAGGCCTTATCCAAAAGTAGAGTCATTTGCGGTCTTTCCAAACAAGACCTTAAATAAAGTTTGGTGGCGACTCCTTCGAGGTGCAAAAATTCAAACGGTTCTCTAAACGAGCCGGCCGGCCTCCTAAAACCCCCCTTGTACGAAACGGGAAACAAAAAACCCCCCTAAAGTCGGCATATCAGCGGAGCAGAGGGTTCGGCTTTTCCTCTTGGCTCTGGTGAGCAGAGTGATGGCCCCAAGCAAGAACAGCCGGGTGCACATCGGCTTCTTGACAGCTTTGCAGGATTTGAGGGCTGTTTCGAGCCTCAACTTGGGTGGTATGGCATACGGCCAACTCTTGTATGACATGAAATGGGCCTCTCCGACTGCGCCCGAGGGTGAACCGAGCATTGATGCTTTGTGGAGTGTGCTGGAGGTATATGGGACTCCTTGTACTTTGTATCTTGTACTTGTATGCTTGTATCTTGAATTTGACTGATGCTTTGTCTACTTTTTGAAAGATTTGGATGTACAAGCACTTCCCGACTTTTTGAAAGATTTGGATGTACAAGCACTTCCCGAATTTGACTGATGCTTTGTCTACTTTTTGAAAGATTTGGATGCTCTCCCACCCGTATGCTGCCTCTTGGATAAGAGAGGTGTGCAGGAGGGTGCCTCTGTCGGCCTCCCGCATAGCTTGGCGGGTCTTACCCGTCAGTGAGGTAAACTCTTGTACTGTTTTGTTCTCTTGTATTTGTATTTGTATTTGTATAGTTGCCTTAATTGTCTGCTCTGTAGGTGATTTGGCGTCCTTTTGCTGACGCGCCTATACCTGTTTCGGCCGCTCGGGCCCATTTCTTGTCTTTGCGGCGGGTCTTGCTCCCGGGCGTGTATCACCATATGTGGTACTTGGGGGAGCGCGTGTCCCTTCAGCACAGTACGGGGGACAGGCTTGTCCCTAAGGACCCACCGCGGTCCATGTTGGTTCCAGGCGATGAACTCGCCCAGCTCTATTTGACTGCTAGGGGTGATGCTGTTTGTCTCCCTTGGGAGAACTTTGTAGATAGGAGGGGCCGTTTTGAGGACCTTCTGGGGAGGCTTGCTCCACCTGTACGCTTCGTACTGCCGGTGAGCCTTTGAATCTTGTATCTTGTATTCCTGTATTCTTGTATTCTTGTATGATGGTTTGATTGTTTGCAGGAGGAGGAGGTTGATCCTGAGGACATTCCCTTTGCTGATAGGGTCATCCGATATGAGAACTCAGGCGGGGAACAGGTGGAGGTGACCATTCTTGTAGCTTCTCCTCCGCACCGGAGATCGTATGATGCTGTACCCGAACATTATGCAGCTGTAAGTACTGTTGTATTTGCTTGAAACTTGATTGTAATCTTGTATCTGGAAATTGATCTTGAATTTTGTATGCAGGCACCTTGGGTGGGAGAGCATCGCTGGATGCTTATGATTGATTCTTTGAAGAGGCATTGTGCCAAGCTGACCCAGAAGCTTTCTGGCCGGGACGGAGAGGTGCTTTCCTTGACTTCAAAATTTGTATTTTAACAAACCACAACTTGGATGTTGATTCTTCAAATTTGTACTTTGTATAGAAGCGTCGTCGAGGTCGCAGAGGTTCCGTCGACAGGGAGCCCCAAGCGGAGACTTCGTTGAGGCAGGAAGGACCAAGCTTGGATCTGAGACAGGGGTCCCGTGCTGGTACTTTTCAGAGGCATTCTGATGCTGATAGGGGAGCTGCCCCTTTGTATATGCTGATCCCACCAGGCATTCTTTTGGGGGTGCGAGCAGTTCGAGGCCTTTTGTTCCTCCTCCTGGTTACAACTTCGGAGGGAGCGGTCCTCAGCCTTAGGGTGCGGATGCTTGGGTTTACTGGTCGGAGGTGGAGAGGATGCGTCAGGCTCAGATGTTTGGGGCACCGCACCAGTTCATGGCGATGCTGGCGCCTTATCAGTACCCTTCCCCTCAGTAGGGAGTTTGTCCTTCTCCTGGCACTCTTCGTATCTCGGAGCAGGAGCCTGGTACCCCTGGGACAGAGCTGGATCGGGATCTGGAGCGTTACCGGAGCCGCAACAGGAGTAAAGAGACTGTGGTTGACATTACGGCTGATGATGACTCCGACTGATCCTGCATGGTAGTGAATTCCAGCTTGCGTTGGTTTGATTTTTTGTATGGATGGTATTTGTATGGATTTGTACGGTTTGGAACTTGAATTTTGTATGGTTGTATGGTTTTGACCTTGAATTGGTTTGGAATTTTGAAGATTGGTTTTTGTATATTTGAAAATTTGAACTTGTATGCGTTGTGTGTGCCTTTGAAATTTGTAGCTATATGCATGCATGAGGAATTTGCAAAAATTTGAAAAAATTTGCCCATTTTTTCGGGTGTATATACCCACTATAAGCCCCCACTTTGACTGAGGTTTTTTGGTTTAGGAAAAGCGCAGGTCAAAGTATATTCAACTTTTGCTATGCATATGCAGACTCGAATTAGGACGCCGATCTAGGACTAGAATGCTTGACTTTTGAATAAATTGACCCGAAATCTGCCCGGAGCGCTGTCTCGGACTGCTTGAAATTGCGCTACTTGCGGCTTTGGAATCTTGAATAATGGAGGTTGTACTCTGCTGTCCGAAGCACTAAAGGGTGTGTACTCGGAGTCATAAAAGAGGACGGTGGCCTCGTCCTTTGTTGCAGGCCCCTGCGTTTGGCACAGGGCTCGGCTCCTGGCGCCGGTGTGCTGACATGCAAGCCGACTCTTGTATAAATAGGGGGCTCGTTGGATCATTCCTTTGCAACAATCCTTCCCTTCTTTCCTTTGCATACTGCTTCCTCACGAAAAAGAAGAGAGAATATGGTTATGTCTTTGAAAATGCCTTGAACTCATCCCAGACTGTACTGAAGAGAACCCGAAACCTGTTGCGCTGAATGCAAATCGACTTGAAGTTTGGAGGCGGTATTGGGTCACGAAACCATTCTTGAGTGTTCAATACCCGCTCGAGCCTGATACTCTGTCTGCAGGGTACATTGTTTGGATGAGAGGCTTAAGCCAGAGGGACATTTCTCTCTCCCGACCAGCTAGAGTCCGAGGTTCTAGAGCTAGACGTCCTGCATCAACTGACTATGAGGAAGGTGACGGGAGTGTGGCCCATCCGGTGCTTGACCGTTCGGAGTTCAAAGGAGGTTCGTCATCCTCTCGTCTTGGAAGGCTTGCAAGTTCTTTCTCCCGCCGCCTGGGCAAGGGGAAGATTGATGATTGATTGCGGGAGGAGCCAGGGGATAGTACTCAAGGTGCCAAGACTCGAGAGCATAGTCGCCCGGCCCTAGATATTTGTAGGCTAAACGTGTTTGAAATTGTACCAGAAGGAATTGTGTTTAGAATGTGTTTGGAAAATGCTTTTAGAAAATGTGTTTAGGAAGTGAAAAGGCTTTTGAACTTTGCTTCACTTGATCCTGACCTTGTATTTAAATTAGCTTTGAAGGCCATAGAGCCAAATATAGAGTTATTGTGTTAAATTCCGCTTGAACATGCTTTGCTTTGAATTAGCACGTTTGGAATAAAGACAACAATAATTGAATTTTGAATATTGATTTTTAGGATGACCTTAATTGAGGAAATTTTGAATTTTTTTGTATTAAAGTGGTCGGACCTCGAAATGAGGTTGCCTACGTGTCCCGTTAAGGAATCAGGCCGGACGTAGTTCTAACCCTTAAAGGACTTTGAATTGGATTCTTGAATTTGAACATAGAACTTAGACATAGAACTTCTTGAGTTGATCGAGGTTTGTCAGAGATCGGAATTCTGTTCCATCGACGTCTGTTAGTTCGACTGCTCCCCCGGAGAGGATTTTCTTGATAATGTATGGGCCTGCACAGTTGGGTTTGAATTTTCCCCTTGGGTCCATGATCCTTTTGCGAAGGGCTTTCAGGACAAGCTCTCCTTCTTTGATGTTTCGGGTCCTGACCTTCTTGTTGAAATGTCTGGCCACTCGGCGCTGATAGACTTGTACGTGGTGAGCGGCTTGAAGCCGATGCT
The DNA here is from genome assembly GCF_020520425.1 of Spinacia oleracea. Taxonomy (NCBI): domain Eukaryota; kingdom Viridiplantae; phylum Streptophyta; class Magnoliopsida; order Caryophyllales; family Amaranthaceae; genus Spinacia; species Spinacia oleracea. Next base: position 93,824,274 of record NC_079490.1, read on the forward strand.
CATCAAGCGTGATTAGCTCATCTTACCTTGCTTGTACCCATGCAGCTTCTTGGATTTTGCTTTCGAGGACTATCCTTAGAGAAGGTATCTCCAGCTCGATAGGTTGTACTGCCTCCATTCCATAGACCAATGAAAATGGAGTTGCACCAGTTGAAGTGCGGATTGATGTTCGATATCCCCACAATGCGAAGTGCAGCTTTTGGGGCCAGTCTTTGTAATTGGTCTTCATTTTCATGATGATGGCTTTGACATTCATGTTGGCTGCTTTGACTGCCCCATTGGTTTGTGGGCGATAAAGCGAAGAGAGATGATGTTGAATTTTGTACTCGGAGAATAGGTCTTCACACTCTCCTTGAAAATGGGTTCCCTGGTCACTAATGAACTCGTGGGGAACTCCGTATCTGCATATGATGTTTTCTTGTATGAACAGGGCCACTTGCTTGGAACCCAATACCTTGAAAGATCTGGCCTCGACCCATTTGGTGAAGTAGTCGATAGCAACCAGTATGAACTCATGATCCCCGGTGCCCGTTGGAGTGATTTTGCCAATGACGCTGATACCCCAGGCTGAGAATGGCCACGGCGATGATTGAGAGTATAACAATGATGGGGGAATGTGCTTTAGATTCGCACACTTTTGACAGGTAGGACATTTCTTGATAAAGAAGTAGCAATCCCGCTCGAGGGTAGTCCAGTAGTATCGAGCCCTGATGATCTTGAGGGCCAACATCTTCCCATTCATGTGGGTGCCGCAGACTCCGGCATGTATGTTGTCCATGACTCTTTGAGCTTCGTGCTTGTCAACACATCGGAGATTAGAGCCGCTAGGGGACCTCTTGTATAGAATGCCGCCTTCTATGACGAAATTGGCTGATTGTAGTCGTAGAGCCCTTTGATTCTTGCTTGAAAAGTGCGGGGGATACTCTGAATGTTGTAGATACCTTTGATTGTCTGTAGACCAAGGCCCATCTATGTCTTGCTTGACGTCGTCATTAGCATGGACATATGCTGTTTCTTGACGCGTTTCAATCGTAAGTGGCATTTCGACCATGCCATTTGGAATGTTGATCATTGAGGCCAGCTTTGTAGTGCATCGGCGAATTGGTTCTCCTCTCTCGGGAGGTATGTATAGCGAAGCTCTTCTACTTGCTCAGACAACTTCTCAAGATATGACTGGTATGGAGCCAAGCTCTCGCTCCTTACTTTCCATTTGCCGGAAATTTGATTGATGATTAGGGAGGAATCCCCGTACACTCGAAGTTTCTGGACACCTAATGCTAAGGCGGCTTCCAGGCCCATAATGCATGCTTCATATTCTGCCGCATTGTTTGTGACGTTGAATTGCAGTTTTGCTGATATGGAAATGTGCGTGCCGTCTGGGGCTACTAGAATTATTCCAACACCACATCCGTTCTGATTTGAAGCACCGTCAAAATGCATCGACCAACTCTCATCACTTGTCATTAAGATTTTCTAAGCCATAATCCTCATCTTCTGCCTCGATAGGACAGTCGGCTAAAAAGTCTGGGACTGCTGAACCCTTGATGAACTTTTGCGGAATGTATTTGAGATCGAATTCTGCTAGCATGACCAACCATCTGGACAACCGTCCGTTGAGAGCTGGTTTTTCAAATAGATACTTGAGAGGATCCGCTTTGTTGATTACATGTACTGTATGGGAGAGCATGTAGTGTCGTAGTTTCTTTGTGGCCCAAACCACGGCGATGCTGAGTTTCTCGAGCTGAGTGCATTTGGTCTCGTACTCGATCAGCTTTTTGCTTATGTAGTATACGGCATTCTCCTTACCTTCAATTTCCTGGGCGAGCATGGCCCCTACTGCCGAATCTGTTGTGAGGTAGAGCTTGAGGGGAATCCCTGGCATGGCTGGCTTTAGTATTGGTGGGTTGGAAAGGTAGTTCTTGATAGTGTCGAACGCATGCTGACAGTCGTCATCCCACACTTTTGGCTCGCTTTTTCAGAGATTTCGAAATATCGGTTCACAGATCATGGTGAGTCTTGAAATGAACCTACTGATGTATTGTAGTCTGCCGAGAAAACACCGAATTTCCTTTTCATTCGTTGGTGGTTGCATCTCTAGAATTGCTTTGATTTTTGAAAGTTCAGCCTCGATGCCCCGAGAGCTGATAACATATCCGAGCAACTTGCCTGACGTTACCCCGAATGCACACTTTTGAGGATTGAGCCTCATATTGTATTGCTCGTGTCGCTCTTTGGATTTGACAATTATGTCATCGACATATACCTCAATTTCCCTGTGAATCATATCGCTCATGATGGTTGTGGCTGTTCTTTGATAGGTAGCCCCTGCGTTCTTTAGTCCGAACGGCATAACTGTGTAGCAATAAGTACCCCACTGAGTGATGAAGGTTGTCTTCTCCATATCCTCCTCTGCCACGGGAATCTGGTTGTTGCCTGCATACCCGTCCATAAAAGAGAGTAAGGCATGATTTGCGGTGTTGTCGACCAAGATGTCGATGTGAGGCAATGGAAAACCGTCTTTAGGGTTGGCCCTGTTAAGATATCTGTAGTCCACATACATTCGTACTTTGCCGTCTTTCTTTGGAACTGGGACGACATTTGCGATCCATTCCGGATACTTTGCTTCTCGAATAAACCCGGCCTCTAGTTGCTTAGAGACCTCTTCTTGAATTTTGAGGGAAACGTCCGGTTTCATGCGACGGAGTTTCTGCTTGATGGGCTTTGAACCTGGAATGAGGGGAATTGTATGCTGACCGATGCTTGGATCAACCCTGGCATATCATGATAGGACCATGCGAAGACGTCTATGTACTCTGAAAGTAGCTTGATAAGATCATCCCGCTCTGCTTGAGAAAGAGTTAGACCAAACTGAACTAGGTTTGAATCACCGTTGTTAGAAAGGTTAATTTTTTATGTTTCCTCAATTATGGACGTCCTGTTTTCATGATTTTCAATAGATTTTAGAATTTCAAGGTCAGTTTCTTGTGAAGCAAGGTTGTTTGGATTAGGATTGTGTTTTGAATTAGAACTCAAAGAGTGAGCAGAAATTGAAATGTTATTGAAATCAGCAATCATTACATCGACTGTTTTGACTTGAAGCTCGGCCTTTAGAGGCTCTTGATTGATGCAAGACTGTAGTCCTAGACTCTTAGACTCGTTGCTAGACTCGAAAATTGAAAGACAGACTCTGGACTTGAACAAAGACACTAATCGTAAAGATAGTTCTCGGGGTATTCCCAAACATCCACGCCATCGTCATAATCATCGTAGGCGGGGCTACATGCACAAATCTTCAAGACTTGATCCCAGACTTGGTCCCACGTGCTGTAGGGAAATGCAGCCAAGCAGCCTTTGCATGAAGTATTGAGCCCTAAGAGGAACATTCTCACCATTTTGCCCTCTGGAAGCTCATGCTTGATTGTACGAGCAGATATTGCCCACCTGTGGTAGTACTCTTGAATGCATTCATCTTTTTCCTGGCGTAGAGCCGGCTTTTGCTTGATGGAAGTGTCATGGAAGCTTGAACATTTGAGGGTGAGACAGGCAGGGCCGTCTAATAGTTCCTGGAACCAAGGCTCTCCAAATAGTAGATTGAAGTTGGCAGGCACATCGATGACTAGAAATTCAGCACTGTTGTAGTAGGTGTCAAAGGAAAAGACAAAATCGAGGACTCCCAGGACTTTTTATGCAATGCCTTGGAGCTTGCCAGTTTGCTGGGTGGTTAGCATGAGATCATAATCGGACAAGCCCAAAGCCTTCAGGGTGGCAAGGGGACAAATGTTTTCTTGAATATCGGTGGTTACCCTAGGTTCGGGGATCACCCAGTTTTGAACATTTGGAATGAGATGGCAGAAGCTTTGAACCATTAGCTCGTAACCTGGTTTGTATATTGTAGAGATTAATTTGCATGGAAATTCCTCTCCTTCATCTGCACAGTCATAGGAGATGGCTTGCACCGAGGGAGTTTGTTTGGCTCCAGGAGGTAGGGGCAAGGTCTTGTTGTCGACCATATTCTGGATCAAATCCTTGAGCTTGTAGCAATCTTCAATGTCATGGCCCTTACCTTGATGGTATTTGCAACGGGCTGCAGGATCCCAGCTCTTGGATCTTTTGTCGACTGGAGGATCGGGTGTAGGGCCGAGTGGTGTGATGACCTGCTTTTCGACCATCCGATTGAATGCCTCACTGTAAGACATTCCGAGGTTTGTAAAGACCCTTTGTGGTCTGCCCTGAAAGTTGCGCTGATTGGTGCTGTTCTTGAAATTGTTCGGCTTTGGAACTTGAGGAGCCTCTAGGGCGTTGACCTCGTGGACCTTGTGTGTTGCTTCAGCTTTCTTACCCTTCCACTTTTCAGCTTGTGGAGCCGGGCCTATTGGTGCTTTCATCAGGTCGTCCTCTATATCGACCACAATGTCATAGGTTCGGTCTTTTAGGAGTGCTACTCCATTTGATTCCAAACCTTCAAACACGCCTCACGCACAAATGCTAAATTCAAAAATCAATCTAACGGCGTCATAATGCCGGATTTCCGAGTCCAAATTCCAAGTCCCAAATTCAAAATTCAATCCAACGACACCATAATGCCGGATTTTCCACTCCAAATTTCAAAGTTCCAAGTTCAAATGCAATCCAACGGCGTCATAATGCCGGATTTTCTAGTCCTAACTTCTACAATCCAACGGCGTCATAATGCCGGATTTTCCAATTCAAACCTCGAGTTTGAATTTTTAAGTCAAAATCCAACGGCGTCATAATGCCGGATTTTCTAGTCAAATCTTCAATTTCCAAGTTCAAAACTCAAGTCCAACGGCGTCATAATGCCGGATTTTCTAGTCAAAATTTCAAATTCCAAATTCGAAACTCAAGTCCAACGACGTCATGCCGGACTTTCTAGTTCAAACATTCAAATCTTCAAACCTCAAACTCAAGTTGCCAATTCCAATCTCAAAGCCTCAAGTTCAAATGTCCAAATCATGACCGGCGTAATGCCAACTTTTCAACTCAATCTTTCAAACTTCAAGTCCTATACTCAAAGTTTCAAGTTCAAAATCCATGCGGTCGTAATGCCGACTTTTCCATTCCGCATTTCAAACCTCAAATTCGAAGTCCTAAATTCAAATCTCAAGTCCTATATTCGAAATTTTCCAATTTCAAATCCATGATGGCGTAATGCCGAATTTTCCTCTTTCAATTTCATTTTCAAACACTTCAAAATTCCAAGTCCACGGCTGCATAATGCCGGACTTTCAACTTTCAAGTTCCTATTCAAATCCCCTTTTTCAAAAGTCAAAAGTTCCAAGTCAAATGCCTCAATTCCATGGAGGCGTAATGTCGGAATTTTCAAAACACAAGGCCTCATATTCTATACAAAAGTGCATCTTTTCCATTTCAAAGTTCCGACTTCTAATCAAATTCAAGTTTCAAATTCATCTTCAAGCTACAAAAAATTCTTGCTTTCCATTGCTCCCCAGTACAAAATTCAAAACACTTCCAACGGGTTGAAAATCCACTGAAATAATACAAGCCCCATTTCCAAATACTTCCAACGGGTTGAAAATCCCCTGAAATAATACAAATTCCAAATTGTCCAACGCGTTGAAACTCCCCTGAAATATTCAAAATCCAATGGGTTGAAACTCCCCTGAAATATTCAAAATCCAATGGGTTGAAACTCCCCTAAAATATTTCGAGATCTAGCGGGTTGAAATTCCCTTGAAAATATTGACGGGTTAAAATTCCCCTAAAATATTGACGGGTTGAAATTCCCTTGAAATAATACAAAATCAATTCCCTTTCAATCGGGTTGAAACTCCCCTGAAATATTCCAAATCCAATCGGGTTGAAATCCCACTAAAATATTGACGGGTTGAAATTCCCTTGAAATAATACAAAATTCAATCTCCTAATACAAGTCCAATTTCCAAATTCTCAAGTGGGTTGAAATTCCCCTAAAATAGTCCAAGTTCCAATAGGTCGATTTTTTTTTTTCCGATATTCCAAGTCCTAGCACAAGGGGTCAACTTCCACAAAAGAATGAAGGCTTCTCTCAAACACTTCCAACGGGTTGCAAACCCCGAATACAAGTAAATAATCCAAAATCCCGAATCTTCGGAGTGGCACTTAAAGTCAAGTCTAGGTCTCATTCATTGCATGCATATCATATCATGTGTCGGGAAGTCCAAGTTCTAAAAGTTCTAAATTATGTGGTGTGTCCTAACTAGGAGTCCAAGGATCCTGTGGGTTCGCCGAAGAGGAGAGAGGTTGAAAAGAACTCCATCACCCCTAGCCTCACTCATAGCCGGCATCGAACGAGCAACCAGTTCATCTCCTACAAATCAGACTCCCAGTCCCTTTAAAGAATCAGTCCAAATGTCTGCCCGAGATCAACTCACCCAACTCATAGCAGCTTTCGCCAGCCTCAGCACCAATGTGGAGAGCATAAGCAACCGACTGGGTATTGTGGAACAGGCCGCACCCACCGATGACTTAACCAAGAAGATCGAGATTCTGGTCAATAAGGTCACCAATCAAGAGAACTATTTTGACACCTCAATGGAGGACAACCTCAAGGGGAAGGCGAATCTGCCAGATAAATTCTCCACCAATGACATTCCGAAATTCAAGTCGATTCACAATCCTAAGTATCACCTCAAGAACTTCAGAGCTACAATGGCCATTAAGGGGGTCAAACTCGAGCTATACCCTGTGGTATTCCCTATATCCCTAGAACCTGTCTGCCAGAAGTGGTATTACTCACTCAAAGAACATCAAACCAGTACATGGGAAGCGGTCGCTCGAGCATTCATGGAGCAGTATCAGCCCAATATTCAACTTCAAACTACTCTAAGGTAGCTAGAGGTTCGCAGGCAAGGACCTCAGTAAGGCTTCACTAATTACCTCAACCGGTGGAGAGAAATGGCATCCCAAATGGTGACCCGACCCTCCGAGAGAGAATTGGTCAAGATCTTTATTGCTGGAATTCTTCCGAAATACAATACTCACATGAAGTACCTAGACATGGAAAGCTTTGAATGATGCTCCTAGGGGTTTGGTCTCCTAGTTGGAGGCTAATTGGTTTTGGCAATGCTAGAACTCGAGGTTAGCCATTCACGCATGCAAAGACGCCCACATAATGCACAAGTAGCACGTTGTCACACTAATCATGAATATGAATGCGACATGCAAAGTTCTCAACCTAAGGTCGGCCTAAGTTTTGTATGATGCAAGTGGTCGGCTTTGGGTGTCGAAAGGTACTTGACTAAGAGATGGATCCGATGACAACTTGCACATCCTCCTAAGGGACGTGTGTGTCGGCAGACGACCTCCACACTTGACGTCGGGAATGTGAAGTAAATGCCAAGTTTCGGTAGGCGCGGAAATGGTCACACACTTTGGTCAGGAACAGTATGGAGAGTCACCATTTCGTTGCCCCCGGGGCTAGCCCGATTGTAGAACACATCCGTTTAGGCAAGGTAGAAATTCGTTTTGCACAAATATGGTTTTCGAAAAAGCATGAAATGCCTAGAAATTGAAAATTGAAATCGTACTTGAATGTTGTATTTGAAAAGCTCGTTTTTCGACATTCATTCTCGAGGTTTGGGAGCGTCCTTCAAGATTCAAAAATAGACTAACTCCCAACACGAAAACTTGAGCAAAAGTGGGGAACAAGCCACTGTGAGCCACTATCCTGGATGCAGGCAGCGGCGTTTGGCGCAGGTGGCTGCGCCTGGCGCCAGTGCTGGCATCCAGTATTTAAGCAGATCAGGGGCTTGCTGCTCGAAATCTTTTCGCATTTTCGAAATTGAAATTAGAAAAGTCCCCAGTGGAGTAGCCAGAATTGTAGGGGGTACTTTTGCTCGATTTTCTTTTTTTCCCTACAAGGGGCGGTTTTTAGAAACCTTTGAATTTATGGATCTTGAAGGAGTCGCCACCAAACATTATTTTAGGGTCCTGTTTGGAAAGACCAAGAGTGACTCGATTTGGATAAGGCTTTGAATCTTTGAAACGGATGGGTGAGATCCGGGCGCGGGAACGAGATGCTTATTCCGCGAGCTTTAGAAATTATTCAAGTACCTGGCACAACATTTTCAAAAATACCCTAGTTTAGACTTTGTGGGTTTGAATTTAGAACAAATTGAATTTCTACTTTATATTGTGGTCACTTTGCTTTAAAGTTAATTTAAGGGAACCTAAGATCGGTTTATCCAAGAAATTATCTTTGTTAAGCGTGATGTAACCATGCATTTTGTTGTATTTAGCATGTGCGGTGATGAAAGCAATAAAGCAAGTAAAGCAACATCACAATAGTAAATAAGTGCGGAATTAGTAAATACAAGACACCCTAGAAATGGACTAGGGAGTAGGTCCACATTGCCTAGAAGGACTAGGCAAGTGAGGTTGCATAATTGAAAGTGCGGAATTGAAAGGTGCGGAATTGAAATTGCGGAATGGAAAGGTGCATAATTGAAATTGCAATATTGAAATTCTGATGAGCGGCATTTATGTCGCTCTAGGCTAAGATTTTATAGAGTTTTATTTTGCTTTTTTGTTAGTTTTATATAGTTTTGCTGTTCTTTTATTCCCCTTTTCCATCTTTGTGGTTTTCAGGTGATAATGTTGAAAATGATGGAAAAACAGCTGAGATTTGCTCGAGCAGGTGCCGTGCGATCGCACGGACATTTTGTGCGCTCGCACGAGTCTACAGAGTTGGCTCCAAAAGTCAAGGCAGTGTGTGCGCTCGTGCCTCAAATTCGTGTGCTCGCACAAATAGGGAAAATTGATGCAGGAACTATGAGTGATTTTGTGCGATCACACCGCAGAGGAGCCCGCTCGCACGGAATTTCGGTGGGCTTGCACTAAATTCCTGTGCGAGCACACAAGGATTTTCTAAGATTTAGCCAAGTTACAGACGTGCGATCGCACGGTTGTTGAGCACGATCGCACGGCACGAAGGAGAAGAATCGTCGCAGGGCCCGTTCGCATTGATGCACAGCACGATCGCACGGATGCGATCGCACCTGGGTCTGCACGTTCGCACGGCTGCGCGGGATTTAGTTTTCGAGTTTAAAACTCTTATTTTTGGGGTTTAGCATAAATAGGATTTTTGATTATTTTCATTTTACACTTTCATATTTTACATTTCATATTTTTACACTTTCAATTCTAGAGGTTTTGTGATTTTGTTCTTCAATCTAGAGAGAGAAACTCTTTAATTCCAAGCATCAATTCAGTAATTTTCTTCAACTCTTCTCTTCTTTATGCAATTGAATTCTTAGTTCTTTAATTCTTTTACTTGCTTAGTTGATAATTGTTTTGCAATTCCTCAATACCTTGAGTTCTTGATTTCAATTTTGCTTGTTACTTTGATTTTCAGTTTTTGATTTGATTGTGCAATTGAGTTTCCTATTCTCTACTTCTCCTCCTTTAATTTCATGATAGCTAGTTTTGAACTAATGGATAGCTTGATTGTTAGGATAATTAGTGAGTAGTTTTAGGTTAGGGAAAGGGGAGAAACTAGGGGATGAATTAGGGGAAATAGATTATTGATTGTTGGTTGACTTATGTGATTAAATAAGATTTGATGATAGGAAATCCATGCTAGTTGAGTGGTAGTTGCAAATGGTATTCGATTAGATTTCCGTGCCATAGGATAGGTTTGGCAAGACATTGTGGACCTATCTTGTGTTGATCAAATGGCGATACCTATTATATGCTAGTTAGTTTAGTCTAGGATTAGGCGAAAGCTCTTCCGTGGATTAGACGCTTAGCGTTCCCTATCCGAGAGGTGGCGGGTTCGTCTTTAGATGTCGTTTGCCTAATCACCATTTCGTTGCATGATCACCATTGCTAAATAGTTGAATTGTTTTCCCCCGGTTTCCGTAGGCTATCCCCGACTCCCTAGTATTTCCCTTTCTTGATTCAATTTTACATAGTTCTTTATTTATTTTTAGACTCTTAAAGTGACAATTCAAAACAAATCCTTGATCGAACTAGATTGACTTCCAACTCAATAATTCACCGTTTCTTTGGGGCGATCCCTTTGCTTACCGCTTGCCGGTAGTTGAAGTGGTTTTATAAATATTGTTTGCATAGGTGGTTTTCTATCAACGACGGAAAACACGCTTATCAAAATGGCACCGTTGCCGGGGAACGTTCGTTGTTATTGAGTTTAGTTGAGACTAGTTCATTAATTGAAAATACAAAAATATTCCATTCTTGCTTTAGTTTTTCCTTTGCATTGCTCACGGTTTTCTTGAGTGTTTATGCTTGATAGGGGACGTGCTCGTCAAAGGATCCTCCATCCTCTTGACCTTGGATTGGAAAGGACTTTAAGGAGACTTAGGCGTGGTCGTTCTAGCTCGTCAAATCATAATAGGTTTGAGGCTTTGAGTGTTGACACGGAACAAGAAGTGAGTGAGCAAGCTAGTGAGAACATGGCTCTTCCGGTTAAGAACTTGGGAATACCGGGAGCATTTGAGGCTACGTGTGGGATTCAAGCACCAACAACATGTGCTAATAATTTTGAGATCAAGCCCGCCTTGATCAATTTGGTGCAAAGTCATCCCTTTTGTGGGAAAAGAAATGAGTCGCCTCACAAGCATCTCAAGCAGTTTGAACACTATTGTGACACAATAAAACACAACGGTGTGACCTGGGATTATGTGAGGTTGACTTTGTTCCGCTTCTCTTTGCTTGGGCGTGCTAGTGATTGGCTTGACAAGGAGGTCAAGCCCAACTCACTTCGCACATGGAACGAAGTAACTAGTGCCTTCTTGAACAAGTTCTATTCTCATGGGAAGACGGCGGAGTTTCGCCACAAGATTCAATCATTTGAGCAAGGCCGTGATGAATCGCTTTTCGAGGCTTGGGACCGATTCAAGGAGTTCCAAAGGGAATTCCCTCATCATGGGATTCCCAAGTGGTTGTTGTTACAAACTTTTTACCTAGGATTGAGTCCAAGCTCGAAAACAAGTTGGATGCGGGCGCGGGAGGCCCCATCATGAACAAAACGGAAGATCAAATTGAGGAGATAATTGAAGATGTAGTTCAAAACTACCAATCTTGGCATGTAGGTTCAAGAAGTTATGATCGGAAAAGTAGGATTGAGGATGGAAAGGGTTCGGTGTACGCCATAGAGCAAGCACGGATGATAGAGAAGCTTAGCTCGAGATTAGAGAAGCTTGAGAATACACCATTTGCGGGAAGTGCAGCAAGCAAGCCACCATCTCCGTCCACAATTCCATCTCCTTCGGCCACTCTTCTCAATAAGGGGAAGGGCAAGGTTAGTTCTTATGGATCAATGCCTCCAGGCACATTCTTTTGTGAAAATTGCCAAGACTATAATCATTCCCCCGATGCATGCCCTTTAGTTCATAACTTGTCATTTGTGGATTATGGCCCTTCGTATGAAGGAGATTTTGATGTAGAGTATGCTAATGCCATCAATGAGAGGTCTAGGAATGATAACCTTAACAATCCTAATTTTGCTAGGCAACCTAGAGGGCCCTCCATGTATGGTCCCCACCAAGGCTATGGCCAAGGAAGTGGGTATGATAACCAAGGCCGAGGTGGCTATAGAGCACAAGGCTATCAAAGCCAAGCGCCCTACGGTCAATCTCAAGGTTTTGGCAATCAAGTCCAATACAACCAAGGGGGTTATAATCCCAACCATCAAGGTGGAGGGGGTTATAACTACTCTTATGGGCAATTTAGGGGTGCCTCAAGTGGGGGTTATCCTTTGAACTCGGGAGTTCCTTATGGTGCATCTCATTTTCCACCTCCTGGATTCAATGGACCGAGGACCTTTGGCAACCAATATCAATCCAACCCAAGTGGTTATGGCGTTGCACCTCCACCACTCCCGCCTCTCAAGTCAAATCTTGAGGCTCTCATGGAGTCGTTTGTGGGGGCGCAAGCCAAGAAAAACGTTGAATTTGAGGATGGGCTTAAGCAATCCAATGCTCATCTTAAGATGATTGAGACCCAACTAGCTCAACTTGCTAGCACCATCAAGGAGCAACAAGTTCACACAAGTCTCCCACCCCAAGGTCAACCTCCTAAGCAAATGTACGCAATTGTGACAAGGAGTGGGAAGACTTTAGATGATGGTGTTACGCATGTTGAAGCTCAATGCTCTAGGGGGGAAAATTCTAAGGGAGATGAGTCCTCCGACCATGATGATGAGGAAGGGAAGTCTTCAGGGAAAATTCAAGAAGAGGTCTCTAAGCATCTAGAGGCCGGGTTTATTCAAGAGTCCAAGTATCCAGGTCATTCAAGGTAATGGGTTCCAAGCAAGTGTCCCAGTTCATTCAAGAAAACATTATATGCAGATACAGTGTTCCCCACAAGTACACCAGTGATCAGGGAACCCATTTTCAAGGAGAATGTGAAGACCCATTCAACAAGTACAAAGATTCAAAATTCAAGTTCTATAATCTCTAACCGAGCAAGGTTGTGCCAAGCAAGGCATCTACAATTCCAAAGTACAAAATTCAAGTTCTATAGTCTCTAACCGAGCAAGGTTGTGCCAAGCAAGGCATCTACAATTCCAAAGTACAAAATTCAAGTTACAAACTCCAAGGTTCGAGTTCTAAAAACATCTACAAGCTTCAATAGTTCAAACTTCAAAAGGGGATACAGTACAATCTTCAATACAACAATCCCAACGGACCCATGCTCTGGGAAATTCAACATCATCGCTCTTCACCTTATCGCCCACAAACCAATGGGGCAGTCGAAGCAGCCAACAAGAATGTCAAGACCATCATCATGAAAATGACTACCAATGACAAGGACTGGCCCCAAAAGATGCATTTCGCATTGTGGGGATATCGAACTTCAATTCGCACTTCAACTGGTGTAACTCTGTTCTCATTGGTCTATGGAATGGAAGCAGTACAACCTATCGAGCTGGAGATACCTTCTCTAAGGATAGTCGTCGAAAGCAAAAATCACAGAAGCTGCATGGGTACAAGCAAGATATGACGAGCTAGTCATGCTCGATGAGCGTCGGCTTCAAGCCGCTCACCATGTACAAGTCTATCAGGGTCGAGTGGCCAGACATTTCAACAAAAGGGTCAGAACCCGAAACATCAAGGAAGGCGAGCTTGTCCTGAAAGCCCTTCGCAAAAGCACCATGGACCCAAGGGGAAAATTCAAACCCAACTGGGCAGGCCCATACATTGTCAAGAAGATCCTCTCAGGGGGAGCAGTCGAACTAACAAACATCGACGGAACAGAATTCAGATCTCTTACCAACCTCGATCAACTCAAGAAGTTCTATGTCTAAGTTCCATGTTCAAATTCAAGAATCCAAATTAAGGTCTTGTAAGGTAGTCAGAACTACGTCCGGCCTGATTCCCTAACGGGACATGTAGGCAATCTCATCATGAGGCCCGACCACTTTAATACAAAAAAATTCAAAATTTCCTCAATTAAGGGCATCCTAAAATTCAAATCAAATTTCAAATTCAAAATTGTTGTTGTTGTTATTCCAAATGTGCCAATTCAAAACAAAGCATGTTCAAACGGAATTTAACACAATAACTTATTAGCCCTAAGGCCTTCAAAGCTAATTCAAATACAAAGTCAGGATCAAGTGAAGCAAAGTTCAAAAGCCTTTTCACTTCCTAAACACACTTTCTAAACACATCTTCCAAACACATTCTAAACACAATTCATCGCAATGCAATTCAAACACATTTAGCCTACAAAGATCTAGGGTCAGGCGACTATGCTCTCGAGTCTTGGCACCTTGAGTACTATCCCCTAGCTCCTCACGCAATCAATCATCAATCTTCCCCTTGCCCAAGCGGCGGGAGAAGGAACTTGCAAGCCTTCCAAGACAGGAGGACGACGAACCTCCTTTGGATTCCGAACGGTCAAGCACCCGATGGGCCACACCCATGTCACCTTCCTCATAGTCAGTTGATGCAGGACGTCTAGCTCTAGAACCTCGGACTCTAGCTGGTTCGGAGAGAGAAATGTCCCTCTGGCTTAGGCCTCTCATCCATACAATGTACCCCGCAGACAAAGTAACTGACTCAGGTGGGAACTGGATACTCATGAATGGTTTTGCGACCCAATACCGCCTCCAAACTTCAAGTCGATTGGCATTCAGCGCAACAGGTTTCGGGTTCTCTTCAATACAGTCTGGGATCTCCTGTTTCAAGCCATACTGTCTCATCACTGGGGCAGGCGAGTAGAAGACCAGCATTGTGAGGCTTGGAACCCTCAAAGCAATAGAACCAGGGGCATGTTTCATAGCAGCAATCCCCCACCAAGGAACTACCCACCTTATACAAGGTTCAACCCCAAAGAGTGTACACCGCCACTCATCCAATGATAGCCGGCCATGCAGCATGGGTCGCACAGTGTATTCCTTTCTATTACAGCTCGCCATGTTCTCCGGTGGTGCCACCAACATGAGCCTCTCCATAAGCCAAACCTTGGGGAGTATACAAGAAGCACATTTCAACATTCAATATTCAAAATTCAAATACAAGTACAAATTCAAAATACAAGAAGGCTCCAAATCCTTACTTGGAGTAACACCGGACTTCCCAATGGCAAGGAAGAGGGGCCCGACTTCAGCATATCAAGACCCGTCAATGTCTCGCCAATCACAAGCGGCATTGGGTCCCGACCATTAGCAAACTGCTCTATGATTTCTATAAGGGAGGCATCACCATTGCCAAACCCCTGTTTCGAAAAGAGGAAGCGAGCGAATATACAAAAACTCAAGGCTCTCAGGCGAAAAACTTTGGGAACATCAAGCCCAGCAAAGTAGGTGACAAAGAGGGACAAATCCACCCCTCTGCCATATACAACAGCACTCAAAAGTGGGGGCTTCAAGCCCAAATACCTTTCAAAACTCGAGAAAAAAAGTTCTTCAACACTAGGCATGCATGGCTCCAACATCAAGGGCCACCCCAATATGGAACAAAATTCCTCAGGGAGGGGACATACCTCATTATTTCCGAAACGGAAGACATGATGATTCGGGTCCCAAGCCTCCAGAGCAGCAAGAATGAAGTGCAAATCCAATTTTACAAACCGGAAAGAGACGAGCACCCCAAGATGTATTCCATCAAGCTCCCTTTTCTCCAATTTGCCTAGCGAACCAAGCCACGAGTTCAAGGCACTCTCAAAGGACAGAGCCATACTTTCTTTTCTTTTCGAGAGGAAGCAATATGCAATGATAGCAGGGAAGGATTGATGCAAGAAATAATCCAACAAGCTCCCTATTTATACAAGAGTCGGCTTGTACGTCAGCCCACAGGCGCCAGGCACCAAGCCCGCGCCAGACGCCGGGAGCCTGCACCAAAGGACGAGGCCACCGTCCTCTCTTATGACTCTGAGTACACACTCTATAGTGTTTCGGACAGCAGAGTACAGCCTCCATTATTCAAGATTCCAAAGCCGCAAGCCGCGCAATTTCAAGCACTCCGGATCAACGCTTCGGGCCGATTTCGGATCAATTTTTTTTCAAAATTCAAGCATTCTAGTCCTAGATCGGCGTCCTAAGTCGAGTCTGCATGTGCATTAGCAAAAGTTGAATATACTTTGACTTGCGCTTTTCCTAACCGAAAACCTCAGTCAAAGTGGGGGCTTATAGTGGGTATATACACCCGAAAAATTGGGCAAATTTTTTCAAATTTTTTTTGCATATTTATCATACATGCATATAGCTACAAAATTTCAAGGCACACACTACGCATACAATTTCAAGCATTCGAACATACAAAAACCAATCTTCAAATTTTACAAACCAATTCAAGTTCAAAACCATACAAACCATACAAAAATCCAAGTTTCAAGCCATACAAATACAATACAATTCAGCCTATACAAAATCAACCCAGGCAAGCTAGAACTCGCTACCATGCAGGGTCAGTCCGAGTCATCATCAGCGGTGACGTCAAACACATGCGCCTTGTCCCTGTTTCGCCTCCTAAGGTGCTCCAGCTCCCAATCCAGGTCCGTCCCAGGGGTACTAGGATCCTCCTCCGAGATACGAAGTTTTCCAGTGGAGGGATGAACTCCCTGCTGAGAAGAGGAATACTGATAAGGCGGCGACATTGGCAATACCGGAACGACCCAAACATCTGTGTCTGGCGCATCCTCTCCATCTCCGCATTGCAAGCCCATGAACCTGTACCCCAAGGCTGAGGACCACTTCCTCCGAAGTAGTAACCGGAAGGAGGAACAAAGGGCCGTGAACCGCTAGCACCTCCAAATGAATGCCTGGTGGGATCAACATGTACAAAAGGGGAAGCTACCCGCTCAGCATCAGAATGCCTCTGATGAGCACCAGCACCGGACCCCTGTCCCAGCTCCAAGCTCGGTCCCTCCTGTCCCAAGGACGTCTCCGCCTGAGGCTCCCTGTCAACAGAGTCTCTACGGTCTCGATGGCGCTCCTATACAAAATAAAATTTCAAGAATCAATTTCCGAGTTGGAATTTTCAGTATACAAGTTTCAAGATCAAGTGAGGTACCTCTCTATTCCGGCCAGAAAGCTTCTGGGTCAGCTTGGCGCACTGCCTCTTCCAAGAATCAAGCAAGAGCATCCAGCGACGCACTCTCACCCGAGGTGCCTACATACAAAGTTCAAGATCAATTTTCCCATACAAAGTTACAAACAGTTTCAAAAATGCAACAGTACTTACAGGGGCGTAATGCTCAGGTACAGCATCATATGATTTCCGGTGCGGAGGAGAAGCCCAAGGAATGGTCTCCACCACCTCTTCCCCGTCCGAGTTCTCATAGCGGAGGATCCTATCAGCATTAGGAATGTCCTCAGGATCAACCTCCTCCTCCTACATACAATCATACAATCAGATTAATATTTCCAGAATACAAAGTCCAAAAAATACAACGACTTAGGCGCCCAACTCCCAACGGACCCAAGCTCTGGGAAAAGCAGTCGAAATTTCAAAAACCTAAGGGCCAACAAAAAGCTCTTATCCCCAGCAAAGCACATCCCCAACAGATTAACTCCGGGTATTCAAATTCAAAAATTCAAATTTTCGATGCTAAGCTCCGTCCTGAACTGAAGGCGGAAAAATACAAGTACAAACTGGAGTCATCACCAACCGCACCAAGGTAGACTATATTCTTTTTCTAACGCCTGTTTTATGCAGGTACCGGCGTACAAAGAGTGGTCTCGATCGCCGAACATCTTGACCATTCTCCGTCCCTTTCGAAATACTTTGACTTGCGCTTTCCTAACCGAACGCTCAGTCAAAGTGGGGGCTTCTGTAGACACATAATTTGTGTCTCCCCTTTAGGATGATGATGATACCATTATCCTTGTTAGGTGATTGGAGTGACTCCAGGCGGAAATCCCGATTGCTAAGAATATTTCCAAATTCAAGATCCAAAATCCAACCCCCGAGACCGTTCCCCTTTCGGTTCCCGGTACAAAATACAACTTTCCAAATCCAATTTCAAAATCCAAGTACAATCTCAACTAGTAGGCCATCCCATTGATTTTACTAGGCCTTTTCCACTCAAAATAATATAAGACAAGTCTAATTCTGGCGCCGACCCACAAAACCGAGCATGCCGGGCCCCGTCCCGTAAAACCGGAATTCAAAAACCCGAGAAAGGCTTGTTTTTAAACGCTAAATGATGCCTTAACCTCCAAGCAAATACAAAACGCCAAACCTAGTACTATTCGTACAACAGGTACAACTCTACAAGAAGAAACAAGGACGATTCCCCGTCCTTGCTTTGGAGGCATTCAAGCCACGTCAGCAGCGCACTGCGCTGGACTGGCGCCCTGCGCTGGCGTTTGCTGGCGTTTTGCACCATTTCCTCCTATAAATACCCCTCATTTCCATCGAAAAAAGGGGGGAACACAACAACACAACGTCGTAATTTCGACATTACGCCTCAAAATACAACTCAAAACTCCTCAAAAACACATACAAAATTCCTAAAATCCAAAGCAATTGGGAGCTCTTGCCAAAATCTAACTAGGTAAATCCGAATCGCATTCTAATCTACTATGTTGCTTTGATTTCTAAATTATTAGCAAGTTGATGTTTTTAATCAATAAAAAACACCACTTGCAACAATCACACATGTTTTCCAAAAATACAAACTTTTTCAAAATACAATATTCAAAGATTCAAGGATGTCCAAGTTGTTTAAAATCATCTCTTGGCCTAGAATCACCATCAAACATGGGGCAATCAAAGATAAACACCTTTTAACATTTAAAGGTTTAGTCTTTGAGATTCAAAACTCCATTTTCAATATACAAGTTCAAGTCTTCAATTTTCAAAGATCTTGCCATGTTTAGGGTTATTCATAGTTATTTCCCTAAACTAGGATCATTTCAAGTTCAAATTTCAATCATTTCAATCATTTCAAGTTCAAACATTTCAATATTCAAGCTTTCAATTTCAAGTTTAATATGCAAAATCTAGGATATTTGGGTTGAGCAACCTCTCCCAAGTTGAGATTTTTGGCTTTGAATTCGTGTCGGGCGCAATTATTTTTAAGGAGCCGCTTGGCGTTCGAATCTCATGTGCCCAAGTACAAATTTCAATTATGCACCTTTCAATATTGCAATTTCAATATCGCACCTTTCAATATCGCACTTTCAATATCGCACTTTCAATATCGCAATTTCCATACCGCAATTTCAATTCCGCCATTTCAATTCCGCATCTTTACTTGCCTAGTCCATTTCTAGGCAATGTGGACCCACTCCCTAGTTCCTTTTCTAGGGGGTCTTGTATTTACTAATTCCGCACTTTATTTAGTATTGTGATGTTGCTTTATGTGCTTTATCGCTTTCATCACCAACATGCTAAATACAACAAAATACAAAGGTTACATCACGCTTAACGAAGATATTTTTGGACAAACCGGCCTTAGATTCCTTAAATCAATCTTTAAAGCAAAGTGACCACCGTACAATTAGAAATTCTATTTTACTCTAAAATTCAAACCCACATAGTCTAATCTAGGGGTTATTTTCGAACTAATGTTGTGCCAACGTACTTGAATATTTCTAAAGCTCGCCGAATAAGCATTTTCGTTCCCGAGCTCGGATCTCACCCATCTGTTTCAAGGATTCAAGGCCTTATCCAAAAGTAGAGTCATTTGCGGTCTTTCCAAACAAGACCTTAAATAAAGTTTGGTGGCGACTCCTTCGAGGTGCAAAAATTCAAACGGTTCTCTAAACGAGCCGGCCGGCCTCCTAAAACCCTCCTTGTATGAAACGGGAAACAAAAAACCCCCCTAAAGTCGGCATATCTACGGAGCAGAGGGTTCGGCTTTTCCTCTTGGCTCTGGTGAGCAGAGTGATGGCCCCAAGCAGGAACAGCCGGGTGCACATCGGCTTCTTGACAGCTTTGCAGGATTTGAGGGCTGTTTCGAGCCTCAACTGGGGTGGTATGGCATACGGCCAACTCTTGTATGAGATAAAGTGGGCCTCTCCGACTGCGCCCGAGGGTGAACCGAGCATTGCTGCTTTGTGGAGTGTGCTGGAGGTATATGGGACTCCTTGTACTTTGTATCTTGTACTTGTATGCTTGTATCTTGAATTTGACTGATGCTTTGTCTACTTTTTGAAAGATTTGGATGTACAAGCACTACCCGACTTTGGCGTCGGATCGTACTAGAGATGCGGCTTACCCGTATGCTGCCTCTTGGATAAGAGCGGTGTGCAGGAGGGTGCCTCTGTCGGCCTCCCGCATAGCTTGGCGGGTCTTACCCGTCAGTGAGGTAAACTCTTGTACTGTTTTGTTCTCTTGTATTTGTATTTGTATTTGTATAGTTGCCTTAATTGTCTGATCTGTAGGTGATTTGGCGTCCTTTTGCTGACGCGCCTATACATGTTTCGGCCGCTCGGGCCCATTTCTTGTCTTTGCGGCGGGTCTGGCTCCCGGGCGTGTATCACCATATGTGGTACTTGGGGAAGCGCGTGTCCCTTCAGCACAGTACGGGGGACAGGCTTGTCCCTAAGGACCCACCGCGGTCCATGTCGGTTCCAGGCGATGAACTCGCCCAGCTCTATTTGACTGCTAGGGGTGATGCTGTTTGTCTCCCTTGGGAGAACTTTGTAGATAGGAGGGGCCGTTTTGAGGACCTTCTGGGGAGGCTTGCTCCCCCTGTACGCTTCGTACTGCCGGTGAGCCTTTGAATCTTGTATCTTGTATTCATGTATTCTTGTATTCTTGTATGATGGTTTGATTGTTTGCAGGAGGAGGAGGTTGATCCTGAGGACATTCCCTTTGCTGATAGGGTCATCCGATATGAGAACTCAGGCAGGGAACAGGTGGAGGTGACCATTCTTGTAGCTTCTCCTCCGCACCGGAGATCGTATGATGCTGTACCCGAACATTATTAAGCTGTAAGTACTGTTGTATTTGCTTGAAACTTGATTGTAATCTTGTATCTGGAAATTGATCTTGAATTTTGTATGTAGGCACCTTGGGTGGGAGAGCATCGCTGGATGCTTATGATTGATTCTTTGAAGAGGCATTGTGCCAAGCTGACCCAGAAGCTTTCTGGCCGGGACGGAGAGGTGCTTTCCTTGACTTCAAAATTTGTATTTTAACAAACCACAACTTGGATGTTGATTCTTGAAATTTGTACTTTGTATAGAAGCGTCGTCGAGGTCGCAGAGGTTCCGTCGACAGGGAGCCCCAAGCGGAGACTTCGTTGAGGCAGGAAGGACCAAGCTTGGATCTGAGACAGGGGTCCCGTGCTGGTACTTTTCAGAGGCATTCTGATGCTGATAGGGGAGCTGCCCCCTTTGTAAATGCTGATCCCACCAGGCATTCTTTTGGGGGTGCGAGCAGTTCGAGGCCTTTTGTTCCTCCTCCTGGTTACAACTTCGGAGGGAGCGGTCCTCAGCCTTAGGGTGCGGATGCTTGGGTTTACTGGTCGGAGGTGGAGAGGATGCGTCAGGCTCAGATGTTTGGGGCACCGCACCAGTTCATGGCGATGCTGGCGCCTTATCAGTACCCTTTCCCTCAGTAGGGAGTTTGTCCTTCTCCTGGCACTCTTCGTATCTCGGAGCAGGAGCCTGGTACCCCTGGGAAAGAGCTGGATCGGGATCTGGAGCGTTACCGGAGCCGCAACAGGAGTAAAGAGCCTGTGGTTGACATTACGACTGATGATGACTCCGACCGATCCTGCATGGTAGTGAGTTCCAGCTTGCGTTGGTTTGATTTTTTGTATGGATGGTATTTGTATGGATTTGTACGGTTTGGAACTTGAATTTTGTATGGTTGTATGGTTTTGACCTTGAATTGGTTTGGAATTTTGAATATTGGTTTTTGTATATTTGAAAATTTGAACTTGTATGCGTTGTGTGTGCCTTTGAAATTTGTAGCTATATGCATGCATGAGGAATTTGCAAAAATTTGAAAAAATTTGCCCATTTTTTCGGGTGTATATACCCACTATAAGCCCCCACTTTGACTGAGGTTTTTTGGTTTAGGAAAAGCGCAGGTCAAAGTATATTCAACTTTTGCTATGCATATGCAGACTCGACTTAGGACGACGATCTAGGACTAGAATGCTTGACTTTTGAATAAATTGACCTGAAATCTGCCCGGAGCGCTGTCTCGGACTGCTTGAAATTGCGCTGCTTGCGGCTTTGGAATCTTGAATAATGGAGGTTGTACTCTGCTGTCCGAAGCACTAAAGGGTGTGTACTCGGAGTCATAAAAGAGGATGGTGGCCTCGTCCTTTGTTGCAGGCCCCTGCGTTTGGCACAGGGCTCGGCTCCTGGCGCTGGTGTGCTGACATGCAAGCCGACTCTTGTATAAATAGGGGGCTCGTTGGATCATTCCTTTGCAACAATCCTTCCCTTCTTTCCTTTGCATACTGCTTCCTCACGAAAAAGAAGAGAGAATATGGTTATGTCTTTGAAAATGCCTTGAACTCATGGCTCGGTTCGCCAGGAAAATTGGAGAAGAGGGAGCTCGATGGCCTGCATCTTCGGGTGCTCGCCTCCTTTCGATTTGTAAAGCTTGATGTGCACTTCATTCTTGTTGCTCTGGAGGCTTGGGATCCAAATCATCATGTCTTCCGCTTTGGAAATAATGAGGTATGTCCCCTCCCTGAGGAATTTAGTGCCATATTGGGGTGGCCCATTATGCCGGAACCATGCATGCCCAGTGTTGAAGAACACTTTTTCTTGGGTTTTGAAAGATATTTGGGCTTGAAGCCCCCAATTTTGAGTGTTGTTGTATATGGCAGAGGGGTGGATTTGTCCATCCTTGTCACCTATTTTCCCAAGGTTTTTCGCTTGAGGGCCTTGAGTTTTTGTGTCTTTGCTCGCTTCCTCTTTTCGACACAGGGGTTTGGCAATGGTGATGCCTCCCTAATAGAGATTGTAGAGAAATTTGCTAATGGTCGGGACCCAATGCCGCTCGTGATTGGCGAAACATTGATGCGCCTTGACATGCTAAAGTCGGACCCCTCTTCCTTGCCGTCGGGAAGTCTGGTATTCCTCCAAGTAAGGGTATGGAGCTTTCTTGTATATTAAACTTGTACTTGTATTTCGAAGGTGGAATATTGAATTGCTTTTCTTGTATACTCCCCAAGGTCTGGCTTATGGAGAGGCTCATGCTGGTGACACCACCGGAGAACGTGGAAAGTTATAACAAAAAAGGATTCACTGTGTGACCTATGGTATATAGTCGGCTTTCTTTGGATGAGTGGCGAAGCGCACTTTCTGGAATTGGATCTTGTATAAGGTGGGTAGTTCCTTGGTGGGGAATTGCTGCTTTGAGACATGCCCCAGGTTCTACTGCTTTGAGGGTGCCAAGCCTCACAATGCTGGTCTTCTACTCGCCTGCTCGAGTGATGAGACAGTATGGCTTGAAACAGGAGATCCCAGACTGTACTGAAGAGAACCCGAAACCTGTTGCGCTGAATGCAAATCGACTTGAAGTTTGGAGGCGGTATTGGGTCACGAAACCATTCTTGAGTGTTCAATACCCGCTCGAGCCTGATACTCTGTCTGCAGGGTACATTGTTTGGATGAGAGGCTTAAACCAGAGGGACATTTCTCTCTCCCGACCAGCTAGAGTCCGAGGTTCTAGAGCTAGACGTCCTGCATCAACTGACTATGAGGAAGGTGACGGGAGTGTGGCCCATCCGGTGCTTGACCGTTCGGAGTTCAAAGGAGGTTCGTCATCCTCTCGTCTTGGAAGGCTTGCAAGTTCTTTCTCCCGCCGCCTGGGCAAGGGGAAGATTGATGATTGATTGCTGGAGGAGCCAGGGGATAGTACTCAAGGTGCCAAGACTCGAGAGCATAGTCGCCCGTCCCTAGATATTTGTAGGCTAAACGTGTTTGAAATTGTACCAGAAGGAATTGTGTTTAGAATGTGTTTGGAAAATGTTTTTAGAAAACGTGTTTAGGAAGTGAAAAGGTTTTGAACTTTGCTTCACTTGATCCTGACCTTGTATTTAAATTAGCTTTGAAGGCCATAGAGCCAAATATAGAGTTATTGTGTTAAATTCCGCTTGAACATGCTTTGCTTTGAATTGGCACGTTTGGAATAAAGACAACAATAATTGAATTTTGAATATTGATTTTTAGGATGACCTTAATTGAGGAAATTTTGAATTTTTTTGTATTAAAGTGGTCGGCCTCGAAATGAGGTTGCCTATGTGTCCCGTTAAGGAATCAGGCCGGACGTAGTTCTAACCCTTAAAGGACTTTGAATTGGATTCTTGAATTTGAACATAGAACTTAGACATAGAACTTCTTGAGTTGATCGAGGTTTGTCAGAGATCGGAATTCTGTTCCATCGACGTCTGTTAGTTCGACTGCTCCCCCGGAGAGGATTTTCTTGATAATGTATGGGCCTGCCCAGTTGGGTTTGAATTTTCCCCTTGGGTCCATGATCCTTTTGCGAAGGGCTTTCAGGACAAGCTCTCCTTCTTTGATGTTTCGGGTCCTGACCTTCTTGTTGAAATGTCTGGCCACTCGGCGCTGATAGACTTGTACGTGGTGAGCGGCTTGAAGCCGATGCTCATCAAGCGTGATTAGCTCATCTTACCTTGCTTGTACCCATGCAGCTTCTTGGATTTTTCTTTCGAGGACTATCCTTAGAGAAGGTATCTCCAGCTCGATAGGTTGTACTGCCTCCATTCCATAGACCAATGAAAATGGAGTTGCACCAGTTGAAGTGCGGATTGATATTCGATATCCCCACAATGCGAAGTGCAGCTTTTGGGGCCAGTCTTTGTAATTGGTCTTCATTTTCATGATGATGGCTTTGACATTCATGTTGGCTGCTTTGACTGCCCCATTGGTTTGTGGGCGATAAAGCGAAGAGAGATGATGTTGAATTTTGTACTCGGAGAATAGGTCTTCACACTCTCCTTGAAAATGGGTTCCCTGGTCACTAATGAACTCGTGGGGAACTCCGTATCTGCATATGATGTTTTCTTGTATGAACAGGGCCACTTGCTTGGAACCCAATACCTTGAAAGATCTGGCCTCGACCCATTTGGTGAAGTAGTCGATAGCAACCAGTATGAACTCATGATCCCCGGTGCCCGTTGGAGTGATTTTGCCAATGACGCTGATACCCCAGGCTGAGAATGGCCACGGCGATGATTGAGAGTATAACAATGATGGGGGAATGTGCTTTAGATTCTCACACTTTTGACAGGTAGGACATTTCTTGACAAAGAAGCAGCAATCCCGCTCGAGGGTAGTCCAGTAGTATCGAGCCCTGATGATCTTGAGGGCCAACATCTTCCCATTCATGTGGGTGCCGTAGACTCCGGCATGTATGTTGTCCATGACTCTTTGAGCTTCGTGCTTGTCAACACATCAGAGATTAGAGCCGCTAGGGGACCTCTTGTATAGAATGCCGCCTTCTATGACGAAATTGGCTGATTGTAGTCGTAGAGCCCTTTGATTCTTGCTTGAAAAGTGCGGGGGATACTCTGAATGTTATAGATACCTTTGATTGTCTGTAGACCAAGGACCATCTATGTCTTGCTCGACGTCGTCATTAGCATGGACATATGCTGCTTCTTGACGCGTTTCAATCGTAAGTGGCATTTCGACCATGCCATTTGGAATGTTGATCATTGAGGCCAGCTTTGCAGTGCATCGGCGAATTGGTTCTCCTCTCTCGGGAGGTATGTATAGCGAAGCTCTTCTACTTGCTCAGACAACTTCTCAAGATAGGACTGGTATGGAGCCAAGCTCTCGCTCCTTACTTTCCATTTGCCGGAAATTTGATTGATGATTAGGGAGGAATCCCCGTACACTCGAAGTTTCTGGACACCTAATGCCAAGGCGGCTTCCAGGCCCATAATGCATGCTTCATATTCTGCCGCATTGTTTGTGACGTTGAATTGCAGTTTTGCTGATATGGGAATGTGGGTGCCGTCTAGGGCTACTAGAATTATTCCAACACCACATCCGTTCTGATTTGAAGCACCGTCAAAATGCAGCGACCAACTCTCATCACTTGTCATTAAGATTTGCTCGTCGGGTAAGCCGTAATCCTCCTCTTCTGCCTCGATAGGACAGTCGGCTAAAAAGTCTGGGACTGCTGAACCCTTAATGAACTTTTGCGGAATGTATTTGAGATCGAATTCTGCTAGCATGACCAACCATCTGGACAACCGTCCGTTGAGAGCTGGTTTTTCAAATAGATACTTGAGAGGATCCGCTTTGTTGATTACATGTACTGTATGGGAGAGCATGTAGTGTCGTAGTTTCTTTGTGGCCCAAACCACGGCGATGCTGAGTTTCTCGAGCTGAGTGTATTTGGTCTCGTACTCGATCAGCTTTTTGCTTATGTAGTATACGGCATTCTCCTTACCTTCAATTTCCTGGGCGAGCATGGCCCCTACTGCCGAATCTGTTGTGAGGTAGAGCTTGAGGGGAATCCGTGGCATGGTTGGCTTTAGTATTGGTGGGTTGGAAAGGTAGTTCTTGATAGTGTCGAACGCATGCTGACAGTCGTCATCCCACACTTTTGGCTCGCTTTTCCGGAGATTTCGAAATACCGGTTCACAGATCATGGTGAGTCTTGAAATGAACCTACTGATGTATTGTAGTCTGCCGAGAAAACACCGAATTTCCTTTCCATTCGTTGGTGGTTGCATCTCTAGAATTGCTTTGATTTTTGAAAGTTCAGCCTCGATGCCCTGAGAGCTGATAACATATCCGAGCAACTTGCCTGACGTTACCCCGAATGCACACTTTTGAGGATTGAGCCTCATATTGTATTGCCTGAGCCTGTTGAAAAACTTTCGAAGTACCGAGGTATGCTCGTGTCGCTCTTTGGATTTGACAATTATGTCATCGACATATACCTCAATTTCCCTGTGAATCATATCGCTCATGATGGTTGTGGCTGTTCTTTGATAGGTAGCCCCTGCGTTCTTTAGTCCGAACGGCATAACTGTGTAGCAATATGTACCCCACTGAGTGATGAAGGTTGTCTTCTCCATATCCTCCTCTGCCACGGGAATCTGGTTGTTGCCTGCATACCCGTCCATAAAAGAGAGTAAGGCATGATTTGCGGTGTTGTCGACCAAGATGTCGATGTGAGGCAATGGAAAACCGTCTTTAGGGCTGGCCCTGTTAAGATATCTGTAGTCCACACACATTCGTACTTTGCCGTCTTTCTTTGGAACTGGGACGACATTTGCGATCCATTCCGGATACTTTGCTTCTCGAATAAACCCGGCCTCTAGTTGCTTAGAGACCTCTTCTTGAATTTTGAGGGAAACGTCCGGTTTCATACGACGGAGTTTCTGCTTGATGGGCTTTGAACCTGGAATGAGGGGAATTGTATGCTGACCGATGCTTGGATCAACCCTGGCATATCTTGATAGGACCATGCAAAGACGTCTATGTACTCTGAAAGTAGCTTGATAAGATCATCCCGCTCTGCTTGAGAAAGAGTTAGACCAAACTGAACTAGGTTTGAATCACCGTTGTTAGAAAGGTTAATTTTTTCTGTTTCCTCAATTATGGACGTCCTGTTTTCAAGATTTTCAATAGATTTTAGAATTTCAAGGTCAGTTTCTTGTGAAGCAAGGTTGTTTGGATTAGGATTGTGTTTTGAATTAGAACTCGAAGAGTGAGCAGAAATTGAAATGTTATTGAAATCAGCAATCATTACATCGACTGTTTTGACTTGAAGCTCGGTCTTTAGAGGCTCTTGATTGATGCAAGACCGTAGTCCTAGACTCTTAGACTCGTTGCTAGACTCGAAAATTGAAAGACAGACTCTAGACTTGAACAAAGACACTAATCGTAAAGATAGTTCTCGGGGTATTCCCAAACATCCACGCCATCGTCATAATCATCGTAGGCAGGGCTACATGCACAAATCTTCAAGACTTGATCCCAGACTTGGTCCCACGTGCTGTAGGGAAATGCAGCCAAGCAGCCTTTGCATGAAGTATTGAGCCCTAGGAGGAACATTCTCACCATTTTGCCCTCTGGAAGCTCATGCTTGATTGTACGAGCAGATATTGCCCACCTGTGATAGTACTCTTGAATGCATTCATCTTTTTCCTGGCGTAGAGCCGGCTTTTGCTTGATGGAAGTGTCATGGAAGCTTGAACCTTTGAGGGTGAGACAGGCAGGGCCGTCTAATAGTTCCTCGAACCAAGGCTCTCCAAATAGTAGATTGAAGTTGGCAGGCACATCGATGACTAGAAATTCAGCACTGTTGTAGTAGGTGTCAAAGGAAAAGACAAAATCGAGGACTCCCAGGACTTTTTATGCAATGCCTTGGAGCTTGCCAGTTTGCTAGGTGGTTAGCATGAGATCATAATCGGACAAGCCCAAAGCCTTCAGGGTGGCAAGGGGACAAATGTTTTCTTGAATATCGGTGGTTACCCTAGGTTCGGGGATCACCCAGTTTTGAACATTTGGAATGAGATGGAAGAAGCTTTGAACCATTAGCTCGTAACCTGGTTTGTACATTGTAGAGATTAAGTTGCATGGAAATTCCTCTCCTTCATCTGCACAGTCATAGGAGATGGCTTGCACCGAGGGAGTTTGTTTGGCTCCAGGAGGTAGGGGCAAGGTCTTGTTGTCGACCATATTCTGGATCAAATGCTTGAGCTTGTAGCAATCTTCAATGTCATGGCCCTTACCTTGATGGTATTTGCAACGGGCTGCAGGATCCCAGCTCTTGGATCTTTTGTCGACTGGAGGATCGGGTGTAGGGCCGAGTGGTGTGATGACCTGCTTTTCGACCAGCCGATTGAATGCCTCACTGTAAGACATTCTGAGGTTTGTAAAGACCCTTTGTGGTCTGCCCTGAAAGTTGCGCTGATTGGTGCTGTTCTTGAAATTGTTCGGCTTTGGAGCTTGAGGAGCCTCTAGGGCGTTGACCTCGTGGACCTTGTGTGTTGCTTCAGCTTTCTTACCCTTCCACTTTTCAGCTTGTGGAGCCGGGCCTATTGGTGCTTTCATCAGGTCGTCCTCTATATAGACCACAATGTCATAGGTTCGGTCTTTTAGGAGTGCTACTCCATTTGATTCCAAACCTTCAAACACGCCTCACGCACAAATGCTAAATTCAAAAATCAATCTAACGGCGTCATAATGCCGGATTTTCGAGTCCAAATTCCAAGTTCCAAATTCAAAATTCAATCCAACGACACCATAATGCCGGATTTTCCACTCCAAATTTCAAAGTTCCAAGTTCAAATGCAATCCAACGGCGTCATAATGCCGGATTTTCTAGTCCTAACTTCTACAATCCAACGGCGTCATAATGCCGGATTTTCCAATTCAAACCTCGAGTTTGAATTTTCAAGTCAAAATCCAACGGCGTCATAATGCCGGATTTTCTAGTCAAATCTTCAATTTCCAAGTTCAAAACTCAAGTCCAACGGCGTCATAATGCCGGATTTTCTACTCAAAATTTCAAATTCCAAATTCGAAACTTAAGTCCAACGACGTCATGCCGGACTTTCTAGTTCAAACATTCAAATCTTCAAACCTCAAACTCAAGTTGCCAATTCCAATCTCAAAGCCTCAAGTTCAAATGTCCAAACTCATGACCGGCGTAATGCCAACTTTTCAACTCAATCTTTCAAACTTCAAGTCCTATACTCAAAGTTTCAAGTTCAAAATCCATGCGGTCGTAATGCCGACTTTTCCATTCCGCATTTCAAACCTCAAATTCGAAGTCCTAAATTCAAATCTCAAGTCCTACATTCGAAATTTTCCAATTTCAAATCCATGATGGCGTAATGCCGAATTTTCCTCTTTCAATTTCATTTTCAAACACTTCAAAATTCCAAGTCAACGGCGGCATAATGCCGGACTTTCAACTTTCAAGTTCCTATTCAAATCCCCTTTTTCAAAAGTCAAAAGTTCCAAGTCAAATGCCTCAATTCCATGGAGGCGTAATGTCGGAATTTTCAAAACACAAGGCCTCATATTCTATACAAAAGTGCATCTTTTCCATTTCAAAGTTCCGACTTCTAATCAAATTCAAGTTTCAAATTCATCTTCAAGCTACAAAAAATTCTTGCTTTCCATTGCTCCCCAGTACAAAATTCAAAACACTTCCAACGGGTTGAAAATCCACTGAAATAATACAAGCCCCATTTCCAAATACTTCCAACGGGTTGAAAATCCCCTGAAATAATACAAATTCCAAATTGTCCAACGCGTTGAAACTCCCCTGAAATATTCAAAATCCAATGGGTTGAAACTCCCCTGAAATATTCAAAATCCAATGGGTTGAAACTCCCCTAAAATATTTCGAGATCTAGCGGGTTGAAATTCCCTTGAAAATATTGACGGGTTAAAATTCCCCTAAAATATTGACGGGTTGAAATTCCCTTGAAATAATACAAAATCAATTCCCTTTCAATCGGGTTGAAACTCCCCTGAAATATTCCAAATCCAATCGGGTTGAAATCCCACTAAAATATTGACGGGTTGAAATTCCCTTGAAATAATACAAAATTCAATCTCCTAATACAAGTCCAATTTCCAAATTCTCAAGTGGGTTGAAATTCCCCTAAAATAGTCCAAGTTCCAATAGGTCGAATTTTTTTTTCGATATTCCAAGTCCTAGCACAAGGGGTCAACTTCCACAAAAGAATGAAGGCTTCTCTCAAACACTTCCAACGGGTTGCAAACCCCGAATACAAGTAAATAATCCAAAATCCCGAATCTTCGGAGTGGCACTTAAAGTCAAGTCTAGGTCTCATTCATTGCATGCATATCATATCATGTGTCGGGAAGTCCAAGTTCTAAAAGTTCTAAATCATGTGGTGTGTCCTAACTAGGAGTCCAAGGATCCCGTGGGTTCGCCGAAGAGGAGAGAGGTTGAAAAGAACTCCATCACCCCTAGCCTCACTCATAGCCGGCATCGAACGAGCAACCAGTTCATCTCCTACAAATCAGACTCCCAGTCCCTTTAAAGAATCAGTCCAAATGTCTGCCCGAGATCAACTCACCCAACTCATAGCAGCTTTCGCCAGCCTCAGCACCAATGTGGAGAGCATAAGCAGCCGACTGGGTATTGTGGAACAGGCCGCACCCACCGATGACTTAACCAAGAAGATCGAGATTCTGGTCAATAAGGTCACCAATCAAGAGAACTATTTTGACACCTCAATGGAGGACAACCTCAAGGGGAAGGCGAATCTGCCAGACAAATTCTCCACCAATGACATTCCGAAATTCAAGTCGATTCACAATCCTAAGTATAACCTCAAGAACTTCAGAGCTACAATGGCCATTAAGGGGGTCAAACTCGAGCTATACCCTGTGGTATTCCCTATGTCCCTAGAACCTGTCTGCCAGAAGTGGTATTACTCACTCAAAGAACATCAAACCAGTACATGGGAAGCGGTCGCTCGAGCATTCATGGAGCAGTATCAGCCCAATATTCAACTTCAAACTACTCTAAGGTAGCTAGAGGTTCGCAGGCAAGGACCTCAGTAAGGCTTCACTAATTACCTCAACCGGTGGAGAGAAATGGCATCCCAAATGGTGACCCGACCCTCCAAGAGAGAATTGGTCAAGATCTTTATTGCTGGAATTCTTCCGAAATACAATACTCACATGAAGTACCTAGACATGGAAAGCTTTGAATGATGCTCCTAGGGGTTTGGTCTCCTAGTTGGAGGCTAATTGGTTTTGGCAAAGCTAGAACTCGAGGTTAGCCATTCACGCGTGCAAAGACGCCCACATAATGCACAAGTAGCACGTTGTCACACTAATCATGAATATGAATGCGACATGCAAAGTTCTCAACCTAAGGTCGGCCTAAGTTTTGTATGATGCAAGTGGTCGGCTTTGGGTGTCGAAAGGTACTTGACTAAGAGATGGATCCGATGAAAACTTGCACATCCTCCTAAGGGACGTGTGTGTCGGCAGACGACCTCCACACTTGACATCGGGAATGTGAAGTAAATGCCAAGTTTCGGTAGGCGCGGAAATGGTCACACACTTTGGTCAGGAACCGTATGGAGAGTCACCATTTCGTTGCCCCCGGGGCTAGCCCGATTGTAGAACACATCCGTTTAGGCAAGGTAGAAATTCGTTTTGCACAAATATGGTTTTCGAAAAAGCATGAAATGCCTAGAAATTGAAAATTGAAATCGTACTTGAATGTTGTATTTGAAAAGCTCGTTTTCGACATTCGTTCTCGAGGTTTGGGAGCGTCCTTAAAGATTCAAAAATAGACTAACTCCCAACACGAAAACTTGAGCAAAAGTGGGGAACAAGCCACTGTGAGCCACTGTCCTGGATGCAGGCAGCGGCGTTTGGCGCAGGTGGCTGCGCCTGGCGCCAGTGCTGGCATCCAGTATTTAAGCAGATCAGGGGCTTGCTGCTCGAAATCTTTTCGCATTTTCGAAATTGAAATTAGAAAAGTCCCCAGTGGAGTAGCCAGAATTGTAGGGGGTACTTTTGCTCGATTTTCTTTTTTTCCCTACAAGGGGCGGTGTTTAGAAACCTTTGAATTTATGGATCTTGAAGGAGTCGCCACCAAACATTATTTTAGGGTCCTGTTTGGAAAGACCAAGAGTGACTCGATTTGGATAAGGCTTTGAATCTTTGAAACGGATGGGTGAGATCCGGGCGCGGGAACGAGATGCTTATTCCGCGAGCTTTAGAAATTATTCAAGTACGTGGCACAACATTTTCAAAAATACGCTAGTTTAGACTATGTGGGTTTGAATTTAGAACAAATTGAATTTCTACTTTATATTGTGGTCACTTTTCTTTAAAGTTAATTTAAGGGAACCTAAGATCGGTTTGTCCAAGAAATTATCTTTGTTAAGCGTGATGTAACCTTGAATTTTGTTGTATTTAGCATGTGCGGTGATGAAAGCAATAAAGCAAGTAAAGCAACATCACAATAGTAAATAAGTGCGGAATTAGTAAATACAAGACACCCTAGAAATGGACTAGGGAGTAGGTCCACATTGCCTAGAAGGACTAGGCAAGTGAAGTTGCATAATTGAAAGTGCGGAATTGAAAGGTGCGGAATTGAAATTGCGGAATTGAAATTGCGGAATGGAAAGGTGCATAATTGAAATTGCAATATTGAAATTTTGATGAGCGGCATTTATGTCGCTCTAGGCTAAGATTTTATAGAGTTTTATTTTGCTTTTTTGTTAGTTTTATATAGTTTTGCTGTTCTTTTATTCCCTTTTCCATCTTTGTGGTTTTCAGGTGATAATGTTGAAAATGATGGAAAAATAGCTGAGATTTGCTCGAGCAGGTGCCGTGCGATCGCACGGACATTTTGTGCGCTCGCACGAGTCTACAGAGTTGGCTCCAAAAGTCAAGGCAGTGTGTGCGCTCGTGCCTACAATTCGTGTGCTCGCACAAATCCGGAAAATTGATGCAGGAACTATGAGTGATTTTGTGCGATCACACCGCAGAGGAGCCTGCTCGCACGGAATTTCGGTGGGCTCGCACTAAATTCCTGTGCGAGCACACAAGGATTTTCTAAGATTTAGCCAAGTTACAGACGTGCGATCGCACGGTTGTTGAGCACGATCGCACGGCACGAAGGAGAAGAATCGTCGCAGGGCCCGTTCGCATTGATGCACTGCACGATCGCACCGATGCAATCGCACCTGGGTCTGCACGTTCGCACGGCTGCGCGGGATTTAGTTTTCGAGTTTAAAACTCTTATTTTTGGGGTTTAGCATAAATAGGATTTTTGATTATTTTCATTTTACGCTTTCATATTTTACATTTCATATTTTTACACTTTCAATTCTAGAGGTTTTGTGATTTTGTTCTTCAATCTAGAGAGAGAAACTCTTTAATTCCAAGCATCAATTCAGTAATTTTCTTCAACTCTTCTCTTCTTTATGCAATTGAATTCTTAGTTCTTTAATTCTTTTACTTGCTTAGTTGATAATTGTTTTGCAATTCCTCAATACCTTGATTTCTTGATTTCAATTTTGCTTGTTACTTTCATTTTCAGTTTTTGATTTGATTGTGCAATTGAGTTTCCTATTCTCTACTTCTCCTCCTTTAATTTCTTGATAGCTAGTTTTGAACTAATGGATAGCTTGATTGTTAGGATAATTAGTGAGTAGTTTTAGGTTAGGGAAAGGGGAGAAACTAGGGGATGAATTAGGGAAAATAGATTATTGATTGTTGGTTGACTTATGTGATTAAATAAGATTTGATGATAGGAAATCCATGCTAGTTGAGTGGTAGTTGCAAATGCTATTCGATTAGATTTCCGTGGAACCATAGGATAGGTTTGGCAAGACATTGTGGACCTATCTTGTGTTGATCAAATGGCGGTACCTATTATATGCTAGTTAGTTTAGTCTAGGATTAGGCGAAAGCTCTTCCGTGGATTAGACGCTTAGCGTTCCCTATCCGAGAGGTGGCGGGTTCGTCTTTAGATGCCGTTTGCCTAATCACCATTTCGTTGCATGATCACCATTGCTAAATAGTTGAATTGTTTTCCCCCGGTTTCCCTAGGCTATCCCCGACTCCCTAGTATTTCCCTTTCTTGATTCAATTTTACATAGTTCTTTATTTATTTTTAGACTCTTAAAGTGACAATTCAAAACAAATCCTTGATCGAACTAGATTGACTTCCAACTCAATAATTCACCGTTTCTTTGGGACGATCCCTTTGCTTACCGCTTGCCGGTAGTTGAAGTGGTTTTATAAATATTGTTTGCATAGGTGGTTTTCTATCAACGACGGAAAACACGCTGATCAAAATGGCACCGTTGCCGGGGAACGGTCGTTGTTATTGAGTTTAGTTGAGACTAGTTCATTAATTGAAAATACAAAAATATTCCATTCTTGCTTTAGTTTTTCCTTTGCATTGCTCACGGTTTTCTTGAGTGTTTATGCTTGATAGGGGACGTGCTCGTCAAAGGATCCTCCATCCTCTTGAACTTGGATTGGAAAGGACTTTAAGGAGACTTAGGCGTGGTCGTTCTAGCTCGTCAAATCATAATAGGTTTGAGGCTTTGAGTGTTGACACGGAACAAGAAGTGAGTGAGCAAGCTAGTGAGAACATGGCTCTTCCGGTTAAGAACTTGGGAATACCGGGAGCATTTGAGGCTACGTGTGGGATTCAAGCACCAACAACATGTGCTAATAATTTTGAGATCAAGCCCGCCTTGATCAATTTGGTGCAAAGTCATCCCTTTTGTGGGAAAAGAAATGAGTCGCCTCACAAGCATCTCAAGCAGTTTGAACACTATTGTGACACAATAAAACACAACGGTGTGACCTCGGATTATGTGAGGTTGACTTTGTTCCGCTTCTCTTTGCTTGGGCGTGCTAGTGATTGGCTTGACAAGGAGGTCAAGCCCAACTTACTTCGCACATGGAACGAAGTAACTAGTGCCTTCTTGAACAAGTTCTATTCTCATGGGAAGATGGCGGAGTTTCGCCACAAGATTCAATCATTTGAGCAAGGCCGTGATGAATCGTTTTTCGAGGCTTGGGACCGATTCAAGGAGTACCAAAGGGAATGCCCTCATCATGGGATTCCCAAGTGGTTGTTGTTACAAACTTTTTACCTAGGATTGAGTCCAAGCTCGAAAACAAGTTTGGATGCGGGCACGGGAGGCCCCATCATGAACAAAACGGAAGATCAAATTGAGGAGATAATTGAAGATGTAGTTCAAAACTACCAATCTTGGCATGTAGGTGCAAGAAGTTATGATCGGAAAAGTAGGATTGAGGATGGAAAGGGTTCGGTGTACGCCATAGAGAAAGCACGGATGATAGAGAAGCTTAGCTCGAGATTAGAGAAGCTTGAGAATACACCATTTGCGGGAAGTGCAGCAAGCAAGCCACCATCTCCGTCCACAATTCCATCTCCTTCGGCCACTCTTCTCAATAAGGGGAAGGGCAAGGTTAGTTCTTATGGATCAATGCCTCCAGGCACATTCTTTTGTGAAAATTGCCAAGACTATAATCATTCCCCCGATGCATGCCCTTTAGTTCATAACTTGTCATTTGTGGATTATGGCTCTTCGTATGAAGGAGATTTTGATGTAGAGTATGCTAATGCCATCAATGAGAGGTCTAGGAATGATAACCTTAACAATCCTAATTTTGCTAGGCAACCTAGAGGGCCCTTCATGTATGGTCCCCACCAAGGCTATGGCCAAGGAAGTGGTTATGATAACCAAGGCCGAGGTGGCTATAGAGCACAACGCTATCAAAGCCAAGCGCCCTACGGTCAATCTCAAGGTTTTGGCAATCAAGTCCAATACAACCAAGGGGGTTATAATCCCAACCATCAAGGTGGAGGGGGTTATAACTACTCTTATGGGCAATTTAGGGGTGCCTCAAGTGGGGGTTATCCTTTGAACTCGGGAGTTCCTTATGGTGCATCTCATTTTCCACCTCCCGGATTCAATGGACCGAGGACCTTTTGCAACCAATATTAATCCAACCCAAGTGGTTATGGCGTTGCACCTCCACCACTCCCGCCTCTCAAGTCAAATCTTGAGGCTCTCATGGAGTCGTTTGTGGGGGCGCAAGCCAAGAAAAACGTTGAATTTGAGGATGGGCTCAAGCAATCCAATACTCATCTTAAGATGATTGAGACCCAACTAGCTCAACTTGCTAGCACCATCAAGGAGCAACAAGTTCACACAAGTCTCCCACCCCAAGGTCAACCTCCTAAGCAAATGTACGCAATTGTGACAAGGAGTGGGAAGACTTTAGATGATGGTGTTACGCATGTTGAAGCTCAATGCTCTAGGGGGGGAAATTCTAAGGGAGATGAGTCCTCCGACCATGATGATGAGGAAGGGAAGTCTCATGTCGATGGCATGAGTGATGGTGATAAGTCGAAAGAGACTACCCTTCTTCCTCTCCCAACTCCTACTCCCCCCTACCCTCTAAGATTTGTCGGTAAGAAGATGGATGACCAATTCCACAAATTCTGGGAAACCATTAGCAAACTTTATGTGTCATTATCTTTTACCGAGGCACTCAAACAAATGCCCCACTACTCAAGATTCATGAGGGACATTCTTAGTGGCAAGAGAGGGTGTGAACCCAAGGAGACCGTTCAACTCACGGAGAGTTGTAGCGCTCTAATTCAGCACTCCTTTCCCCCAAAACTCAATGATCCCGGGAGTTTTTTTATCCCTTGTAGCATTCAAAAGCTAAAATTTGAGAATGCTCTTTGTGATTTGGGGGCAAGTGTGAGCATCTTGCCATATAAGATTTTTGAGAAGCTTACTCTTGGTGATCTCTCTCTTACTGCTATGTCATTGCAACTAGCCGATCGATCGGTTATGTTTCCATTGGGTAGGATTGAGGATGTTCCCCTCGTAGTTGGCAAGCTTACTTTTCTTGTTGACTTCGTTGTCTTGGACATCGATGAGGATGCCCACACCCCCATTATCTTGGGGAGGCCATTCTTGGCCACCGCGGGTGCCCTTATCGATGTGCAAGGGGGACTTATCACCTTGAAGGCTGGAGATGCCAAAGCTAGCTTCAAGCTCACTATTGATGATCAATGTTGTCCCAAAATGAATAGTTGCATGAAAATCGACACTCTTGCTTGTGTTGAGAACAACCATACTTGTGCTAATTCTTCTAACTATTTTCATGTTTCTAAGTGTGCTAATAAGCTTGCTAGGTCCTCTCTCGGTGAAAAGGAAGTCCATGGAGATCCAAAGACTCTTGGGGATGAGTTTGATGATGTTGTAACCATCCTCGAGTTATTTGAGATGCATGATGAAGATGTTAATGGAGCTAAACGCTCCAAGGTGTTCCATAGGTCGGCTAAGAAAGCCAAGCAGTCCAAGAAGGTCAAGAATCCATCAATTCCCGAGGAGAGGCATGTTGGTGGATCGTTTGGCTTTCGTCTCTTGAAAGGCGGTATCGGTAAGATCTTTGTGCCCAAAGGGGCAAAGAAGTGCATGGTGACTAGTGTTGACCCAAAGTTGGTCGTGTTTGACCCCCCTTGACCTTTCTGGGGGGGTCCGTCAAGCTAATGACGTTAAACGAGCGCTTCCCGGGAGGCAACCCGGTTGTCTAACTCTTGTACTGGTTTGTTTTTGTGTGTTTTCATCTTTTTACTTTTCTTTTCATAATAAATATGTTGAGATGGGTGTGCAATAGTCGAGCAAGCCAAGAAACATAATTCCAGTTCCGTGCGATCGCACGGTTGATTCGTGTGGTCGCACGAAACTGGAAAATTGAGGCAGTTGCTCCCTGCCATTCCGTGCGATCGAGCGCTGCTGGGCGTGCGATCGGGCTCGAACCGTGCGATCGCACGGTTATTTCGTGCGCTCGCACGGGTCGGGCGGAGCTGTTCTGCGATCGTGTTATTGGAAAATCCGTCCCCTTTCTTTTTCATTTCTTCACCTCACTTCTCATTTCTTCACCATCTCTCTACTTTCCTCTCTACTCCAACTCCTCAAAACTCCATTTCCTACTCAATCTTTCTCACACATTTCACTCTACACCACTCACATTCACAAATTCATCCTCATTCCTCACCTCAAAACCAATTATTTCTGATTTTTCTCAAAAACCCCAAATTTTTAGGGTTTGGTTGAACATTGATTTTGTGATTCCTTGTTGTGATTAGAGCATTGGAGTTTGCTTTTGGGTGATCTTGTCTACCTCCCTTACTTGTGGTGACGATTTCTTTCCCTTCTTTCTTCATTGTTCTTTACATTTAAGCTCATTGTTCATACTATTTGGGTGAAATTCTGAAATCTTTGATTTTGATTGTTTGGATTTGCATGTTTGTTTTTGTGTTTGTTCCTTGCTAGTCTACACTTATTATGCATGTTTCATTGTGAATATTTGTCAAGACTAGTCTATTGATCGATTTTTGGTGAAATGTTTGTGGAATTCTTGATGGGTTGTTGTTTTTGGATAATGAGGATTGGTTGATGAGGATTGTTTAGGTTGAACTTGAGTGATGAAGTGATTCTTGTTGGTGATAATTTTGATAGTAGATTGTAGTTTTTTTTTTTACAAACTTAGTTTTTTCCTTTTGCCTTGCATTGTGTCTCTTTTCTTGCTTGTGTGTAGATTTTTGTCCCTAAGATTCATCATGAAGACCAAGCGTACAAAGAAGGGACCCAATCCCCAAGCGAACAAGAGGAAGGCTATCACTCCTCCGGCCTTCGAGACCTACGGAATTGTTTTTCCGGAGCAACGGTCTTGGAGTTACTATGAGGAATTGTCTAAGCGAAACATCCGCCCGACAAAGTTCTATCACAAGACGACCATTCAGGACTTGGATTTCGAAAAGGAGCTAAACGCTTTAATTGCGGGGCTTGAGCTTGAGGATTTTGTGACCATGAATGCCAAAACTTATAAGAGGGTCACTCTTGAGGTTCTTTCCTCGGCTAGGAGGCGCCGGGTGCATAACAATGGAAAAGAGTCGGTTGAGCTTCATTTCCAAGCTTTCAATAATCAACACGTGCTCACCGACGAGGCGATCAATGATTTCTTTAACATCAACCCGAATGATTTCTTTACCACTCACCCGAACCGGGGTTTGATCGTTAATCCGGTGGCGGAGTGTGTGGACAACTATGATGAGAATATTTGGTGGAGAGAGCTCACGGGAGAGGAGAAGAAATTCATTTCCTCCTCGGCCAAGTCTTCTTTTTTTCACCACCCCGCCATCCGTTACTTGAACCGCATGCTCCTATATGCGGTCTTTGCAAAGGGGGCCACCGGATCCTTGTCTAGTGCGGAACTTGGCGCCCTATGGTTAGCCACAGAGAAGAATGAAGGGATCCTAGATTTTGGGCAGCTGTTGATCACCCGAATCATTGAGCATCGGGATGGGCAGCCGACTTGTGGGGATATTCTCTTAGGAGGGATGCTCACTCTTCTCTTGAGGGCACTCCCCGGTGATCCCTATCAGGACATCTTAGCTGAGTTGGATGAGGTTCCCGGAGGGGAGTTCCTTGACTTGAGGACACTCTCCAATTCCAAGTGGATCAAGGCCACCAAGGACGACAAGTATATTTGGATGGTAAAGCAGCGAGATTGGTGCATCCTCCCCAATCCCGCCATCAGTTCTTGGACTCCTAATGTCCGGTACTTACTTCCCCGTGACCCGCGATTCGTTTCCCAAGCACATCGGCTTCCTCCTCCTCAACCCAATCCGAATTCTCCTCCACATGGTCCTCCCCGTAGTCCTCCTATCTTGGAGCCTTCCCCTAATGAGGGTGGTATGTCCTCTTCTTCCTCTCCTTTTGATTTCCAAGGCTTGCAATCCACCCTTGCGGCTATCTTGCAAGGACAAGAGAGGCAAGATAACACCTTGGCTTCTCTTGCTTCACAAGGAAGCCGCACAGGGGATTCTTATCCCTTTTTTGACTCGTCCTACTACAGTAGGCGGGTGTACTATTTTCATGTTGACAAAGGGGATTTTGCCCCCTATGTCAACTATCCCTATCACCCTCCCCAACAAGGGCCCATCCCTAGTTGGAATGAGGAGCGTACACCTACCTACCCGTATTGGACGGGCCCATCCCAACCCGGAGTCACTCCTCCCTCTTTTCCGCCTTATGATTATACCATGATGGGCGGGAGTGACTACCGAGGTGACCCCATGTATCCCACTCCCCCACCGGTTGATCGGCCAGAAGGTTGGCCCGAGGATTTCACCGGGTGGCCTAGGGGGTACATGGGAGGTTGGGATGGTCCCCGAGGAGAGCCTCCCCATGGCAACTACCCCCTTCGGCCCGAATATGATTGGCCGTCTTACACCGATGCTTCGGGGCCCGACGTGGACCCCACCTACAATGTCATCCCTTTCACCGACGATGCGGCTCGTGCCCATCGCCTTGAGCGGGATGACTTTTGGAGGATTTATGATGCAAAGGGTAAGGCGCATGCCCCGGGTCCTTCTTCTTAGGGTTCCCTCCTTTTCTCCCCCATCTTGATATGATGGTATGCTTGCAATTAGCTTGGGGGAGAACTGCGGAGTGGGGGTTTTGCTTGGGATCTTTTGCAGCTAGTTGGTGTTGATGGTCTTCTTGCCACTTCATGTGGTTGTCTATTTATGATGATGATGAGTCTTTGATGATGTTCTTGGTGTGTTTTGGCCATTTGGCCCTTGTCTACTAACAATTTTTCTTGCTTGTTTTTTAGCATTGTTTTGGTATGATTCTTTGCGGTGGGTTCTCACTTTCCACCTTGTGCCTTGTCCGTCCATTTTTGGTGAGTTTGTTCGGGTTTTAACGGGTCTTTGCGGGACTTGCTCCCACGATACTTCCGGTAACATCCTTCCGACTCTTATGCATTCTTTAGGGGACGGGCATATATCATGTTGGGGCATTTGGGTGGATGGGTAGCTGTGCCCCTCCTTGCTTAGTTTTAGGCCTTGAGGACATGGCCTAATTCTAGCTTGGGGGGAGTTTTGTTTTTGGATGCCCACTTGTTGATGCTCTTTGCTTTGAAATCATACCAATACATGTTTGTTTCTTTGTTTTCTTAGTTTGATTTAGCTTGATTTTTAGTTTCTCTTCTTTTTCTTTGTGTTTGTTTCTTTTTGTTTCCTTTTTGGTGTGTTTTCTTATTTTCTTCCTTTTCTTTTTGTTTTGATTTCTTTTTCGTCAAGGCAAGTTTTCTAGGTTTTCTAGGCAATATTCTTGATTGGGGCATATAAAATTGGAACTTTTAGATTAGAATGCTTTTATTCCTAGTTGGTAGATTTTTACACGGTTCTAAATGTCTTGGGTCGAGTCTAGGATTTGGTGTCAAGAAAGTTGTTGAACTTTGGGTAGCATGCGTCATGAACTCTTGGCTTGTGGTAAGATGGTGTTGAATTCTCTAGTGATTTGAAGCCGGAGAGAATGGTATTTGCTCCCTTGTGAGGTTCATGTTCAAATTAGCCCAAACACATATTCATATATTCATTTGAGTGGCATGGATCCTTAGCATTGACTTTCTTGTCTCCCGAGTTTGACCATTTCCTTCCCGAGACCGCGACCGAACTACTTTAGGGGACGATAGAGGCATTTCTTTCGGTGACTATTTTTCTTTTTAGTTTAGAACTTTATTTTCTATTTTTCTCATATGTTTTTGTTTGCACTTGCCCAATTGCTAGCCATTTGAGCCTTGACCCTTCATTTCTTATGAGCACAATACAAGCCTAATAGCCTTTGTTTTGTTTTCACCCTTAGAAGTGATAGTGAAGCTTTGAGTTATGATGCTTGATGTTTTGGATTGAATATGCAAAGTTCAGAAATGAATGTTGTTTGGTGTGAATGTCAAAGTTTTGGAAGAGTGTTGTACATAGTGAATAATTGATGCAAAAAGCAAAAAAATATAGAATTAAATTCTGAAAAAGCCAAAAATAGAGAAAAACAAGGCATGAGAAAAGTTTCAATTGAAACACAAAAAAGAGAGGAAAATCGAATCAAGGAAAAAAGAACAAAAAGAGTTGTAGTTTAGAGTTGTTGTTGAATAAGCTTGGGGGTATCCCAAATAAGTGGAAAAGTTTGTTTTCGGTTGATTATGCTTGAGTTGAGTTCTTATTGCGCTTCACTTTAGGTATGAGCACCACATCCCAAATTTATTCCGCACCTTACCCCTAGCCTACGTTACACCCTAAAAAGTCCTCTTGACCCTTTTGAGTTGAGTCATTGTCGGTGGAGGGAGGATTTGGTCAAGTTTATGGAATGGGATGTCATGCTAAGATTGTTAGGTTATGATACATATGACAATTCATAAATCATGCGGAAACAACCATTAAGCCAGGAATACATATTATTTACACATAATCATATAGCATAATTTAGATGCATACTCTTTGTTGCGTGCTTTCCCT
Source organism: Spinacia oleracea (assembly GCF_020520425.1). NCBI lineage: Eukaryota > Viridiplantae > Streptophyta > Magnoliopsida > Caryophyllales > Amaranthaceae > Spinacia > Spinacia oleracea. The sequence goes on from NC_079490.1 coordinate 93,866,546, forward strand.
AGCTGCGCCCGAATCGAACAAGAACAAGTCTTTAGGACTCCAAGTGTCGTCCCTCCGTAGATAGTCCACAGCACGTCCGGATCCGCCTTAAGATTGACCAACTAGAATCGCCCCTAAGGTACTATAAATTTTCGGCACTTTTGAGCAAGATGTGTGACTGAATTTTTCTCTCAAAAACTCACTTTTAATACTTGAATAACTCGTTATAAATTGTGAACCCAGGCCACATATTTATAGGGGTATGGAAAGAGAATTGGAATCCTATTAGGATACGAATTAATTAAATTAGAATTATAATAAAACTCTTATTTAATTAATTTATCAAATAGAATTAGGAATTTAATCATTAAACGAATTCTGCACGTTTTAGGTTTCGTATGCGAACACAAACACTTACGCGAGCATGACCCGCAAGCGTGCAGGCCATGCCCGCGCACAGCCCACACGGCCGCACGGCCCACGCGAGCTACAAGCCCACGCGAGCTGCAGCAATGCTCGCAGCCCACTGCTCGCAGCTGCGCGAGCTGCGCGCGCTGTGCGCGCTGCCACGGCCTGCTGGGCCTGGCGTGGCCTTGGCTGTTCGTGTGGCGCGCTTGGCTTGCTGGGCGATGGCCTGGCTTCGTGCTGGGCCCTCGTCCGGCAGGCCTCGTCCGATGCTTATTCGTACGATACGCTTCCGATTAAATTCCTGATTCCGGAATATATTTCCGATACGAACAATATTTAACATTTTCGATTCCGGAATTAATTTCCGTTTCGAACAAATATTTAATATTTCCGTTTCCGGAATTATTTTCCGATTCCGATAATATTTCCGATTCTGACAATATTTCCGTTTCCGGCAATATTTCCGATTCCGGCAATATTTCCATTTCCGATAATATTTCCCGATACGTACCATGTTTCCGTTTCCGGCAACATCTACGACTTGGATAATATTTATATTTCTGATACGATCCATATTTCCGCTTCCGGCAATATCATCGTTTCCGGAGTATTCATTTCTTGCCTGTGACGATCTCAGCTCCTACTGAAACCAAGATCCGTCGATTCCGAATATCCATAGTTGGAGTATTTAATGCCATTAAATACTTGATCCGTTTACGTACTATTTGTGTGACCCTACGGGTTCAGTCAAGAGTAAGCTGTGGATTAATATCATTAATTCCACTTGAACTGAAGCGGCCTCTAGCTAGGCATTCAGCTCACTTGATCTCACTGAATTATTAACTTGTTAATTAATACTGAACCGCATTTATTAGAATTAACATAGAATGCATACTTGGACCAAGGGCATTATTTCCTTCAAAGATGTCGGGTAGCCTAATCTTGATTTTCTGGCGCCTTCGCGGTGTCTCGAGACGCTATTCTCAAAGGTGAATAAGATCTAGAGTTTTGACGTGGTATGCCCGGATGTAGGGGGATTGACTAGTGTTTGCCTTTAGTTCGCTTTGCTTGATGCTCGAATCTTTCACTCGATTTGGGACATTAGTTAGCGTGTACTCATTTATTTGATTAGTAATATTAGTGTTCTTCTATGCTTGTTCCATAATAAAGCCCCCATCTTGGATTTTGTAGTTTAATTTCTTTTCTTTTCTTTTCTTTTCTTCTTTTCTTTCTCTCTTTTCTTGATTTGCGTTTTCCATTTTTAGTCTTGCCTTGATTAGATTTGCTAGATTTCGATTTTGGTAAATTTTAGAACTTGATAGGTTGCTCATTCTTCCCTAGTTGAGTTTTGTTTGCTAGAGACTAGCAAACGCTTAGCTTGGGGGAGTTTGATGAGCGGCATTTATGTCGCTCTAGGCTAGGATTTTATAGAGTTTTATTATGCTTTTTTGTTAGTTTTTTATAGTTTTGCTGTTCTTTTATTCCCCTTTTCCATCTTTGTGGTTTTCAGGTGATAATGTTGAAAATGATGGAAAAACAACTGAGATTTGCTCGAGCAGGTGTCGTGCGATAGCACGGACATTTTGTGCGCTCGCACGAGTCTACAGAGTTGGCTCCAAAAGTCAAGGCAGTGTGTGCGCTCGTGCCTCAAATTCGTGTGCTCGCACAAATCCGGAAAATCGATGCAGGAACTATGAGTGATTTTGTGCGATCACACCGCAGAGGAGCCCGCTCGCACGGAATTTCGGTGGGCTCGCACTAAATTCCTTTGCGAGCACACAAGGATTTTCTAAGATTTAGCAAAGTTACAGCCGTGCGATCGCACGGTTGTTGAGCACGATCGCACAGCACGAAGGAGAAGAATCGTCGCAGGGCCCGTTCGCATTGATGCACAGCACGATCGCACTGATGCGATCGCACCTGGGTCTGCACGTTCGCACGGCTGCGCGGGATTCAGTTTTCGAGTTTAAAAGTCTTATTTTTGGGGTTTAGTATAAATAGGATTTTTTATTATTTTCATTTTACGCTTTCATATTTTACATTTCATATTTTTACACTTTCAATTCTAGAGGTTTTGTGATTTTGTTCTTCAATCTAGAGAGAGAAACTCTTTAATTCCAAGCATCAATTCAGTATTTTTCTTCAACTCTGCTCTTCTTTATGCAATTGAATTCTTAGTTCTTTAATTCTTTCACTTTCTTAGTTGATAATTGTTTTGCAATTCCTCAATACCTTGAGTTCTTGATTTCAATTTTGCTTGTTACTTTGATTTTCAGTTTTTGATTTGATTGTGCAATTGAGTTTCCTATTCTCTACTTCTCCTCCTTTAATTTCATGATAACTAGTTTTGAACTAATGGATAGCTTGATTGTTAGGATGATTAGTGAGTAGTTTTAGGTTAGGGAAAGGGGAGAAACTAGGGGATGAATTAGGGGAAATAGATTATTGATTGTTGGTTGACTTATGTGATTAAATAAGATTTGATGATAAGAAATCCATGCTAGTTGAGTGGTAGTTGCAAATGCTATTCGATTAGATTTCCGTGGAACCATAGGATAGGTTTGGCAAGACATTGTGGACCTATCTTGTGTTGATCAAATGGCGGTACCTATTATATGCTAGTTAGTTTAGTCTAGGATTAGGGGAAAGCTCTTCCGTGGATTAGACGCTTAGCGTTCCCTATCCGAGAGGTGGCGGGTTCGTCTTTAGATGCCGTTTGCCTAATCACCATTTCGTTGCATGATCACCATTGCTAAATAGTTGAATTGATTTCCCCCGGTTTCCCAAGGCTATCCCCGACTCCCTAGCATTTCCCTTTCTTGATTCAATTTACATAGTTCTTTATTTTTTTTTAGACTCTTAAAAGTGACAATTCAAAAAAATCCTTGATCGAACTAGATTGACTTCCAACTCAATAATTCACCGTTTCTTTGGGACGATCCCTTTGCTTACCGCTTGCCGGTAGTTGAAGTGGTTTTATAAATATTGTTTGCACAGGTGGTTTTCTATCAACGACGGAAAACACGCTTATCAAATTTGAACTTGGGCACATGAAAGCCGAACCCCAAACGGCTACTTAAAAATAAGTGCGTTCGACACGAATTCAAAGCCAAAAATCTCAACTTGGGAGAAGTTGCTCATCCCAAAGTATCCTAGATTTTGTATATAGAACTTGAACTTGAAAGCTTGAATCTTGAAATATTGAACTTGAAATACTTGAACTTGAACTTGAACTTGAACTTGAAATATTGAACTTGAACTTGAAATATTGAAGTTAAGAGACTTAAATCTCAAAGATCGGGCCTTTTACTGTTGAAAAGGTTAGATCTTTGATGTGCTCTTACTTTGAAAGAATCCTAGTTTAGGGAAGTAGTCATGAGCAACCCTAAACATTGTTGGATGTTCAAATTTGAAAACTTGAACTTGTATATTGAAAAATGGAGTCTTAAATCTCAAAGACTAAACCTTTAAAAGTTAGAAAGGCATCATCGTTGATTACTCCATGTTTGAAAGTTATTATAGTTCAAAGAAGTGATTGCAAACAACTTTGAACATCCTTGAATCTTGAAAGTTTGCATTTTTGTATTTTGAAAAGTTTGGATTTTGAAGAAATGTATGATTGTTGCAAGTGACATTTATAAGAGTAAAAATGCCAACTTACTAATCATTTTGAAATAGAAAATCAAAACAACATTGAATAGATTAGGGTTGGGATTCGGAATTACCTAGTTAGGTTTAGGCAAGCTTTTCGATTAGAACTCCCAATTGCTTAAAGCTTGAAGATTGTATGGTGTTTTGGAGGATTTTGTATTGATTTTTGAGGTGTAATTTTTGTATTACGACGTTGTATGTCGATTTGTCCTCCTTAAACTGCTCAGAATTAGGGGTATTTATAGGAGGATTTGCTGCTAAACGCCAGCCATTGCACGCGCAGCACGCAGCTGGCAGCGCCCAGCGCCGGTGACGTGGCGCGGATGCCGCCAAAAAGGACGGAAAGATGCCGTCCTTTCTTTTGAATTGTATTGCTGTACCAATGTACGACTTGTACGAAATTGGCACGTAGTGATTGCTTGGGGATTAAGGCTTAGTTTTTGTCTAAAAACAAGCCGTTTCGGGTTTTTGAATTCGGTTTTACGGGACGAGGCCCGGCTTGCTCGGTTTTGTGGGTCAGCGCCCGAATTTGACTTCCATTATATGATTTTGAGTAAAAGGCCTTGCAAAACCAATGGGATAGTCCATTGGGTGAGATTGTACTTGGATTTTGAAATTGATCTTTGAATTTTGTATTTTGTACCGAGTTCCGGAATGGGAACAACCTCGGGGATTGGATTTTGGCTCTTGGATTTTGGACATGCTTTTAGCAATTGGAATTCCGCACAGAGTTGCTCTAACTACCTAACAAGGATAATGGTATCGTCATCATCCCAATGGATGACACAAATTAGGTGTCTACAATCGTCCAACCTTTCAATGGCCTGAATTAGGGATCCTTTTGTGATTTCAATATTCAAGTTCACTTATGGGTGTTTCTTTGTCAACGAATCCATCTTGACATCCCAATTGAATGCTTTGAATCACTTGGACTTCATCATTTAATACTAAACCAAGTTTAAATGATCTATGAAATATACTTTCATAAATGATAAATGTTTAAACCAAATGCTTGCCAATTTGTGGGCCTCAAACCCAAAATCAAGAAAATATTTAATGTCTTACAGATATAGGCCTTTCACCCAATACTTAAAATATTCATGAAACTCAAACTTGATTCCATTTCTGCATATGAGTGTTGTATCTCATTCGACGCAGAGGTTTAGTTTATCATACTTTGCTATTCTTAGGATCATTTCTATCGAAAGCCTTTCGATGTAAGATGAAAAGATCTTTGAATATGTTTATAGAATGATCTAGTCTTTCATTGCTGTTTAGAATGATAATCATATCTAAAATAGAAAATCATCCAGATAGCAGACTTGTGATCAACCTGAGTTCATTGAAGAACTCCCACTAGAAACAATTCCCTTTCGTTGCTTCTTAGGCAATAATGAATTCATTTCAATTATGTAGAATTGCAAATGATGCTATCCTTTTGGAATACTCCAACCAGTTCACAGATATGTGGGAGATACATCTTTCAACTGAGAACGTACTTGGAAACTAATCATTGATTCAGTTTCCCATGCATCACATATGGTTTAGAACCTTTGTTACCACCTTTTAATCTCGACGCATAATTGCCCGTGTATGTTTGTGGTTTGCCTAACAACAAGATTCAACTTTTGCTTAGGCAAATGCATGTAGCATCAAAACTTGAGTTCATCTTGATATCCTCTTATCAAGTGCTCATCCTACATATCCAAATGTGTTGGATGTTCTTGATATTGTTCTGTAATACCCCGAATTTTTAAAACTCGATTAATTATGCTTAATTATTTTTATTTAGCTAAAAATCGTTTTAAATCCTAATTTCGAACTTTATTTTAACTAACGAAATTTTATTTCACTTGGATTTTTAATATCGATTGCTCGATTTAACTTTCATATTTAAACAATTTAATATACGAGCTTAACGATCATTTTAAATCTTAATTATTTTCGGATTTCTGATAATTTCGAAACATTCTTATTTTATTCGGAAACTAAATTTATTTTTCGTTAAACGATATTTTTATAAAGAATTATTTTAAAAACTTGATTTTTAATTAAACATTTCTATTTTTATAAATTTCTGAATATTACAACAATTTCTGAATTTTTGCCTGATATTGTGAAATTACTAAAATGCCCCTAAGGAGCCAAAATTCCATTTGTCTTCTTCTTCCTCATCTCCACGTATGCTCTCACTCCCTTTCCTAGAAATCTGTCTACATTCATGCCTTGGAGACCAAGGACTTCTCCTTGTTCATCACTCTACCTATTTAGAAAATCAGAATTTTCAATCCAATTTCAATAAACCAACAAAACACAAATTCAATTCCATTCTCTTTGTTCAATCTATAATTCAGACCAACACCACCAACGACCACCATCTTCCACCACCATAACCACTACTATCTACCACCACCAACCGCCCAGCACCACTCGACTGCCACTGTCCACCACCGCACACCCACCGTATCCCTCCCCTGCTCCCTTTTCTCTTCGTGTATCCCCTGCTTTCCCCCCCCCGCCTTGCAACACCACCCACGACAACCAGCACAACCTCCAGCCACCTTCATCACCTTGTCAATCAACCACCTCCCCAAAATAACCCGGCGAGCCGCCCAAAACCGCCCAGAAACACCCCCCGAATCTCCCCTGTTTTCGCCACTTCGTGCCCCACTTTCTCGCTCCCTCGCCGTTCTGCCGCCACCAAACCACCGCCATCAATGTCGCCTTCGCCGGCGCATCATCACGTCACCAAGCCGCTCAGTCCAGCCACCTTGTTCCTCCCCCATCTCTCTCCTCCCCTGCATCCCCTGCCCTTCCCCTGTTTTCTCTTCTCCCTTGCTCGCCGCACCACCAGCACCACGCCGCCACCATCACCGGCGCCTCCTGGCGCGGCTCCGGTGCTGCTGCGCCACCCAGGAACCCAACCCGATCTTCTTCCTCCCTCCTCTCTCCCTTCTCTTCGTCCGTTCCCCTGCTCGTGCCTCCTTTCTCAGAAACCAAAAACAAATTTTGGTTTTAAACTTTCCAAAACCCATATCTAAGTTGGGCTATTTTAATTTGGGCCTTGGTAAGTTAAAATGAAATTATAATTTCAGATTTCCAAATTATGAACTTGCATGTCTTAAATTGTTATAATATAAATATTTGCTAATAAATTGTTATTAATTTTCAGGTTTAATTATCGATTTTAATAAAATAAATTACTAACTTTATTTATCAAAAACCGAATTTATACAAGTATTTTGATGTAAATCGATTTATGAAATATATAAATATAATTCGACAGAAAATTTGAGTTAATTAATATTTTCGTAATATTTTCATAAAAATCAGCTTAGGAACTTTAAAATGTATTTTTATTAAAATGTCGATTAAATAATATTTTCATTTAAATTATGAAATTATATTTTTTTCATTAAAATACGTTATTTATAAATTCATTATTTATAAACTTAATATTTATAAAAATATCGATTTTAGATTGTTTGACGATTTAATATTAATTCAATAATTTGATACTTTGAAAGAAATCGAACTCGGAGCTCAGGACGAACGAACCAAGGAAAAGGCCTAGCAATCATGGAATTGAGGTAACGGCTATTGCTAGTACCCGCAATCCCCTTATAAATATGATTTATGAAATTATGACGTTATGATTGAATTTATGAATTAAATGTTTTGATGTGTTTTATGGATTGTGGGATGAAATATGATTTGTTTGAATTGTTTATTATAATATGATTTGATTGAGTTTTCTCATAAAATTATGTTTATGCAATGCTTTGAAAGAAATAATATGTTTATTGATCCCAGGATCAAAATGATGTTTTATGAGCTAAATGAGTTATGTTATTTCGAACTGAAATACAAGCCAAGGCTTAGTAAAAATACATAAAACATGATAAAATGAAAGTGAAAGACCTGGTTTGTCTGGCGGTATATAAACTACCATCTTCCTATCTACCGGTCATGCATGCACCACGGACACCTGTCCACCCATGGATCACGAGCCCAGGCTCCCATGGTTTATGAGCCCAGGCTCAGGGCCCAGGCCCCATGTTACGATGAGCCCAGGCTCTTGTGGGCCCAGGCCCAGTGGAGAATTCCTTCACGGTTCGTACTTGCCGACAACTAGCATGTTAAATTGCAAAGTTTATGAATAAATTGAATATGATGTTTTATTAAATGTTTTACTTATTCTATTCTCCCTGTGTTATTAAATAAAATGAGTTGAAATGAATTTACGTTGCTAGGGTAGTCGTTACTGAGTCTTCGGCTCACCGTTTTGTTTTCCATTTTAGGTACTGCGGGGATCGATGGAAACGAGTAGAGGCGAGGAATTTCACTTTAATAATATTCACCTAGTTTATGCTTAAAGTTATAATAGTTTAATTAAAAGACTTTTAGTAAGTTATGTACTTAAATTTGAGAATATAAAGGATTATTATATTAAATTGGAGGTTTTTATGGCTTATGTATGATGTTGCCTTGTAATTTCCAAGAGGGAATTACGGCAGGTAATGTCCCGACCAAGTTAGGTTAATTCCGCTGCTAATTATGCTTTAATAATTGAATTAGAGGTCGGGGCGTTACATGTTCTAATGATCTTTGATCCAGATCAATAGAAATTGGTATAAACCCGTCACGATCCAATGTTCACGAGTTATCTTGGCGATCTATATATCACATCATACATGATTGATTGTAATTGTAGACACCTAAATCGTGTCTCCCCATTGGGATGATGACGATACCATTATCCTTATTAGGCGGTTGGAGCAACTCCGTGCGGAAGTCCCAATTGCTTAGAACATTTCCAAAGTCCAAGAGCCAAAATCCAATCCCCGAGGCCGTTCCCATTCCGGAACTCGGTACAAAATACAATTTCGAAAAATCAATTTCAAAATCCAAGTACGATCTCACCCAAGGGACTATCCCATTGGTTTTACAAGGCCTTTTCCAGTCGAAATGACATTAAGCAACCCAAATTCGGGCGCTGACCTACAAACCGAGCAAGCCGGGCCTAGTCCCGTAAAACCGAATTCAAAAACCCGAAACTGCTTGTTTTTAGACGCAAACCAAGCCTTAATCATCAAGCAAACACTACGTACCAACTTCGTACAATTCGTACGAAGGTACACCATTACAAGCCAAAAGCAAGGACGACATCTTTCGTCCTTGTTTGGCAGCTTCTGCGCCACGTCAGCAGCGCCTGGCGCTGGCAGCTGCGCTGGACGCTGGCGTGAACTGGCGTTTAGCAGCAAATTTTCCTATTTAAACCCCTAATTCTGAGCATTATGGAGAGGCAGAAATCTAAAACACAACGTCGTAATACAAAAATTGCCACTCAAATCAAAATACAAAAATCCTCTAAAATCACATACAATTTCCAAGTTCTAAGCAATTGGGAGCTCTAAAAGGAATTCTTGACTAAACCTAACTAGGTAATTCCGAATACCAACCCTAATCTATCATGTTTCCTTGATTTTCTCTTTCAAAAATGATTAGTAAGTTGAGACTTTTAATCTTGAAAATGTCACTTACAACAATCATACATTTCTTACAAAATCCAAACTTTATGTGATACAAAAATGCAAACTTTCAAGATTCAATGATGTTCAAGGTTGTTTGTAATCACTTCCTTGAACTAGAATCATCTTCAAACCATGGATTAATCAAAGATGATTCCTTTCTAATGTTTAAAGGTTTAATCTTTGAGATTCAAGACCCCACTTTTCAAATTTTAAGTTCAAGTTTCAAGATCCAATAATGTTTAGGGTTATTTGTAATCACTTCCCTAAACTAAGATCACTTCAAAATAAGAGCATATCAAAGATCAAACCTTTTCAACATTAAAAGGTCCAATCTTTGAGATTCAAGACTCTTAAGTTCATATTTCAAGTTCAAGTTCAATACTTCAAAGTTCAACATTTCAAGTTCAGTATTTCAAAGTTCAACATTTCAAGTTCAATATTTCAAGTTCAATATTTCAAGTTCAAGATTTCAAGATTCAAACTTTTCAAGTTCAAATTCTATGTTCAAAATCCAAGACACTTTAGGTCGAGCAACTTGACCTAAAGTAGAGATTTTTGCTTTGAATCCGTGTCGGGCGCACTTATTCTTAAGGAGTCGCTTGGCGTTCCGATCTCATTTGCTAAAATTCAAGTTCAATACCGCACTTTCAATTATGCAAGTTCAATACCGCACTTTCAATTATGCAAGTTCAATACCGCACTTTCATTTATGCAAGTTCAATACCGCACTTTCAATTATGCAATTTCAATTCCGCACTTTCAATTATGCAATTTCAATTCCGCACTTTCAATTATGCAATTTCAATTCCGCAACTTTACTTGCCTAGTCCTTCTAGGCAATGTGGTTCCTCCTCCTAGTCCATTTCTAGGTCGTCTTGTACTTTACTAATTTTGCACCTATTTTCCATTGTGATGTTTACTTGTCTATTGCTTTCATCACCTAACATGCTAAATACAACAAAATACAAGGTTACACCACCCTTAACAAAGATAATTTCTTGGATAAACCGATCTTAGGTTCCCTTAAATTAACTTTAAAGCAAAGTGGTCACAATACAAGGTAGAAATTCTATTTGTTCTAAATTCAAACCCACATAGTCTAAACTAGGGTATTTTCAAAAATGTTGTGCCACAGATTTGAATTATTTTTAAAGCTCGCGGAATAAGCATCTCGTTCCCTTGCCCGGATCTCACCCATTCGTTTCTAAGATTCAATGCCTTATCCAAACCGAGTCACTTTTTGGTCTTTCCAAACGAGACCCTAAATAATGTTTGGTGGCGACTCCTTCAAAATACAAACATACAAAGGTTCTAAAACCGCCCCATAGGAAGGGAAAAAGCAACGAAAATATCCCCTACAATTCTGGCGACTCCACTGGGGAGTTCCTGATTTCAACTTCGAAAATACGAGCAGACTTTGGGCAGCAAGCCACTGATCTGCTTAAGTTCTGGATGTCAGCACTGGCGCCATGCGCACGCCATTGCCTTTATCCAGCACAGTGGCTCGCAGTGGCTTGTTGCCCACGTTTGCTCAAGTTTTCAAGTGGGAGTCAGTCTGTTTTTGAATTTTGAAAGACGCTCCCAAACCTTGAGAACGACTGTCGAAAAACGAGGTTTTCAAATACAATATTCCAGTGCGATTTGAATTTTCAATTTCTAGGCATTTCTTGCATATTTCGAAAATCATATTTGTGCAAAACGAATTTCTACCTTGCCCAAACGGATGAGTTCTACATTCGGGCTAGCCCCGGGGACAACGAAATGGTGACTCTCCATACGGTTCCCGACCAAAGTATGTGACCATTTCCGCGCCTACCGAAACTTGGCATTTGCTTGACATTCCCGATGTGAAGTATGGAGGTCGTCTGCCGACACACACGTCCCTTAGGTGGATGTGCAAGTTGTCGCCGGATCTGCCTCTTATACATTTTGACACCCAAAGCCGACCACTTGCGTCATACAAAACTTAGACCGACTTTAGGTTGAGAACTTTGCATGTCGCATTCATATCCATGTTAGTGTGACAACGTGCTACTTGTGCATTGTGTGGGCGTCTTTGCACGCATGAATGGATAACCTCGAGTTCTAGCTTTGCCATAACCATTAGCCTCCAACTAGGAAACCAAACCCCTAGGAGCATCATTCAAGCCTCATGCATCTAAAATCATCGATTTAAGGTCTTTTAGGAGTGCCACTCCATTTGATTCAAAACCCTTAAACACGCCTCACGCACAAGTCCAATCCAACGGCGTCATAATTCCGGATTTTCTAGTCCAAATTTCAAATTCCAAATTCAAATTCAAATCCAACGGCGTCATAATGCCGGATTTTCTAGTCCAAATTTCAAATTCCAAACTCAAATTCAAATCCAACAGCGTCATAATGCCGGATTTTCTAGTCCAAATTTCAAATTCCAAATTCAAAATCCAATCCAACGACGTCATAATGCCGGATTTTCTAATCCAAATTTCGTGTTTCAAATTCAAGTTCAATCCAACGGCGTCATAATGCCGGATTTTCTAGTCAAAATTCCAAATTCCAAATTCAAATTCGAATCCAACGGCGTCATGCCGGATTTTCTAGTTCAAGCATTCAAATCTTCAATTCCATCTTTCAAACCTCGAATTCAAGTTGCCAATTCCTATTTCAAAGTCTCAAATTCAAATGTCCAAACTCATGCCGGCGTAATGCCAACCTTTCAACTCAATCTTTCAAACTTCAAGACCAAATTCCTAAGTTCAATCTTTCGAACTTCAAGTTCTTTACTCAAAATTTCAAGTTCCAAATCCATGCCGGCATAATGCCGACCTTTCCATTCCATATTTCAAACCTCAAGTCCGAAGTTCTAAATTCAATCTTCCAAATCTCGAATCCCATATTCGAAACTTTCCAATTCCAAATCCATGATGGCGTAATGCCGAAATTTTCCTCATTCAATTTCAAATTCAAAATTCCATGAATAAACACTTCAAAATTCCAAGTCCACGGCGGCATGATGCCGGACTTTCAAAATTCCAAATCCAATGTCTCAAATCCATGGCGGCGTAATGCCAGGATTTTCAAAATTCAAAGCCTCACACCCTATACAAAAGTGCGTCTTTCTATTTCAAGGTTCAAACTCCGAGTCAAATCCAAATTTCGAATGCATCTTCAAGCTACAAAAAATCCTTGTCTTCCATTGCTCCCAAATACAAAATTCCAAATACTTGCAATGGGTTGAAAATCCCTTGAAATAGTACAAGTCCAATTGTCCAATGGGTTGAAAATCCCCATAAATAATATAAAATCCAACGGGTTGAAAATCCCCAGAAATAATACAAAATCCAATGGGTTGAAAATCCCCTGAAATAATACAAATACAAATTCAAATTCCACATTCTATCTTTGGGTTGAAATTCCCCTAAATACTTCGAAATCCAACGGATTGAAATTCCCCAAAAACATTCCGAGTCCTATCTTCGGGTTGAAATTCCCCTAAAATATTCCAAAATCCTTTGGGTTGAAATTCCCCTAAAATACTGATGGGTTGAAATTCCCTTGAAATAATACAAAATCAATTCCCTTTCAATCGGGTTGAAACTTCCCTGAAATAATACAATATCCAATCTCCTAAAATATTTCCTATGGGTTGAAAATCCCTTGAAATAATACAAGTCCGATTTCCAAATTCTCAATGGGTTGAAATTCCCCTAAAATAGTCCAAGTTCCAATAGGTCGAGATCTTCTTTGTTCAAAATTCCAAGTTCTAGTACAAGTGGAAAGCCTCCACAAAAGAAGGAATCTCCTCTCAAATATTTCCTACGGGTCGCAAATCCCGAATACAAATACAAAATCCAAAATCCCGAACTTCGGAGTGGCACTTAGAGTCAAGTCTAGGTCTCATTCATTGCATGCATATCATATCATGTGTCGGGAAATCCAAGTTCTAAAGTTCAAAATCATGTGGTAACTAGGTGCTCGGAGTCATTATCTCAAAAAGGTAATTCAAGATTACCTCATTGGCAACGGCTGTAGCTGAGCTCTATGACCGTGTTGAGGAAGCTAAGGCTCGCATAAAGGCTCTCGAAGACAATCAAGAAATTGTTTTCAATGCATAAGGCTGGAGAAAGTCCCTCAAGATATCTGCTCCAAATGGCAAAATGTTCAAGATTACTGTGGGTGAAGGATCTATGATGAGCGAGTCCGAGTCAGAGGATGAGTCCGGATCGAGTCTAGTAATGAGTCTAAGAGTCTAGGGCTAGAGTCTTGTATCAATCAAGAGCCTCTAAAGTCCCAATTTAAAGTCAAAACTGTCGATATAATGATTGCCAATTTCAATAACACTTTAATTTCCTCTTACTCTTCGAGTCCAAATTCAAAACACACTTCTAATCCAAACAACTTTGCTTCACAAGAAACTGACCTTGAAATACTAAAATCTATTGAAAATCATGTAAACAGGACACCCATAATTGAGCAAACAAAAAAAGTTAACCATTCTAACAACAGTGATTCAAAACTAGTTCAGATTGGCTTAACTCTATTTCAAGCAGAGCGAGATGATCTTATCAAGCTACTTTCAGAGTACATAAACGTCTTCGCTTGGTCCTATCATGATATGCCAGGGTTTGATCCAAGCATCGGTCAGCATACAATTCCCCTCATTCCAGTTTCAAAACCCATCAAGCAGAAACTTCGTCGCATGAAACCGGACGTTTCCCTCAAAATTCAAGAAGAGGTCTCTAAGAAGCTAGAGGCCGGGTTTATTCGAGAAGCCAAGTATCCAGAATGGATTGCAAATGTCGTCCCAGTTCCAAAGAAAGACGACAAAGTATGAATGTGTGTGGATTACAGAGATCTTAAGAGGGCCTGCCCTAAAGATGGTTTTCCATTGCCTCACATCGACATCTTGGTCGACAACACCGCAAATCATGCCTTACTCTCTTTTATGGACGGGTATGCAGGCTACTATCAGATTCCCATGGAAAAGGAGGACATGGAGAAGACAACCTTCATCACTCAATGGGGTACATATGGTTATACAGTTATGCCGTTTGGACTGAAGAACGCGGGGGCTACGTATCAAAGAACAACCCCAACCATCATGATCGATTCCCAGGGAAATTAAGGTATATGTTGACGACATGATTGTCAAGTCCAAAGAGCGACATGAGCATACCTCAGTACTTCGAAAGTTCTTCAATAGGCTCAGGCAATACAATATCAGGCTCAATCCTCAAAAATGTGCATTCGGGGTAACGTCGGGCAAGTTACTCGGATATGTTATCAGCTCTCGGGGCATCGAGGCTCATTCTTCGAAAATCAAAGCAATTCTAGAGATGAAGCCACCAACGAATGAAAAGGAAATTAGGGGGTTTCTCGGCAAACGGCAATACATCAGTAAGTTCATTTCGAAGCTCACTGTGATCTGTGAACCGATATTTCGAAAAGCTCCGCAAAGTGAGCCCAAAGTCTGGGATGAGGACTGTCAACATGCGTTCGACATTATCAAAAATTACCTCTCCAACCCGCCAGTTCTAAAACTAGCCATGCCAGGGATTCCCCTCAGGCTCTACCTCACAACAACAGATTCGGCAGTAGGGGCCATGCTAGCCCGGGAGATTGAAGGCAAGGAGAATGTCGTATACTACATAAGCAAAAAGTTGATCGAGTACGAGACCACATACACTCAGCTTGAGAAACTCAGCATCGCCTTGGTTTGGGCCACAAAGAAACTACGGCACTACATGCTCTCCCATACAGTGCATGTAATTAGCAAAGCAGATCCTCTCAAGTACTTATTTGAAAAACTAGCTCTCAATGGACGGTTGTCCAGATGGTTGGTCATGCTAGCAGAATTCGATCTCAAATACATTCGTTAAAAATCCATCAAGGGTTCAGCAGTCTCAGACTTCCTAGCCGACTGTCCCATTAAGGAACAAGAGAAGGATTACGACTTACCCGACGAGAAAATCTTAATGACAAGTGATGACAGTTGGTCGATGCACTTCGACAGTGCTCAAAATCAGAACAGATGTGGTGTTGGAGTAATTCTAGTAGCCCCGGACGGCACCCACATTCCTATATCAGCAAAACTGCAATTCAACGTCATAAACAATGCGGCAGAATATAAAGCATGCATTATGGGCCTGGAAGCCGCCTTAGCATTGGGTGTCCAGAAACTTCGAGTCTATGGGGATTCCTCCCTAATCATCAATCAAATTTCCGGCGAATGGAAAGTAAGGAGCAAAAGCTTGGCCCCATACCAGTCCTATCTTGAGAAGCTGTCTGAGCAAGTAGAAGAGCTTCGCTATACATACCTCCCGAGAGAGGAGAATCAATTTGCCGATGCACTAGCAAAACTGGCCTCAATGATCAACATTCCAAATGGCAAGGCTGAAATGCCACTTACAATTGAAACACGTCAAGAAGCAGCATATGTTCATGCTATTGATGACATCGAGCTAGACAGAGACGAGCCCTAGTTTACAGACATTCAAAGGTATCTACAATATTCTGAATATCCCCCACACTTTTCAAGCAAGAGCCAGAGGGCTTTACGACTACAATCAGCCAATTTCGTCATAGAAGGAGACATCCTATACAAGAGGTCCCCTAATGGCCCCAATCTTTGATCTGTTGACAAGCACGAAGCTCAACGAGTCATGGACGACGTACATGCCGGAGTATATGGCACCCACATGAATGGGAAGATGTTGGCCCTCAAGATCATCAGGGCTCGATATTACTAGACTACCCTAGAACGAGATTGCTACTTCTTTGTCAAGGAATGTCCTACCTGCCAAAAGTGTGCGAATCTAAAGCACATTCCCCCATCATTGCTATATTCTCAATCATCGCCATGGCCATTCTCAGCTTGGGTTATCGATGTCATCGGCAAAATCACTCCAACAGGCATCGGGGGTCATGAGTTCATACTGGTTGCCATCGACTATTTCACTAAGTGGGTCAAAGCCAGATCATTCAAAGTGTTGGGTTCTAAGCAAGTGGCCCAGTTCATACAATAAAACATCATATGCAGATACGAAGTTCCTCACGCGTTCATTAGTGACCAGGGAACCCATTTTCAAGGAGAGTGGGAAGATCTATTCACCGAGTACAAAATCCAACATCATCGTTCTTTGCCTTACCGCCCGCAAACTAATGGGGCAGTCGAAGTAGCCAACAAGAATGTCAAAACCATCATCATGAAAATGAAAACCAATTACAAAGACTGGTCCCAGAAGCTGCAATTCGTATTGTGGGGGTATCGAACTTCAATCCGTACTTAAACTTGTGCAACCCCATTTTCATTGGTCTATGGAATGGAAGCAGTACAACTTATCGAGCTGGAGATTCCTTCTCTAAGAATAGTCCTCGAAAGCAAAATCCCAGAAGCTGCATGCGTACAAGAAAGATATGACGAGTTAATCATGCTAGATGAGCGTCGACTTCAAGCCGCTCACCATGTACAAGTCTATCAGCGCCGAGTGGCCAGACCTTTCAATAAGAGGGTCAGAACCTGAAACATCAAGGAAGGCGAGCTTGTCCTGAAAGCCCTTCGCAAAAGCGTCATGGACCCAAGGGGAAAATTCAAACCCAACTGGGCAGGACCATACATTGTCAAGAAAATCCTCTCCGGGGGAGGAGTCGAATTAAAGGATGTCGATGGAACAGAATTCCGATCTCTGACAAACCTCGGTCAACTCAAGAAATTCTATGTCTAACTTCTATATTCAAATTCAAAGTCCAATTCAAAATGTTCTGTAAGGTTAGAACTACGTCCGGCCTGATTCCTTAACGGGACACGTAGGCAACCTCATTCCGAGGCCCGGCCACTTTAATATAAAAAAAAACTCCAAATTTCCTCAATTAAGGGCATCCTAAAAATTAAATTCAATATTAAATGGTTGTTTCCTTTATTCCAAATGTGCCAATTCAAGACAAAGCATGTTTAAGCGGAATTTAACACAATAACTATTTATCTAGCTCTAAGGCCTTCAAAGCTAATTAAAAAACAAGGTTGGAATCAACTGAAGCAAAGTTCAAAGCCTTTTCACTTCCACTAAACACACTTCCTAAACACATTCTTAAACACCATTCCTTCTAGTACAACTTCAAACACATTTAGCCTACAAAGATCTAGGGTCGGGCGACTATGCTCTTGAGTCTTGGCACCTTGAGTACTATCCGCTGGCTCCTCCCGCAATCATTCATCAATCTTCCCTTTGCCCAAGCGGCGGGAGAATGAACTTGCTAGTCTTCCAAGACGTGAGGATGACGAACCTCCTTCTGACTCAGAACGGTCAAGCACCGGACGGGCCATACTCCCGTCACCTTCCTCATAATCAGTTGATGTAGGGCGTCTAGCTCTAGAACCTTGGACTCTAGCTGGTCCGGAGAGAGAAATGTCCCTCTGGCTTGGGCCGTTCATCCATACAATGTACCCCGCAGGCAGAGTATCAGGCTCAGGCGGGTATTGAACACTCAAGAATGGTTTGGCGACCCAATACCGCCTCCAAACTTCAAGTCGATTTGCATTTAGCGCAACTGGTTTCGGGTTCTCTTCGGCACATTCCGGGTTTTCCTGTTTCAAGCCATACTGTCTCATCACTCTAACAGGCGAGTAGAAGACCAACATTGTGAGGCTTGGCACCCTCAAAGAAGTAGAACCTGGGGCATGTCTCATAGCAGCAATTCCCCACCAAGGAACTACCCACCTTATACAAGATCCAATCCCAGAAAGTGCGCATCGCAACTCAACCAATGAAAGTCGGCCATACACCATGGGCCGCAGAGTGAACCCTTTTCTATTATAGCTTTCCATGTTCTCTGATGGTGCCACCAGCATGAGCCTCTCCATAAGCCAGACCTTGCGGAGTATACAAAAAAGCAATTAAAAATTCAACCTTCAAGATAGAATATACAAATTCAATATACAAGAAAGCTCCAGATCCTTACTTGGAGTAATACCGGGCTTCCCGACGACAAAGAAGAGGGGTCCGACTTCAACATATAAAGGCCCATCAATGTTTCGCCAATCACGAGCGGCATTGGGTCCCGGCCACTAGCAAATTGCTCTACAATCTCTATTAGGGAGGCATCACCATTGCCAAACCCCTGTTTCGAAAAGAGTAAGCGAGCAAAGATATAAAATCTCAAGGCCCTTAAGAGAAAGCCTTGGGGACATCAAGCCCAGCAAAATAGGTGACAAGGAGGGACAAATCCACCCCTCTGCCATATACAACAACACTCAAAAGTGGGGGTTCAAGCCCAAATATCTTTCAAAACCCAAGAAAAAGTGTTCTTCAACACTAGGCATGCATGGCTCCGGCATAATGGGCTACCCCAATATGGCACTAAACTCTTCAAGGAGGGGACATACCTCATTATTTCCAAAGAGGAAGACATGATGATGCGGATCCCAAGCCTCTAGAAACGCAAGAATGAAGTGCACATCAAGCTTTACAAACCGGAAGGAGGCGCGCACCCCAAGATGCATGCCATGGAGCTCCCTTTTCTCTAATTTGCCTAGAAAATCGAGCCAAGAGTTCAAGGCATTTTCAAATGATATGGCCATTTTTTTCTTAAGGAAGCAGTATGCAAAGGAAAGAAGGGAAGGATTGATGCAAAGTATGATCCGGAAAGCTCCCTATTTATACAAAAACCGGCCCTTATGACGGTACACCGGCGCCAGGCGCCGATACCTGCGCCAAGCGCAGGGGCCTGCAATAAAGGGCGAGGCCACCGTCCCCTTTATGATTTCAAGTACGCACTTTTTAGTGCTCCGGATAGCAGAGTACAGCCTCAATCATTCAAGATTTCAAAGCCGCAAGCCGCGCAACTTCAAGCAGTCCGAGCCAGCGCCTCGAGCCGATTTTGGGTCAATCTGTTCAAAATTCAAGCATTATAATCCTAGATCGGCGTCCTAAGTCGAGTCTGCATATGCATCAGCAAAAGTTGAATATACTTTGACATGCGCTTTTTCTAACCAAAAAACCTGAGTCAAAGTGGGGGCTTATAGTGGGTATGTACACCCCAAAAAATGGGCAAATTTTTCCAAAATTTTTCATGCATGCATATAGCTACAAATTTCACAAGCACACACAACGCATACAAAATTCAATTTTCAACCGTACAAAAACCGATTCTCAGCCATACAAGATCCGAAAATTCCAAACCTTGCAAAATTCAAATTTCAAATTCAAACCATACAAAAACCATGCAAATACAATACATACAAAAATAAACCAAGGCAAGCTGGAACTCGCTACCATGCACGGTTAGTCCTAGTCATCATCAGCCGTAATGTCAACCACAAGCTCCTTGTTCCTGTTTCGGTTCCTATAGCGCTCCAGATCCCGATCTACCTCTGTCCCAGGGGTACCAAGCTCCTGCTCCGAAATACGAAGAGTACCGGGAGAACGATAAGTTCCTTGCTGAGGGGAAGGATACTGATAAGGCTGCGGCATCGCCATGAACTGACGCTGCGCCTCAAAAATCTGGGTCTGACGCATTCTCTCCATCTCCTGCCAGCAAGTCCAAGGATCTACACCCCAAGGCTTCCGAAGTAATAGCCGGGAGGAGGTACAAAAGGCCTCGAAATGCTCGCACCCCCAAACGAATGCCTGGTGGGATTGACATGTACAAAGGGGACAGCTCCCCTATCAGCATCAAAATGCCTCTGATAAGTACCAGCACCGGACCCTTGTCCCAGATCCAAGCTCGGTCCTTCCTGCCTCAACCAAGTCTACACCTGGGGCTCCCTGTCAACGGAACCTCTGCGACCTCGATGGCGCTCCTATATAAAATACAAAATTCAAGAATCAGACATCCAAGTTCGAATTTCTAGAGTACAAAATTTCACAGACAATGAAAGCACCTCTCTGTCCCGGCCAGAAAGCTTCTGGGTCAGCTTGGCACAATGCCTCTTCAAAGAATCAATTATAAGCATCCAGCGACATACTCTCACCCGAGGCACCTGCATACAAAATTCAAGATCAATTTCCAGATACAAGATTACAATCAGTTTCAAGCAAATACAACAGTACTTACAGCTGCATAATGCTCAAGTACAGCATCATCGATATCCGGTGCGTAGGAGAAGCTACAGGGATGGTCACCTCCACCTACTCCCCATCCGAGTTCTCATAGCGCACAACCCTGTCAGCATAGGGAATGTTCTCAGGGTCGACCTCCTCCTCCTACAAACATTCATACAATGATTCAATTATACAAGGATACAAGAATACAAGAGTACAAGAATACATTAATACAAGATACAAAATTCAAAAGCTCACCGGCAGTACGAAGCGTAAAGGTGGAGCAAGCCTCTTCAAAAGGTCCTCGTAATGGCTCCTCCTATCTACAAAGTTCTCCCAAGGGAGACAAACAGCATCACCCCTAGCATTCAAATAGAGCTTGGCAAGTTCTTTGTCTAGCGCTAACATGGACTCCGGTGGCTCCTTAGGGAAAAACCTGCCCCCCGTACTATGCTGAAGGGACACTCGCTCCCCCAAGTACCATATATGGAGATACACCCCCGAGAGGAAGACCCGCCGCCCAGAAAAGAAAGGGGCACGAGTAGCCGGAACAGGTATAGGCGCACCGACAAAGGGACGCCAAACCACATAAAGAGCAGATAACTCAGGCAACTATACAGGTACAAGTACAAAAGGACAAAACAGTACAAAAAGTTTACCTCATCAACGGGTAAAACCCGCCAAGCTCCGCGGGAGGCCACCAGAGGCATTCTCCTGCGCACCGCTCCTATCCAAGAGGCATCATACGGGTAAGCTGCATCCCTAGTACGAGCTAACGCCAAAGTTGGGAAGTGCTCGTACATCCAAATCTTTCAAAAGGCAAACAAATCATCAATCAAATTCAAGATAAAAACATACAAGTACAAGATACAAAGTACAAGGAGTCTTGAATACCTCCAGCACACTCCACAAAGCAGCAATGCTTGGGTCGCTCTCCGCCGAAGTCCGGGAGACCCACTTCATCTCATACATAAGGTGGCTATATGCCAGACCACCCCAGTTGAGGCTCGAAACAGCCCTCAAATGCTGCAAAGCCGTCAGGAAGCCAATATGCACCCGACTGTTCCTGCTCGGGGCCATCACTCTACTCACCATAGCCAAGAGGAAGAGCCGAACCCTCTTCTCCGCAGATATGTCCACGCTACGGATCGCAACCATGATCACCGTCAGAAGCGTGGGTGTCATCATCCGCCAAGTCGACAACGGGGCCAAGCAAGCCCCTAACACCACTCGAGTGCCACGTCAGCTCAGAATAAAAAATTACGTTCCTGTCAGAGAAGGGAAGACCCGTGATCATAACAAACTCGAAAGGGGTGATAGTGATCTCCCCCCATGCCATATGAAAGGTGTTATCCCACCACTGCTCCAGCAAGGCTTGTAGTCGGGGTTTGATGCCCGTTCTCCTCTGAGTATCTCCCATGGCACGCCAGAAAATCGACCAGGCCCGTCTGCAATCAGATCTCCATAGCCTCCACGTCAGCACGGACGGCAGGAAAAACTTTGTGCAGGTCCGCCAAGGACCAAAGAGAGCGCAACGGATCTCCATCAGCCTATGGATGAGCCGATCAGTTCAAAACCTATACAAGTTCAAAAAAGACAAAGCACAGTACAAGACTCACCAAACCAGCGCGAGGCCGCTGAGACAAATGAAACTCTGGTCGGAACACTAGATTGGAGGGATTCTAGCCAGTGCCAACAAAGGAGGGTACTCTCCGGGGAACCATGCCCTCCTCCGGCATGTTTATTGCAGCTGCTTCATCATCCGAAGCATCTTCCATGGCAGCTCGAACCACCGAACGTTCGGCAAGATTTCTGCGAGTGTGACGAGGCATACTAAATCATGCAGAATACAAAATATCAAGATTTTAAACTGGGGGTTATCCTATACTTGCCCGTACAAAATTTAAAATTCAAAAAAAATCCCCAGTGGTAGTACAGACTCAGCTAGGGACCTGTACACAACACCTAGTGTAGGGGGTGTTTTTTTTTTGTGTCCTCCTACAAAGGGGGCGGTTCTTTAGAAAACCATTGTATTTTTGTACCTCGAAGGAGTCGCCACCAAACATAGTTTAAAGTCTCGTTTGGAAAGACTGCAATTGACTCTATTTTGGATAAGGCTTTGGATTCTCGAAACGGATGGGTGAGATCCGGGCACGGGAACGAAATGCTTATTCTGCTAGCTTTATAAATATTCAAGTACGTTGGCACAATATTTTTTCGAAAATATACACTAGATTAGACTATGTGGGTTTGAATTTAGAGCAAATAGAATCTCTAATTGTATGGTGGTTACTTTGCTTTAAAGATTGATTTAAAGGAACCTTGCATTTTGTTATATTTAGCTTGTGCGGTGATGAAAGCAATAAAGCAAATAAAGCAACATCACAATACTAAATAAAGTGCGGAATTAGTAAATACAAGACCCCCTAGAGATGGACTAGGGAGTAGGTCCACATTGCCTAGAAAAGGACTAGGCAAGTAAAGGTGCGGAATGGAAATTGCGGTATTGAAATTGCGGTATTGAAATTGCAGAATTGAAAGGTGCGATATTGAAATTGCGGAATTGAATTTGCAATATATAATGGTGCATAATTGAAACTTGTACTTGGGCACATGAGATTCGAACGCCAAGCGGCTCCTTAAAAATTAGTGCGCCCGACACGAATTCAAAGCCAAAAATCTCAACTTGGGAGAGGTTGCTCAACCCAAATATCCTAGATTTTGCATATTGATCTTGAACTTGAAAACTTGAATATTGAAGTATTGAATTTGAAAGCTTGAATATTGAAGCACTAGTCTTATATGCAAGCGATGCGTGCGAAATCGTTAAAAAACTTAAAATTGTATTGTTACAACAAATATATCAAAACGAAAAATCAAAATATAAATCCGGGATATGAACTCAGTATTTCAAAAGCTTATTGATTTTATCTTGCATCAAAACAGGCCAAATATTCTATTTCCATCTTTACATTTTCCTGTACCGCAGTTGAATTTTTGCTTGCCTGTAAGTTGAAATTGTGTATAGCTTCCTTGTTGATAAAAATGGAGATGTTTAGTGTAAATTTGTGATGCTTAAAGCTTTTACTTGACTGATCCTTGATTCTCCAGCAACATAAATTAATCATTGAGATGATAAGAAACCCCTAATACACTAACTACATTCCTATAAAATCTATTGAACATTCGACAACAGTGAGTTTTCGGGTTCTATTGAGATCCACATTTTCATTTGATCACTAAATGAAATCTTCAGTAATCTTCAGTAGGCTTGTTGCCACCAGCCTTCTTTGAGAGAAGAAGGTTGTGGAATTTGGGCATCACACCTCTATTAGCAATGGTCACATCACCAAGAAGTTTGCTTAGCTCCTCGTCGTTTCTTACTGTCAATTGAAGAAGTGCCCCCACAATTCGAGTTTTCTTGTTGTCTCTTGCAGCATTTCCTTCCAATTCCAAAACCTACACCAAAAAATAGAACATGCAGATCAGCAATTATCCGTTGATTTTGTACATATTTCAATCAATTCATGCAATTTCAAGCTAATTAACATTTGCAAACCAAAATCCATTGCTTAATCATGGCTAAACAACAACTGAACAACATTAAATCAATGCCTGGTTATACGATCATCTCAAAAATGCTGGAGACCCTAGATTTAACGTGGTCAATAACAAACAATAGGCATCTGAAATCAAAATACTCAATCAAAAGTTTAAACAATCGCAAAACAAAGTTGAATTCACAAACTAATTACACCCTAGATTCATCAAAATCGACATCAAAAGGCGCAAAACAAATTAAATCAAAAAGGTATGAGAGAGAAAATACATCAGCAGCAAAAATTTGATCAATAAAACTTGCAGTGTATTAATTTTTGCTCAATAACACGTGATATACAAAAATTTGTTCAATATCACAGAACACAATTCCTCTTATTCTCATCCAAAATTGCAGACAATTCCACAATTTACTCAATATCACACAAACCGACATCGTATGTTAACTTCTAAACACTGAAATTCCACATTCAATTAAAAAATTACAACAAATTAAAGAACCGGAATTGAACCTGATCAACTGACGAAGCAAACTGAAAACATGAAGTATTAAAGAACGACGACCAGAGCAAACAATATTTTGTAGATCAACCCTATTACTTCATGTTTTCAATAAGTAAACTTCTTGTTTTCAGTTTGCTTGAAATCACTGAAAGATTGAAAACAATATGAAGAAAATGAACAAACCTGGAAAATGTCAGCAGGGAACAATCATTTCTGGAGGGTATCCATATCATTATGGTTAACTGTAAAGAATTTGCAAACCTGACATGAGAAACAAATTATTAGTCACACATGCAACATAATTGAATAGGGTTGATCAACATAGAACAACAATTTTATCACTGAAAGATTTCAGGAGAGAAACTTAAAAGCAAACTGATAAAGGAAGTAATCAAAGAACGACGACTAGAGCAAACAATATAATCTAGACCAACCCTATTACTGGTACATTTGCGGATTGACATAAAGCTGCTGCCCAAAACACTTGAATATGGACTTAGCGTTCAGCTCTCCTATGGCTATCCTTAAGCATTGTAATTCCTTTGTTAATGCTTCATTTAGAGCTGCCAAAGATATAGAAAACTCAATGAGATTTGCTACTATATATCTATACTACCAAGAAGAGGTAACTTCTAAATGATTTAACAATCAATGAATTAATCGTTTATCATGACAACATAACCAGAATGTGAGCATGTTGCACGAACACCACGCTGTGATTCAATCTCTTACCGTTCTTATCTTTCTTTTTCTTTTTCTTTTTGAACAGTGGGGGTTGGGAAGGTTGGTTGATTTGGTTCATATTGATAGAGCTATGATAATTGAAACAGTGTTCTAGACTTCTAGACCAAAGACGACAAACCTTTAGCAAACTCAGAGAACAAATTGATACCAGCCACATTCATAACAATTCTTACTGCTTATTTGTTTATAGAATAGAAATCATACCGCCACGAAGCTTTTGATGTTGCTCCATCGCTTGAAGACGGAACCTCGGCTCATTGTTTTGGCTGGAAAGTCCAGCAAAATCTCTCTGTTCACAAAAGAAAATTTCAGTTAAGGTCACACAAAGGATATTCAACAAAGTGCGCACTTCTAAACCAATGATCATGGTACCCGCAATAATGTAAGTTGTGCAGACAAAGTTGTAGCTTCATTTTGTAAAGTCTGAACTTTGCGTTCCAATTCTGATATATATCTCATCTATCACTCCTATGACCGAGCAACTGACTGGCGATTTGCCAAAATCCTGATAAGGCACCACCATCAGTCGTCAAATCACCACCATCAACGCAGGAAGATCTCTCCAGTTCATCGATTTTGCGTGACACCTTCCACAAACGCATTCTCCTAACAAAACCACCAATCAAATTGAATCACCAAAAAATCAATATTCAATCATACATTATACAAAAAAATCGATTCCGAAATCCAAATCAGATTTAAATAGAGACTTGTAGGCAGAACTTATTAGGAATCCAAATTAGATTTCTAATACCTAATCAAAAGCAAAACACCGTTACACATATGCTTTCAATTAGTAATTAAAATTGCAAAAACGAAAACAAAATAGCAATTAAAATCCCTAGATTGTAAAATTGGTGTTGCAACAACAGAAAGAAATCCAAAGAAACAACAACAAATGATTAGCTACTAAACAGAACGTGTCAAATTATTGATAACGGTTCAACACCGCCTTTCAAAAGATTGGTTCAATGTAACCCAAACTATTGCATACCTAAAGGTTTAACAACACCTCCAAAAACTTAAACAAATGAAATCCAAATTAACAAACACAATGACTGAATTGTTAGACAATTACATGTCGTTGCTGTCTATCTTCGGCTTTCGACTGAACCATTTTCGATTTTATATCATCATAAACACCATCGTAATCAAATACGGACGGGTCTTCTTCTAACGCTTTCTTGTACTGATCCTCAACCTACAAACAAATGAGACACTTTTCACCATTAAATTCCCACTCCTAAATTCTAATGGCAGAAGTAATCAACAGCTTGACAGATTTTAATTCTTTTCCTTAATTATAATCAAAACCTGTCATACTAATTTCAATCCTGAACAAATCTCTATTATATTGCCTTTTCAGCACCCAGTTTAAGCTGTACAGTTTCAACAAACCACAAACCTTCATTCCATTTTCAGCACCAATCATCAAGTACATTACACGATTCAGAAGTACACTAATTAAGAAAATTCAACTATAATTGCAACTAATAATTTGAATTTCAAAGTCCAAACTTCCCATGTATGAAACCAATTACCGTTTTTAGAATAAAAATTAATCAAATATTACCTCAATCTCCTTCCTAAGATTGTGAAGATCTTAATCACCCTTCCCATGCTTCATTATAAAATTCATAGCAACAGTCTGCAGTTTTACAAACCCAAATCACTAATTAATCCGCCGGAAAATTATGTAAACCCTAAAATCAAACAATAAAAAAACTAATTAATTAACATGGCGGACAACCCTAAAATCAAATTAACCTGGCGGAAAACCCTAAAATCAAATTAAATCCCTAAATTTCATACTTAAAATTTTAAATGGAAAACCAGGTCTTAAATTTCGATATAGAATTAGTACCTGAGACCACAATCTCCGACGACGCCATTGAAATCGATGAAAACGACCTCCCAGAAACCCCATTTCCTCTAATCTTCGCCATTGAAGGCGAATTGGTGGAGCTTGAAACCTACGACGATATGGAGTTTGAGTATGAGGGAGCAGCACCCGAGTCAATCGCAGTTGCGGGAGAGATGGAGGGGAGAAATCGCAGGAGACGGCGAGAATGTCTAACCCTACGAATGGGTCAGTGAGGGAAAAGGGAGGAGAGAGAAAAGTGAGAGGGGAAGACTGAAGAGAGTGCATAAACAACGAAACAGAAGGAGAGATATGTGAGAGTATAACGGACTTTTCAAAAGGGGACACGAAAAGTTATTTTACCAAAAAGACCTCAGATGTTCCTTTATATAATAGAGATTGAACTTGAAAATGCTTGAACTTGAAAGGACCCTGGTTTAGAGAGGTAGCCATGAACAACCCTAAACATGGTGGGATCTTGAAATTTGAAAACTTGAACTTGTATATTGAAAAATGGAGTTTTGAATCTCAAAAGACTAAACCTTTAAGGATTAAAAGGTGTCATCTTTGATTACTCCATGCTTGAAAGTAATTCTAGTTCAAAGAAGTGATTGTAAACAACTTTGAACATCCTTGAATCTTGAAAGTTTGCATTTTTGTATATTGAAAAGTTTTGAGTTTTGAAAAACATGTATGATTGTTGCAAGTGGCATTTTTAATAACAAAAATACCAACTTGCTAATCATTTTGAAATCAAAACAACATAATTGATTAGAGTGGGATTCGGATTTACCTATTCAGCTTTAGGCAAGAGCTCCCAATTGCTTTTGAATTAAAGATTTTGTATGTCTTTTGAAGGGTTTTTTATTTGTATTTTGAGGTGTAATGTCTGTATTACGACGTTGTATTCTGTATTTCCTCCCCTCTTGATGCTGAAAATGAGGGGTATTTATAGGAAGGATGGGTGCAAGACGCCATCACACGCCAGCGCAGCACGCCAACCCAGCGCTGGGCGCTGGTGACGTGGCGTGAATGCCGCCAAAACAAGGACGCGGGCTCCGTCCTTGTTTTGTCTTGTAATGACGTACCTTCGTACGAATAGTACTAGGCTTGGAATTTTGTGTTTGCTTGGAGGTTAAGGCATTATTTTGCGTCTAAAACACAAGCCTTTCTCGGGTTTTGAATTCCGGTTGTACGGGACGGGGCCCGGCATGCTCGGTTTTGTGGGTCGGCGCCCGAATTTGACTTGCCTTATATTATTCTGAGTGGAAAAGGCTTAGTAAAACCAATGGAATGGTCTACTAGATGAGTTTGTACTCGAATTCTGAAATTGGATTTTGAAAGTTGTATTTTGTACCGAGTTCCGAGAGGGAAACGACATCGGGGATTGGATTTTGGATTTTGAATTTGGAAATATTCTTAGCAATTGGGATTTCCGCCTGGAGTTATTCCAATCACCTAGTAAGGATAATGGTATCGTCATCATCCTAGAGGGGAGACATAAATTAGGTGTCTACAGAAGCCTCACTTTGACTGAGCGTTTGGTTAGGAAAGCGCAAGTCAAAGTATTTCAAAAGGGACGGAGAATGATCAAGATGTTTTGCAATCGAGACTACTCTTTGTATGCCGGTACCTGCATAAAACAGGCGTTAGAAAAAAAGGATATAGTCTACCTCGGTACGGTTGTGACGACTCTGATTTGTACTTGTATTTTTCCGCCTTCAGTTCAGGACGGAGTTTGGCATCGAAAATTTTGAATCTTGAATTTTTTAATCTTGGATTTTTGAATTTGAACACCCTGAGTTGATCCGCTGGGGATGTGCTTTGCTGGGGATAAGAGCTTTTTACTAGCCCTTAAAACTATGAAATTTCGACTGACTTTCCCGGAGCTTGGATCCGTTGGGAGTTGAAGGCCTGAGTCGTTGTATTTTTTGGACTTTGTATTCTTGAAATATTTATCTGTTTGTACTTGGAGATACATGTGTATACCCGTATTTTTGATGGATGGCCTGATGCGATGTTTGATGCTTGGTGCGGAAGACCGTAGCAGCAAAGGACGTGGAAGCAGCACAGGAGACCGTGCGCGCTGAAGATTCGCGCATGCAGTGGGCAGCGCTGGACGCTGGGCTTGCGTACGGCGCGGGGCTGCGCTATATAAGCGACCCTTTCCGTGCCATTTTGAGGAGCAATCTCTTGCTTTCTTGCTCTCTTTCTCTCTCAAAGGTCGAATTGTCTTCCCTTGGTCTTGTTCTTGCCTTATCCATGTAAGTATTTCATATTTTTCTTATGAAATAACTCTAGGATTACATGTAGCTTTGATTTTCTCGTACTTTGAAATGATGCTTGTATGCTTAAGCTTCTTGAATCTTGTAGAAGATTGTTTGATAGCCACTTGAACTTAAACTGTTGGAACTTGTAGTTTTGAATTTCTTTGAAAGTTTTCTTGAATGTTGTACCTGGTAGTTGTAGATAGTAGTCTCACTGGTGACCTGTTTTGGCATGGGTAGCCTAGGCGTTGGTGTTGAACTTGTATACCTACGTCGGCATGGGTAGCCTAGGCGTTGGTGTTGAACTTGTATACCTGCTTCGGCATGGGTAGCCTAGGCGTTGGTGTGGAACTTGTATACCTGCTTCGGCATGGGTAGCCTAGGCGTTGGTGTTTGAACTGGTATACCTGCTTCGGCATGGGAAGCCTAGGCGTTGGTGTTTGAACTTGTACTTTGAACTAGAGGTCCACTGGGGATTTGTTTTGACTTTGTAGAGGCTAGTATAGGATAGCCCCCAGTTTAGAATTTTGACATTTTGTACTTTACTTGATTTAGTATGCCTCGTCACACTCGGAGAAAGCTCGCCGAATCGTCTGCGGTTCGAGCTGCTGAGGAGGATGCTTCGGATGATGAAGTGGCTGCAATAAACGCGCCAGGTGGGGGTATGGTTCCCCGGGAGGCGCCCACTTTGCTGGTACTGGTTGGAGTCCTTCCGACCTGGTGTTTCGGCCTGAGTGGCATTTGTCTCAGCAGCCTCGCGCTGGCTTGGTGAGTCTTGTACTGTGTTTTGGGTTTGTATCTTGTACTTGTATAGGTTTGGAATTGACTCGTTCTTCTGTAGGCCGATGGAAAGCCGTTTCGTACTTTCTGATCCTTGGTGGAGGTTCAGAAGGCCTTTAAAGCCCTTCGTGCTGATGAGGAGGCCTTGGAGATTTGGTCGCAGACTGGCCTGGCTGACTTCTGGCGTGCCATGGGAGGCACTTCGAGGACAACGGGGATCAAGCCCCGACTATGGGCTTTGTTGCAGCGGTGGTACAGTTAAACATAATAACATGTGCAGAAGAATCCCCAAAGCCAGGAAACATGTATAAAGCACAGATTAAGCAAACTTACATTCGAAGCGTGTTTTCCACAATAATCTGTCAACGAACACGAACAAAGAACTCCACTTGTCCTTCCTCTCCTTGGTTCACCGACACGTTCAGATCCGTCTTGATTATCGTAGCTTAGACAATTGATCAAGAGATTTGCTTTTGGGATGAACACACTATGGAGGCACAGAGAGAATTAGGTTTCTCTGTTTTCTCCTAGGGTTGTGTGTAATCTGAATTGTGATTGTACTAAGTTGGAAATTAGGTTGTAAGGTTATTTACATAACCTTACTAACTGACCAAGCCAAGAGGCAAGGCCGGCTAGCAAGCCCGCAAGCCAAAATACACGGACACGCACAACCAGTGGGCCGTGGGCCGCGCTGCTGCTGTGTCGTGGTCTCGGCCCGCATGCACGTGCACAGCTCCGCGCCACAAGGGCCTCGCTCCTGCTGCGTTGCTTTGCTTGCTCGCCTATGCGCGCGCCTATGGGCCTCGAGTGCTTCGTGCACTCGGCTCGTGGGCCGCTCCTTGTATTCGCGATTAAATATATTTCCGATATATTTATTTATCGTTTCGTATACGACGAATCACCGTCGTACTATACGATTTATTCGTTTCGCCTAGCTTACGAATATTCGCGATACGATATACGATTCTGATGCAAGGTAGTATCGTATAAGACGTTTCCACCTTAAATCCCGAAAAGCTATTAAATGAATTTCCGATTCATTTAATCCGTTGATCTGTTACGTGTCATTGGTGTGACCTTGTAGGTTCAGTCAAGAGTAAGTTGTGAGTTCAATATCCATTAGAACTCACTGATCGGAAGCATTGCTCCAGCTAGCTGTTCCGATCACTTGATCTCACTGAATTAATTGTTCGCAATTAATTTGAACCTTGGTATTAAACTTAATGCACCTTGGGTGAAGGACATATTTCCTTCAATCTCCCACTTGTCATTCAGACAAGTGTGCATCCACATTCCTTTGTCGCTTAGTGTTACTTACTGAACATAAGGTAAGATCCAAGCCATCCTTATTAGGTCCAGAAGTGTTTCTCGGATTACAGAGTTCAACTGTCAAACTTTTGCAGAAGGTTAAGCCTAACCATTCTGAGCACGGCCATGCATTTTATAGTATCTAACTCTCCGAGAGGCCTTGTTACACAACAACACCATATCCTATCAAAGATAGGAGGACAATCCATTCTTGCAATCTATGAACACTCACTTTGATTCATAGTACGCCCAATAACTGCTTTTATAGCCTCCTTTTACGGTGCGATGTTTAGCTAGTATCAAAGCGAACTAATTCTCAAACGAGCAAACATAATCGCTCATGTTCTGAGGAACGGTTTCTAATCACCATTACTGAGAACTACCTATGACATGACTTTAATCTCTTAAAGCGTTCTCATGGTCAATCCGATACAAGATCCAATAAGTATCTATGCAAAAGATTCTGACATCCAGTCACTTTAGTTCAAGAAACAGAACTAAGTAATCTACTTGCAATCCAATCTTCATTAGTCATTGGTCGTCCACCTTTCAATGACCTGGATTAGGGATCCTTTGTGACTTCAATATTCAAGTTCACTTATGGGTGTTTCTTTGTCAAAGAATCCATCTTGACATCCCATTTGAATGATTTGAATCACATGGACTTATCATTTAATTCTAAACCACAATTAAATGAATATGAAATAAATAAATTTCATAAATATGAAATGGTTAAACCAATTGTTTTAAACATAGATCTAACAGATGTTTTAAAACAATACTTAGAAAATCAAAGCCATTCCCCAACATGCTTGATTCCCATGGTTGCTACATGTGCGTTGTGTTTCACTTGTGGCAACGGTTTAGTCAATGGATCTGCGACGTTGTCGTCAGTTCCAACCTTGCAAATCTCGATTTCCTTTCTTTCAATGATCTCTCGAAGTATATGAAATCGCCGCAGTACGTGCTTGGACTTCTGGTGGCTCCTAGGCTCCTTTGCCTGGGCAATGGCTCCGCTATTATCGCAATACAAAGCCACTGGTCCTTTAATGGAGGGGACAACACCAAGTTCTTCGATGAACTTCCAAATCCAAACAGCTTCCTTTGCTGCTTCTGAGGTAGCAATGTACTCGGCTTCAGTTGTAGAATCCGCAATAGTGCTTTGCTTAGCACTTTTCCAGCCTACTGCTCCGCCGTTGAGGCAGAACACAAACCCAGACTGTGATCTGAAATCATCTCTGTCGGTTTGAAAGCTTGCGTCCGTATAGCCCTTAACAATCAACTCATTTGTACCACCATAAACCAGAAACTGATCCTTAGTCCTTTTCAGGTACTTTAGGATGTTCTTGGCAGCAGTCCAATGCGCCTCACCTGGTTCTGACTGGTACGTGCTCGTTGCACTGAGTGCGAACGAAACATCCGGCCTTGTACAAATCTTAGCATACATGATGGATCCAATAGCCGAAGCGTATGGAATTCCACTCATCTTTCTACGCTGATCAGATGTTTTGGGACACTGATTCTTGCTTAGATATACGCCATATGACATGGGTAGATGGCCTCTCTTGGCTTCCATCATATTGAACCTAGCTAGCACTTTGTCAATGTAAGTGCTTTGGCTTAGTCCAATCATCCTCTTAGATCTATCCCTATAGATCTTGATGCCCAATATGTACTGTGCCTCTCCTAATTCCTTCATTGAGAAACACTTCCCGAGCCAAGTCTTTACAGACTCCAACATAGGAATGTCGTTTCCAATAAGCAGTATGTCGTCAACATACAAGACTTGGAATGCAATTTTACTCCCACTGACCTTCTTGTATACACAAGATTCGTCCTGATTCTTGATGAAACCAAACTTATTGACTGCTTCATCAAATCGTTTATTTCAACTCCTTGATGCCTGCTTAAGTCCGTAGATGGACTTCTTAAGCTTGCATACCTTTCCTTGGTTCTTTTGATCGACAAAACCCTCTGGCTGTATCATGAACACAGTCTCTTCAAGAACACCGTTCAAGAAGGCAGTTTTGACATCCATTTGCCATATTTCATAGTCATAAAAAGCGGAAATCGCAAGGATTATCCGAATAGACTTAAGCATCGCGACTGGAGAAAAGGTTTCATCGTAGTCAACGCCGTGAACTTGCCTGTAACCTTGTGCTACCAATCTAGCCTTGTATATGTATACAATTCCATCTTTGTCTTTCTTCAACTTGAAGACCCATTTGCACCCGATAGGTGTGAACCCATCCGACAAATCAACCAAATCCCAGACTTGATTTTCAGACATGGAGTCTATTTCAGATTGCATGGCCTCTAACCATTTAATGGAGCTTGGGCTCGTCATAGCTTGCTTGTAAGTCAAAGGTTCATCAATATCCAATATGAGAACGTCTAAGTTTTTAGTCAAGACGACGCCTGTCCATCTGTCCGGCTGAAAAATAGTTCTATTTGACCTACGAGGGGCAACAACGTTTTGAGGAACTACTCCGACTGGCTCTTCTAAAGACCTTGGAGGTTCATCAACTTGAACTGCTTCTAAAGAGTTCTGAGTTCGTTGTTCGTCTCGAATCTCTTCGAGGTCTATTATTCTCCCACTTGTCAATTTGGAAATATGATTTCTTTCCAAAAAGATACCGTCACGAGCAACGAATACCTTGTTGTCTGACTTGTTGTAGAAATAATACCCCATAGTTTCTTTTGGATACCCAACGAAGAAACATTTCTCAAATTTAGGTTGTAGCTTGTCCGAAATTAATCGCTTGACATATGCTTCGCAACCCCAAATCTTCAGAAAAGACAACTTTGGAAGTTTCCCAGTCCATAATTCGTATGTAGTCTTTTCAACAGCTTTTGACGGAGCACGATTCAGTGTGAGTGGTGCAGTTTGCAACGCATGTCCCCAGAACTGTAAAGGAAGTTCGGCCTGACCCATCATTGACCTGACCATATCGAGTAAGGTCCTATTTCTCCGTTCCGACACTCCATTCCATTGAGGTGTCCCCGGAGCAGTCAATTCAGAAAGAATACCGCATTCTTTTAGATGGTCATCAAACTCGTGGCTAAGATATTCTCCTCCTCGATCCGATCTTAGATCTTTGATTTTCTTGCCATGTTGATTCTCTACTTCATTTTGAAATTCTCGGAATTTCTCAAACGATTCAGACTTGTGCTTCATTAAGTAAATATAGCCATATCTACTGAAGTCGTCCGTAAACGTTATGAAATAGCTGAACTCGCCTCTAGCTTTCGTACTCATAGGCCCACATACGTTCGTATGTATTAGCCCTAGTAGTTCGCTTGCTCTTTCTCCCACTTTTGAGAAAGGTTGCTTTGTCATTTTGCCAAGTAAACAAGATTCGCATTGATCAATCTTCTCTAAGTCGAATGATTCTAGAATTCCTTTCCATTGAAGTAATTCCATGCGCTTTATGTTTATATGGCCTAATCGACAATGCCACAGAAATGTGAGATCCGAATCATCAGTTTTAGCCTTTTTGGTATTTATGTTATAAATGTGTTTGCTCGTATCTAGCACATAAAGACCGTTTTCTTGTTGTGCTGAGCCATAAAACATTCCATTCAAAGAAAAAGAACAACTATTGTCTTTAAATTGAAAACTAAAACCTTTAGAATCCAAACTTGAAACGGAAATGATGTTTCTGGTGATACTAGGAACATAGTAACAATTTTCTAGTTCCAAAACAAACCTACTAGGCAAAGAAATAAAATAAGATCCTACGGCTAATGCAGCAATCCGTGCTCCATTTCCCACGTGTAGATCCATCTCGCCTTTATCAAGCCTTCTACTTCTCCTTAGTCCCTGTTAATTGAAACATAAGTGTGAGCCACAACCAGTATCTAATACCCAAGAAGTAGAATTAGCAAGATTACAATGTATAACATACATACCTGAAGGAGAAGCAACGTTTCAATCCTTCTTCTCTTCCTTTAGTTTGGGGCAATCTCGCTTGTAATGACCAGTTTCATTACAATTGAAGCATTGCGATGTAGAAGGAGAAGCATTCCTCTTCATCTTGCTCTTGGAAGGCGCCAGATGCCCTCCGGGAGTGGACGAAGATGCAGCCTTGCTTTTCTTCCCCTTGCCTACTTTCTTGAATTTAGTGCACCTCACATTCAAAGGGTCTTGATTGAACTTAAGGATTTTCTCGCATTTCATGAGTAATTCCACAAGTTCACAGAATGTGCTCTCTTTCTGATGAAAGAGATAGTGCATCTTAAAACCCTCATAATCCTTATGAAGAGAATTCAACACTAGTGCAATAGCTACCGACTCTTTGATGGAACCACCAAGTCTCTCAATTGTGAAAATTAATCCAGACATCATATCCACATGAGACCGAATTGATGTGTTTTTGTCCATCTTGACAGAGTAGATGCGCCTTTGTGCCTCCAGAAGTTCGACTTCTAGGCACGACTTGCGTGGGGTTACGAGCTTGAGATTGCTCATCGAATTAGCCAATTCGTCAACCCCATTGCCACCAATTTGGCACAAGGGTCGAAAATCCGCACACTTATCCTCGAGGCTACTTAGGAGAGCTTGAGGTTCAAAAGTAATGAACCTCCCTCTCCAACTCTCAGGGATAGACTTAAGGATGAACTCTGTGACAAGGTACTTGTGAAGTGCCCAACTTCTGTACCTTTCAGGAGTCATGCCTCGCGCATCATAGCTAGGGAAAGGTTGTCCAATGACATAGTGTATGCCATTAACTTTCAAAACTTCGACAAGTTTCTCTTTCCATTCAAGAAAATTAGTCAAGTCTAACTCGACATCCAGAATTTCAGATGATATGAGTGTTGTTATGTTTACGACCATTTTGATTACTACAATCGAAAAGAATTTGCAATAAATAACCATTCATACCATTCAATAACTTTGAAATAAAAGCAAAAACATGCAATCATTAAAGCTATTAAAACATTTCATTCATTTAAAAAGCAAAAATATGGTCCAAAAATGAATGAAACGATTCCAAGACCCCAAAAGTCCTAAATCCTTAAGCAGCTTTAGAATGTCTTAAGTAGTTTAAGATTTTAGGTAAACAAAACCTATTGCTAGTAATCTCCAAATTACTCTTGGTTAATAAATTAATGCCATAATTTATCCCATTGCCACAACTTAATGCCATTGTTGTTTGAGTTGTAACCACAATCAACGTGCTCCTTTAGGACGCCTTACCACCTAAGTCAACTAAAATAGCACCTCGCTTTAGCGTAAACCTACTATATATCTTAGATCCCTAGATTTTTGTAAGTGTTGATTTGGAAGGCAATTTTTAAAACTCAATATTACTTGGACCTAGTTGTTTCTATGTTGGTTTGATTATTTAGTGAACTTAAAACTAATCGATTCATAGGAAACAACCTGTTCATGCAAAGCATACATACATTCATACATTCACGCATAATATATATATATATATATTAAATTGCATAAATAATTGGTGATCTAGTATGGCCCAAAACTTCTTGTCTTGAAGCATCCTATCTCCATAACCTCCTTGTTAGCTTGGCATCGTCTTGAATCTTCTTTCAAATGCTAACTTAAAGTTCTAAACTTAGAAATACTTGAAAATAATACATTACATCAAAATTTCCATGGTACGCAGACCATATTTAAAACTTTACATTCAAAGATAGAACGGTGCGCAGACCGTATTTAACTATCCTAAATTGGCCATACTAGTCACTTGGAGTACCTGCATTGCATAAAATATATATTCTACGCATTCACCCATTCGTATGCTAAAACGAATGGCCCATGTTAATATGCAAGTATTTACGTGAATTAATTAAAATTCACGTTCACATAAACGCGTCCTAAAAGATTAATCAATTTCCAAATTATTAATCCTTAGACTTTATTCTAATTAAAATTGAATTTAATTAAAATAATGCGACCTACGAAATAATTAAAATAATTATTTCATTTTAATTTCATTTAGTGGCTCCCACTCAAACCAATAATTATTCCGGATAATTAATTATGAAATATTAAATTAAAACTCGCGGCCCGGCCCTAGCAAAAAAAATATTAAATTAAATATCCCGTTAGCCCAAATTAATGCAAATATACGAAGACCAACGAATTAAACGATTTAAAAAAAAGTCTAATTGTTGAATCGGGCTAGGCTTGCGCCCAGCCCCGCCTTGCGTGAAGCCCAAGAGCACACGAGCATTGCCCGCGCACCCCCAGCCCCATCGTGCGTGAGGCCCAAGAGCAGACGAGCAATGCCCGCGCGCCCCAGCCCCATCGCACCGCATGCGCACCGCGTACCCGCAGCCATGCTGCCCTTGCGTTGCGTGTGTTGTGCATCGAGTGTGCTGGACGTCGCAAGGCTTGCCCTTGCTTCGTCGCAGCCCCGCAAGCGTGCTCGCCTTCCCCTTCCTTGCCTAGCGCGCACGAGGCACGCAGCCTTGCTGCTGCTGCCCGTGTCGCATAGCTCTGCGAGCACAATGGCCTCGTATGGCTCGACGAGCCATACTTCCACCATGCTCATGTTCGTG
The DNA here is from genome assembly GCF_020520425.1 of Spinacia oleracea. Taxonomy (NCBI): domain Eukaryota; kingdom Viridiplantae; phylum Streptophyta; class Magnoliopsida; order Caryophyllales; family Amaranthaceae; genus Spinacia; species Spinacia oleracea. The sequence goes on from NC_079490.1 coordinate 93,904,689, forward strand.
TTTTTGGTTTGTAATACGGACCAACATAATTAAAATTAAATTTAATTCACGAACTTGCATTAATTTTATTTTTTCAAGAAAAGTTACGATTTAATTTTCGCAAAACAACGATTTTTAACGATTTAATAAACTTTAACGACAATCCAATTTCGTAAAATTAATAAATCAAGGGCTAACAATATTCAAACTTTCAAGAACGATCGAATCAACTTTAAAGTTTTAACTTTTAATTAATCAAATCCGAAACTTTATATCGTTCATAAACAATTAAATTTCAGATTATTAATAATTTGGTTTAAGTGAGATTAAAATTAACGAAACCAATCAAAATTTAAATCCAATAAATTTTAAAATTAGCCACTGACCCATGAAATTATACCCCCTTCCCCAATTAACCGAATTATTAAACCAAAATTAATTAAAAATCAATTAGGGTTGTAAATGTTACGAATTGGGGAAAGGCAAAATTAGGGTTTAATAATCAAGCATGTACCCAGCAACATTGTGTTAAAATTTCAAGCAACTCATAGTAGTTTAGATCGACCTGTTAATTGAATTACTGTCCGACACTTTTAATTTTTAATGAAAAATTAACAAAAACGCCAAAAAACGATGCTTCGAGGCCTGTTTTCGCAATTCTATTCTCATGAGTTGATCTTAGAAAATCGTTTTCCATCAGATTAAGGTTTTAAAAATCGAAAAAGCGAATATTTTTTATTTCGACTGCCAATTTCGCAATTAATCCCATAATTCGAAAAAATTCCGAAAAATCAACAAAAATTCCAAAAATTTCGACAATGCAAAAACAATAGAAAATCATGCTAATTCATGCTTTGAATACATAAGGCTCATGATACCACTGTAGGGGAATGCAGTTAAACATAATAACATGTGCGGAATAATCCCCAAAGCCAGGAAACATGTATAAAGCACATATTAAGCAAACTTACATTCGAAGCGTGTTTTCCACAATAATCTGTCAACGAACACGAACAAAGAACTCCACTTGTCGTTCCTCTACTTGGTTCACAGACACGTTCAGATCCGTCTTGATTATCGTAGCTTAGACAATTGACCAAGAGATTTGCTTTTGGGATGAACACACTATGGAGGCACAGAGAGAATTAGGGTTCTCTGTTTTCTCCTAGGGTTATGTGTAATCTGAATTGTGATTGTACTAAGTTGGAAATTAGGTTGTAAGCCAAGAGGCAAGGCCAGCTAGCAAGCCCGCAAGCCAAAATACACGAACACGCACAGCCAGTGGGCCGTGGGCCGCGCTACTGTTGTGTCGTGGTCTCGGCCCGCATGCACGCGCACAGCTCCGCGCCACAAGGGCCTCGCTGCTGCTGCGTTGCTTTGCTTGCTCGCCTATGCGCGCGCCCATGGGCCTCGAGTGCTTCGTGTACTCGGCTCGTGGGCCGCTCCTTGTATTCGCGATTAAATATATTTCCGATATATTTATTTATCGTTTCGTATACGATGAATCACCGTCGTACGATATGATTTATTCGTTTCGCCTAGCTTACGAATATTCGCGATACGATATACGATTCCGATGCAAGGTCGTATCGTATAATACGTTTCCAACTTAAATCCCGAGAAGCTATTAAATGAATTTCCGATTCATTTAATCCGGTGATCTGTTACGTGTCATTGGTGTGACCTTGTAGGTTCAGTCAAGAGTAAGTTGTGAGTTCAATATCCATTAGAACTCACTGATCGGAAGCATTGCTCCAGCTAGCTGTTCCGATCACTTGATCTCACTGAATTAATTGTTCGCAATTAATCTGAACCTTGGTATTAGACTTAATGCACCTTGGGTGAAGGACATATTTCCTTCACAAGCCCCGGCTATGGGCTTTGTTGCAGCGGTGGTGGGATACCACCAACACTTTCCACATGTCATGGGGGAGATCACCATTACCCCCTTTGAGTTTGCTATGATCACGGGTCTTCCTTTTTCTGAGAGGAACGTGACCTTTGATCCGGAGCTGACCTGGCGCTCTGCCGCTGCCAGGGACTTGCTTGGCCCTGTTGTTGACTTGTCGGAGGACGACACCCATGCCTCTGTGACGGCGATTGTGGATGCTATCTGCGGTGTAGGTGTGTCTGCGGAGCAGAGAGTTAGGCTCTTCCTCCTAGTTTTGGTGAGCAAAGTGGTGGCCCCGAGCAGGAACAGTCGGGTGCACATCATATTTTTGTCCGTTCTGAGGGACTTGAGGGCTCTTTCGAGCTACAACTGGGGTGGTTTGGCGTATAGCCACCTCTTGTATGAGATGAAGCAGGCCTCCCGGACTGCGCCAGGGAGGGACCCGAGCATGGCTGCTCTGTGGAGCGTGCTAGAGGTATTTAAGACTTCTTGTACATTGTATGTTATACTTGTATGTTTGTATTTGAACTTGACTGATGTTTTGCTTGCTTCTTGAATGATTTGGATATATGAGCACTTTCTGACTTTGGCACCAGATCGTACTAGAGATGCGGCTTACCCGTATGTTGCCTCTAGGATAGGAGCGGTGCGCATTAGGGTGCCTCTGGCGACTTCCCGCAAAGCTTGGAGAGTTCTACCTGCTACCAAGGTAATCTTTTGTACTGTTTTGCTCTCTTGTATTTGTATTTGTATTGTTGCCTGAGTTGTCTGCTTTGCAGGTGGTGTGGCGTCCTTTTGCCAATGCGCTTGTACCTGCCTCGGCTGCTCGTGCCCATTTCCTGTCTGGGCGGCGGGTTTTGCTTCCAGGGGTGTACCACCACATGTGGTACCTAGGGGAGCGAGTGTCCCTTCAGCACAATTCGGGGGATAGACTTGTCCCCAAGGACCCACCGTGGTCCATGCTGGCGTTGGATGAAGAGCTTGCCCGGCTCTATGTGGAGGCTAGGGGCGATGCTGTTTGCCGCTCTTGGAGGGATTTTGTACACAGGAAGGGGAGCTATGACGACTTCCTGAGGAGGCTGGCTCCACTAGTATGCTTCGTACTGCCGGTGAGCTTTTGAACCTTGTATCGTGTATTCTTGTATTCTTGTATTCTCGTATTCTTGTATTCTTGTATGATTGGATGATTGTATGATTGTATGTAGGAGGAGGAGATTAATCCTGAGGACATTCCCCATACTAATAGGATCCTCCGCTATGAGAATTCGGACGGGGAAGAGGTGGTGGAGACCATCCCTGTAGCTTCTCCTCCGCACCGGAGATCGTATGATGTTGTACCTGAGAATTATGCTGCTGTAAGTACTGTTGCACTTTCTTGAAACTGATTGTAATCTCGTATTTGGAATTTGATCTTGAATTTTGTATTCAGGCGCCTCCGGCGAGTGTGCGTCGCTAGATGCTTTTGCTTGATTCCTTGAAGAGGCATTGTGCCAAGTTGACCCGGAAGCTTTCTGGCCGGTACAGAGAGGTGCCTTACTTGATCTTGAATTTTGTATTTTGGAAATCCGAACTTGGATGTTGACTCTTGAAATTGTATTTTGTATAGGAGCGTCGTCAAGACCGTAAAGGATCCGTTGACAGAGAACCCCAGGCGGAGACGTCCTTGAGGCAGGAGGGGCCGAGCTTGGAGCTGGGACAGGGGTCCGGTGCTGGTGCTCATCAGAGGGATTCTGATGCTGAGCGGGGAGCTTACCCTTTTATACATGTTGATCCCACCAGGTATTCGTTTGGAGGTGTAGGCAGTTCACGACCCTTTGTTTCATCCCCTGGTTACTGTTTCGGAGGAAGTGGTCCTCAGCCTTGGGGTGAAGATTCCTGGGCTTACTATGCAGAGATGGAGAGGATGCGCCAGGCTCAGATGTTTGGGTCGTACCAGTATATGGCGATGCCGCATCCGTATCACTATTCCTCTCCTCAACAGGGAGTTCATCCCTCTCCTGGAATACTTCGTATCTCGGAGCAGGATCCTAGTTCCCCTGGAACGGAGTTGGATTAGGATCTGGAGCGCCTTAGGAGGCGGAACAGGGATAAGGCGCATGTGGTTGATATCACTGCTGGTGACGACTTGGACTGACCCTGCATGGTAGCGAGTTCCAGCTTGCCTGGGTTGATTTTGTATAGGCTGGATTTGTATTGTATTTGAATGGATTTGAAACTTGAATTTTTATATGGTTGTATGGCTTTGAACTTGAATTGGTTTGAAATTTTTGAAGATTGGTTTTTGTATGCTTGAATGTTTGGAATTGTATGCGTTGTGTGTGCCTTGAAATTTGTGGATAGATGCATGCATGAGAATTTTGCAAAAAAATTGAAATAATTTGCCCCATTTTTTCGGGTGTATATACCCACTATAAGCCCCCACTTTGACTGAGGTTTTTTGGTTAGGAAAAGCGCAAGTCAAAGTATATTCAACTCTTGCTTATGCACATGCAGACTCGACTTAGGACGCCGATCTAGGACTAGAATGCTTTAATTTTGAAATTAATCTAAAATCTGCCCGAAGCGTTGATCCGGACTGCTTGAAATTGCGCGGCTTGCGGCTTTGGAATCTTGAATAATGGAGGTTTTACTCTGCCGTCCGAAACACTAAAGAGTGTGTACTCGGAGTCATAAAAGAGGACGGTGGCCTCGTCCTTCGGTGCAGGCCCCTGCGTCTGGCGCAGGCTTGGCGCCTGGCGCCTGCGAGCTGTCGTGCAAGCCGACTCTTGTATAAATAGGGAGCTGGTTGGATCACTTCTTGCATAAATCCTTCCCTTCTATCATTGCATACTGCTTCCTCTCGAAAAGAAAAGAGAATATGGTTGTGTCCTTTGAGAGTGCCTTGAACTCGTGGCTTGGTTCGCTAGGGAAATTGGAGAAAAGGGATCTTGATGGCATGCATCTTGGGGTGCTCGTCTCTTTCCGGTTTTTAAAATTGGATTTACACTTCATTCTTGCTGCTCTGGAGGCTTGGGATCCAAATTATCATGTCTTCCGCTTTGGAAATAATGAGGTATGTCCCCTCCCTGAGGAATTTAGTGCTATATTGGGGTGGCCCATTATGCTGGAGCCACGCATGCCTAGTGTTGAAGAACACTTTTTCTTGGGTTTTGAAAGGTATTTGGGCTTGAAGCCCCCACTTTTGAGTGATGTTGTGTATGGAAGAGGGGTGGATTTGTCCCTCTTTGTCACCTACTTTGCTGGGCTTGATGTTCCCAAATTATTCCGCCTGAGAGCCTTGAGTTTTTGTATATTCTCTTGCTTTCTCTTTTCGAAACAGGGGTTTGGCAATGGTGATGCCTCCCTAATAGAAGTTGTAGAGCAGTTTGCTAATGGTCGGGACCCAATGCCTCTTGTGATTGGCGAAACATTGATGGGCCTTGACATGCTGAAGTCGGACCCCTCTTCTTTGCCGTCGGGAAGTCCGGTATTACTCCAAGTAAGGATCTGGAGCCTTCTTGTATGTTGAATTTGCACTTGTATTTGAATTTTGAATGTTGAATTTTGAAATGCATTTCTTGTATACTCCACAAGGTTTGGCTTATGGAGAGGCTCATACTGGTGGCACCACCGGAGAACATGGAGAGCTATAATAGAAAACGGTTCACTGTGCGGCCCATGCTGTTTGGCCGGCTTTCATTGGATGAGTGGCGAAACGCACTCTCTGGGATTGAATCTTGTATAAGGTGGGTAGTTCCTTGGTGGGGAATTGCTGCCATGAGACATGCCCCTGGTTCTACTGCTTTGAGGGTGCCAAGCCTCTCCATGCTGGTCTTCTACTCGCCTGCTCGAGTGATGAGATAGTATGGCTTGAAACAGGAGATCTCGGACTGTATTGAAGAGGACCCGAAACCTGTTATGCTGAATGCAAATCGTCTTGAAATTTGGAGGCGGTATTGGGTTGCCAAACCATTCTTGAGTGTTCAGTTCCCACCTGAGCCTGTTACTCTGTCTGCGGGGTACATTGTATGGATGAGAGGTCTAAGACAGAGGGACATTTCTCTCTCCGGACCAGCTAGAGTCTGAGGTTCTAGAGGTAGACGTCCTGCATCAACTGACTATGAGGAAGGGGACGGGAGCGTGGCCCATCCGATGCTTGACCGTTCGGAATCCAAAGGAGGTTCGTCGTCCTCCCGTCTTGGAAGGCTTGCAAGTTCCTTCTCCCGCCGCTTGGGCAAGGGGAAGATTGATGATTGATTACGGGAGGAGCCCCGGGATAGTACTCAAGGTGCCAACACTCGAGAGCATAGTCGCCCGACCCTAGATCTTTGTAGGCTAAATGTGTTTGAAATTGTATTGGAAGGAATTGTGTTTAGAATGTGTGTGGAAGATGTGTTTATAAAATGTGTTTAGAAATGTGTTTAGGAAGTGAAAATGCTTTAAACTTTGCTTCACTTGATCCTGACTTTGTATTTGAATTAGCTTTGAAGGCCTTAGGGCCCAAATAAAAAGTTATTACGTTAAATTCCTCTTGAACATGCTTTGCTTTGAATTGGCACATTTGGAATAAAGACAACAACATTTGAGTTTTGAAATTTGATTTGATTTTTAGGATGCTCTTACTTGAGGAAATTTTGAATTTTTTGTAAAGTGGTCGGGCCTCGAAATGAGGTTGCCTACGTGTCCCATTAGGGAATCAGGCCGGACGTAGTTCTGACTACCTTACAGGACTTTGAATTGGATTCTTGAACTTGAACAGGGAACTTAGACATATAACTTCTTGACTTGATCGAGGTTGGTCAGAGATCTGAATTGCGTTCCGTCAATGTCTGTTAGCTCGACTGCTCCCCCGGAGAGGATCTTCTTGACAATGTATGGGCCTGCCCAGTTGGGTTTGAATTTTCCCCTTGGGTCCATGGTGCTTTTGCGAAGGGCTTTCAGGACAAGCTCGCCTTCTTTGATGTTTCGGGTTCTGACCCTTTTGTTGAAATGTCTGGCCACTCGGCGCTGATAGACTTGTACATGGTGAGCGGCTTGAAGCCGGCGCTCATCGAGCATGACTAGCTCCTCATATCTTGCTTGTACCCATGCCGCTTCTGGGATTTTTCTTTCGAGGACTATCGTTAGAGAAGGTATCTCTAGCTCGATAGGTTGTACTGCTTCCATTCCATAGACTAATGAGAACGGAGTTGCACCAGTTGAAGTGCGAATTGAAGTTCGATATCCCCACAATGCGAAATGCAGCTTCTGGGGCCAGTCCTTGTAATTGGTAGTCATTTTCATGATGATGGTTTTGACATTCTTGTTGGCTGCATCGACTGCCCCATTGGTTTGTGGGCGATAAGGTGAAGAGCGGTGATGTTGAATCTTGTACTCGGTGAATAGATCTTCACACTATCCTTGAAAATGGGTTCCCTGGTCACTGATGAACTCGTGAGGAATGCCGTATCTGCACATGATGTTTTCTTGTATGAACTGGGCCACTTGCTTGGAACCCAATACTTTGAATGACCTGGCCTCGTCCCATTTGGTGAAATAGTCGATGGCGACCAGTATGAACTCATGACCCCCGGTGCCTGTTGGAGTGACTTTGCCGATGACATCGATACCCCAGGTTGAGAATAGCCACGGTGATGACTGAGAGTATAGCAGTGATGGAGGAATGTGCTCCAGATTCACACACTTTTGACATGTAGGACATTTCTTGACAAAGAAGTAGCAGTCCCGTTCGAGGGTAGTCCAGTAGTATCATGCCCTGACGATCTTGAGGGCTAGCATTTTCCCATTCATGTGGGTGCCATAGACTCCAGCGTGTACGTCGTCCATGACTCTTTGAGCTTCGTGCTTGTCAACACATCGGAGGTTAGGACCGCCAAGGGACCTTTTGTATAGAATGCCGCCTTCTATGACGAAATTGGCTGATTGTAATCGTAGAGCCCTTTGATTTTTGCTTGAAAAGTGTGGGGGATACTCTGAATTTTGTAGATACCTTTGAATGTATGTAAACCAAGGTTCATCTTTGTCTTGCTCGACGTCGTCAATAGCATGGACATATGCTGCTTCTTGACGTGTATTAATTGTAAGTGGCATTTCGGCCATGCCGCTTGGAACGTTGATCATTGAGGCCGGTTTTGCCAGTGCATCGGCGAATTGATTCTCCTCTCTTGGGAGGTATGTATAGTGAAGCTCTTCTATTTGTTCAGACAGCTGCTCAAGATAGGACTAGTATGGGGCCAAGCTCTCGCTCCTCACTTTTCATTTGCCGGAAATTTGATTGATGATTAAGGAGGAATCCCCGTATACTTGAAGTTTTTGGATGCCCAGTGCTAAGGCGGCTTCCAGGCCCATGATGCATGCTTCATATTCTTCCGCATTGTTTGTGACGTTGAATTGCAGTTTTGCTGATATAGGAATGTGAGTGTCGTCTAAGGCTACTAGGATTACTCCAACACCACATCCGTTCTGGTCAAAATGCATTGACCAACTGTCATCACTGGTCATTAAGATTTGCTCATCGGGTAAGTCGTAATCTTCCTCTTCTGCCTCGATAGGACAATCGGCTAGGAAATCTGAGACTGCTGAACCCTTTATAGACTTCTGTGGAATGTATTTGAGGTCGAATTCTGCTAGCATGACCAACCATCTGGACAACCGTCCGTTGAGTGCTGGTTTTTCGAATAGATACTTGAGAGGATTCGCTTTGCTGATCACATGTACTGTATGGGAGACCATGTAGTGCCGTAGTTTCTTTGTGGCCCAAACCAAGGCGATACTGAGTTTCTCGAGCTGAGTGTATTTGGCCTCGTACTCGATCAGCTTTTTGCTTATGTAGTATACGGCGTTCTCCTTGCCTTCAATTTCCTTGGCAAGCATAGCCCCCACTGCTGAATCTGTTGTTGTGAGGTAGAGCTTGAGGGGAATCCCTCGCATGGCTGGCTTTAGTACTGGTGGGTTGGAAAGGTAGCTCTTGATTGTATCGAAGGCATGCTGACAGTCATCATCCCACACCTTAGGCTCGCTTTTTCGAAGCTTTCGAAATACCGGTTCACATATCATTGTGAGTCTTGAAATGAACCTGCTGATATGTTGTAGTCTGCCGAGGAAACCCCGAATTTCCTTTTCATTCGTTGGTGGTTGCATCTCGAGAATTGCTTTGATTTTTGAAGGATCAGCCTCTATGCCTCGAGAGCTGATAACATATCCGAGTAACTTGCCTGACGTTACCCCGAATGCACACTTTTGAGGATTGAGCCTCATATTGTATTGTCTGAGCCTGTTGAAAAACTTTCGAAGTACTAAGGTATGCTCGTGTCGCTCTTTGGATTTGACAATCATGTCGCCGACATATACCTCAATTTCCCTGTGAATCATATCGCTCATAATGGTTGCGGCTATTCTTTGATAAGTTGCTCCTGCGTTCTTTAGTCCAAACGGCATAACTGTATAGCAATATGTGCCCCACTGAGTGATGACGGTTGTCTTCTCCATGTCCTCCTCTGCCATGGAAATCTGATTGTAGCCTGCGTACCCGTCCATAAAAAAGAGTAAGGCATGATTTGCGGTGTTGTCGACCAAGATGTCGATGTGAGGCAATGGAAAATCGTCTTTAGGGCTGGCCTTGTTAAGATCTCTGTAGTCCACACACATTCGTACTTTACCATCTTTCTTTGGAACTGGGAAGACATTTGCGATCCATTCCGGATATTTTGCTTCTCGAATAAACCCGGCCTCTAGCTGCTTGGAGACCTCTTCTTGAATTTTGAGGGAAACATCCGGTTTTATGCGACGGAGTTTCTGCTTGATGGGTTTTGAACCTGGAATAAGGGGAATTGTAGGCTGACCGATGCTTGGATCAACCCCTGGCATATCATGATAGGACCATGCGAAGACGTCTACATGCTCTGAAAGTAGCTTGATAAGATCGTCCCGCTCTGCTTGAGAAAGAGTTAAACCAATCTGAACTAGTTTTGAATCACTACTGTTAGAAAGGTTGATTTTTTCTGTTTCCTCAATTATGGGCGTCCTGTTTTCGTGATTTTCGATAGGTTTTAGAAATTCAAAGTCAGTTTCTTGTGAAGCAAAGTTGTTTGGATTAGGATTGTGTTTTGAATTAGGACTCGAGGAGTAAGTAGAAATTGAAGTGTTATTGAAATCAGCAATCATTACATCGACTGTTTTGACTTGAAGCTCGGCCCTTAGAGGATCTTGATTGATGCAGACTCTAGTTCTAGACACTTGCTAGACTCAAATCCAGACTCATCCTCAGACTCGGACTCGCTCATCATAGATCCTTCGCCCACAGTAATCTTGTACATTTTTCCATTTGAATTGATTCTTGAAAGGGATTTGAAGCTTGATTTGTAGAAGGTGAGTTGACTGCTTGCTCGATGCCGGCTATGAGGGAGGCTAGGGCTGATGGATTTCTTTTCAACCTCTCTCCTCTTCGGCGAACCCACGGGATCCTTGGACTCCTATTTAGAACACACCAGACGATTTTAGAACTTGGACTTCCCGACACATGATATGATATGCATGCAATGAATGAGACCTAGACTTGACTCTAAGTGCCACTCTGAAGATTCGGGATTTTGGGTTTTTGTACTTGTATCCGGGATTTGCAACCCGTTGGAAATGTTTGAGAGGAGCTTTCATTCTTTTGTGGAAGTTGACTCTCTGTGCTAAAACTTGGAATATCGAAAAATGAATATTTCGACCTATTGGAAATTGGACTATTTTAAAGGGAATTTCAACCCGTTCGAGCATTTTGGAAATTGGACTTGTACTAGGAAATTGAATTTTATATTATTTCAAGGGAATTTCAACCCGTCAATATTTTAGGGGGATTTCAACCCGTTGGACTTGGAGTATTTGAAGGGAATTTCAACCCGATTGAAAGGGAATTGATTTTTGTATTATTTCAAGGGAATTTCAACCCGTCAATATTTTAGGGGGATTTCAACCCGTTGGATCTTGGAATGTTTGAAGGGAATTTCAATCCGATTGAATGGAATTTGTATTATTTCTGGGGAGTTTCAACACGATTGGAAAATTGGACTTGTACTATTTCGGGGGATTTTCAACCCGTTGGAAGTATTTGGAATGGGGTTTATATTATTTCAGGGGATTTTCAACCGGGAGATAGAATATGGAATTTGAATTTGTATTATTTCAGGGGATTTTCAACCCATTGGAAGATTGGACTTGTATTATTTCAGGGGATTTTCAACCCGTTGGAAGTATTTTGAATTTTGTACTGGGGAGCAATAGAAAGAAAGAGTTTTGGTAAGTTGAAGATGAATTTGAAATTTGAATTTGACTCGAAGTTTGAAATTTGAAATGTAAAGGACGCACTTTTGTATATAGGATATAAGGCTTTGTATTTTGAAAACTCCGGATCATGCCGCCAAGAAGCTGAGGGATTGAATTTGGAAACTTGAAAGTCCGGCCTTACGCCGCCGTAGACTTGGAATCTTGAAGTACAGGACTTGAGATTGAATTGAGGACTTCGAACTTGAAGTTTGAAATATAGAATAGAATGTCGGCATTGCGACGGCATGAATTTGAAATAGATACTTTGAGTATAGGACTTGAAGATTGAAGGATTAATTCGAAAAATTGGCATTACGCCGGCAATGAGTTTTAACATTTGAACTTGAGACTTTGAGATTGGTATTGACAACTTGAATTTGAGGTTTGAAGACTTGAATGTTTGATATAGAAAAATCTGGCATTACGCCGTTGGATTTGGGGTTTTGAACTTGAAACTTGACTAGAAAATCCGGCATTATGACGCCGTTGGATTTGAGTTTTGAACTTTGAAATTTGACTAGAAAATCCGGCATTATGACGCCGTTGGATTTGAGTTTTGAAGTTTTAAATTTGACTAGAAAATCCGGCATTATGACGCCGTTGGATAGAGCCTTGAATTTGGAACTTGAAACTCGAAATTGGAACTAGAAAATCCGGCATTATGGCGTCGTTGGATTTGGACTTGAAAATTGAATTTGAACTTGAAACTCGAAATTTGGACTAGAAAATCCGGCATTATGACGCCCTTGGATTAGAACTTTGAAAATTGAGGTTTTGGACTAGAAAATTTGAATTTGAACTTGAAACTCGAAATTTGGACTAGAAAATCAGACCTTATGACGCCGTTGGATTTGAACTTTGACTTGGAAACTTGAGGTTTGGATTTGAAAATCCGGCATTATGACATTGTTGGATTGAATCTTGAACTTTGAAACTTGGAATTTGGACTCGAAAATCCGGCATTATGACGCCGTTGGATTGAATTTGGAATTGGAAACTTGGAATTTTGACTCGAAAATCCGGCATTATCACGCCGGTTGATTGAATTTGGAATTTATGCGTGAGGCGTGTTTAAGCGTTTTGAATCAAATGGAGTGACACTCCTAAAGACCCTAAAATCGGCTATTTAGATGCATGAGGTTTGAATGATGTTCCTAGGGGTTTGGTTTCCTAGCTGGAGGCTAATGGGTTTTGGCAAGCTAGAACTCGAGGTTAGCCATTCACGCGTGAAAAGACGCCCACACAATGCACAAGTAGCACGTTGTCACACTAGTCATGAATATGAATGCGACATGCAAAGTTCTCAACCTAAGGTCGGTCTAAGTTTTGTATGATGCAAGTGGTCGGCTTAGGGTGTCAAAAAGGTACTCGACTAAAAGACGGATCCGGCGACAACTTTCATATCCGCCTAAGGGAGGTGTGTGTCGGCAGACGGCCTCCATACTTGACATCGGGAATGTCACGTAAATGCCAAGTTTCGGTAGGCGCGGAAATGGTCCCACACTTTGGTCGGGAACCGTATGGAGAGTCACCATTTTGTTGCCCCCGGAGCTAGCCTGAATGTATAACACATCTGTTTGGGCAAAGGTAGAAATTCATTTTGCATAATATGGTTTTCGAAAAATGCATGAAATGCCTAGAAATTGAAATTTGAAATCGTACTTGAATTTGTATTTGTAAAGCTCGTTTTTCGGCACTCGTTCACGAGGTTTGGGAGCGTCCTTCCAGATTCAAAAATAGACTAACTCCCAACACGAAAAGTTGAGCAAAAGTGGGCAACAAGCCACTGTGAGCCACTGTCCTAGATGCAGGCAGTGGCGTTGGGCGCAGGGGCTGCGCGTGGCGCCAGTGCTGGCATCTAGTACTTAAGCAGATCAGTGGCTTTGCTGCTCGAAATATGCTCGCATTTTCGAAATTGAAATTAGTAAAGTCCTCAGCAGAGTCGCCAGAATTGTAGGGGGTGTTTTTTTTTGGTGTCCTCCTACAAAGGGGCGGTTCTTTAGAAAGCCATTGTATTTTTGTACCTCGAAGGAGTCGCCACCAAACATAGTTTAAAGTCTCGTTTGGAAAGACCGCAATTGACTCTATTTTGGATAAGGCTTTGGATCCTCGAAACGGATGGGTGAGATCCGGGCACGGGAACGAAATGCTTATTCCGCGAGCTTTATAAATATTCAAGTATGTTGGCACAACATTTTTTCGAAAATATACCCTAGATTAGACTATGTAGGTTTGAATTTAGAGTAAATAGAATCTCTAATTGTATGGTGGTCACTTTGCTTTAAAGATTGATTTAAAGGAACCTAAGGCCGGTTTGTCCAAGAAATTATCTTTGTTAAGCGTGATGTAACCTTGCATTTTGTTATATTTAGCGTGTGCGGTGATGAAAGAAATAAATCAAATAAAGCAACATCACAATACTAAATAAAGTGCGGAATTAGTAAATACAAGACCCCCTAGAGATGGACTAGGGAGTAGGTCCACATTTCCTAGAAATGGACTAGGCAAGTAAAGGTGCGGTATTGAAATTGCGGTATTGAAATTGCGGAATTGAAAGGTGCAATATTGAAATTGCGGAATGGAAAGGTGCATAATTGAAATTGCAATATAGAATGGTGCATAATTGAAACTTGTACTTGGGCACATGAGATTCGAACTCAAAGATTGAAGGATTAATTCGAAAATTTGGCATTACGCCGGCCATGAGTTTTGACATTTGAACTTGAGACTTTGAGATTGGTATTGAAAACTTGAATTTGAGGTTTGAAGACTTGAATGTTTGATATAGAAAAATCTGGCATTACGCCGTTGGATTTGGGGTTTTGAACTTGAAAGTTGACTAGAAAATCCGGCATTATGACGCCGTTGGATTTGAGTTTTGAACTTTGAAATTTGACTAGAAAATCCGGCATTATGACGCCGTTGGATTTGAGTTTTGAAGTTTGAAATTTGACTAGAAAATCCGGCATTATGACGCCGTTGGATAGAGCCTTGAATTTGGAACTTGAAACTCGAAATTGGAACTAGAAAATCCGGCATTATGGCGTCGTTGGATTTGGACTTGAAAATTGAATTTGAACTTGAAACTCGAAATTTGGACTAGAAAATCCGGCATTATGACGCCCTTGGATTAGAACTTTGAAAATTGAGGTTTTGGACTAGAAAATTTGAATTTGAACTTGAAACTCGAAATTTGGACTAGAAAATCCGACATTATGACGCCGTTGGATTTGAACTTTGACTTGGAAACTTGAGGTTTGGATTTGAAAATCCGCCATTATGACGCCGTTGGATTGAATCTTGAACTTTGAACCTTGGAATTTGGACTCGAAAATCCGGCATTATGATGCCGTTGGATTGAATTTGGAATTGGGAACTTGGAATTTTGACTAGAAAATCCGGCATTATGACGCCGGTTGATTGAATTTGGAATTTGTGCGTGAGGCGTGTTTAAGGGTTTTGAATCAAATGGAGTGACACTCCTAAAGACCCTAAAATCGGCGATTTAGATGCATGAGGTTTGAATGATGCTCCTAGGGGTTTGGTTTCCTAGATGGAGGCTAATGGGTTTTGGCAAGCTAGAACTCGAGGTTAGCCATTCACGCGTGAAAAGACGCCCACACAATGCACAAGTAGCACGTTGTCACACTAGTCATGAATATGAATGCGACATGCAAAGTTCTCAACCTAAGGTCGGTCTAAGTTTTGTATGATGCCAGTGGTCGGCTTATGGTGTCAAAAAGGTACTCGACTAAAAGACGGATCCGACGACAACTTTCACATCCGCCTAAGGGAGGTGTGTGTCGGCAGACGGCCTCCATACTTGACATCGGGAATGTCAAGTAAATGCCAAGTTTCGGTAGGCGTGGAAATGGTCACACACTTTGGTCGGGAACCGTATGGAGAGTCACCATTTCGTTGCCCCCGGGGCTAGCCTGAATGTATAACACATCCGTTTGGGCAAAGATAGAAATTCATTTTGCACAATATGGTTTTCGAAAAATGCATGAAATGCCTAGAAATTGAAATTTGAAATCGTACTTGAATTTGTATTTGTAAAGCTCGTTTTTCGGCACTCGTTCACGAGGTTTAAGAGCGTCCTTCCAGATTCAAAAATAGACTAACTCCCAACACAAAAAGTTGAGCGAAAGTGGGCAACAAGCCACTGTGAGCCACTGTCCTAGATGCAGGCAGCCACTGTCCTAGATGCAGGCAAATACTATAATATATTCTTTTTGTTGGTGAGAGAGAGTATTGAGGCCGTGGATTCTTAGCAAGGGATGACAATTACATATGGGTGCTTATTGATTTAAATGTTAGGAAGGGAGACTCAATATGGTTTAACCTTTTAAGTTGCAGAACGACACCAAGCATTAGGACCGATTCTATGGATAAGACAACTAAGACTTAGGATTTAGATTGTACTTTGGCATAGCCTAGTCTAGACTCGGATTTATTTTTTTTATTCGAACATTATTTTTCCTTGAAAACTTCATTTGAACATTATTTTTTGAATATTTTGCCCATGTCACATTCAAGTTTATTTTGATTAGTGTGCTCGGTTTTGGAGCCGAACATTGTCGTCATAGGAGGCCTAACAACGACACAAAGAGTTATTTTATTTTTAACAAGTCTCTTTTAGAATCGAGTGCCTTTTCATACGCCCTCGCAGCAATTTTTTTTCGAAAAGTTTTTTTTTTCCTACGTATATTTTTTATGCGCGGGCACCGAGGCTGCTGTGCCTGACCAAAAGGCCAGGCAGCAACTTCAGCGCCCAGCGTAGGGCGTGAGAAATTTTAGCGCCCAGCCAGGGGCGTTGAAAATGCGTCCCTGGCTGGTTCTCGTTTTCTGTTTGCGTCTACTTTTGTTTATGCGACTTCGATTTTGCGTGCTTGCCTAATAACGTCCTTTACGCGTTGTGCAGCGTTTGTGGGATTCGTTACGGCCATCCCGAGCGTCGCTTATTTTTGTGGTGATCGTTCAGGCTTGCGGAACACGTATTTTGGTATAACTCTTTGGCCAATTGGTCCATGAATGTTTGGGCAATTTTTAAGGTCGTTGGTTTTCTAGCATTATTTGTCTAGCATTATTCGTACGCACAATCATAACATAGTCACATAGTTCGCCACACATAACTACATTACAAACATGGATTTGAAAATTAAATATGTCACGTAGTTTATGATAGGCTTCTATGGGTAGTATTTGCGCCTGGCTTGGTACCGCTTCTATCGTAGATCCACCACATGCCCCGGTCGGGGTAGTGCTTTTAACAGACGAATTTCGTCCTAGAAGGCCAACCCGCAAGTGCAAGCCAAGGGGGCATGCGTCTGGGTTTGAAAGATGGGTTGAATGAGATAGGATAATTTGTCTAGGCATTGGTCAAGCATGAGGATTATATCTGCTAGGACTCAAAATTTGCAGCCTCAAGCTAGTGTCACGAGTTTACATCAATCAAGGCCAATGAGTAGTATGGGGACGGCTCAAGGGTATATCAACAGGATGTATCCACACAAGTTATATGGTCATTATGCTAATGGTGGTGTAAGAACAGGTTTTGACTTTGGAAATAATGGGTATGACGCACTTGTCAATGGCCGTGCGTGGTTTGCGGTTGACAACAAGTTCAAGAATAAGAGTCGAGGTAATGGTTTCTTGGGTTATGGCAATGAGAACATGGATGGGTTAGATGAGCTGAACAGGGGCCCCAGAGCGAAGGCGTCTAAGAACATGAGGATTGGAAAGGGTAGACATCGTAGAACTTTATGATTTGGATTGGTTGACTCAATTCTCTTCCTTCGTTTACTTAGGTAAATTTCGCACTTTGGGAGGTACGGGCTAAGTATTTCATGGCTCGCTCTTTTCGCTCTCCCTTTTCTCTTTCTATTTTTTTTCGTTTTGCTCGGGATTTCTCCCCAACATAAATCCTTCAATCAAAATTTTTTATTTGGGCTAAAAGGTAGATGGTTGTGGTCTTTGAGTCACGAGGCGAGACTGAGTGAGCCTCGTTTGGTAGGCCTATAGTGGACCTTTAATTTTAGTAGGCCTAGGGTGGACCTTTAATTTTAGCAGTCCTAGGGTGGACCTTTAAATTGCCTTACTTTGCAAGCGTATTTAGTCGTTTCTTAAAATGTGCAAATAGCGTAGATTCGAAATCTTTTTTTTACCTTATTGAAATTTAACGAAAGAATTGCATCGAAAATAACTTTTTTGGTTCTTTTCAGATTCCAGTTTCTGGGATTTAATTGGAAGTTGTGATTTAGACTCGAACTTTCATTAATCTTTCTGATTATAACCCGTGTATGAATACAAGGAGGTGGCCTAGACTCAAAATAATGACGTGGCGTAAGCCTATAATACTTGACCAAGCAACTCTCAGACTTAGGCTAATTGGACCATAACTTTCATTGGTTGACACTTTAGATGTTATCCCTTGGGTGTTCATTTGTCATGCGCCATTTTGCTTAATATTGGCAAGGTAGTTAATCGGGGAGATCGATTTTTTTTTTGCAAGACTAGAATCATTAGTGCGGCTTCCCTCTTAGTGTGTATTGCTTTACCCCAATGGTAGCCTTATGGTATGCCGATTTGGGTATTTTCATGGTTCGTCATGTTGCATTCATAGAAAATCTTTTAGTCCGTACTTAGGAGTATTTCAAGGAGCGAGTGGCTCGAGAGGACTATGATGGTCGTGACCCAATGTGATCATAAGCCTTGAGGCCATTAATTTTTGCTAATGGTATTGACACCTTAGGTTCACTTTGGGGGTTGTGCGACTATGGAGGAATGATTTTCAGAATGTGACTGTTTCCACTTTGCAAATACTATAATATATTCTTCTTGTTGGTGAGAGTGAGTATTGAGGCCGTGGATTCTTAGCAAGGGATGACAATTACATATGGGTGCTTATTGATTTAAATGTTAGGAAGGGAGACTCAATATAGTTTATCCTTTTAACTTGCAGAACGACACCAAGCATTAGGACCGATTCTATGGATAAGACAACTAAGACTTAGGATTTAGATTGTACTTTGGCATAGCCTAGTCTAGACTCGGATTTATTTTTTTTATTCGAACATTATTTTTCCTTGAAAACTTCATTTGAACATTATTTTTTGAATATTTTGCCCATGTCACATTCAAGTTTATTTCGATTAGCGTGCTCGGTTTCGGAGCCGAACATTGTCGTCATAGGAGGCCTAACAACGACACAAAGAGTTATTTTATTTTTTACAAGTCGCTTTTAGAATCGAGTGCCTTTTCATACGCCCTCGCAGCAATTTTTTTTCGAAAAGTTTTTTTTTGCCACGTATATTTTTTTATGCACGGGCACTGAGGCTGCTGTGCCTAACCTAAAGGCCAGGAAGCAACTTCAGCGCCCAGCGTAGGGCGTGAGAAATTTTAGCGCCCAACCAGGGGCGTTGAAAATGCGTCCCTGGCTGGTTCTCGTTTTCTGTTTGCGTCTACTTTTGTTTATGCGACTTCGATTTTGCGTGCTTGCCTAATAACGTCCTTTACGCGTTGTGCAGCGTTTGTGGGATTCGTTACGGCCATCCCGAGCGTCGCTTATTTTTGTGGCGATCATTCGGGCTTGCGGAACACGTATTTTGGTATAACTCTTTGGCCAATTGGTCCATGAATGTTTGGGCAATTTTTAAGGTCGTTGGTTTTCTAGCATTATTTGTCTAGCATTATTCGTACGCACAATCATAACATAGTCACATAGTTCGCTACACATAACTACATTACAAACATGGATTTGAAAATTAAATACGTCACGTAGTTTATGATAGGCTTCTATGGGTAGTATTTGCGCCTGGCTTGGTACCGCTTCTATCGCAGATCCACCACATGCCCCGGTCGGGGTAGTGCTTTCAAAAGACGAATTTCGTCCCAGAAGGCCAACCCGCAAGTGCAAGCCAAGGGGGCATGCAGGCGAGAGGGACCTAGTGGGCGAGCGATTGGGTTTGGGACGGGTGTACTACTAGCGAAAGTGCCGAGTGGACAACATTCGAAGCGTATGCACCCCCGGTTGGCGATGGGTATCCTTAGTCCCAACTCCCGAGATGAAACATCAAGGAAGCCAAGATTCGTTATGCGGTTCTGCCCGTTCACATTAATATGCTGATTTTCAGGTCGTCCCAACTTGATGGGGAAATAAACGCGGGGTAGGATCGTTTCACCCTTCGGCTATTTTGATTACCTACAAGCACGAGTATTTCCTTCACTTTCCCCAGTGGAGTCGCCACTGTGAGGGGGTCGAAAAAGCACGAGGCTAATGCGTGACCTCGTCCCTCGTGGGTGTGACGATTCTTTTTATTCAGTCAAGTGTAATTGGATTTCCTGTGAGTTTACACCCAATTGACTAGTAATATAGGAGTCGCCATTCAGTTTTTAACGACAATGAGAAAAACTGACAAAACCCGGTTATCGTGACATAAAGGGAGTGCAATTATGTTTGACCACGACGGCCGTAGGTTCCCTTGTGATCCCTGGTGGTGGGGATCGCTCATAGTACACCTGCAGGGTAGAGATTGAGGGTTCGGGGGAGTGTAACTACCGAGAGGAGTACTCGCTCTTCGATAACTCCAGAGGCAGGATATCCTTACTAGCTCAGCATAAATAATTGAAGGGACATGCGTTAACTATTAAACTAATCTGAGTTGATTTTAATAATATGCAACATATAGTACTAGATCGAGCGCGATTATCTGATTTAGATTGCATTAAGGGACCTAGCATGATAATCCAATTTCCCAAAAATATTATATTTATTAAGCGTGATAGAACAATCAGATTTAGTTAGTTTAACAGTTCATAAAAAGGGCGAGGAAAGCAATTAAATCATAGAAGAGGGACACATTACGACGCACCCTTGAGAGGTGCGTCACGGTTCTCAGAAAACTAACCACTTTGACTTTGCTATTTCTCCTATTTATTTAACGAATCTCAAATTATGGGACAGGATACATTCTGTTCGATTTATGGATCGATTGCGACAGAACGCGTGAACAATTTCGCAGCGTGAGGCTTAGGCTAGGTGAACAATTGTGTGTTGTGTTTTTTCACGTCGAACTTGGGCTATATTTATAGAAAAGAGTTTGTGGAAAGATAGAATTGCAGAGCTCTAATCCACAAAGAATTATTAAAAAACACGTACCTAGGTAATTCCAGCGCCCAGGCCTCGGCGCCGAAGATTTCGGCGCCCAGAGCCAAGCGTTGAAAATAGGGTCTGGGCTGTTTTCTTAGTCAGATTCGGATTCCTGAAATCCGTAGTGTTTGAGACTTAATCGAGTCTTTTAGTGCGTATCAATTTCATGACGGAATGCGTCTGGGCCCGTTACGAACTCTAGGGTCGTTAGGATTTTAATTAATACGTAACTCTTATTTCCGAATCATATTATGAATAGGATTCTCGCAGTTTTCTATCTCATTTAGGATTTATGTTGGAGTGCAACACCTAATTCTGACAGGTTTCTATCTTTTATGACTTGCCACTTTTAGAAGCTACCCTTTACGGCAGTTACTATTTTTAGTAGGTTTCCATAAATAGCAGGTTTCTATAAATAGCAGGTTTCGGGTGAAATGAACGGGGGAATTTGAGATTCGTTATTTTATAGGAGATGCGTTGTCAAGTGGTGATTTATGTTCTCATCATCGAACCTTCCCTTTCGGGAATGGGGACAAAAGTAGGTGTCTACATCCTCCTACAAAGGGGCGGTTCTTTAGAAAGCCATTGTATTTTTGTACCTCGAAGGAGTCGCCACCAAACATAGTTTAAAGTCTCGTTTGGAAAGACCGCAATTGACTCTATTTTGGATAAGGCTTTGGATCCTCGAAACGGATGGGTGAGATCTGGGCACGGGAACGAAATGCTTATTCCGCGAGCTTTATAAATATTCAAGTATGTTGGCACAACATTTTTTCGAAAATATACCCTAGATTAGACTATGTGGGTTTGAATTTAGAGTAAATAGAATCTCTAATTGTATGGTGGTCACTTTGCTTTAAAGATTGATTTAAAGGAACCTAAGGCCGGTTTGTCCAAGAAATTATCTTTGTTAAGCGTGATGTAACCTTGCATTTTGTTATATTTAGCATGTGCGGTGATGAAAGAAATAAATCAAATAAAGCAACATCACAATAATAAATAAAGTGCGGAATTAGTAAATACAAGACCCCCTAGAGATGGACTAGGGAGTAGGTCCACATTGCCTAGAAATGGACTAGGCAAGTAAAGGTGCGGTATTGAAATTGCGGTATTGAAATTGCGGGATTGAAAGGTGCAATATTGAAATTGCGGAATGGAAAGGTGAATAATTGAAATTGCAATATAGAATGGTGCATAATTGAAACTTGTACTTGGGCACATGAGATTCGAACTCCAAGCGGCTCCTTAAAAATTAGTGCGCCCGACACGAATTCAAAGCCAAAAATCTCAACTTGGGAGAGTTTGCTTAACCCAAATATCCTAGATTTTTCATATTGAACTTGAACTTGAAAACTTGAATATTGAAGTATTTAATTTGAATGCTTGAATATTGAAGCATTGAACTTGAAAATGCTTGAACTTGAAAGGACCCTAGTTTAGATAAGTAGCCATGAACAACCTTAAACATGGTGGGATCTTGAAATTTGAAAACATGAACTTGTATATTGAAAAATGGAGTTTTGAATCCGAAAAGACTAAACCTTTAAGGATTAAAAGGTGTCATCTTTGATTACTCCATGCTTGAAAGGGATTCTAGTTCAAAGAAGTGATTGTAAACAACTTTGAACATCCTTGAATCTTGAATGTTTGCATTTTTGTATTTTGAAAAGTTTTGATTTTTGAAAAACATGTATGATTGTTGCAAGTGGCATTTTTAATAATAAAAATACCAACTTGCTAATCATTTTGAAATCAATACAACATAATTGATTAGAGTGGGATTCGGATTTACCTATGTAGGTTTAGGCAAGAGCTCCCAATTGCTTTTGAATTAGAGATTTTGTATGTCTTTTGAAGGGTTTTTGATTTGTATTTTGAGGTGTAATGTCGGTATTACGACGTTGAATTCTTTTTTTCCTCCTCTTTTGATGCTGAAAATGAGGGGTATTTATAGGAAGGATGGGTGCAAGACGCCAGCACACGCCAGCGCAGCACACCGAGCCAGCGCTGGACGCTTGTGACGTGGCGTGAATGCCGCCAAAACAAGGACGCGTGCTCTGTCCTTGTTTCGTCTTGTAGTGTTGTACCTTCGTACGAATAGTACTAGGCTTGGATTTTTGTGTTTGCTTGGAGGTTAAGGCATTATTTTTCGTCTAAAAACAAGCCTTTCTCGGGTTTTGAATTCCGGTTGTAAGTGACGGGGCCCGGCATGCTCGGTTTTGTGGGTCGGCGCCCGAATTTGACTTGCCTTATATGATTTTGAGTGGAAAAGGCTTAGTAAAACCAATGGAATGGTCTACTAGATGATTTTGTACTCGGATTTTGAAATTGGATTTTGAAAGTTGTATTTTGGATTTTGAAAGTTGTATTTTGGATTTTGTACTCGGATTTTGAAATTGGATTTTGAAATTGTATGTTGAAAAGGCTTAGTAAAACCAATGGAACCAAGTTCCAGGAAGGGAATGGCCTGGGGGATCGGATTTTGGATTTTGAATTTGGAAATATTCTTAGCAATTGGGATTTCCGCCTGGAGTTATTCCAATCACCTAGTAAGGATAATGGTATCGTCATCATCCCAGAGGGGAGACACAAATTAGGTGTCTACACCTAGGCTATCCATGCCGAAGCAGGAATACAAGTTCTACACCAACGCCTAGGCTATCCATGCCAAAGCAGGTATACGAGCCCACCAACGCCTAGGCTATCCATGCCGAAGCCAATATTCAAAGTCCTACAAGCAACATTTAGGTCGCCAGTGAGACCACTATCTACGAATGCCAGGTACAAAGTTCAAGAAAAATTTCAAAATTCAAAAATTCAAATTTGTAAGTTCCAACAGTTCAAGTCCAAGTGGCTATCAAACAATTTTCTACAAGATTCAATAAGCCTAATATCATACAATCATCATTTCAAAGTACAAAAAATTCAAAGCTACATGAAATCCTAGAGACTATTTCATAAGCAAAACATGAAGTACTTACATGGACAGGAAAGAACAAGATCAAGGGGAGAGTATTCGACCTTTGAGAGAGAAAAAGCATGAGAATGAAAGTGCTTTCTCTTCAAATGGCACGACAAGGAGGCTTTTATAGCACAACCCCGCGCCAAACGCCGAGCTCAGCGTTGGGCGCCGACCTGCTGCATGCGCAGGAATCTTCAGCGCACGGTCCTCCGTGCTGATTGCACGTCCTTTGCTGCTACGGTTTTCTGCACCAGGCATCAAACATCAAATCATACTATCCTCCGAAAATACGGGTATATACATGTATCTCCAAACACAAACAGATGAGCATTTCGAGAATACAAAGTCCGAAAAATACAACAATTTAGGCGTTCGACTCCCAACGGACCCAAGCTCCAGGAAAGTCAGCCGAAATTTCAAAATCTTAAGAGCCAATAAAAATCTCTTATCCCTAGTGAAGCACATCCCCTGCAGATCCATTCCGGGTATTCAAAATTCAAAATTCGAGACTCAACCGTTCGAAATTCAAAATTTTCGATGCCAAACTCCGTCCTAAACCAAAGGCGGAAGAACAGTACAAATACAAGTCGAAGTCGTTACAACCACACAGATGTAGACTCTATCCTTTTTTTCTAACTCCTGTTTTGTGCAGGTACCGGCGTACAAAGAATGGTCTTGATTGCAGAACATCTCGACCATTCTCCATCCTGAGTCGAAAACTTTGACTTGCGCTTTCCTAACCGGACGCTCAGTCAAAGTGGGGGCTTCTATAGACACCTAAATCGTGTCTCCCCATTGGGATGATGACGATACCATTATCCGTATTAGGCGGTTGGAGCAACTCCGTGCGCAAGTCCCAATTGCTAAGAACATTTCCAAAGTCCAAGAGCCAAAACCCAATCCCCAAGGTCGTTCCCATTCCGGAACTCGGTACAAAATACAATTTCCAAAAATCAATTTCAAAATCCAAGTACAATCTCAACCAATGGACTATCCCATTGGTTTTACAAGGCCTTTTCTAGTCGAAATGACATTAAGCAACCCAAATTCGGGCGCCGTCCCACAAAACCAAGCAAGCCGGGCCTCATCCCATAAAACCGAATTCAAAAACCCAAAATGGCTTATTTTAAGACACAAACCAAGCCTTAATCATCAAGCAAACACTACGTTCCAACTTCGTACAATTCGTACGAAGGTGCACCATTACAAGCCAAAAGCAAGGACGACATCTTTCGTCCTTGTTTAGCAGCTTCTGTGCCACGTCAGCAGCGCCTGGCGCTGGCAGCTACGCTGGACGCTGGCGTTTAGCAGCAAATTTTCCTATTTAAACCCCTAATTCTGAGCATTATGGAGAGGCAAAAATCGAAAACACAACGTCGCAATACAAAAATTGCCACTCAAATCAAAATACAAAAATCCTCCAAAATCATATACAATTTCCAAGTTCTAAGCAATTGGGAGCTCTAAAAGGAATTCTTGCCTAAACCTAACTAGGTAATTCCGAATCCCAACCCTAATCTATCATGTTTCCTTGATTTTCTCTTTCAAAAATGATTAGTAAGTTGAAACTTTTCTTACAACAATCATACATTTCTTACAAAATCCAAACTTTATATGATACACATATGCAAACTTTCAAGATTCAATGATGTTCAAGGTTGTTTGTAATCACTTCCTTGAACTAGAATCATCTTATAAATATGGAGTAATCAAAGATGATGCCTTTCTAATGTTTAAAGGTTTAATCTTTGAGATTCAAGACTCCACTTTTCAAATTTGAAGTTAAAGTTTAAAGATCCAATAATGTTTAGGGTTGTTTGTGATCACTTCCCTAAACTAGGATCACTTCAAAATAAGAACATATCAAAGATCAAACATTTTCAACATTAAAAGGTCCAATCTTTGAGATTCAAGACTCTTAAGTTCAATATCTCAAGTTCAAGTTCAATATTTCAAAGTTCAACATTTCAAGTTCAATATTTCAAAGTTCAACATTTCAAGTTCAATATTTCAAGTCCAATATTTCAAGATTCAAACTTTTCAAGTTCAAGTTCTATGTTCAAAATCCAAGACATTTTAGGTCGAGCAACTTGACCTAAAGTAGAGATTTTTGCTTTGAATCTGTGTCGGGCGCACTTATTCTTAAGGAGTCGCTTGGCGTTCGGATCTCATGTGCTAAAATTCAAGTTCAATACCGCACTTTCAATTATGCAAGTTCAATACCGCACTTTCAATTATGCAAGTTCAATACCGCACTTTCAATTATGCAATTTCAATTCCGCACTTTCAATTATGCAATTTCAATTCCGCACTTTCAATTATGTAATTTCGATTCCGCAACTTTACTTGCCTAGTCCTTCTAGGCAATGTGGTTCCACCTCCTAGTCCATTTCTAGGTGGTCTTGTACTTTACTAATTTTGCACCTATTTTCCATTGTGATGTTGCTTTACTTGTCTATTGCTTTCATCACCTAATATGCTAAATACAACAAAATACAAGGTTACACCACCCTTAACAAAGATAATTTCTTGGATAAACCGATCTTAGGTTCCCTTAAATTAACTTTAAAGCAAAGTGGTCACAATACAAGGTAGAAATTCTATTTGTTCTAAATTCAAACCCACATAGTCTAAACTAGGGTATTTTCGAAAATGTTGTGCCACGCATTTGAATTATTTTTAAAGCTCGCGGAATAAGTATCTCGTTCCCTTGCCCGGATCTGACCCATCTGTTTCTAAGATTCAATGCCTTATCCAAATCGAGTCACTTTTTGGTCTTTCCAAACGAGACCCTAAATAATGTTTGGTAGCGACTCCTTCAAAATACAAAGATACAAAGGTTTTAAAAACGCCCCCGTAGGAAGTGAAAAAGCAACGAAACCACCCCCTACAGTAATGCAAAATTCATTCGCATTTTAAAATCTATCCATGTAACTTTTAGCTTCATTCTGTTTCAACAAATACTTAATCTTTGCTAAAATCTTGGCATTTCCATGTGATATAAGGTGAATGCACCTTTTCAAGGTCCTTCATGTTTAACTTTAGTGATAACAGCCTAGCTTTATACTTTAGTTAAAGCATTCATTAATTAGACTTACTCATATGGGTTGAGAGTCTCTTTTGAGTCTCTCTATTGTGTTTGATTTAGTAATTACTTTTATAGAATCCAAACAACGCATTAGATCCTATCTAATAGATCTTTAACCCAGTATGTTCTAAGTTTCGCCATGGTTCTAATATTGACAAATACTCTCAAATCTAACCATTTATAATTTGAATGTCATTTTCAATAGAGAGATGTGTATCTCATATATAGAACCAATAAACATGACTTAGCTCGCACTAAACTCCTCATCTACAAGATGATCCATATTTTCATAAACCCATGATTGCTCAATAGCCCTTTTGAAAAATATGTTCCAATTCCCACTTGCATGCCTTAATCTACGAATAGACTTCTTAAGCTTGCTCTTTTATCTAGCATCCAAAACATTTACATTGTGTGATGTACACAATTCCTTTCTACTAGTCCAATTGAGGAAGGTGTTTCGTTGTCCAATTGCCATATTTTCATATGAAATGATTGCTAGATTTATCCAAAATAGTTCAAGCATTCTGACTTGGTGAAAAAGATTTCAACATTATCAACGCCGTGAAGTTGTTTATAATCTTTAACCACCAATCTAGCTTTTCTTTTGTATTTGTATACAATATCATCTTTGTATGTTTTGAAAAAATGTTTGCAACCAATGGGAATGAACCCTTTATGCAAATCAACGTTGTATATTTAGAAAACATTTATGCAACTAATGGGAGTGAACCCTTTATGCAACTCAACCAAATTATAGATTGATTCTTTAAGATGAAGATACTTTGAATGAATGGCCTCAAACCATTTTGTATGGCCTCGAACCATACTTATGTTTTTGATGGCCTCAAACCATACTTGGGAATTTTAATTTATCGTAGCTAACCTGTAAGTCGTATGTTCTTGAAGCACTTTCTAAAGTCTTCATAGTTTTCATTCCTCAAGATATCTATGTATCTATCTTGGTTCAATTCTACTCCTTATACGATTTACGTAGGTATTGAACATCAAATGTTAGTGTCTATAAAGACATTACTTAAGTCCTTTGAGAATTAGGATTCTCTTGAAGCACTTCTAAAGTCTTCCTGAAGCTCTTCCAAAAGCTTCTAAGTACGGAGCTTTTCAAAGACTCCTAAGTATCCTACGTTTGTTTGTTGCTTGACTCGAAGTTCATTCGAGGTTATTTTTCTCCCACTTGCCTTTTTGGAAATATGATGGTTTCCTAAAAGACATTATCTTAAGCAACAACCATATGTGATCAGATTTGTGGTAGAATCAATACCTTTTGTTTCTATGAGTCGCTCATCTATTCTTGAGCTTTTTTTATGTAAACACTAACTCCCACACAATGCACAAATAGCATGTTGTCACACTAACATGAATACGAATGCGACATGTAAAGTTCTCTACCTAAGGTCGGTCTAAGTTTTGTATGATGCAAGTGGTCGGCTTTGGGTGTCAAAAGGTACTCGACTAAGAGGCGGATCCGGCAACAACTTGCACATCCACCTAAGGGACGTGTGTGTCGGCAGACGACCTCCATCTTGACATCGGGAATGTCAAGAAAATGCCAAGTTTCGGTAGGCGTGGAAATGGTCACACACTTTGGTCGGGAACCGTATGGAGAGTCACCATTTCGTTGCCCACGGGGCTAGCCCGAATGTAGAACACATCCGTATTGGGCAAGGTAGAAATTCGTTTTGCACCAATATGGTTTTCGGAATATGCATGAAATGCCTAGAAATTGAAAATTGAAAATCGCATTTGAATATTGTATTTGAAAAGCTCGTTTTTCGACATTTGTTCTCAAGGTTTCGGAGCGTCCTTCAAAATTCAAAAACAGACAGACTCCCACTTGAAAACTTGAGCAACATGGGCAACGAACCACTTTGCTGGATGCAGGCAGTGGCGTTTGGCGCAGGGGCCTGCGCCAGAGCTGGCATCCAGAACATAAGCAGATCAGTGGCTTTCTGCTCAAAGTATGCTCGTATTTTCGAAGTTGAAATCAGGAACTCCCCAGTTGAGTCGCCATAATTGTAGGGTTTTTTTTAATTGTTTTCGTAGTTCCTCTCGCACTTTTTGTATTCCCCTACTAGAGCGACTTTAGAACCTTTGTATTTTTGGATTTTGAAGGAGTCGCCACTAAACATTTTTAAGGGTCCTGTTTGAAAAGACAAAAAAGACTCTATTAGGATAAGGCATTGAATCTTAGAAACGGATGGATGAGATCCGGGCAAGCACTAGTAGAAAAATATTGATTTGCTGCCATGACTTAGCGACGTTAATTTGAGAATGCCTCTAACTAAATGACAAAATAGATGAATTAGGTAAAAAAATCTTCCTTTGCGGCGTTATCTTGAATTATGACGCCTCAAACCATTTTAATTTGCCGCGTCATCACGTTTAACGCCGCAAAGTGTTGTCCCCGTACAGAAACATATTCACCCGCGTTTAGCTACTTTCTTTTGCTTCTCGTCCTTTCACAAAACCACATTCTTCTTCCTTCAACTTCATCTCCACCATCGCCGTCTGTCCTTCGCCTCATCTCCACCACCGAATTCACCGGGAAAGTGAAGCTTCAGATTCATCTCCACCGTCACTGTCTGTCCTTCGACCTCATCTCCACCACTTCCGTTCTTACTTAAGGTAAATTGTGCTTCCACTGACTCCTCCTCATCCTTGCCGTTTTTCCGGTTCAATTACTCTATTCCCCTTGTTTCAGTCTCTCAATTAACATGAATTGTGTATGAGTCATCGAATCTCTCTTGCTCTCTCCTCTCCTCTCCTCTCTCCACCGAAAATGTAAACCCTAATTATCAAAATCAAAGTTTGGCTTAGAAGAACCTTAAAATAGCTTCGAATTTGAGGTAAGGTAATTTTGTATGTCTAATTTCTTTTGCATATTTTATATTTAGGTGAGGTGCTTCGAAGAAAGAAGATCACAAATTTGAGAAAAACACAAGTTTTATTCTAGTAAGACATGTTTTTTCTTGCTAAAATTCTGCTTAATTTTGTGAGTTTTACTTTAATTGTTGAATTGTTTATTTATATTTTCTGGGTTTGATTTGAAATGAGTGCAGAAATGATGGAGGTTGTTGCAACCTCAAGTGCTAGAAGATAATTCAGAAGGTGAATTTTTTAATTAAATTTATTCATTTGTTGTGGTCTGAAAAAACATGGAGGTTGTTGCAACCTCATATTCTTTCTGTTTGATATGTTCTGCTATCTTTAGTCCCATTTTCAGAAACAATATTGCTTCTAAAATTCCAACAACAAAACAAATACTCTGCCTATTACTCTATATAAACTACCATGAAGAAATAGAAGACTGAAAGAATAAGGTTAGAATAAATTGAAGAGTATCAGGTGCAGCTGGTCTTTCCAACTAATTAATGGATGTGGTGAAAATCGTATATGTATAATCCAGACATACCATTTTTTTACCTATATCTCATTGTACAGCAAAATATCACAGTTCTGTACTGTTCTAAATTTATCACAGTATTTGCGTCGTCTTGATGTGTATGAGTAGATGGCTGATGCTGCTGCCCTTCTCAGAGTTATCTGTTGAGCTGGTTTTTCTGGTTTATTTGCAACATGGATGTCGTTGGAGAAGGCTATTCGAGGTTTCGTTTATTTTTCTTCTCCAATCGCTTAATTTAGGAGATTGGTAACACCTCTATGGAACAGACAGATCTTTTATATACTTATTAGGTAACCCGAAATTAGCTACTGGTTAACCTTTATCCGGCTTTGGTTTCTGATGCAGTGTTTCAATATAGGCTAAACATTGTCTTTTAAAGGTATTATTTTGATGTTTTCTATTTTCGGATGGTGAAAGTGGTTTTAGTGGTGGTGATACTACTGCAGGAGGTGGAGCAGGGGAAGGGAGGAGTGTTTGATTTTGAGTTTCCAGTATGGGAGGAGAGAGAAAGAAAAGAGAAAAATGCTCTTCTAATGATGTTAAGCGACAACTTCTCGAATAATCAGTCTTAATTTTTATCATTCCTATGCTCTCTGCGAATGATTGCTTCATTTAGACCCATTAGTTTCTGAAATGGAAACTATTTTGTGTTATGATCATCTATTATGATACAATTAGGTTTATTTTTTTGACTGTTGAAGAGAAATTGTGTTAGTTGAGATTTTAAGGGTGTTAATTGCAAAATTGCAATGCTGCTTTTTTTCTTGAAGTATGCTCACTTTTAGGACGCTTCATTTACAAATACTGTTATTAGGATTAGGTTATGGTTCTTGGCTTCCTATTGGAGTTACCTGATGCAGTTTTTATACAGCGTGGAACAGGCTTGTCAACTCCCTTGAACACATCTTCTATGCGGCAAATGAAATCTGCAGAAGATCTGGCTGAATATTTGAAACATTTCCGTGCAGACAACATTGTGAACGATGCTGAATTCATTAGAGAGCGCATTGTTCCAGAAGCTGGGCCTTGGACTATCTTGGGCCAGGTGTAAATTGACTTTGGTACTTGTCTCTTGATTGTTTTGCATGATTGCATGCATATTTTGCGAGTACAGACGCTGTATATTTTGCAATGTTCCATGTATTGTTTATCTTAACTAAGTTTTAACTAGTATTTGTTCCCCATAACCTTTCCATGCTTGCTCCAACTTTTCACAGTCTAGTGGAAAGAAGTGTATTTATAGAGTAAACAAAAGAATGTTCGTGTGTGTTCTCTATTCTTTTGATCCTAGGTATTTAGGATTCATGTCATCTTTTTCTTCTATTTTGGGATCTCTTCCTGTGTAGTTTGCATACTAATTGTTGAGCTCCTTGTCACTATTTAGTCATAAAAATTAATGACCCTTTCTTTCCCTTTTCTTTACAGAGCTATGGGGGTTTTTATGCTGTCACATATCTAAGTTTTGCCCCACAAGGGTTAAAGCAAGTCCTTGTAACAGGCGAAATTCCATCAATTAAGGATGGCTGTACTGCAGATGCTGTATTGCTTCGAAAGATTGTGCGACAAAATGAGAAATATTATGAAAGATTTCCTCAGGATGTTGAAGTTGTTCGAAATATTGTTAAATACTTAGAAAATTGTGAAGAAGGCGGGGTATGACATACTACAAATTATAAGTTCACTTTTCAAATATTTTGGATTGCCTTATGTCATAAACTTAGTTGGGCGTCATTGTATCATATTGTTTTCTTGAACGAACGTGCCTCTACCATCTGGTGGGATGCTAACCCCAAGGGCGTCATTGTATCATATTGTTTCAGATTTAGAGAAGGTAAGAGTGTTATCCTTGTTATTTGTTTAATTTATTTTTGGAATTTAATTTAGTTATGTTTTGGTTCTGTCTTGTTCTGTTTGCTGCTGTTCTGTTTTGGTTTGGTTACGTTGCTTTTGGTTTTGTTTTGGTTTGGTTGCAATGTTCATTTAAAGAGCATACAATATATAGTTGAGAGTTCGAGCGAAAACAATCATTATAGTCAAAATATGTCATATAACGAACAAACGAACCTTAAATGTGCATAACTTGACAAAAAATATGAGAATGAGTCTTAGAAACCTAATACTAAGTATATTAAACATGTAGATGACCAAAGTAGATGAGAATGAGTCAAATTAACCAAATATTAAGTTTATTAAACATTTAAAGGGTTTAGAATACCAATCTAAGTTCACGGGTTAGAGTTGGGAGCAAAAACGACTATAACATTCAAAATATGACCTATAATGATCATTAAAGCCTTAAACGCGCATAACTTGACCAAAGTAGATGAGAATGAGTCTAAGTAACCTAATACTAAGTATATTAAACATTTAAAGGGTTTAGAATACCAATCTAAGTTCACGGGTTAGAGTTGGGAGCAAAAACGACTATAACAGTCAAAATATGACCTATACTGATCAATAAAGTCTTAAACGCGCATAACTTGACCAAAGTAGATGAGAATGAGTCTAAGTAACCTAATACTAAGTATATTAAACATTTAAAGGGTTTAGTATACCAATCTAAGTTCACGGGTTAGAGTTGGGAGCAAAAACGACTATAACAGTCAAAATATGACCTATACTGATCAATAAAGCCTTAAACGCGCATAACTTGACCAAAGTAGATGAGAATGAGTCTAAGTCACCTAATACTGAGTATATTAAACATTTAAAGGGTTTAGAATACCAATCTAAGTTCATGGGTTAGAGTTGGGAGCAAAAACGACTATAACAGTCAAAATATGACATATAATGATCATTAAAGCCTTAAACGCGCATAACTTGACCAAAGTAGATGGGAATGAGTCTAATAACGTAATACTAAGTATATTAAACATTTAAAGGGTTTAGAATACCAATCTAAGTTCACAGGTTAGAGTTGGGAGCAAAAACGACTGTAACAGTCAAAATATGACCTATAATGATCAATAAAGCCTTAAACGCGGATAACTTGATGAAAGTAGATGAGAATGAGTCTAAGTAACCTAATACTAAGTATATTAAACATTTAAAGGGTTTAGAATACCAATCTAAGTTCACAGGTATGACCTTTATTGTCATGAATATGACTATAACAGTCAAAATATGACCTTTATTGTTTCAGTGGACTAAGTTTTATTGATGGAAAGACACACGATTTTTGGTTCCTATATTGTCATGAATAATGGTGTTGTCATGTTTTCAAGGTTCTTGATTCTAAGGGCTTCGCCCTTCCATGCTTAGCCATGGTTCGAGGACCTAGGAGACAACAACTTTTTAGATCATTTAACTGAAGATAACTAATTTTATGATATATATATTATTTTGTTAGGTTTGCACATCACTGAGTGGAGATCCTTTCACCGATGAGAAAATTGATGAAATACGAGACAAATGGGCATCATAGTTCACCGAACATTGTGTGTAATTAACGCTTCATCGATCTCTTTTTGTGGATGTTTCATGCTATTAAAATCATATATAGTTGCCTTATTATATTTTTGGTGCAATTTTGTAACGTATGAAGTGTAAAAGATATAGTTATTATAGACTTGAAACTATTTAGGTGGTTTATTTTTGTAAACATATGATGTTTAACTTATATGTAAAAATCAAAGTTTCTTGGAAGTTATTGGTGGTTGATGACACTTTTGGACGTTGTATAAATGTGGCGTGAGTACATGTTCTATATTTTTGGGATTGTTGAATATATAAAAAAATATATTATTTATTAAAAAAAAGTTAGACATTATCCGCGGCGTTTAAACTCCCGCAATTTTACCAAAGTTTGAGGTGTTTAGGTAGAAACGCCGCAATACAATACTATTCATTTGAGGCGTTTTTTCTACATTACGCCGCAAATGAATGATTAATTTGAGGCGTTTTTTAACGCCGCAAATCAATACCATTCATTTGCTGCCACTCTATTTGCTGCTACGCCTAAAACGCCGCTAATGAATATAAAAGTGACGCCTCAAATGAATGTTTTTCTACTAGTGAAGGGAACAAGATGCTTATTCCGTAAGCTTTAGAAATTATATTCAAATGCATGGCACAAAACATTTTCGAATAACCCTAGTCATGACACTATGTGGGTTTGGATTTAGTATTTGAACAAATAGAATTTCTACTTTGTATCGTGACCACTTCACTTTTAAGTTAATTTAAGGGAACCTAAGATTGGTTTGTCCAAGAAATTATCTTGGTTAAGCGTGGTGTGACTTTGTATTTTATTGTATTTAGCATGTGAGGTGATGAAAGAAATAAACAAGTAAAGAAACATCCCAATAGAAAATAAGTGCATAATTAGTAAAGTACATCACCACCTAGAAAGGGACTAGGTGGCAAACCACATTGCCTAGAGGGACTAGGCAAGTAAAGTTGCATAATTAAAAGTGAGGAATTTAAAGGTGGAATATTGAAAAGCGTTATTGAAATTGCGATATTGAAGTGCATAATTGAAAAGTGCGATATAAAAATTGAACTATGCACATGATATCCGAACGCCAAACAACTCCTTAAGAATAAGTGCGTCCGACACGGATTCAAAGCTAAAAATCTCAACTTTAGGTCAAGTTGCTCATCTTAAAGTGTCCTAGATTTTGAACATAGAAATTGAAGTTGAAATGTTGGACTTGAAATATTGAACTTAGGAGTCTTGAATCTAAAATATTGGACCTTTTAATGTTAAAACGGCTTTATCTTTGATATGCTCCTATTTTGAAATGGTCCTAGTTTAGGGAAGTGATTACAAACAACCCTAAACATCATTGGATCTTGAACATGAACTTGGAATTTGAAAAGTGGAGTCTTGAATCTCAAAGATTAGACCTTTAAACACTAGAAAGGCCTCACCTTTGGTTACTCCATATTTTGAAGATGATTCTAGTTTAAGGAAGTGATTACAAACAACCTTAAACATCATTTAATCTTGAAATTTTGTATTTGTATCACATAATGTGTGGATTTTGCAAAAGTAAATGATTGTTGTAAGTGACACTTTTAAGAATAAAAGTGCCAACTTTACTAATCATTTTTGAAAGAGAAATCAAGGAAACATAGTAGATTAGGATTGGGATTTGGAATTACCTAGTTAGGCTTAGGTTAGAATTCCTTTTGGAGCTCCCAATTGCTTAAAACTTTGAATGTATGAGATTTTTGAAGAGTTTTTGTATTTTGATTTGAGTGGCAATTTTTGTATTACGACGTTCTGTTTTCGATTTTGCCCTCCCTAAATGCTCAAAATTATGGTTTAAATAGGAAAATGAAGGGCTAAACGCCAGCTGACGCCAGTGTCCAGCACTGCAGCTGCGCCAGGCGCTGCTGACGTGTCGCAGAAGCTGCAAAACAAGGACGAAGATGTCGTCCTTGTATTTGGCTTGTAATGGGTGTACCTTTGTACGAATCGTACAAAATTGGCACGTAGTGATTTCTTGGGGATTAAGGCTTGGTTTGCGTCTAAAAACTAGCCGTTTCGGTTTTTTAGTTCGGTTTTACGGGACAAGGCCCGGCTTGCTCGGTTTTGTGGGTCGGCGCCCGAATTCGGATTGCTTAGTGTCATTTTGACTGGAAAAGGCCTTGTAAAACTAATGGAATGGTCCATTGGGCGAGATTGTACTTGGATTTCGAAATTGATTTTTGGAAATTATATTTTGTACCGAGTTCCGGAATGGGAACGACCTCGGGTATTGGACTTTGGCTCTTGGATTTTGGAATATATTCTAGCAATCGGGACTTTCGCAAGCAGTTTTTCCAACCACCTATCAAGGATAATGGTATCGTCATTATCCCAATGGGAAGACACGATTTAGGTGTCTACAGATGCCCCCACTTTGACTGAGCGTCAGGTTAGGAAAGCGCAAGTCAAAGTTTTCGACTCGGGACGGAGAACGGTCAAGATGTTTTGCAATCAAGACCATTATTTTTACGCCGGTACCTGCACAAACAGGCGTTAGAAAAAAAAGATAAAGTCTACCTCCGTACGGTCATGACGACTCTAATTTGTACTTGTACTGCTCTTCCGCCTTTGGTTTTGGACGGAGCTTAGCATCGAAATTTTTTAATCTCAAATTTTTGAATCTTGAATTTTGGATTTGGAACACTCGGAATTGATCCGCTGGGGATGTGCTTCACTGGGGAGAAGAGCTTTTTATTGGCTCTTAAGATTTTGAAATTTTGGCTGACTTTCCTGGAGTTTGGGTCCGTTTGGAGTCGAACGCCTGAATTGTTGTATTTTTTGGACTTTGTATTCTTGAGATACTCATTTGTTGGTGCTTGGCGATACAGGTATATACCCGTAATTTCGGAGGGTAGCATAATTTGATGTTTGATGCCTGGTGCAGAAAACCGTAGCAGCAAAGAACGTGCAATCAGCACGGAGGATCGTGCGCTAAAGATTCCGCGCATGCGGCAGCTCGACGCCCAGCGCAGGGCTCGGCGTTCGGCGCGGGGTTGGGCTATAAAATCCCCCCTTGCTGTGCCATTTGAAGAGAAAGCACTTCCATTCTCTTGCTTTTTCTCTCTCAAAGGTCGAATACTCTCCCTTGATCTTGTTGTTCTTTCCTTGTCCATGTAAGTATTCCATGTTTTGCTTATGAAATAATCTCTAGGATTGCATGTATCTTTGATTTTTGTACTTTGAAATGCTTGTTGACATGATGCTTGTATGATAGTAGGCTTCTTGTAGAAAATTGTTTGATAGCACTTGAACTTGAACTGTTGGAACTTTGTAGAATTTGAATTTCTGTAGAATCCTGACTTTTTGAAATTTTTCTTGAACATGTAGAATCTTTGAAATTTTTCTTTAACCTTGTACTTGGTATTTGTAGAATTTGATCCTAATGGTGACCTTGTTGGGTCTCGCGGGAGAATAGGCTAGGATGCCTAGTTGTTAGTGTAGAACTTCTATACCTACTTCGGTATGGATAGCCTAGGCGTTGGTGTAGAACTCGTATACCTGCTTCGGCATGGAGAGCCTAGGCGTTGGTGTAGAACTTGTATACCTGCTTCTGCATGAATAGCCTAGGCCTTGGTGTAGAACTTGTATGTTGAAGTAGAAGTCCCTGGCTGAATTTGTACCGCCACTGGGGATGATTTTTAGAATTTTGACCTTCATAAGGGCTAGTATAAGATATCCCCCAATCTTGAATGTTGATATTTTGTATTTCGAATGACTTAGCATGCCTCGTCACACCCGGAGAAAGCTTGCCGAATGTTCGTTGGTTCGAGCTGCCATGGAGGATGCTTCAAATGACAAAGCGGCTGCAACAGACGTGCCGGAGCCAGGCATGGTACCACGGAGAGCACCCGTCTTTGTGGGCACTGGCTGGAGGCCTTCCGATCTTGTGTTCCGATCGGAGTTTCATTTGTCCCAGCGGCCTCGCGATGGTTTGGTGAGTCTTGTACTGTGCTTTGTCTTTTGAACTTGTATAGGTTTTGAACTGATCCGCTCATCCGTAGGCTGATGTAGAGCCGTTGCGCACTTTTTGGTCCCTGAAGGACCTTCATGATGTTTTTTCGGTTGTCTATGACAACACGGAGGCTCAAGAGATCTGGTTGCAGACGGGCCTGGTTGATTTCTACCGTGCCTTGGGAGACGCTAAAGGGAGGACGGGCGTCAAAGCCCGACTACAGGCCTAGAGGGAGCGGTGGTGGGATACCACCAACACTTTCCATATGGCATGGGGGGAGATCACCATTACCCCTTTCGAGTTTGCTATGATCACGGGCCTTCCCTTCTCTGAGAGGAACGTGATTTTTGATTCTGATTTGAAGTGGTATTCAGGTGGTGTCAGGGAGTTTATCGGCCTTGTTGTCGACTTGATGGCTGATGACACACACGCTCCTGTGACGGTTATCATGGTCGCGATCCGCGGTGCGGGAATATCTGCGGAGTAGAGGGTTCAGCTCTTCGTCCTGGCTCATGTGAGTAGAGTGATGCCCCCGAGCAGGAATAGCCGGGTGCTGGTTGGCTTCCTGGAAGCTTTGAGGGACTTGAGGGCTATTTCGAGCTTCAATTGGGGTGGTCTGACATACATCCACCTTTTGTATGAAATGAAGTATGCCTCTCGGACTTCACCGGAGAGCAAGGCGATCATTGCTGCTTTGTGGAGCGTGCTGGAGGTATTTGGGACTCCTTGTACTTTGTATTTTGTACTTGTATGTTCGTATCTTGAATCTTGTACACATTAGATTGGAATGATGCTTTTGCTTTGTATTTTTTTGAAATATTTGGATGTACGAGCATTTCCCGACTTTGGCGTCGACTCGTACTAGGGATGCGGCTTACCCGTATGTTGCCTCTTGGGTAGGAGCGGTGCGTAGGAGGTTGTCTTTGGCGAGCTCCCGCAGAGCTTTGTGGGTTTGCCTGTTGAGGAGGTATGCTTTTGTACTGTTCTATCCTTTTGTATCTGTTGCACTTTGCATATTTGTCTGAGCCGTTTGTTCTGCAGGTGGTTTGGCGTCCCTTTGCTGGTGCGCCTATACCTGTTTCAGCCACGCAGGCCCACTTTGTCTGGTCGACGGGTTTTACTCCCGATGGTGTATCGCCATATGTGGTACTTGGGGGAGCGAGTGTCCCTTCAGCATAGTACGAGGGGCAGGCTTGTCCCTAAGGACCCACTGGAGACCATGTTAGCGCGAGATGAAGATGTCGCCCAGTTCTATTTGAATGCTGGGGGCAATGTTGTTTGTCTCCCTTGGGAGAATTTCGTAGATAGGAGAGGCAGTCATGGGGACCTTTTGAAGAGGCTTGCTCCACCTGTACGCTTCGTACTGCCGGTGAGCTTTTGAATTTTGTATCTTGTATTCTTGTGTTCTTGTATAATTGGATCATAGTATGAGTTCTCGTAGGAGGAGGAGATCGACCCCGAGGACATTCCCTATGCTGACAGGGTTATCTGCTATGAGAACTCGGATGGGGAGCAGGTGGAGGTGACCGTTCCTGTAGCTTCTCCTCCACATCGGAGGTCGTATGATGCTGTACCGGAGCATATGCAACTGTAAGTACTGTTGTATTTTCTTGAAACTGTTTGTAATATTGTATCTGGAAATTGATTTCGAATTTTGTATGCAAGCACCTCGGGCGAGAGTGCGTCGCTGGATGCTTGTAATTGATTCCTTGAAGAGGCAGTGTGCCAAGCTGACCCAAAAGCTTACTGGCCGGGACAAGAGGTGCATTCATTGACTGGGAAATTGTACTCTAGAAATTTGAACTTGGATGACTGATTCTTGAATTTTGAATTTTGTATAGGAGCGCCGTTGAGGTCGCAGAGGTTCTGTTGACAGGGTGCCCTAGGCGGGACCGAGCTTAGGTCCTGGTACTAGTACTCATCAGAGGCATTCTGATGTTGATAGGGGAGCTATTCCCTTTGTATATGATGTCCCCACCAAGAATTCTTTTAGAGGTCAGGGCAGTTCGATGCCTTTTGCGCCACCCCCTGGTCCTTACTTCGGAGCGAATGGCTCTCAGCCTTGGAGTGCAGATTCTTGGGCTTATTGGCAGGAGATGGAGCAGATGCGACAGGCCCAGGATTTTGGGATGCAGCGCCAGTCATGGCGATGCCCCAGCCTCATCGGTATCCTTCCCCTCCTCAGGGAATCTATCGTCCTCCCGGTACTCTTCGTATTTCGGAGTAGGAGCCTGCTACCTCTGGGACATAGCTGGATTAGGATCTGGAGCGCTATTGGAGCCGAAACAGGAATAAGGATCCATTACGGATGATGATGACTCGGACTGATGCTGCATGGTAGCGAGTTCCATCTTGCCTTAGTTGGATTTTTGTATGTATTGTATTTGTATGTATTGTATTTGTATGGATTGTATTTTGTAACTTGGATTTTGTATGGTTGAAAATTTGAATTTGGTATGGTTTGAATTCGAATTTTGGAATACTTGGATTTTGTATGGTCGAAAATTTGAGTTTTGTATGCGTTGTGTGTGCTTTTGAAATTTGTAGCTATATGTATGCATACAAGATTTGCAAAATTTTGCCTATTTTTTCGGCTGTACATACCCACTATAAGCCCCACTTTGACTGAGGTTTTTTGGTTAGAAAAAGCGCAAGTCAAAGTATATTCAACTTTTGCTTATGCATATGCAGACTCAACTTAGGACGCCGATGTAGGACTACAATGCTTGAATTTTGAGATATGCACCTGGCTGTACTGGTTTGAGGGTGCCGAGCCTCACAATGTTTGTTTTCTACTCGCCTGCTCGAGTGATGAGACAGTACGGCTTGAAACAGGAAATCCCGGACTATGCTGAAAAGAATACGAAACCTGTTGTGCTGAATGCAGATCGACTTGAAGTTTGGAGGCGGTATTGGGTCACCAAACCATTCTTGAGTGTTCAATACCCGCCTGAGCCTGCTACTCTGTCTGCGAGGTACATTGTATGGATGAAAGGCCCAAGCTAGAGGGACATTTCTCTCTCCGGACCAGCTAGAGTCCGAGGTTCTAGAGCAGGACGCCCTGCATCAAGTGATTGTGAGGAAGGTGACGGAAGTGCGGCCCATCCGGTGCTTGACCGTTCTTAGTCCAAAAGAGGTCCGTCATCCTCCCGTTTTGGAAGACTAGCAAGTTCCTTCTCCCGCCGCTTGGGCAAGGGGAAGATTGATGAATGATTGCAGGAAGAGCCAGGGGATAGTACTTAAGGTTCCAAGACTCAAGAGCATAGTCGCCCGACCCTAGATCTTTGTAGGCTTATTGTGTTTGAAGTTGTACTAGAAGGAATTGTGTTTAAGAATGTGTTTGGAAAATGTGTTTATGGAGTGTGTTTAGTGGAAGTGAAAAGGCTTTGAACTTTGCTTCACTTGATTCCAACCTTGTTTTTTAATTAGCTTTAAAGGCCTTAGAGCCAAATAAACGGTTATTGTGTTAAATTCCGCTTGAACATGCTTTGCTTTGAATTTGCACATTTGGAATAAAAATAACAACAATTGAACTTTGAATTTTGATTTGATTTTTAGGATGCCCTTAATTGAGGAAATTTGGAATTTTTTTTGTATTAAAATAGCTGGGCCTCGGAATGAGGTTGCCTACGTGTCCCGTTAAGGAATCAGGCTGAAAGTAGTTCTAACTTACAGAGCTTTTTGAATTGGATTTTGAATTTTGAACATAGAACTTAGACAGGTTTGTTAGGGAACGAAACTCAGTTCCAGCGACATCCGTTAATTCGACTGCTCCCCCGGAGAGGATTTCCTTGACAATGTATGGTCCTGCCCAGTTGGGTTTGAATATTCCCCTTGGGCCCATGACTCTTTTGCGAAGGGCTTTCAGGACAAGCTCGCCTTCCTTGATGTTTCGGGTTCTGATCCTCTTGTTGAAATGTCTGGCCACTCGGCGCTGATAGACTTGTACATGGTGAGTGGCTTGAAGTCGACGCTCATCGAGCATG
Source organism: Spinacia oleracea (assembly GCF_020520425.1). Lineage (NCBI taxonomy): Eukaryota > Viridiplantae > Streptophyta > Magnoliopsida > Caryophyllales > Amaranthaceae > Spinacia > Spinacia oleracea. The sequence goes on from NC_079490.1 coordinate 93,945,885, forward strand.
ATTAGCTCATCATATCTTGCTTGTACCCATGCAGCTTCTGGGATTTTTCTTTCGAGGACTATCCTTATAGAAGGTATCTCTAGCTCAATAGGTTGTACTGCTTCCATTCCGTAGACTAATGAAAATGGTGTTGCACCAGTTGAAGTGCGAATTGAAGTTCGTTACACCCACAATGCAAAGTGAAGCTTCTGGGGCCAGTCCTTGTAATTGGTTGTCATTTTCATGATGATGGTTTTGACATTCTTGTTGGTTGCTTCGACTGCCCCATTAGTTTGCGGGCGGTAAGGCGAAGAACGGTAATGCTGAATTTCCCGGAGCATGGGTCCATTGGGATTGTTGTATTGAAGATTGTACGGTATCCCTTTTTGAAGTTTGAACTATTGAAGCTTGTAGATGTTTTTAGAACTTGAACCTTTGGTGTTTGTAACTTGAATTTTGTACTTTGAAATTGTAGATGCCTTGCTTGGCACAACCTTGCTCGGTTAGAGATTAAAGAACTTGAATTTTGAATCTTTATATTTTGAATCTTGTACTTGTTGAATGGGTCTTCACATTCTCCTTGGAAATGGGTTCCCTGATCACTAATGAACTTATGAGGAACACCGTATCTGCATATAATATATGTTTTCTTGAATGAACTGGGACACTTGCTTAGAACCCAATACCTTGAAAGATCTGGATACTTGGACTCTTGAATAAACCCGGCCTCTAGCTGCTTAGAAACTTCTTCTTGAATTTTGAGGGAAACTTCCGGTTTCATGCGACGGAGTTCCTGCTTGATGGGTTTTGAACCTAGGATGAGGGGAATTGTATGTTGACCGATGCATGGATTAACCCCTGGCATATCATGATAGGACCATGCGAAGACGTCTATGTACTCTGAAAGTAGCTTGATAAGATCATCCCGCTCTGCTTGAGATAGAGTCAAACCAATCTGAACTAGTTGTGGATCACTGCTGTTAGAAAGGGTAACTTTTCCTGTTTCCTCAATTATGGGCGTCCTGTTTTCATGATTTTCAATTGCTTTTAGTATTTCAAGGTCAGTTTCTTGTGAAGCAAAGTTGTTTGGATTAGGAATGTTTTTTGAAATTGGACTTGAAGCGTAGGAGGAAATTGAAGTATTATTGAAATTGGCAATCATTACATCGACAGCTTTAACTTGAAGTTCGGCCTTTAGAGGCTCTTTATTGATGCAAGACTCTAGCCCTAGACTCTTAGACTCATCACTAGACTCGGATCCAAACTCATCCTCTGACTCGGACTCGCTCATCATAGTTCCTTTGCCCACAGTAATCTTGAACATTTTGCCATTTGGAGCAGAGATCTTTTTGGTTAGGTCATCGGTGGGTGCGGCCTGCTCCACAATACCCAAACGGTTGCTTACGTTCTCCAGGTTGGTGTTGAGGCTGGCTACAGCGGCCATAAGCTGAGTGATTTGTTCGATAATGGCCATTTGAACTGGTTCTTGAAAGGGACTAGAAGCTTGATTTGTAGAAGGCGAACTGGCTGCTCGTTCGATGCCGCCTATAAGGGAGGCTAAGGCTGATGGAGTTCTCTTCAACCTTTCTCCTCTTCGGCGAACCCACACGATCTTTGGACTCCTAGTTAGGACACATGACATGATTTTAAAACTTAGACTTCCCGACACATGCATGCAATGAATGAGACCTAGACTTGACTCTAAGTGCCACACCGAAGATTCGGGATTTTGGATTTTGTATTTGTATTTGGGATTTGCGACCCGTTGGAAATATTTGAGAGGAGGTTCATTCTTTTGTGGATGTTTTATCCTCGTACTAGAACTTGGAACATCGAGAAAGAAGATTTCGATCTATTGGAACTTGGACTATTTTAGGGGAATTTCAACCCATTTGAAAATTGGACTTATTATTTCAAGGGATTTTCAACCCATTGGAAATATTTTAGGAGATTGGATTTTGTATTATTTCAAGGGAGTTTCAAGCCGATTGAAAGGGGATTGGATTTTGTATTATTTCAAGGGGATTTCAACCCGTCAATATTTTAGGGGAATTTCAACCCATTGGATTTTGGAATATTTCAGGGGAATTTCAACCCAAAGTAGAATTTGGAATATTTAGGGGAGTTTCAACCCGAAGTAGAATTTGGAATATTTTAGGGAGTTTCAACCCGAAGTAGAATTTGGGATATTTTAGGGGAGTTTCAACCCGAAGTAGAATTTGGAATACTTTAGGGGAGTTTCAACCCGTCAATATTTAAGGAGAATTTCAACCCGTCAATATTTTAGGGGAATTTCACCCAATTGGATTTCGAAGTATTTTAGGGGGATTTAAACCCTTTGAAATTCGATGTATTTTTGGGGAATTTCAACTCTTTGAAATTCGAAGTATTTTTGGGGAAATTCAACCCTTTGAAATTCGAAGTATTTTAGGGGGATTTCAACCCTTTAGGAAGCATCTTGGAATTTTGTATTTGGGAGTAGCTTAAAGATGAATTTGAAATTTGAATTTGACTCGGAGTTTGAACTTTGAAATGGAAAAGACGCATTTTTGTATAGAGTATGAGGCTTTGAATTTTGAAAATCCCGGCATTACGCCGCCATGGATTTGAGACATTGGATTTGGAACTTTGAAAGTCCGGCATCATGCCGCCGTGGACTTGGAATTTTGAAGTGTTTGGTCATGGAATTTTGAATTTGGAATTTGGAATTTTGAAGGATGGAATTGAAGATTTGAATGCTTGAACTAGAAAATTCAGCATTATGACGCCGTTGAATTGAATTTGGAATTTGAAATTTGGACTAGAAAATCCGGCATTATGACGCCGTTGGATTGAATTTTGAATATGGAACTCGAAATTTGGACTAGAAAATCCAACATTATGCCGCCGTTGGATTGAATTTTGAATATGGAATTTGGAATTTGGACTAGAAAATCCGGCATTATGATGCCGTTGGATTGAATTTTGAATTTGGCATTTGTGCGTGAGGCGTGTTTAAGGGTTTTGAATCAAATGGAGTGGCACTCCTAAAAGACCTTAAATCGGAGATTTTAGAAGCATGAGGTTTGAATGATACTCCTAGGGGTTTGGTTTCCTAGTTGGAGGCTAATGGTTTTAGCAAAGCTAGAACTCGAGGTTAGCCATTCACGCGTGCAAAGACGCCCACACAATGCACAAATAGCATGTTGTCACACTAACATGAATATGAATGAGACATGCAAAGTTCTCACCCTAAGGTCGGTCTAAGTTTTATATGATACAAGTGGTCTGCTTTGGGTGTCAAAAGGTACTTGACTAAGAGGCATATCCGGCCACAACTTGCACATCCACCTAAGGGACGTGTGTGTCGGCAGACGACCACCATACTTGACATCGGGAATGTCAAGAAAATGCCAAGTTTCGGTAGGCGCGGAAATGGTCACACACTTTGGTCGGGAATCGTATGGAGAGTCACCATTTAGTTGCCCCCGGGGCTAGCCCGAATGTAGAACACATCCATTTGGGCAAAGGTACAAATTCGTTTTGCGCAAATATGGTTTTCGAAATATGCATGAAATGCCTAGAAATTGAAAATTGAAATTCGCATTTGAATATTTTATTTGAAAAGCTCGTTTTTCGACATTCGTTCTCAAGGTTTGGGAGCGTCCTTCAAAATTCAAAAACAGACTGACTACCACTTGGTAACTTGAGCAACATGGGAAACGAGCCACTATGAGCCACTGTGCTGGATGCAGGCAGTGGCGTTTGGCGCAAGCGCCTGGGCCTGGCGCCAGAGCTGGCATCAAGAATTTAAGCAGATTAGTGGCTTGCTGCTCAAAGTATGCTCGTATTTTCAAAGTTGAAATCAGGAACTCCGCAGTTGAGTCGCTAGAATTGTAAGGGGTTTTTTTTTTGTTTTCGTAGTTCCTCTCGCACTTTTTGTATTCCCCTACGAGAGCGGCTTTAGAACCTTTGTATTTTTGGATTTTGAAGGAGTCGCCACCAAACATTTTTAAGGGTCCCGTTTGGAAAGACCAAAAATGACTCTATTAGGATAAGGCTTTGAATCTTAGAAACGAATGGGTGAGATCCGGGCAAGGGAACGAGATGCTTATTCCGCGAGTTCCAGAAATTATATTCAAATGCATGGCACAAAACATTTTCGAATAACCGTAGTCATGACACTATGTGGGTTTTGATTTAGTACTTGAACAAATAGAATTTCTACTTTGTATCGTGACCACTTTGCTTTAAAGTTAATTTAAGGGAACCTAAGATTGGTTTGTCCAAGAAATTTTCTTCGTTAAGCGTGGTGTGACTTTGTATTTTATTGTATTTATCATGTGAGGTGATGAAAGCAATAAATAAGTAAAGCAACATCCCAATAGAAAAAAAGTTCATAATTAGTAAAGTACATCACCACCTAGAAAGGGACTAGGTGGGAAACCACATTGCCTAGAGGGACTAGGCAAGTAAAGTTGCATAATTGAAAGTGCGGAATTGAAAGGTGCAATATTGAAAAGCGTTATTGAAATTGCGATATTGAAGTGCATAATTGAAATGTGCGATATTGAAATTGAACTATAGCACATGAGATCCGAACGCCAAACGACTCCTTAAGAATTAGTGCGTCCGACAAGGATTCAAAGCTAAAAATCTCAACTTTAGGTCAAGTTACTCATCCTAAAGTGTCCTAGATTTTGAACATAGAAATTGAACTTCAAATGTTGGACTTGGAATATTGAACTTGAAATATTGAACTTGAAATATTGAACTTAGGAGTCTTGAATCTCAAAGATTGGACCTTTTAATGTTAAAAAGGCTTTATCTTTGATATGCTCCTATTTGAAATGGTCCTAGTTTAGGGAAGTGATTACAAACAACCCTAAACATCATTGGATCTTGAAACTTGAACTTGAAATTTGAAAAGTGGAGTCTTGAATCTCAAATATTAGACCTTTAGACACTAGAAAGGCCTCACCTTTGATTACTCCATTATTTTGAAGATGATTCTAGTTTAAGGAAGTGATTACAAACAACCTTAAACATCATTGAATCTTGAAATTTTGTATTTGTATCACATAGAATGTGGATTTTGCAAAAGTATATGATTGTTGTAAGTGACAAAGTGCTAACTTTACTAATCATTTTTGAAAGAGAAATCAAGGAAACATAGTAGATTAGGATTGGGATTCGGAATTACCTAGTTAGGCTTAGGTTATAATTCCTTTTAGAGCTCCCAATTGCTTAGAACTTTGAGATTGTATGAGATTTTTGAAGAGTTTTTGTATTTTGATTTGAGTGGCAATTTTTGTATTACGACGTTCTGTTTTCGATTTTGCACTCCCTAAATGCTCATAAATAGGGGTTTAAATAAGAATATGAAGGGCTAAACGCCAGCTGACGCCAGCGTCCATCGCAGCAGTTGCGCCAGGCGCTGCTGACGTGGCGCAGAAGCTGCCAAACAAGGACGAAGATGTCGTCTTTGTATTTGGCTTGTAATGGGTGTACCTTTGTACGAATCGTACGAAATTGGCACGTAGTGATTGCTTGGGGATTAAGGCTTGCTTTGCGTCTAAAAACAAGTCGTTTCAGTTTTTGAGTTCAGTTTTACGGAACGAGGCCCGACTTGCTCGGTTTTGTGGGTCGGCGCCCGAATTCGGATTGCTGATTGTCATTTTGACTGGAAAAGGCCTTGTAAACCAATGGAATGGTCCATTGGGCGAGATTGTACTTGGATTTCGAAATTGATTTTTGGAAATTGTATTTTGTACCGAGTTCCGAAATGGGAATGGCCTCGGGTATTGGACTTTTGCTCTTGGATTTTGGAATATATTCTAGCAATCGGGACTTTCGCACGGAGTTGTTCCAACCACCTAGCACGGATAATGGTATCGTCATCATCCCAATGGGGAGACACGATTTAGGTGTTTACACCTTGTGAAATAGGTAAGTCATAAAATCAATCTTTGGCCCATGAACTTTACTATCTAGAAACTTCTAAGAATAGTCCATTTCTATGTCATGTTCAACAAGCAAGACCCAGGTGTCTTAAATTAACCAACTTTTAGAAATCCGTGCCATGGAATCCTAGAATGTTGTCTTGTTGATATGGTCGTATGACATTGCCAAAGATATGTGGAACACAAATCAAAATGTTTGATTTGAACCTATTGAAGTTTCAGGGTGAAGAGATTTGTTTGTTTATTAATCAATCATATGACTCAACCATTAAATGACCATTTCATTCAAATAAACACTCAACCAATGTTTTTGTTTACTTTGAATGTGAGTCTTTCCGTTGTCCAAACAGAAATTGTTTATGATGATTAATGGAACATGATACCATTAAGTTCCAGCCTTTAGAAGGACTTTAAAACAAAAATGATGACCCTACAACTAATGTAGCACGTCTTTGCTTCATTTTCCACTTGTAGGTCAATTGTTAGGTTATGATACATATGAATAAACATAAATCATGCGGAAAAACCATAAAGCCATGAAACATATTATTAACACATAATCATTTAGCATAATGCAGATGCATACACATTGTAGCGTGCCCTCCCTAGCTGTGCCCGAACCGAACAAGAACAAGTCTTTAGGACTCCAAGTGTCATCCCTCCGTAGATAGTCCACAGCACGTCCGGATCCGCCTTAAGATTGACCAACTAGAATCGCCCTTAAGGTACTATATATTTTCGGCTAATAGGGCAAGAATATGGCTGATTTTTCTACTAAAATATCTTAGCTTTTTATTGTTTGAATACTTGAAATCCTCGATTTAAATATGTGACCCTAGGCACCTATTTATAGAGTTTATGGAAAGGAATTATAATCCTATTAGGATACTAATTTATTTAATTAGAATCTGATTAAAACTCTATTAAACAAATTCTATCTTTATTAGGATTAGGATTTAATCATAGAACAAATGCTAATAGCCTTAGGATTTGTATTGCACACAACCGCACACGAGCACGAGCACAAGCATAGCCCGCGCAAGCCTCGCGGCCCACGCGAGCTACTCTTGCTCGCAGCCCACGACTGCTCCGCGCGCGCCACAGGCCTTGGCTGGGCCTGGCGTTGCGCTGGGCCTGGTCGAGGCTTGGCGTGTGGTTTGTTGCGCTTGGCTTGCTCGGCGATGGCCTGGCTTCGTGCTAGGCCTTCGTCTAGCGAGCCTCGTCCGATGCTAATTCGTACGATACGCTTCCGATTAAATTCCCGATTCCGGAATTCATTTCCGATACGAACAATATTTAATATTTCCGATTCCGGAATTAATTTCCGTTTCGAACAAATATTTAATATTTCCGTTTCCGGAATTATTTTCCGATTTCGATAATATTTCCGATTCTGACAATATTTCCGTTTCCGGAAATATTTCCGATTCCGGCAATATTTACATTTCCAATAATATTTTCCGATACGTACCATGTTTCCGTTTCCGGCAATATCTACGACTTGGATAATATTTATATTTCCGATACGATCCATATTTCCGTTTCCGGCAATATCATCGTTTCCGGAGTATTCATTTCTTGCCTTGGACGATCTCAGCTCCCACTGAAACCAAGATCCGTTGATTCCGAATATCCATAGATGGAGTATTTAATGCCATTAAATACTTGATCCGTTTACGTACTATTTGTGTGACCCTACGGGTTCAGTCAAGAGTAAGTTGTGGATTAATATAATTAATTCCACTTGAACTGAAGCGGCCTCTAGCTAGGCATTCAGCTCACTTGATCTCACTGAATTATTAACTTGTTAATTAATACTGAACCACATTTATTAGACTTAATATTATATGCATACTTGGACCAAGGGCATTATTTCCTTTAGTCTCCCACTTGTCCTTAGGGACAAGTGTGCATTTCCTAATTCATTTGTCGCTCGATGCTTGCTCTTGGACATAAGGTAAGAGTTGTCATCCTTATTATGTCCAGGGGTGTTTCTCGGTTTCAGAGTTCAACTGATCAAATAAACAGATAATCATAGCCTATGATTCATCCGAGCACGGCCATGCATTTTACAGTTTCTAGCTCTCCGAGTGGCCTTGTACAACTTTTAAGCATCTCATCCCGATTTATGGGAGGACAATCCCAATCTTGCGATCTTGAGATTAGACTTCGTTTGATAGGTGATTACCTGAGCGTTGCCTTTATAGCCTCCTTTTACGGTGCGACAGTTGGAATTGGTCAACGTTAAAGTAACCAGTTCTCAAACAAGTAATCTCAAATCACTCAGGTATTGAGGATTTAGTGTCTAATAATTTTAATGAAATTTACTTATGACAAATTTTCATCTCTTATAGTAAAGTTTCATAGGTCTGTCCGATACTAGTCTTCCCAAAGTAAGTATCTATGCAAATGATTACAACATTTCCATGTCCACATAGTTCAAGAAACAAAACTACTAGTCATCTTGCATTCTAGTCGTCTAATGTTTTCTATGCGTCCATCTTTATAGAAAACTTCGACCAGGGACCATTTTCAACTTTTGACATTCAAGTTCACTTGATAGACATTTCTTAGTCACAGGACTGGTCCTGACAGTCTAGCTTGAATATATTGTCAAATTGAAAGGACTCATCATTTAATACTAAACCAAGATTAAATGGAATATGAAAATACATTTCATATATGATAAATGTTCAACCCCAATGTTTTACGACCATGGGCCTCAAACCCATTTTTAAAACAGTTCATTGAAATCAAAGCTATGCTTGATTTCCAGTGCTACAATGTGAGTGTTGCCTCTCACTTGTTGCATAGGTTTAGTTATCATGCTTTGCCAATCTTAATATTCTTTTCATCGAATATTCTTTGAGATAGGATGATAAGATCTTTTGAGTTTGTTTATTGTGTGATCTAGTCTTTCTTACTTCAATAGTGGTTCTACGCATTTTGCAATGAAGAACTATTAAGTCAACAGACATGTGATCTACCCAAGTTCAATGAAGAACTCTTTAACATAAACAACCCTGTTTTATTGCTTCTTAGGCAATAAGTACTTTTACTTCAACTGTTTAGGTTGCTAGTGATGCTTTGTTTGGATTTACTTATCCAAGCAGTTCACATATATGCGGAAGACTTTCCAACTATATCTTATAACATAGAAATTAATATTTTAATTTCCCACGCAACAACTCATGGTCTCCAACCCATGTTGCCATTTCAAAACACGATGCTCTATAGCTCGTCCTTATCAATGGTTATCTCCAAGGGAATCTTGCTTGATCCTTTGCGAGTGTTTATGCGTGTAGAATCAATATTTAGCATATCTTTATTTCCTTGAATCAAGAACTATTCCTATGTACCTATTCAAGTACCATAAGTTTTTCTTGATCTCAATCTAGTTGATCTTCACTTAGATCAATAGAGACTGGTATATGTTCGTCATGCCTAAAGCCATACGATACGTTTTTGGCGATCCTCATATTATATCATACATGATAATTTCTTTTGTAGAATAATTCTATTCATGTAACTTTAGCTCATCTAGTTTCAGTAGATACTAATTCCAGCTAAATTCTTTGACATATAATATAGGTTAAGAATCTCATTTAGACTCTTTGATGTTTAACTTAGTAAATTCTTATACATAGTTCAAACATCCTTTACTTAGATTTATTAATATGGGTCGAATATCTCCAATGGAGTCTTTCGTGTTTGATTTAGTAAATGCCATTACTTAATCCAAAAGAATATCATAAGATCTTTGTAAATAGATCTTAATACTCAGTATGTACTAAGTTTCGCCTTGTTCCATCATTGATGAATAATTTCAAATCTAAGTCATTAGCATTTGAATGTTATTTCACAATAGAGAGATATGTGTGTGATACACATAGGACCAATTAAGTTTTATGTACTCCCACTAAACTTCTTATACATCTATAAGAGTCATTACATTTTATGAAACTAAAATACTTATTAGCTTCACTAAAATACATTTCTAATTCCCAATTGCTTGCTTAAATCTGTACTTAGATTTCATAAGCTAGCTTTCCTTTTCAAGCATTTATTTGGATCCACAAATCCTATGACATACCATGTACATAGTTTATTCCAACATTTGATTGAGGAATTGTTTTGTCATCCAATTTCCATATGTACCAATATGCAATCATTGCTTGATTTATAGACTTAAGCATTACGATTATGCATGAGGTTTCAACACAATCCACATCGTGAATTTGCTTGTAACCTTTAGCAACTAATCTAGCTTTGTGTGTGAACACAATTTCATGTTTGGTGGTTTTTATCCTTAAAACCTTTTGCAACCAATAGGTGTTAACCCATTCTTGCAAATCAACAAAATTTCAATTTTGTCATCAAAACATTGGTTAAGTTTTATCGCCTTTAACCATCTAAAACATTTGAGTCTATATATGGCCTTTAACCATTTTAGGGAATCTAGGTTTCGTCATAGCTTTCTTACAAGTCACAAACTTATTAATCTACATGATAATAGTTTGACTGCAAGTTGTAGGTTTCTTCACTATCTAATAGAAGAATCGCATAGCTTCAGTGACCTGAACTCCATGATTCTTTACTATCTAATGGAAGAATCTCGTAGTTTCAGTGACTTGAACTCTATGCCTACTTGGGTATAGAACATCAAACAATAGAATATCAATAGCCACTTGAAAGTCATTTGAATATTCTGTTCTCCTTGAAGCACTTGTAAAGTCTTCTAAGAGATGTCTATTCTTTAAAGCCACTTCTAAAGTCCTTAAAGAATACATGTTTAGATTTTCTAAAGAACTTCGAAAAGCCTCCTGAATGTCCGTTTATGTTTGTTGTTCGCCTCGAAGACTTTCGAGGTCTATTTTCTCCCACTTGTCATTTTGGAAACGAATCTCCAAAAGGACATTATTTCGAGCAAACAAACATTATTTTCTCAAAAATTCGTGGTAGAAACAATACCCTTGTGTCTCATTTGAATAAATCACAATGAAACGTATATCTATACTTGGGCCTTAGTTTTTTGAATAACAAACACTAAGCTCCCACTGAGTTTAGGAACTCTCTAGATATATGATGAAACGATATTCTGAAATTACTTTTCAAAAGCTTTGACGAATTTTGGTTTAGTTTGGTGGTAGTTGAGCATTTTGTTTTTAGAAATTATAGGAAAAGCCTTTATGATCCATCATTGATCGAATCAAGTACTAATCGACTTCGATCATTCCAATTTAGAAATGCCATATCTTATGGATCTAGATTGTGAATTTTACTACACACAATCATTGATGATCATTTTGGTCTCAAGTAATCATTAACATGATCTATCCTAGATCTTTATGATTTTTTGCCAAGTGGATTTTATACTTCTGAATCTTTGAACTAGCCAAACAGATTCAAACTTACAACACTTCGAGTAAATGAACCAACATTCACTCAAATCTAGGTGAAATAATAAAGTCATAAAATCTCTTTCTTTAGCTTTGAATTCTATTGTCTAAGCGTTCTAACAATAGTTCATATCTTTTGTTACTTTCAACAAGTAAGACTAGCTTGTCTTGAATTGATCTAGAAATCAATCAACTTTCAAAAGTCCATTAAAATAGAGCTTTTGAATGTTAACTTGTTGATATGGTCTAAGTAACAATGCTAAAGATTTGTGGAACTCAAATCAAGAGATTGATTTGAACCTAGTAAAGTTCTTATTGTTAAAGAGTTGTTTGTTTTAATCAAGCATATTGACTCAACCCGTAAATGACCATTGCATTCAAATAAACAAACAAACAAGCATTTTTTTGTTCTTTTGAATGTGAGTTTTTCTATGTTTGAAGCAGAAATTTAGGTATGCTGATTATGGAACTGTGAGGGGGTCGAAAAAGCACGAGGCTAATGCGTGACCTCTTCCCTCGTGGGTGTGACGTTTCTTTTTGTCAAATCAAGTGTAATTGGATTTCCTGTGAGTTTACACCCAATTGACTAATAATGTAGGAGTCGCCATTCAGTTTTTAACGACAATGAGAAAAACTGACAAAACCCGGTTATCGTGATATAAAGGGAGTGCAATTATGTTTGACCACGACGGCCATAGGTTCCCTTGTGATCCCTGGTGTGGGGATCTCTCAACGTACACCCGCAAGGTAGAGATTGAGGGTTCGGGGGACTGTAACTACCGAGAGGAGTACTCGCTCTTCGATAACTCTAGAGGCAGGATATCCTTACTAGCTCAGCATAAATAATTGAAGGGACATGCGTTAACTATTAAGCTAATCTGAATTGATTTTAACATTATGCAACACATAATACTAGATCGATCATGATTATCTTGTTTAGATTGATTTAAGGGACCTAGCATGATAGTTCAATTTCCCAATATATTATCTTTGTTAGGCGTGATAGAACAATCAGATTTAATAGTTTAACAGTTTTATAAAAGGGCGAGGAAAGCGATTAAATCATGCGAAGGGACACATTACGACGCACCCTTGAGAGGTGCGTCACGATTCTCGGAAAACTAACCACTTTGGCTTTGCTATTTCTCCTTTTATTTAACGAATCTCAAGTTTTCGGGCTTAATTCTTCAGCTACAAGGGACAGGATACGTTCTGTTCGATTTTTGGATCGATTGCGACAGAACGCGGGATCAATTTCGCAGCGTGAGGCTTAGGCTTAGGGGTTGGAGTCAATACTCAGAATATGAGTTGTGTGTGTTTTCACGTCGAATTTGGGGCTGTATTTATAGGGAAGAGTTCGTGGAAAGATAGAATTGTAGAGCTCTAATAGAAGAATTAGGAGAGAACACGTACCCAGGTAATTTCAGCGCCCAGGGCTGGGCGTTAAAGATTTAGGCGCCCAGCTCTGGGCGTTGCAAATGGGATCCAGGCAATTCCAGCGCCCAGGGCTGGGCATTGAAAATGATGTTTGGGCCGAGTTCTTTGTCAGATTTGGACTCTTAGAATCCGGAGTGTTTGAGACTTATCCGAGTCTTTTAGTGCGTATTAACTTTATGACGGAATGCGTCTGGGCCCATTACAAACTCTAGGTTCGTTAGGATTTTAATCAATATGTAACTCTTACTTTCGAATTATACTAGGAATAGGATTCCTCTTGCAAATTCTATCTCTTTTAGGATTTATGTTGGAGTGCAACACCTAATTCTGACAAGTTTCTATCTTTTATGACTTGCTACTTTTAACAACTACCTATTATGGCAGTTACTTTTTTTAGCAGGTTTCTATAAATAGCAGGTTTGGGTGAAATGAAAAGGGTGATCGAGATTCGTTATTTTATAGGAGATGCGTTGCCAAGTGGAGATTTATGTTCTCATCATCGAACCTTCCCTTTCGGGAATGGGGACAAAAGTAGGTGTCTACAGTTAGCCCCCACTTTGACTGAGTCTCGGGATGAGACGATGGTCAAAGCACTGGACGGAGTGCGTCACACAAGCCATAGTGTATGTGACTTGTTTTGCGAGGGTCTCACGAGCCCCCGAGTGATAACATTTGACTTAAGGGTCGTCACTTGAAGTGTCGACATATCCCTCACGTGTCATTGGGATATGTCAACGGATAGTATAGAAACTCCCTCACTTTGTCATTGGAAGTATCTAAAGAGGCGTAGAAACTCCCTCACTTTGTCATTGGGAGTATCTAAAGAGGCGTAGAAACTCCCTCACTTTGTCATTGGGAGTAGCTACAGATGTTTTCGAAATCAAAGCTATAAAGTGTAATTGGGCCTGGCCAAGCCCAATCACGAGGTAAAAATGTTTTTAAAGATTCCCATTTTCAGGGTTAGCTAAACGAGAAAACCCCCTTGTTTTTATGGGACGTAAAACGAAGGAAAATCCAGCACATCGTTCTTTTTTGGAAAAAACGGAAAACCAATCCTTTAATTTTTGGAAAAAAGGAAAACTACTCACATCGCTCTTTTTTGGAAAAAAACGGAAAACCAATCCTTTAATTTTTGGAAAAAAGGAAAACTACTCACATCGCTCTTTTTTGGAAAAAAAGGAAAACCAACCCTTTAATTTTTGGAAAAAAGGAAAACTACTCACATCGCTCTTTTTTGGAAAAAACGGAAAACCAATCCTTTAATTTTTGGAAAAAAGGAAAACTACTCACATCGCTCTTTTTTGGAAAAAACGGAAAACCAATCCTTTAATTTTTGGAAAAAAGGAAAACTACTCACATCGCTCTTTTTTGGAAAAACGGAAAACCAATCCTTTAATTTTTGGAAAAGGGAAAACCAGAAAAAGTTATTGCTGCAGCGACTAAGGACCTGCGCGGTTAGTGGCGCAGACCCCGCCAGCTAAAGATGGCGAGCCTGTCCGCTAAGGGTGGACGCCCCGTCTGAAAGAAGTGGACGAATCTGTTTTGAAGTTTGTTTGCTTTTTTAAAAAAAAATAAGGACCTACGCGGTTTGTGACGTAGACCCCGCCGGCTAAAGATGGCGAGCCTATTTTGAATTTGAAGATTGTATTTTTCGAAAACTGAGGACCTGCGCGGTTAGTGACGCAGACCCCGCCCGCTGAAGGTGGGCGAGCCTGTTTTTGTTTTTTGAAGAATTTATTTTCTTTCGAGGGATGCTCGGATTTAGTTGCAACCTGAATGTGGGTTGACAACGTGCTTAGACGGACCATTGTCTCGTGGTCATCATCTTTCATGGTTTTGAGCTAGTCTTTACGGCTCAACTTTGCCACTACTTGGGTCCTTGATTAGGGGACTATGTATAAGTATCAACTGCGACCTTTGTCTTGAGGTCATAATCCGATTTTATCTTTTGAGGTTATCCAAACACGGGACTTCGTACAGCGTAGTCTGGGAATATTGTTTTAACTTTGCATACTCTTTTTTGAAATATATATTTTCTTTCGAGCCCCCAAGCATTCGTGCTTGATGGTCATTTCTTGTCAAAGAGATTCCTTGGGGATACGCATTTTGTGATGTCCTTGATCATGTTTAGGATTGTGCTCGTAAGTGCGAGCGATCTTTGTAGTGGTGTGCTACTCTTAACAAAGCCGTGAGGTGCGACTTTTAGTAAAGAAATCGGCAATTTTCGAGTCGAATGGATACGGCAGGGCCCTATAGAAGTCAGAGCCTTTTCTGGGTCTAGGCTCATTTTCGGCGCCCATGCCTGGGCGTTAAAGATTTCGGCGCCCAGCGCTGGGCGCTGAAAATGATTCCTGGCGAGGTTTCTTGATGACACAATTGGCCTCTTGTTCGTTCGTTTTCTTTTTTTCTTTTCGTCTAGAGATTCTTCTTTTTTTTTTGGAACAAACCGTTCATTTGAGATCACCGTTGATTGGTGAATAATTATTTCTCGAGAAACCGTAGCCTAATAGTGGGCCAACGGTGTTTATTATTTCCTTATTCGTTCACCATTTCTTAGCTTAAAACGATTGTGGGATTAATCTTCAACGCCCAAAGTCAGGCGTGGGATTTGGCGTCGGAGTTGATTATTGGGCAGATCTGCCTCTTTTCCGCTCGCTTATTTCACTTGGAGATTCTACGTATTCTCTTCTCTTTTGTTTTTCTTTATTTTTGGAACGTAGAATTTTATTAGAGATCACAATGAGCTGAGTGATCGTGGTGATTTCTCGAGAAGCCGTAGCCGATTGGTGGACTACGGTGTTTGTCGCTTTGGGGCGCTTAATTAAAGGAACTATCGCTCTTAAGGCGTGCAGTTATTGCAATAGTTGGGTGAGTCTATATGGCCCGAGGAACATACCTTGAGGCGTATATTTTTGATCGCTCGTATATATTTTTTCTTTTGAACGCGTTCGTGAATGTTCGATACTTAGAATGATGATATGTATGTGCGAACGAGCGTTCATAGAATGGCCGTTGTGTGCGGTCCATTAATCAGTTTGCTTGTATCATTTTTTTTTTAGCAACGACTGATTTTGAATAGTTTTCTTAGAAGCTTGATAGGGTTCAGGCCCATTCATGAAGTGGGCTCAAGTATCGTGCCCTTTCAATTGTTCAAACATTTGCTTCGAGATTTCTTTATTTTGCTATGGTCGTTTCGTAGCTTGGAGCCCCCAAGTATGCATGTTGGGATGCTTCCTTTTGGCGTACGATTTTTGTAGGTTCTTTCGAGAAAGATGCCTTGGGGTTCCGCTCATGTAGGTGCGAGCTATCCCTTCCGTGGTAGGTAATATTTTGCTACCTTTAATCCTTAATGTAGAAGTCGTGTGGCCCGCATTTTGAATTTGGGCGATAAGTAATCTTTGCCTCTTTTACACATGCTCTCGGACGTGCCTGCATTAGTGCAATATGCCTTACTCCTTTTTTTTTTAGACTTGTACCATGGGATGGTTGGACTTATGATGTGACGTGGGCTTGTTTGGCCTAACAGCATGTATTATAATATTTCTCCAGGTGTTGGGATATTATTATTATTTTTTGCATTGGAGTACTTCATCACGCTTCGTTCAGGTGCTCGAACAAGTGTAGCACCTTCTTCGTGGGTGTGCACGGCTTATTACTTCGTTCGATGCGAGGATTCATGGATGTTTCTTTCTTGTTTTTATACCTGGGCAAATTTAGAAAGCCGAGAGAATCAGCGCCCAGGCTGGGGCGTTAAAGATATCGGCGCCCAGCTCTGGGCGTTGAAAATGATTTCTGGGCAGAATTTGACAGTTTTTTTTTTTATCCTTGATTTTTCTTTTGCTTTTGCTTTGGAACGACGTAGACTGTGTAACGGGTGCTTGTAGGGCGAGCGTTATGTGCAGTAGTTTGATCGGAGTTTTTGTGACTCGCGATTTTCAGTTACCCTTGTTAGTGGGGTGACTTTATATATTCTAAGTAGTGCTTAGAATTTGGGAGGGGTTGTAGCCATTCTAAGGTTCATTTTACACGATCAAACCTTAGGATTGAGCCCCTATGACGTGTGTATAGCATTAGCGTCGAGAATTTGCGATAAAATCGTCATTTCGAGCATTTTTAGAGTGTTTTTCTCAAGCCCCCAATTGTAGCTACGGGATTGGCTTGGTGCTATAATGCTTGGCATACGTTTTTATGCATTCATGGTGACATGGATCATGAATAGTTTGAACCAGACTCGTTTAGTGCGAGATACGTTCGAGTAGTGATTTGCTACTTCTCTTGTAAATGTCGTATTGTGCGACATTGCCATGGTCAAGGTAGTCACATGTTGAAGTGTGCTTTGGCCAAAAGCTAGGTGCCTTTCTTTACCCATAACCATATTTAGAAATCTTTTGACTCACTTGCAACATCGAGATATACTTAGCTTAAACCAACGACACTTTATTATGTTCGAAGAAGTCTTTGAAATTAATTTGAAGTCCGAGTCCTACTGTGTACAATCCGAGGTGTCCTAAGTAAGTTGACTTATAGAAGGGTTCGTATAGGATTACATGAGTGAATCAAAATACTGTTACGATTTTTGGAATGCTGTCTAAGGATTTGCTAGAGGCCAGGGTGCAGGCGTCAAGATATTACTTGCGCCCGTGTGGCACATGCTTTGGGCTTTTAGGGCCATCTTTTCCAGAATTGCGGGAATATAAACCGTTTACAAATTGACTTAGATTTACTTGGTGTATGTCTGTACAAAAGGTCAAGGGTATACTTAGTTCTTTTCCCTAGCTCTTTCATTTCAATTTTTTAGCCCCCAGTTGCTATTATGTCTTCCCATTAATGATGCTTTTAGATTTCGATTTTAGATGTCCGTGTCATATGTCTGAGTAGGGTGAGCCTTGGTTAAGTGCCAAGTCCTATTGACAATGTCTGATTTTTTTCAAAGGGGATTCGCAAGCATTTGAATTACCATGAACGGGTGCCCTGAGTTCGAAGGAACGATGGGGCGACGCCGTAGAACAATCCTCTTTATTGCAAGCTTACTGCCTTTACTACTTGTTGGCGATTATGACTGTGTCTAGTGGTGAAAGAAGGTCTTTAAGCGAACAACTATGTCTAGTGGTGAAAGAAGGTCTTTAAGTGAGTTAGTTTGTTTTAGGGAGGGTCAAGTCGAGTACTTTAGAGGTCATGGACGCTTGCGCTAGCCCCCATTCAATTGAGGCAAACGATCTTTTGAGTCTTGGCTAAGTGCCTAGGAGTGTGAGTGCTCCTTCTGGCAAGGGTACGTGCCCTTATTATTTTTCGATGTGTGCTCATTTTGGCATCTTGATGACTTGGATTCTTCTTTTGACTTAAGTTTTTCTTTCGACTTGGATTGCAAGTAATTAAATTTCAATAAGGGACTCTATTTCTTATTCTTGTTATTCTATAGGCTCTAACATTTTTGCAAATTGGTTGGACCGAATCATGGATTGCCTACGTATCCGCCTTAAATAGATTTAATTTGAAATCAGGTCTTGCGTAGTTCTTAGAAAATGGTTTCTTAGAATGCCGATTTTAAACAAGTACGTTCGAGTGGAACCGTAATGTTTGAAGTAGGGTGAAATAAGTGTACGAAAAATTTTGGAGTGTGCGTATTTTGCGTATTTTATACGATCTTCTACCCCCCAAGTGTTCGTTATTCTTCCGCATGTATATGGGAAAATATACGAACACTTTTAGGAATTGGGAGTTGAAAGCAAGAACGGCGTCCAGGGCTGGGCGCTATTATTTTCGGCGCCCAGGTCTGGGCGTTGAAGCGTGTTCTGGGCTGTCTTTTTGCGCTGCTCCTTTTCGTTTCGTGCCAAATATTTGCGAATCTTTTTTGTGCGCTAAATGCTTCTTTTCCTTTTTTAAATGCTTCTTTCCTCTATTTTTTTGTGCGCTTTGCAACGTTTTTTTTTTATTATTTTTTTTTTACGTTAAGTGTAGAATGTACTTTTCATTTGTCTTCTTTTTTTTTATTCGTGACTTAAGACGGCTTGAAAGATGGGTTGAATGAGTTGTATAGGTATTAGTCAAGCACGAGGATTACATCAACCAAGGCCAATGAATAGCATGGGGACGGCTCAAGGGTATATCAACAGGATGTATTCAAACAAGTTATATGGCCATTATGCTAATGGTGATGTAAGAGCAGGTTTTGGAAATAATGGGTATGACGCACGTGTCAATGGCCGTACGTGGTTTGCGGTTGACAACAAGTTCAAGAACAAGAGTCGAGGTAATGGTTTCTTGGGTTATGGCAATGAGAACATGGATGGGTTAAATGAGCTGAACAGGGGCCCCAGAGCGAAGGCGTCTAAGAACATAAGGATTGGAAAGGGTAGACATCGTAGAACTTTATGTAGTTTTTGTGGCATGATTTGGATTAGTTGACTCAATTCTTTCCCTTCGTTTACTTGGGTAAATTTCGCACTTTGGGAGGTACGGGCTAAGTATTTCATGGCTCGCTCTTTTCGCTCTCCCTTTTCTCTTTCTATTTTTTTCTTTTTGCTTGGGATTTCTCCCCAACATAAATCCTTCAAAAAAAAAATTATTTGGGCTAAAAGGTAGATGGTTGTGGTCTTTGAGTCATGAGGCGAGACTGAGTGAGCCTCGTTTGGTAGGCCTATAGTGGACCTTTAACTTTAGTAGGCCTAGGGTGGACCTTTAAATTGTCTTACTTTGCAAGCGTATTTAGTCGTTTCTTAAAATGTGCAAATAGCATAGATTCAAAATGTTGTTTTTACTTTATTGAAATTTAACGAAAGAATTACATCGAAAACAATTTTTTTTTGTTTCTTTTCAGACTCCAGTTTCTGGGATTTAATTGGAATTTGTGATTTAGACTCGAACTTTCATTAATCTTTCTGATTATAACCCTTGTATGAATACAAGGAGGTGGCCTAGACTCAAAATAATGACGCGGAGTAAGCCTATAATACTTGACCAAGCGACTCTCAGACTTAGGCTAATTGGACCATAACTTTCATTGGTTGACACTTTAGATTTTAACCCTTGGGTGTTCATTTGTCATGCGCCATTTTGCTTGATGTTGGAAAGGTAGTTAGTTGGGGAGATTGAATTTTCATCTTTGCAAGGCTAGAATCATTAGTGCGGCTTCTCTCTTAGTGTGTATTGCTTTACCCCGATGGTAGTCTTATGGCATTCCGATTTGGGTATTTTCATGGTTCGTCGTGTTGCATTCATGGAAAATCTTTTAGTCCGTACTTAGGAGTATTTCAAGGAGCGAGTGGCTCGAGAGGACTATGATAGTCGTGACCCAATGTGATCATAAGCCTTGAGGCCATTAATTTTTGCTAATGGTATTGACACCTTAGGTTCACTTTGGGGGTTGTGCGACTATGGGGGAAGGATTTTCAGAATGTGACTACTTCCATTTTGCAAATACTATAATATATTCTTTTTATTGGTGAGAGAGAGTATTGAGGCCGTAGATTCTTAGCAAGGGATGACAATTACATATGGGTGCTTATTGATTTAAATGTTAGGAAGGGGGACTCAACATGGTTTAACCTTTTAACTTGCAGAACGACACCAAGCATTAGGACCGATTCTATGGATAAGACAACTAAGACTTAGGATTTAGATTGTACTTTGGCATAGCCTAGTCTAGACTCGGATTTTTTATTTATTCGAACATTATTTTTCCTTGAAGACTCTATTTGAACATTATTTTTTGAATACTTTGCCTATGCGACATTCATAGTTATTAGCATGCTCGGTTTTGGTGCCGAACATTGTCGTCGTAGGAGGCCTAACAACGACACAAAGAGTTATTTATTTTTTTATAAGTCGCTTTTAGAATCGAGTGCCTTTTCATACTCCCTCGCAGCAATTTTCACGAAAATATTTTTTTTGCTACGTATATTTTTTTATGCGCGGGCACCGAGGCTGTTGTGCCTGACCAAGAGGCCAAGCAGCAACTTCAGCGCCTAGCGGTGGACGTGAGAATATTTGGTGCCCGGCCAGGGGCGCTGAAAATGCGTCCCTGACTGGTACTCGTATTCTGTTCGCATATTTTTTTGTACATGCGACTTATTTTGCGTGCTTGCCTAATAACGTCCTTTACGCGTTGTGCAGCGTTTGTGGGATTCGTTACGGGCCATCCCGAGCTTTGCTTATTTTTGTGGCGATCGTTCGGGTTTGCGGAACACGTATCTTGGTATAACTCTTTGGCCAATTGGTTTATGAATGTTTGGGCAATTTTTAAGGTCGTTGGTTTTCTAGCATTATATGTCACACACAATCACATAGTTCGCTACACATAACTAACATTACACCATGAGGCAAAATAATAATATGTCATGTAGTTTATGATAGGCTTCTATGGGTAGTATTTGCGCCGGCTTGGTACCTCTTCTATCGCAGATCCAACACATGCCTCGGTCGAGGTAGTGCCTTCAACAGACGAATTTCGCCCAAGAGGCCAATCACGATGTAAGCCAAGGGGGCATGCACCAATGAGAGGGACCTAGCGGGCGAGCGATTGGGTTTGGGACGGGTGTACTACTAGCGAAAGTGCCGAGTGGACAACATTCGAAGCGTATGCACCCCCCAGTTGGCGATGGGTATCCTTAGTCCCAACTCCCGAGATGAAACATCCCAAGGGAGCCAAGATTCGTTATGCGGTTCTGTCCGTTCACATTAATATGCTGATTTTCAGGTCGTCCCAACTTGATGGGGAAATAAACGCGGGGTAGGATCGTTTCACCCTTCGGCTATTTTGATTACCTACGAGCACGAGTATTTCCTTCACTATCCCCAGTGGAGTCGCCACTGTGAGGGGGTCGAAAACGCACGAGGCTAATCCGTGACCTCGTCCCTCGTGGGCGTGACGTTTCTTTTTGTCAAATCAAGTGTAATTGGATTTCCTGTGAGTTTACACCGAATTGACTAGTAATGTAGGAGTCGCCATTCAGTTTTTAACGACAATGAGAAAAACTGACAAAACCCGGTTATCGTGACATAAAGGGAGTGCAATTATGTTTGACCACGACGGCCATAGGTTCCCTTGTGATCCCTGGTGTGGGGATCTCTCAACGTACACCCGCAAGGTAGAGATTAAGGGTTCGGGGGACTGTAACTACCGAGAGGAGTACTCGCTCTTCAATAACTCCAGGGGCAGAATAACCTTACTAGCTCAGCATAAATAATTGAAGGGACATGCGTTAACTATTAAGCTAATCTGAATTGATTTTAACAATATGCAACACATAATACTAGATCGATCGTGATTATCTTGTTTAGATTGATTTAAGGGACCTAGCATGATAGTTCAATTTCCCAAGATATTATCTTTGTTAGGCGTTATAGAACAATCAGATTTAATAGTTTAACAGTTTTATAAAAGGGCTAGGAAAGCGATTAAATCATGCGAAGGGACACATTACGACGCACCCTTGAGAGGTGCGTCACGGTTCTCAGAAAACTAACCACTTTGGCTTTGCTATTTCTCCTTTTATTTAACGAATCTCAAGTTTTCGGGCTTAATTCTTCAGCTACAAGGGACAGGATACGTTCTGTTCGATTTTTGGATCGATTGCGACAGAACGCGGGATCAATTTCGCAGCGTGAGGCTTAGGCTTAGGGGTTGGAGTCAATACTCAGAATATGAATTGTGTGTGTTTTCACGTCGAATTTGGGGTTGTATTTATAGGGAAGAGTTCGTGGAAAGATAGAATTGTAGAGCTGTAATCCAAGAAAAATTAGGAGAGAACACGTACCCAGGTAATTTCAGCGCCTAGGGCTGGGCGTTAAAGATTTAGGCGCCCAGCTCTGGGCGTTGAAAATGGGATCCAGGCAATTCCAGTGCCCAGGGCTGGGCGTTGAAAATGATGTTTGGGCCGAGTTCTTTGTCAGATTTGGACTCTTAGAATCCGGAGTGTTTGAGACTTATCCGAGTCTTTTAGTGCGTATTAACTTTATGACGGAATGCGTCTGGGCCCATTACAAACTCTAGGTTCGTTAGGATTTTAATCAATACGTAACTCTTACTGTCGAATTATACTAGGAATAGGATTCCTCTTGCAAATTCTATCTCTTTTAGGATTTATGTTGGAGTGCAACACCTAATTCTGACAGGTTTCTATCTTTTATGACTTGCCACTTTTAACAACTACCTATTATGGCAGTTACTATTTTTAGCAGGTTTCTATAAATAGCATGTTCGGGTGAAATGAAAAGGGTGATCGAGATTTGTTATTTTATAGGAGATGCGTAGCCAAGTGGAGATTTATGTTCTCATCATCGAACCTTCCCTTTCGGGAATGGGGACAAAAGTAGGTGTCTACAGGAACAAAATAGCCATTAAGTTCCAGCCTTGAAAGGACTTAAAACAAACCACATGACCCTACAACTAATTTAGCATTGCTATGCTTCATTTCCCACTTGTAGGCCATTAGTGTATCCTAGCTTCCATTGTTTGAGTCATTACCGAAGTAAGAACCTCAAGCGGTATATGATACCAAGGAAGTTTGATTGCTAGGTCACTTTTCTTTAAACATAAACTTACAGGTAGAAACGGAATTGTAAATTCCTTTCATCTGTTCCTTTGTTTTCCTATTTCTTGTACCCTTTCTTATAGCCTTAAGAATTGAATTCTCTAGTGTTGACTTTTATACTTTGTTTAGACGTGTCCAATGTCACTCCAACAAAGTTCTTACCATTTATGTTGAATATTAAGTTTCAACTAGATGATCTTACCAGAAACTTCTAAAGTTCTCTAAGCATCGATCTATTCGATTGTCTAGGGACTAGACTCATTCGAAAATTAAATGGACAAAGATATTACCATTGGTAAAGCTGAGCGTTTTAAACTCAATGCTTTATGATCTCAAAATTACAGTGTATTTTGAATTCACAAGCACCAATTGGTTTGCCATTCGATTTTGATATTCGAAAATAACCATAAAAGTCGATATAAGAAACGTACATTTTAAATTGCTCACTTTCTCTCATTTTCGTGAATCGTTCTTGGATTCACTACCAATCGAGGAAATTTACTATTACCTTTCTAAAAGGATTTACTGCAGTGCAAGATATTTAATTATAAACAATAATTAAAACATACATTGAAGCATGCAAAGTCTAAACATTTATCATGAATAATAACTTGAAAATTAAAGCAATCATGCAATTCAAACAAGTTATTAGCATTTTATACGAATTTATGTGTTCCGGCAGGTGTGAATAAAATGATTCCAAGACCCTAAAACCATTGAAGAATTAAGCACATTATGTATTTTGACTCAATTCTAAAACATTTTAGGTAAGCAAAAGCCTTTTCCTAATAGTCTAGAAACTACTCTTGGTTGATAGGTACGTTTAAGAACTTATTAGGTAAACCTATCGAATTTGCCACGACATAAAAGGACTCCTTACTTATATCGTTGAGTTTCACCAAAACTAACATGTACTCACAATTGTTTATGTACCTTACCCCTTTAATATTGATAAGTAACACCTCGCTATGGCGGAAAACTATTACTAAGATCGATGTAAAGGATATCCAAGTAAGTGTTATTTTGGCATGGCACCTTTTAACTCAATTTTTAAAGTTTGGAACTTAAGGCTCTTACTATGTTGGTTAGATTTTAAGTGAACTAAAATCCTTAATCATGCAACATAATCAAGCCACAATCTCATGCATATTTAAGACATATGTAAAAGCAATAAATAACTTAAAGAATGCATAAGATAATTGTGATCTAGTATGGCCCGACTTCATCTTGAAGCTTCAACTTCAAAGTCCGTCTTGAAAATGGATTGGAAACTCCGTCTTGAATTTCACCGTGGGAGGCGCCATTTTCTTCAAATAGGATAAGCTATAATTAAACTAATTACAACTATTTGATGGTACACAGATCATATTTGAATTGAAAAACAAATTTGGTGCTTTAGACCAATTACATTCAAATTAATGGTACGCAGACCATATTTTCTATCCTATTTGGGTCATACTAGTCACTTCATAACCTGCAAAATAGTACATATACAATATATACCATTCATCCATTCATTATCATGAATGGCCCACATAATTGGTTAGTTAAAACACATTGTATGCATCACATAAATATTTGCAGCAATTAATTAAGGGCACCAATAATCTACCAATTACTCAGTCCTTATTAATTCTAATCAAGTTGTTTAACCTTAAAGGATTTGTAGACCTAATCAAGAGTTTATGACTAAAATTGCTCCCACTTAAACCAAAAAATTTATATGCTTTACTTATTTTAAACATAAAATGTATTTCTAGTCTAACGGGAAACATACAAATTTAATTAAAATTTATAGCTCATATAAAAATATAATTGAATCCATTTTATTTAATTTATTTTTCAGTTGAATTAAATGAATTTAAATTAATTCAAGGTTTAATTTTAGTAAAATAATTAGTATAAATAAAATTTATAATAATTATAATATTCATAATTAAAATCCGAGAAAACAATTTAAATTATTAATTTTAAAATTAATTAAAATTATTTCCGAACTGAAAATTTCAAATTAAAATTCTAAACGACTCAATCGTAACACGACGAGCACTTGGGCTTGCGCCCAAGCCCCGTCGAGTGCACGAGGCTTAACGCCCCTCGACCGATCGTATAGCACCACGCAAGCAGGCCACACGCAACGCAGCAAGCACAGGCCACGCTGCGCGCAGCCCGCTCGCTCGTCGCGCCTGTTGCTTCGCGTCTGCTCGCTTCGCTGGGCGCTGCAACGTGCGCTGTGGCGCAGCACGCTTGCTGCCCACACGCGTCTGCCCGCTGGCTTGCTCCTTGGCCCATCGCCCTTGCCTGCTCGCCCATTGTGCGCACAACACTCGACACAAGGGCAGCGTGCTGCCTTGTGCTCGTGTGCCATGGCCCTTGCTCGCTGCATTATACCGCATGGGCGACGAGCTCCCTTGCTCGTCGTCGCATGCCCGCACTATACAACACCCTTTAAGGGTAACACGTAGCGTCCATTGCTTTGTACGTGCAAGATTTATGGGCGTGCTTTATAAAAATTTAAAACTTTTAAATTCAAAATTAATGACAAATTAATAAATCATATTAATTTCATAATTTTAGGGCGAAAAATCGAAAATTTATTAATCAATTAATTTCCGATTAACATGCATTCAAATCTAGGTCTTAAAAATTAAAAATTTAACATAAATTAACAATTTTTATGGTGGATTTTAATCATGGATACCTAATTAAATTATTAATTAATTATGAAAAATAAATCAATTCTAAATTATTCGAATTTCAACAAATTAATCATAATTACAAATTATGTTGTATAATTAACAAGTCTAGGCATTCATAATTGTTTAACATATACAGTAGGTCAATCAAAAACTCAAGATTTATCAACAAGAATCGCAAATACTTAATTTAACATCTTTCTTCCAACATTAAAATACAATTCCAATTTCCAATTGCTTGCTTAAATCCATACCCGAATTTCATAAGCTAGCATTCATTTTAAGCATTATTTGGATCCACAAATCCTATGACATACCATGTACATAGTTTCTTCCAACATTTGATTAAGGAATTCTTTTTGTCATCCAATTGCCATATGTACCAATATGCAATCATTGCTCGATTTATAGACTTGAGCATTACGATTATGCATGAGGTTTCAACACAATCCACGTCGTGAATTTTCTTGTAACCTTTAGCAACTAATCTAGCTTTGTGTGTGAACAAAATTCCATGTTTGATGGTTTTTATCCTTAAAACAAACTTGCAACCAATAGGTGTGAAACTATTCTTGCAAATCAACCAAATTTCAATTTTGTCATCAAAACATTGGTTATGTTTTATGGCCTTTAACCATCTAAAACATTGAGTCTATTTATGGTCTCTAACCATTTTAGAGAATCTGGGTTTTGTCATAGCTTTCTTAAAAGTCACAAACTCATTAATCTATATGATAATAATAATAGTTTGACTGCAAGTTGTAAGTTTCTTCACTATCTAATAGAAGAATCTCATAGTTTCAGTGACCTGAACTCTATGTTTCTTCACTATCTAATAGAAGAATCTCATAGTTCCAGTGACTTGAACTCCATGCCTACTTGGGTATAGAACATCAAACAATAGAATATCAACAGACACTTGAATGTCTTTTGAATATTCTGGTCTCCTTGAAGCACTTGTAAAGTCTTCTAAGAGATGTATATTCTTTAACGCCACTTCTAAAGTCCTTAAAGAATAAGTGTTCGGATTTTCTGAAGAACTTCGAAAAGCCTCTGGAATGTCCGTTTATGTTTGTTGTTCGCCTCGAATACTTTCGAGGTCTATTTTCTCCCACTTGTCATTTTGGAAACGAATCTCCAAAAGGACATTATTTCGAGCTAACAAACATTATGTTCTCAAAAATTCGTGGTAGAAACAATACCCTTGTGTCTCATTTGAATAAATCATGAAACCTATATCTAGACATGGGCCTTAGTTTGTCGAATAACAAACACTAAGCTCCCACTGAGTTTAGCAACTCTTTAGATATATATTTATGAAAAGATATTCTGAAATTACTTTTCAATAGCTTTGACGAATTTGGTTTAGTTTGGTGGTAGTTGAGCATTTTGTTTTAGAAATTATAGGAAAAGTCTTTATGATTCATCATTGATCGAATCAAGTACTAATTGACTTTGATCATTCCAACGTAGATATGTCATATCTTATGGAGCTAGATCGTGAAATTACAACACACAATCATTGATGATCATTTTTGGTCTTAAAGTAATCATCATCATGATCTAACCTAGATCTTTATGATTTCTTGCCATGTGGATTTTATACTTCTGAATCTTTGAACTAGCCAAACAGATTCAAACTTATATCACTTTGAGTAAATAAACCAATATTCACTCAAATCTAGGTGAAATAATAAAGTTATAAAATCTTTCTTTAGCTTTGAACTCTATTGTCTAGGCGTTCTAACAATAGTTCATATCTTTTGTTACTTTCAACAAGTAAGACTAGCTTGTCTTAAATGATCTAGAAATCAACCAACTTTCAAAAGTCCATCAAAATAGTGCTTTTGAATGTTAACTTGTTGACATGGTCTAAGCAACAATGCTAAAAGTTTGTGGAACTCAAATCAAGAGATTGTTTTAAACCTAGTAAGGTCTTATTGTTAAAGAGTTGTTTGTTTTAATCAATCACACATGACTCAACCCGTAAATGACCATTTCATTCGAATATACAAACAAACATAGTTTTTGTTTTTTTTGATGTGAGTCTTTCTGTGTTTGAAGCAGAAATTTAGGTATGCTGATTATGGAACAAAATAGGCATTAAGTTCCAGCCTTAAAAGGACTTAAAACAAACTAGATAACCCTACAAATAATGTAGCATTGCCATGCTTCATTTCCCACTTGTAGGCCATTAGTGTAGCCTAGCTTCCATCATTTGAGTTATTACCGAAGTAAGAACCTCAAGCGGTATATGATACCAAGGAAGTTTGATTGCTAGGTTACTTTTCATTAAACATAAACTTATAGGTAGAAACGGAATTGTAAGTTCCTTTCATTTGTTCCTTGTTTTCCTATTTCTTGTACCTTTTCTTATAGTCTTAAGAATTGAATTCTTTAGTGTTGACTTTTATACTTTGTTAGACATGTTTAATGTTACTCCAACAAGGTTCTTACCATTTAATTTATGTTGAATGTTTTGCTTCAACTAGATGATCTTACCAGAAGCTTCTAAAGTTCTCTAAGAATCGATCTATTCGAATGTCTAGGGACTAGACTCATTCGAGAATTAAATGGATAAAAGATATTAGGTTGTTAACCATTGGTAAAGCTGAGCGTTTAAACTCAATGCTTTATGATCTCAAAACTACATTGTATTTTAAATTCACAAGCACCAATCAGTTTGCCATTCGACTTTGATACTCGAAAACAACCATAAAAGTCCCTAAAAGAAACGTACATTTTAAATATCTCACTTTCTCTTATTTCCGTGAATCGTTCTTGGATTCACTACCAATCGAGGAAATTTACTGTCACCTTCTTAAAAGGATTTACTGCAGTGCAAGATATTTAATTATAAACAATAACTAAAACATACATTGAAGCATGCAAAGTCTAAACATTTATCATGAGTAATAACTTGAAAAGTAAAGCAATCATGCAATTTAAACAAGTTATTGGCTTTTATTCGAATTTATTGTTCCAGCAGGTGTGAATAAAATGATTCCAAGATCCTTAAATCATTGAAGAATTAAGCACATTATGTATTTAGACTCAATTCTAAAATATTTTAGGTAAACAAATCCTTTTCTAATAGTCTAGAAACTACTCTTGGTTGATAGGTACGTCTAAGAACTTATTAGGTAAACCTATCTCATTTGCCACGACATAAACGGACTCCTTACATATATTGTTGAGTTTCACCAAAACTAACATGTACTCACAATTATTTGTGTACCTTACCCCTTTAGGATCAATAAGTGACACCTCGCTATGGCGGAAAACTATTACTAAGATTGATGTAAAGGTTATCCAAGTAAGTGTTATTTTGGCATGGCACCTTTTAACTCAATTTTTAAAGTTTGGAACTTAAGGCTCTTACTATGTTGGTTAGATTTTAAGTGAACTAAAATCTTTAATCATGCAACATAATCAATCCACAATCTCATGCATAATTAAGACATATTTAGAGCAATAAATAACTTAAATCATGCATAAGATATAAATGTGATCTAGTATGGCCTGACTTCATCTTGAATCTTCAACCTCAAACTCCGTCTTGAAAATGGATTGGAAACTCCGTCTTGAATTTCACCATGGGAGGCACCATTTTCTTCAAATAGGATAAGCTATAATTGAAACTAATTACAACTATTTGATGGCACGCAGACCATATTTAAAATTAAAAACTTTGGTACTTTAGACCAATTTTACATTCAAATTGATGGTACGCAAACCATATTTTCTATCCTATTTGGGTCATACTAGTCACTTTCCATAACCTGGAAAACAGTACATTTACAATATACCATTCACCCATTCATTTATCAATGAATGGCCCACATAGCTGGTTAGTAGAACATATTATGCATCACATAAATATTTGCATCATATCAATTAAGCAAGGCTTCCAATAATATACAAATTATTCAATCCTTATTAATTCTAATCGAGTTGTTTTAACCTTAAAGGAATGTAGACCTAATCAAGAGTTTACGACAAAAACGCTCCCACTAAAACCAAGAATTTTACATGCTTTACGTATTTTAAACATAAAATTTTATTTCTTAGTCCAACCGGAAACTTACAAATTTAATTAAAATTTAAAGCTCATATAAAATATTATTTAAATCCTTTAAAATATTTTCAGTTGATTAAATTAATTAATTTAAATTTTATCAAGGTTTTAATTTTAGTAAAATAATTAATATAAATAAATTTATAATAATTAAATTATTCAAAATTAAATTCCGAGAAAAAAATTAAATTATGAATTTAAATTTAATTAAAATCGTTTTCAACCGAAAAATCAAAATTAAAACGAACCAATCGGGCCAAGACAAGGCCATGGGCTCGCACCCATGCCTCGTCGAGGCCTCGTAGCAGCACCGCCCCATGGGCTACCACTCACATTGATCGTACCGCAAGACACGAGCAGCCACGCGCAGACGCAGCAAGTCGAGCAAGCCACGCCTGTGCGCAGCACGCTCGCTCGCTGTGGTGAGGCATCCCTCACTGGGCTGGGCAGCACTCGCTGGTCGAGCCAGCTCTCGTTGCCCGCGCGCGCGGCCATGTGTGCTCGTTGCCTTGCTTCTCGCCCCTCCGCCCACGTGCACGCAGCACACAACGCACAGCAGGGCTGCTACCTTGCGCGCATGTGCCACGGCCTTGCTCGTTGCATCGTACCGCATGGGCGACGAGCTCCCTTGCTCGTCGTCGCATGCCCACACTATACAACACCCCTTAAGGGTAACACTTAGCGTCCATTGCTTCGTGCGTGCAAGATTCGTGAACGGATTTCATAAAAATTAAAACTTTTATTATTTAAATTTATTGACAAAAAAACGAAAATTTATTATTCAAATTAATTTCCGATTATATTTATTGTCATGGATTTAAATCTAGGTCATAAAATTTTAAAACTTTTCAATTTTAACAAATTTTATGGTGGTTTTTAATCATAGGTTCCTAATTAAATTGCTAATTAATTATGAAAATCAAATCAAATTCTAAATTATTCGAATTTCAACAAATTAATTACAATTACAAATTAGGTTGTATAATTAACAAGATTAGGCTTTAAAATTGTTAAATATATACAGTAGGTCAATCATAGATTCAAGATTTACAGACAAGATTTTCAAATATTTAATTTAACATCCTAAAAATTATAAATTTTGCGTTCAAAAACCTAAAACCTCCGAAAAGTCATAGTTAGGCTTCGAATTTGGGGATTCTGGGTTCGGCATCAAATCTTTGATTTTAGTCAAAATTTTAAAACGTCGTTTACATGCGAAATTCACTATAAAATTATACGATTCCGACCATTATTGACTAAACTGCCGAAAATCCTGCGAATATATAATTAAATAATCGCACAAATTTGCAATTAATTACAAAAATCGAAATTAATCACCCCTTTAATTCATTGCAAATTTATAAAATTTAACCATGTTAACTATAATTGATTATGGAATTAATTAGAGGCCCGTGATACCACTGTTAGGTTATGCCAAATATAAAACATATATTTCATGCGGAAAAACCATTAAGCCAGGAATCCAAATTAATTGCCACATACTCAATTAGCATAATCTAGGATACATACATGTGACGCGTGCCTTCCCTAGCTGCTCCCGAACCGAACAAGAACAAGTTTAGGACTTCAAGTGTCGTCCCTCCGTAGATAGTCCACAGCACGTTCGGATCCGCCTTAGATTCAATTAACTAAAGGAAGAGTTTGATCACTGCCCAATGCTCTTAAGTTACTACAGTCTTGTCAACCAGAAAAATTCTTTCAGATTCTATAATATGTGGACTACCTCTACCGATTTCATTCCACTGGTCTAGGCTAACTGGGGCAAACCAGTGCATGGTTTCCATATGTTTAGAGTTATCCAGAGATTGAAGTGGATTAAAGCTGATCTAAAAATCCTTAATAAAGCTGTTTTTTAACATTGTTGAAGCTAGTGACATTAAGGCTCATTCTGAGCTTTGTGAGGTTCATAATGCTCTCCATACAAACCCTGATGACAGTCATTTGGCTTCTGCAAAAATAAGTAGAAAATGAGGCATACCATTCCTTTCTGCAACAAACAGCAAAACTGCAATGGTTGGAAATGGGGGATGAAAACTCTAGAGTTTTTCTTATGAGCATTAAACAGAAAAGGAGACAGAACAAAATCCTTTCAATTCATGATCTTGAGGGAAACTGGATACAATCTTCTGAGGGTGTCCAATTGGACTTCACTTAGTTTTACAAGTCTCTCTTTGGCACTACTTTGGAGAATAGAATTTCAGTAAAGAAAGTGGTAATTGACCAAGGTCCTAGGTTTTCTGAGGAACACCTAACTATTCTCTCCTCTCCTATTCAGGAGGAAGATATCAAGAGAGCTCTTAATGCCATTCCCAATAATAAGGCTCTTGACCTAGATGGGTTCAACAACAATTTCTTCAAAAGTGCGTGGCACATTATCAAAGAGGATCTTTGTCTTGCCATTTCAGATTTCTTCATTACTGACAAAATCCTTAAGGAGGTGAATGTCACCTCTATCTCCCTAGTACCTAAGTTAACTATCCCTAGCTCTGTTGGTGATTTTAGGCCCATGGCATGTTGTTCAGTTGTCTATAAGTGCATCTCAAAGATAATGTTTTCCAAACTCAAGCAGGTTCTGTCAGACATCATCTCTCACACTCAAGGGGCCTTTATAGCTGGCAGATCCATATTCCATAATGTGATGATTTGTCAAGACATCATTAAACATTACAATAGAGGGCATGCTAGACCTAGCTGTATGATGAAATTGGACCTCAAAAAAGCCTATGACACTATAGAATGGGGGTTCATTAAGGAAGTGATGCATGAGTTTGGCTTCCCTAATGATTTCATTCAATTGGTGATGACTTGCCTACCTACCACTCAGTACTCTCTCCTTATCAATGGTGTGCCCTCTCCTCTCATTCAGCCAAAAAGGGGATTAAGGCAAGGAGATCCCTTATCTCCCTTGCTCTTTACACTGTGCATGGAGTATTTCTCCAGAATAATGCAGTTGATTGCCTCTCACCCTGATTTCAAATTTCATACCAGATGTAGATCATTGAGACTTAACCACCTGTGTTTTGTAGATGATCTGCTCTTATTTTGCAATAGGGATGCCACCTCTTTTCAACTGATGCTAGAGGGTCTTAAGTTGTTCTCAGATACTACTGGGTTACAGTTCAACCCTGCTAAATCATCCATTTATTGTTGTGGGTTAAATAACCAAGCAAGGACTACACTCACTGAACTTTCTGGTTTCTCTATTGATAGTCTCCCTTTCAGATACCTGGGGGTCCCTATTAGTTATAGAAAAATCAAAGTTGGTCATTGTCATCTCCTGGTGGAAAAGATGGTCTTAAGAATTAAGACTTGGAGCTCAAGAAATCTCTCCTTTGCAGGGAGAATGCAACTAGTCAACTTAGTGCTTATGAGTATCAATGTGTATTGGAGTCAATTGTTTCTTCTGCCAACTGCTATCACCAAGAAAATCAATGCTGTTTGCAGATCCTATCTTTGGTTTGGAGCTTATGATGACAGTAGACCAAGAAATGTTAGTTGGGATAAGTTACGTTTTACAAAAGAACAAGGTGGCTTGGGGTTCAGAAATCTCTCTATTTGATACCAAGTTGTAGTAGGGAAGTTGGCTTGGGCGGTTGCTCACAAACAGGACAACCTTTGGGTGAAGTGGATTCATGCTCTCTATGTTAAAAACAAAGATTTCATGTTGTTTATTCCTTCATTAGCTGCTAGTTGGCCTGTGAAGCACATTTGCAAGGTCAAGAGTGTGTGCCATGAGAAGCTTAATGGCTATAATTGGCTTGCTGCTCCCACCTACTCTATTTAAAACATGTATACCAAGCTGTGTAATCAACCAGATAGGGTCCACTTGTCTAGATACTTATGGAATAGATTGTCTATTCCCAAGCACAAGCTCTCCCTCTGGCTTGCCCTATGGGATAGACATATAACTAAAGACAGACTATACCAATATGGTATAGGTTCTGATAGCTTGTGTGCCATCTGTGGTACTGTTCCAGAAACAAGCAGTCACCTATTTTTTGAGTTCTCTTACAACCATGGTTGTTTGACTAAAGTTACAGATTGGTTGGGTCTGTCTCTCAACAGGAAGAATATTCTACAAGTCCTTAATTGGACAAGGAGATACTGCATAAATTCTTTCAAAAGAAGGTTCATCTTTGCAACCATTGCAGGGTTGGTGTATGCATTCTGGAGGGCTAGGAATAACTCAGTGTGGGAGGGAGCATTTCCTACTTCTACTCCTATTGTTCAAGCCTTGAAATATGATGTTAAACATAGAGCAATTCAGCTATGTCAGGATAGAATCAATGAGTCAGATAGGAACTGGTTGTATGCACTATAGCTAGTTCTTAGGGTTGTTCAGTCTCAGGTTGTTGAGACTTGTTGTTTGTGACAGTGTTGTCCTTGCTCTCTGCTTGGTCTCACTGTTTAGGCTGTAACCAGTTTTCAGGTTTTATTATATTCCTCTCTCTTGCTTGCAAAAAAAAAGTACTTGTCCTTCCTGAGCCAAACTGCTAAGATTCAGTGGTTGGTTTTCGGGGATGAAAACTCTAAATTATTTCATATGAGCATCAAGCAAAGAAGAAAACAAAATAAGATCAACTCCATTCATAATGTTGCTGATGAGTTGATTCAGTTCTCTGAGGGGGGGTCCAGGAGGCCTTCACCCACTTCTATTCTTCCCTTTTTTGTGAAACCATGCATGGTGGATAGGTCTCATGTTAACTCAATCATTGTGGATCATGGGGCAAGGCTTACTGATAACCACCTAAGTTTACTAAGTTGCAATTTCTATGAGAATGACATTAAGAGGGTCTTGAATGACCTAAGTTTGCCGGCAGATCCATCCTGCATAATATATTGCTATGCCAGGATATTATTAAACACTACAACATGGGGACACAAGACCTAGTTGCATGATGAAACTTGATTTGAAGAAAACCTATGATACAGTTGAGTGGAAAATTCATTGAAGAGGTTATGCTTGAATTAGGTTCCCTCCTTTCTTTGTGAACCTAGTCTGTTTACAACTCAATACTCAATCTTGATTAATAGAGCTCCCTCTCCTCTAATCCAAACTAGAAGAGGGTTAAGAAAGGGAGACCCCCTCTCTCCTCTTCTCTTTACCTTGTGTATGGAGTATTTCTCCAGGTCTATGAAATTGGTGGCCAGCCACCCCAAGTTCAAGTTTCATTCTAGGTGTAGATCCCTTGGGCTCAATTATTTATGCTTTGCAGATGACCTCCTCATGTTCTTCCATGGGGATACTCACTAAGTTTAACTTATGTTTGAAGGCTTCAGACTTTTCTCTGAAGCCACTGGCCTTCAGGTGAATCCCTCTAAATCATCTATGTATTGTTGTGGGATGAATTCTCACAATAAGACTGCGATTGATACAATATCTGGTTTTCATATTAACACTTTGCCTTTTAAATTTCTTGGAGTTCCTATTAGCTCCAGGAAGATTCAAGCTGGTGATTGTGGTATTCTAGTGGAAAATATGGTGGCTAGAATCAAGGTGTGGAGCTCTAGACACCTCTCCTTTTCTAGGAGGATACAGCTCATCAACTCAGTGCTAATGAGCATAAGTGTTTACTGGGCTCATATTTTCCTTATTCCAGCTGCTATTGTAAGAAAGATTAATGCAGTTTGCAGGTCCTACCTTTGGTATGGTGTGTATGATGACAGAAGACCTAGTAATGTCAGTTAGGATAAACTATGTACTGATAAGGAGCATGGTGGTCTTGGGTTCAGGAATTTGGCACTGTGGAACCAAGCAGCTATTGGGAAACTGGCCTGGGCCATAGAGAAAAAACAAGATAACATGTGGGTTAAGTGGGTTCATGCATTGTATATCAAAGATAAGTACTAGCAGCAGTTCTCTCCTACTCTAGCTGCCATTTGGGCTATCAAGTATATTTGTAAGGTGAAACAAGTGTGTACTGAGATGCTTTTGTCTATTGCTTGGCTTACTGGTGCTAAATACTCCATCAAGGAGGTTTA
The DNA here is from genome assembly GCF_020520425.1 of Spinacia oleracea. Classification (NCBI taxonomy): domain Eukaryota; kingdom Viridiplantae; phylum Streptophyta; class Magnoliopsida; order Caryophyllales; family Amaranthaceae; genus Spinacia; species Spinacia oleracea. The sequence goes on from NC_079490.1 coordinate 93,981,951, forward strand.
TCGTTCTTTAAAAGCTCAACAAGACTAAGGCTCCTTTGGTTAGGTATGTGTGGAACATGTTTACTCTTCCCAAACATAGATTTACTACTTGGATGGCCTTTCTTCATAGCCTAAGGACCAAGAACAAGTTGTTTCAGTATGGTATTGGGGATAACAACATATGTGATATTTGGTGCACCAGAAACTAGTGCTCACTTATCCTTTGACTGCTACTTCGGCAAGGGCTGTTTGCAAGTGAATGATAGTTCCTATTATATACAAGCTTATCTAGTTTAGGATTAGGCGAAAGCTCTTCCATAGGCTAGGTTGCTTCGCGTGCTCCATCCGAGAGGTGGCGAGCACGTCATTTGGTTTCATTCCCCTATGTGCTATGTCGTTGCATATTCATGAATGTCTTGACCTTGTTATTTCTTTGATTCGATTTCCATTGCCGAACCCGAAATCTCTAGAGTTTCTTTATTTGTTTGCTTTATTAGCTTTGATTAGTTTAATTCAAAAACTCAAATTTGATTCGAACTAGCTTGTGAACGCATAGATTGAATAGTCAAACATATCCATTCCTATGGGACGATCCCTATACTTGCCGCTATAGTTCATATAGCCGGTTAGTCTAGCGGTTTTATAAATTTTGTTTGGTGAGGGGTTGATCTTTCAACGACAGAAAAACACCTTATCAAAATGGCGCCGTTGCCGGGGATTGGCATCATTGTTTGATTTTTCATTCTAGTTCTCTAGACTAGTTCATTTTTCATTTTCTTTTCTTTGAAAACCAAAAAAAAATGGCAAATTCCTTTGTTTCTCAAAATGACGAAACGATTTCACTTGATGATCTTCTCTTTCTCCATGATAATTTCCTAAGCTCTTTGAATTTTGAATCTCCAAAATCATTATTGGAGAGGTTCCTCCTCATAAAATATCTTGAAATTCAAGAAGAGCAAAGAATAGATTCTTGTTTGAATTCATTTGAAGTCATGTCCCAACAAGTTGTAAAAGGCTTTTTGGGAATTTCTAACCTAATGCAAGAATCTATTAAGGAAGTTTCATGGAGAAGAGAAGAGTTTGAGGCTACATTGCCACCTATGATGCATGACATTGAGGAATTGAGTATCGGAAAGTTTGTTCCTACTCGTTCCTCTTTGAGTGAATGCCTCGATGATGGTGATGAAAATCTATTTGCTCCATTTTGCCTTGAAGTGCTTAAGTCGATTCAAATTGAGGAAAAACGAGAATGTGCCAACCAAAAACTTTTAGAATTGAATGAAGGATCGTATGTTGAGATTTCTTGTGCTTTATGTGATGTGAGTGAAGTTGTTTGTGAATCTCTTGTTCCCATTACCTTCCCTCATTCCCCATTCCGAAAGAAGAAACTCAACATTTATCCTTCATTTCCCATTTTTTTCCATTTTTGTCCCAACTCCCGCCGCTTGAGGATTCTTTTTCCTCTATTGATCCTAATGATTCTCCTTCACCAAAGGAGCATGAAGAAGGGAGTATTTCTTTTATTTTTCATTTTGATTTTTCTTATTTTTGGTTCCCTACCCCTTGTAGACATAGAGTTGCGCTTTACTTTGTGCTTGCATCTCATTTCACTCTTGCCTACTTGTTACTATTGGATATGTTTGCCATTGCATATGACAAACTATTGCGATCGTTGTCGGGGTATTTACTAGAGGTAAGAGGCGTCAAGCTAATGACGTAAAAAGAGCGCTTATCGGGAGGCAACCCGTGGGTGTTGGCCACTTGGCCCATGTATACTAATTTTTCTTGATTTTTGAAGTTTTTTGTGGCTCAAGCTTTCTTGATGTGGAAATCATTGCATCCATCTTTGCCATGTCCGGCTATTCTTATTGGTGAGTTCGTTCGTTATTACGGGTCTTTGCGGGACTTGCTCCCACGACATTTCCGGTAATATCATTCTAACTCTCTTGCATTCTTTGGGTCGGGCATCATATATTAGGGGCATTGGTTGGATGGGTAGTTGTGCCCCTCCTAGTTTCGTTTTAGGCCTTGAGGACATGGCCTAATTCGAGCTTGGGGGGAGATTCTATTGTTTGCTACTTTGATCTCCGTGTGATGGATTGCTTGATTTTGTGAATATTTTGGATTTTGTGCATATTTCTTTGCTTTTCTTTTTCTTTTCTTTTCTTTATTTTTCCTTTGCGATCTTTGTCAAGGCAAGTTTTTCTAGCTTTTAGGCATTATTCTTGATTTGGGCAAATAAAATTGGAACTTGTAGACTAGAATGCTTTTATTCCTAATTGGTAGATGTTTGCACGGTTTTTAATGTCTTGGGTCGAATTTAGGATTTAGGTGTTAAGAAAGTTGGTTGAACTTTGGGTAGCATGCGTCTTGAACCCTTGGCTTGTGGTAAGATGGTGTCGATCTCTCTAGTGACTTGAAACCGGAGAGAGTAGTATTTGCTCCCATTGGTGAGGATCATGTTCACATTAGCCCAAACACATATACATATATTGAGTGGCATGGATCTTTGGCATTGACTTTCTTATCTCCCGAATTTGACTATTTTCTTCCCGAGACCGCGACCGAACTACTTTAGGGGACGATAGAGGCATTTCTTTCGGTGACTATTTTTCTTTTTAGTTTAGGACTTTATTTTCTATTTTTTTTCTCATATATTTTTGTTTGCATTTGCCCCCTTGCCAGCCATTTGAGCCTTGCCCTTTCATTTCTTATGAGCACATTACAAGCCTAATAGCCTTTGTTTTATTTTGACCCTTAGAAGTGATAGTGAAGCTTTGAGTTATGATGCTTGTTGGTTTTGAATGAATATGCAAAGTTGAGGAATGATTGTTATTGGTATGAATGGCAAAGTTTGGGAAATATGTTTTTATATAGTGAATAAGTGTTGCATAAGCAAAATGAGAAAATAATGTTTTGAAAAAGCCAAAAATAGAGAAAAACAAGGCATGAGAAAAGTTTCAATTGAAACACAAAAAAATAAGAAAATCAAATCAAGAAAAGGTCAAAAAGAATTGTAGTTTTGAATTGTTGTTGAATAAGCTTGGGGGTACCCAAAATAAGTGGTATGAGTTTGTTTTTGGTTCGACTTGCTTGAGTTGAGTTCTATCATTGCGCTTCACTTTAGGTATGAGCACCAAATTCCCAAATTTGTTCCACACCTTACCCCTAGCCTACGTTACACCCTAAAAAGTCCTCTTGACCCTTTTGAGTTGAGTCATTGTCGGTGGAGGGAGGATTTGGTCAAGTTTATGGAATGGGTTTGTCATGCTAAGATGTCGGGTAGCCTAATCCTGTTTTCTCCGGCGCCTTCGCGGTGTCTCGAGACGCTATTCTCAAGGTTGGATAGGATCTAGAGATTTGACGTGGTATGCTCGGTTGAAGGGGAATTGACTATTGTTTGCCCTTAGTTCGCTTTGCTTGACGCTCGAATCTTTCACTCGACTTAGGACAATTGTTAGCGTGCATTCGTCTATTTAGTTAGTAATATTAGCATTCTTTTGTGCTCGTTCCATAATAAAGGCCCCGATCTTGGTTTTTGTAGTTTCGTTTTTCATTTTCTTTTTCTTTCTTTTCTTTTCTTTTCCTTTCTTTTCTTTTTATTTTCTTTTCTTTCTTTTTCTTGGTTTGTTTTTCATTTTAGGTCTTGCCTTGATTCAAATTTTTGGAAGAGTTATGGGTGTTTCTCTTTGGAAACCCTTGCGAGATCCCACTCGCCCTCATGAGCGATTGTGGGGTTCAAAGAGCTTGTTGCATGCGCTTAAATGCAACCGTGATTCCTACGAAGGTGAGTTAGTGTGCATTCTTGTAGTTCTTATTTTCGTAATTTTGATTTTTAATAAATAAGCTCATTCTCCTCCCCGTTTCTCATTCTAGCTTTGCTTGAGGACAAGCAAAGGGTTAGCTTGGGGGAGTTTGATGAGCGACATTTATGTCGCTCTTAGATTAGGATTTTAGTTCATTTTATTAGCTTTTTATTATTATTTTCGCCTAGTTTTATCGTTTTTAGTTCGTTTGTTGCATTTTTGCATTTATCGTGCAGCACCAACGCAGCCAAGCCACACACGCAGCACTGCCCATAGCTGCTTACCATGGCACCCATCGCAGCATCATCGTAGCAGCACAGTCGCAGCAACAAGCACTCACAGCAATGCACGAGCTGCCACAGCAGCAGCTCTCTTGCTCACCTTTTAGCCATCACACAGCAGCCTTGTGCTCTCCATTCAGCACGTACACACAGCCACAGCAAGGCCAAGCAGTCGCAGCAGATCAGTACAGCAGAACACGCAGCAAAATAGCGCAGAACAACCCTGCAGTTCTGTTCGGTCGCACATGAAGTTCTGTGCGATCGGACAAGGCTGTGCGATCGAATTTAAGTTGCTGTGCGGGCGAGTTGCTGGACAAAACGTCCTGAATTTGGTAAACGACCGAATGCTATTCCTTGTTCGACCGCACAGAATTTGTGCGACCAAACAGACCCCTTTGTGCGACCAAACAAGGTTGTGGGCTGCTTCTATAAAAACGAAAAATCGCAGCATTGTTATTAATTACGGATTTTTCATGAAATACCCCTGAATTTTTGCAAAATTCACCAAATGCCCCTCGACTTTCAGAAATTCACCAAATGCCCTCCACTTTTTAACAAATACACTATATACTCTTATTTATAAACTTAATACACAAGATGCCCTTAATGACGATTTTCCGTTAGCTCCGTTAACTTTTCCGTTAACTTTTTCCTTAACTAAACTAATTAACTCCTAATTAATCTAATTAACTACCCTAAAAAATATTTAACTGCCAACCCACAACTAACCTTCCTCCTAACTCACCCCTTTTATCTTCCCTCTCTCCTTCTTCCATGGATGCCCAATACCGATCTGCTACTTCCCTTTCTCCTTCTTCAATGGACTCCCAATCCCGATCTGCTACTAACCTTTCTCCTCTCTCCCTTTCAAATTTGAAAATAAAAATCAAAATAATGCCTCACAAATTCAGTGGCTATAGCATTAGCAGAAGCACACAATCATACTCCTCACAAATTGACGCACCAATCATACCTCTTTTCAACACCATTAACCACCACCCTTCCTACTAAACCACCTCCTCTTGCTCCGGCCGCATCTCCATTTTCTCTCACCTCCTAAACAACCCCAAATGAGGCACATGGGCTTTCATCTCCCACGACCCGGTGGACTCGAATTCGATCCTCAACCTCATCTTCCCACCCACCACCACAATCGTCGCCGGCGAGTCAGCTAACTCGCCCGAATCGACCAACTCAGACTCGTCCGGGTGAGTGTTCCGATTCGAGCCCCTTGTCGTCGTCGTTGAGTGAAAGGACGTGGGTGCGACTCAGTTCTTGGTGGCATTGGCTATATCTCGTGGGTTCAGGGAGTCTGGGATTACTAGTGTGACTGGTAAAAGGGTGATTGTTGTAATTTTTGTGTTAATTAGCTTTTTGTTTTGGTTTTGAAGCAAATTTAAGGGGGAGGAGAGATATTGGGCGGATTTCAATGGTGAGAAGAAGAGGAAGAACCGAAGAATGAAGGTGGGGGAGAGAGATTGGGCATAAGATGGAAGATGGTGAGGGAAATAAGTAAAGGAAAATAAAGTTTTTTATTTTTAAATTTAGTTAGGGTAATTAAGATAAGTATGGATTAATAGAGTTAATTAGGTTAAAGTTGACGGAAATCTAACGGAATTTACAGAAAATGCTCACTAAGGGTATATAGTGTATTTGTTAAAAAGTGGAGGGTATTTGGTGAATTTCTTAAAGTCGAGGGGCATTTGGTGAATTTTGCAAAAAACTCGGGGGTATTTCATGAAAAATCCGTATTAATTAGAATTCTCTCTCTAGAATTAGTTTAAGGCTTAGATTAGAGATTAGGATTAAGGATTCTTAGCCTCAAATTCTTGATTCTAAATTCAATTAGATCTTTAATTTTCAGATTTCTTTCCTCTTTGCTTTGAGTTTTGTTCTTCATTTTGTTCTTCAAAGTTTGATGCAAATTCTTCAATTCAAGGTATAGTTCTACTTTTCTTTTTGATTTGTTCTTTAATTCTTTAATTAATTCATTAATTTCGTTTATGCTTTGATTCCATGCTTGAATTCTAGGATTAATTTGATATTTTGAATTTCATTGATTTTCCCCCAATTTTGGAGGTTGAATTTTCTGATTTTTGTTGTTTCAATTAGCTTCATTAATTCAATTAGTTTCATGATTAGGATTAATGTTAGTTTAATGTTGATGTTAATCATGCTAATTGAGTAGTTTAGTCTAGAGGTTAGGGATGAAGCCTTGGCATTGAATTTGGGGAATTTTAGGGAAAATTCATGATTGATGTTGTGATTAAATGTGATTTAGTGATAGGACATCCATGACTAGTTGAGTAGTAGTCACGAATGCTATTTGATTGGGATTTGATTAGAATGTATGATTTAGGTTTGGCAAGACATTGTGAGCCTATTTTGTGCAAGTGAATGATAGTTCCTATTATATGCAAGCTTATCTAGTTTAGGATTAGGCGAAAGCTCTTCCATAGGCTAGGTTGCTTCGCGTGCTCCATCCGAGAGGTGGCGAGCACGTCATTTGGTTTCATTCCCCTATGTGATATGTCGTTGCATATTCATGAATGTCTTGACCTTGTTATTTCTTTGATTCGATTTCCATTGCCGATTTCCGAAATCTCTAGAGTTTCTTTATTTGTTTGCTTTACTAGCTTTGATTAGTTTAATTCAAAAACTCAAATTTGATTCGAACTAGCTTGTGAACGCATAGATTGAATAGTCAAACATATCCATTCCTATGGGACGATCCCTATACTTGCCGCTATAGTTCATATAGCCGGTTAGTCTAGCGGTTTTATAAATTTTGTTTGGTGAGTGGTTGATCTTTCAACGACGGAAAAACACCTTATCATCTGTTGACCTTGGCTTTCCTTGGTCTGTCTGACTAAGTTGTAATTCTGGTTGTTTGATTAATATATCTTTCCCTTACTTGTCATAAAAAAGACCGGTTACATTACATTCATATGAAAAACTGGCATCCATAATCTAAGATTCACTACAAGAAAATATCAAAGACAAGCACTGGTAATAAAATTTGCCATCTTTTCTCGAACTCCATTCCCCATTGGTGAAGAGTTGCTCCCTCGGATTTTTGAATACCTTAAGAAGACCAACCAAAAAAAAATATACTTTAGTTATATTATAAATATTGTATCGTATAATAAAGTAAGACTTAGTTTGCTTAAAACAATTAAATAATGAACCATATAATAATAAAAATGGCTTATTTCGGTACTAACTTTCAACTCGATCATAAACTTAAATACATATTTTAAACATTTTACATGTCAAATATACTTAGTTTTAAATTTCAAATACTCATTCTCACCTACTTTGGTCAAGTTATGCACATTTAAGGCTCGCTTGATCATTATAGGCCACATTTTGACTAAAATGGCTTATTTCGGTCCCAACTTTAAACTAATGAACTAAAATAAGTATTTAAAACACTTTAAATGTCTAATACACTTATTTTTCTGTTTCAAATACTCAGTATCGCCTACTTTGGTCAAGCTATGCACATTTAAGGCTCATTTGTTCATTATAGTTCATATTTTGACAAAAATAGCTTATTTCACTCCTAACTTTCAACTAATGAACTTAAATATAAAACCTTTACAATTACAATTAGACTTAGTATGATGTTTTAAAGCACTAATTTTCACCTACTTTGATCAAGTTATACATATTTAAGACTCGTTTGATCATTATAGGTCACATTTTAACTAAAATGGCTTATTTTAGTCCTAACTTTCAACTAATGAACTTAATTAAGTATTCTAAATTATTTACATATTTATTAGACTTATTTTAATGTTTCTAAGACTCATTCTCACCTACTTTGGTCAAGTTATGCACATTTAAGGCTAGTTTGTTCATTATAATTCATATTTTGACTAAAATGGCTTATTTTGCTCCTAACTTTTAACTAACGAACTTAAATAAGTATTGTAATTCCTTTCCATGTTTAATATACTCAGTTTTATGTTTCAAAGACTCACTCTAACCTACTTTAGTCAACTTATGCACATTTAAGACTCATTTGATCATTATAGGTAACACTTTGACTAAAATGGCTTATTTCGGTCCCAACTTTCAACTAATAAAATTAAATAAGTATTTTAAACCATTTACATGTTTATTAGACTTATTTTAATGTTTCTAAGACTTATTATCACCTACAATGGTCAAGTTATGCGCATTTAAGGCTAGTTTGTTCATTATAGGTCATATTTTGGCTAAAATGACTTATTTCGACTTTCAAGTAATGAACCTAAATAAGTATTTTAAACACTTTACATTGATGGGAAATCTCATTAGTTTCTCATGTAGCTGCAATAGTTTTAGTACTTAGTAGCCATCTAAAACTATTTAAATTGAGGGGCCACCTCTCTAACTAGTTTCTCAGGTAGATGTTAGTCGTTTAAGTAGCCGTCCACAACGAAATTAAGTAACTTCGTTGACTATGGGTTTAGTAGCTAACCATGGGCTGACAATAATGGGATATCCATTTGGTAACAATCAACAGTAATAGATCAAAGCAAAAGATTAGAATACTGATAAAGAGTACTGTAGTTACTTACCCACTTTTGGTCACTATGCATTTCATGCCTGCTGCTTTAACGGCTGCAAAATCAATGGCATTGTCCTGTACCACAATGCAACTGTCAACATTCAAAAAATATAGCATAACTAGCATTTAAAAGTCTTTATTTCTATGTATTTCAATGGTGAATCAAGAAATTATTACTGCAATACCTTGCACGATCAACACCAAGTGTTGTGGCTGCTAGTACCTAAATGGCATGTAAAGAGGAAACAATCAAAGTAAGAAAACCGAGAATTTTACTCAGCAAGAGAATAAAAGAAAGTATGTATGATTTGTAGGAATGATCTGCAACATCAAGGAAGATTGAATGTCACAAGAACTAATTCATTATTTGATATGAATAACTGTACTGAATAAAGTAGTTAATCTGTGTCCGTACTAGTTTCCTGATGGTACTTGTAAGATGTATTTACTGTTTAAATCAAATGAAAGCAAAAGGAAGAAACAAGAGTTTACTAGGTCTGACTTCTTCCGAGGGACTACATCTCCGACAAAAATCTGCATCTTTTCTACTCGCTCAGGACCCAACAAGCATGAAACTATTGCAGAGACCTGAAACCAATATGTTCAGTGCATCTATCAAGTTACTCATAGGAAATACAAAGCATACAAATTTATGTTGCATACCACCTTCTCGTTAGATTTGCTGCACACGACAACTTTGACTACTTTTGCCTAAGCTTGGCCGACCATCCTGCACAATTTGAGAGCACAACATTCCAGATCTTTAATAACTAACTTGACATAAATTCTAATTGTAACATCTTAGTGATATAACTAGTATAATACCCGTGCGATGCACGATTTATAATCTAAACATAAATTTATATGAAATATGGTAGACAATTATCATCAAAATAGAGCTATAACTAACCTCAAAATTATACTTAATGATGGATAAATTTGTTATTTCCCATTCGGTGTCATATTAATTAAAACAGTTAAAACAAATAAGAGTACATTAAATAAATTTATTTTCTTTCTTATTCACATGTTGTGTCAAGAATAAACTTAATGATCTCATCCACTATTTCACTTCGATAGTAATACCCAGTTAATACTCGCACAGTCCCCCATTAACTTAATTATCCGACCACTTAACACACCATTCTTAATCAATTAGATGAAGGATCAGCAACGCGTGCATGTCCAATCTAAAAATTTATCTGCGTACCCGTCACCACTTTCGACAAATAATCCACTTGGGGAAGGATGAACGGGGTCTCCCAAAAAACATGCCACATTGACAATTGACATCACTATATTCGATAAATAAGCCACTTTTTCTTTCAACTAACTTTTAAATATATGGAAAAAATATTACGATAATGAGAATGTGGCATAATTTATTTTTGATATTTAAGATTAAGTATAGGCTAGGGCCCGTCATAAAAAAAATATGGATATGGGTCTCATTTTGTTAATTAAAATTGGGCATATAAAATGTTTGAGACAACCTTGTAAAATATAAAAATCAAGAGTTTAAGTTTGTTATTCATATATGTATTCATTATATGACACTAATTCTTAGAAAGATGATAGTATTATAATAATATAATTGATAGTACATGTTCAACTATTATAAGATTTTCCGCCATATCGATTATCAGAAAATGCATGCAAAGATTCAGTTGATTACAAATAATAAATGAACAAAGGTAAACATACGTTATACATATCCGCATCCAGTATATGACATACGTTGTACGTTGCTTAAAGATTTTATGCATGGCTAGCATGCTTGTTGGTGCAATGAGACGAATTGGAGCAACACATTTCATTCTAGACTTAAGAGGCACTGTGGTGTATAGATACACTGAATTGATTCCAATACCACATTATGTGGGAGAGATTTATATTATGACTGTTATTTGCCCGTAATTTTGACCAGTTTTCTTGAAAGACATGTTTCATGATTTATTCACATTCTTTGTACAACAAAATTCTACCAAAAAGGTGACTTTTGCTCTAGTGTGGACCAATACGTGTTGTAGTCATCCCCTGTTTCGTGAGTTAGAGCTAATAAAAGAGGATGTTCTTGGTACTCAAAAAACTTTATCTTAAGATACACAATTTATTATACCTAAATATCCGGTTGAGAATCTTAGATTCTGAATCAAGTTTTCTGTTGTTAAGTGTGAGGAATGCTGCTCAGAGGAAGCCTCTAGATGAACTCGATATTCCAGCAGAAGATGTCCAAGTTGTTCAATTTACCCCGCTTGGATGTATGTTGTACAAGGCTCCGTCCGATGGAAAATGGGGAGAGCATGAACGTAAGTTCTACAAATACCTCCATTTTACGTTCCCTTTATTTTCTTTTCCCCTCAACACTTGAAATGTTAAATTCTATTTAGTTTCTAGCTCACTTGAAATCTGTAGGTGGTCATAGACCAAGTTCATTGTCAACTTGCAAATGAGATTCATAGCAGATCATATTCATAGATTATCCACCTCAAATCATCCATTAGAAATATTCATGAACACCAAAGTTTCAAATACGTACTAATGCAATCTATCACAAGCAGTGTCTGAATTTAGCTCAAATATCCTATAATTAAAATATACTAATAAATTTAAAAACTTAATCTAACAAAAACTAGAAAACTCAAACACAAACACTAATTGAAGTAAAAAATTAACAATAAATAGACACATAGAGAACGAAAAGATTCAAGATTTAGAATACCCTTCAATGTAATCAGTTAGAAGAAGGTCAAGGTAAGTGTCCCATTTGTTTCCAATTACCTGAACACATTCAACAAATGCAAAAGTAATAAAAAAAAAGTTGAAGAAATTAGGGTTTTAGCAAAACGCTAAACCAATGCAGACAAAACCGTAGAAAAATAATGCGACGAACAATTAATTCGCAAAGAGAGATTACCTTGCCGCAAGTGAAGCAAAAAACTAGAATAATCATGGTTGGTGTTGCCTCCTTTTCTCCCGTGGCTTCGTTTCTCTTATTATGGTCGTCTTCTCCGTTTCAAAATAATGTTGTCCATTGATTTTTCAGGTGCTATGATTTTTCTCCGTTTCAAGTGTTGTGATTTTTATGAAGTATATGGGTTGATTTCTCCGTATCAGGTGCTGTGATTTTCCTTCAATGTCATTCGCCAGAGAAGAACGAATGTGAGGAAAGGAGGAGCGGGAAAATGAGAACAAATCGAAATGAACTTGAATGGATTCGACCATATGAACTTGAATTTTAAATCGAAATTAAACTAAAACGAAAATTGAATCACATAGAGAAAGTGTAATTACCTCGGGAACTTGAATTAAGCAGAGTCATTGAACGATTTCTTGAAATTAGGGCAACTCCAAGCTTCTGGTTGTGTGGGTGGATGGGGGGCGAATCAATATGGAACAACCTTGAGACTACATTCTTCATATCAGAAGCAACGATGGAAGAAGCATCGACGACGATGGCGATGGCTGAAGCAGTGGCGGCGATAGCGGTGGTTGAAGCAGAAGCAGAGAAGCGGAAGGAGGAGGAGCGGGAAAATGAAAACAATCTCCGCTTTATTTTTTGGGAAACTATTTTGTGTGAGGGCGTCTACAGCCATATAGTATAATGGGTTTAGTACCCCATATAGAGGGTAATTTGGGAAATTCACTCACTGGGTTGCCACTTGGATAAGCTGACTGGGCGTAAAATTGATGACTGGTGTGATGGTATACGTATTCCATACGCTTTGGAATACGTATATCAGATTTCAAAAAAAAAAAGAGAAGGAAGAGTGAAGGAAGAGAGAGAAACTCCCCATTCTTGAAACCACTGAGAAAACGCGAAGAACACAAGGAAGTTCGCCGGAAGTTCGATGGAAGTTCGACTGCAATTCCCACTGAAACATAGGTAAATCGCATTTTCCCATTTCCCCCAAACTTTGTAAAATTAAAATTCTAGGGTTCATGAATTTTGGATTCAATATTGATGAAAATTTTGAACAATTTTTGATGAAAATTGAAGACATTTTATCAAATAGGCTTAAATTTTGTATATGTAAGCACAATTTTGCAATTTGGTGGGATTGATTGAAAGTTCGATTGTCAATAAAATCGAAAATGAACACGGGAGATTATAAATGTAGTTGGAAGAACACCCCAAACCCCAATTTCACTGTTTAATTTTGAACAGGGGAGATTATGCCGTTTATCTGGTTCACCAAAGCAATCACATGTCCATGTGGCAGTTGTTAGAACCTTACCCGGACCCTTTCCTGGACCACTAGCACCAGAGCGGACAACCCCAAACCCTTCTTGCCTTCCATAACTCTTGTAGTAATCATTTGCCTGATCTATGGTGGTACCTATCACCATTCCAACTTGTGGAGGTGGCACAACATCATCCATGATCCCTACTCTTGGAGTTTTTGGAGTTTCTGGAACTACCTCCATGATCCCAACAATTGGAGTTTTTTGAGGAGTTTTTGGAGGTAAACCAACGATCCTCCCAATCCTCCCAACTGTTGGATCATCCATAGTTTGCACAACATCATCCTCCGAATCTAATATCCTCCCCTTCACATAATCCATAGTTTGCACAACATCATCCTACGAATCTAATATCCTCCCCTTCACATAATCCATAGTTTGCACAACATCATCCTCCGAATCATCATCACTTATTTCTTGCACAACATTACACCCCAAATCATCGTCACTTATTTCCAACATCTCACTCTTCATTTTATTACTGCAATTCAATTAAAACTAGTATAATTCAATTAAACTAGTATAATTCAATTAAACTATCTAAAATCAGATTAACAACTTCAAACAACTGCCAGACATTAAAAGTCAACACAGGTCAACTTACGCAATTCAACAACATCTCACTCTTCATTTTATTACTGCAATTCAATTAAAACTACTATAATTCAATGAAACTAGTATCTAAAATCGCGAAATCTAGTATCTAAATCAGATTAACAACTTCAAACAACATCAACTGTCAACCCTCTACACAAACAAACAACTGCCAGAATCCGAAATTTCATTCAATTACCCAACAAAACATCATAATAAAAGGCAAAACATAAACGCGAAATTCCATTCAATTACCAACAAAACCAGTTCACAAATTACCAATCATATTCAATTACAAACCGTAAACTGCGAATTTAAGAGTAATTACCTGATGCGCTCCCAAATTGCACGAATTCTGCTCAATTAAACTAGGGATTATGTTCTTCCCCAAATCAATCTCTAATTCCGCTCCAATTCCGGCAATTCCAGCAACTAGAACTGAGGTTTATGTGAAGGAGAATTTGAAAATACAAGAGCATTTATATGAGAGATTGCTTGACAGAACAAAGAATTTGAAGGTGTGGCTCAGCTATGCAAAGTTTGAAGCTTCTGCTGCGGATGACATCCCAGAGGATGGACTCCAAGAATAACAATGGAGAGAGACGAGCCAGTGAAGAAGAACAGGAGAGACGAGAGAGGTGGGAAAAAAAGGAGGGAAAAAAATAAATGATGTATTCCTATTGTATTCCTATTGTATTCTTGATAATATACGTATGGAATACGTAGTCCATTTGCCATCTAAGCATTGCCATGTCACCAACCTCAAACCCATATACACAGTCATAAAATAATTGTTTTTTTTTTTGGCTATATGGGGTACTGCTGCCCCATATAGTATATGGGGTAATAGTTCCTCATTTTGTGTTCCTTTATTTTTAGAGAACCTTTTCTGCGGCTCATTCTTAAAATGAGCCCGCACTTGAGTTTAAAGCCCGCACTTGAACTTAAGTGCTGCCAATTTTTAAAAATGAGTCTGCACTTGTGAAAATGTATATTTTTTTTGGTGTTCTCAAGTGCTGCCAATTTACTAAATGAGCCTCACTTAAAGGGAAGCACATGGAGATTTTTCTACTAGTGAGGCTTTGTTGAGTGACTAAGAATATTTGCATATATTGTATGGTACTAGTGTCTTTCTTGGTGATCAAGGTTTGAGACAAAGATTAGCGTCTTGATATCGATATTTTTAGGGAAATGTGCTTATCAGAAACGACTTTTCGTAATTTTCCGTATACCTCGGTTTTGTGGGTCGGCGTTCGAGATGCTTAGTTTTGTGGGTTTTACCCGAATTTGAAGTGTTTTATATGATTTTGAGTGGAAACGTGCATCAGATATCAATCATGACATCAGCTTCCCGAGATTGTATTTGAATTTTGATGTTGTGTTTGGTATTGGATTTTGATGTTGTGTTTGGAATTGGATTTTGATCCAATGTCTAAGATTGGAACGGATTCGGGAATTGAATTTATTGAAGATTGAATTTAATTTCGGAACTTGGAATTTGGAATTGGTATTTGAATTGAAATTGGAATAATTTAATTGTTGTTCTCAATTAGCAGTCATGCTTGGAGTTGCTCCAACTGAAAAGAGACCGGTGATGTAGTCATCGGCTCTAAGGAGAGACACAAATTAGGTGTCTACCGCTAGTCAAATCCGTGGTGAAATATTCTAAACAAAAAGGTAATCAGCTAAATGCTAATATAAATCGTAAATAAGTAAACTCTAAATTCTAGTTGTGAAACATAACAATGGGTCATATTTTAACCACGATATTTCCCAAACCCCCTTAAATGCATCCCTAAATTCTTAAATATATTCTCCATATGCCGTGCCTAATTGCATATTCAATCCGTATTTTATTAAAGGATACAGAGTACACTTTTTATAAACGACTGTATTTTATTAAAGGATACACATTATTTTTTCACAAAATCTTGTTTACATAGGTTGTACAATAAATTACTGTACACCAAACTTAATTAACGGGCCTTTATTTCTTTGGGGTGAACTCACACGTGTGAATAGGAATAACGTTCTTTTTTTTCTCCCTTCTCTCGTCATTCTCTTTCATGCTCTCTCCTCTTTCTCTCTCCTCACACTCCGTCCCTCTCCTCTTTCATTGAAGAATGAAGACAGTGATTCAATTATCAATTCAGGTTTGTCGATCTCCTTTGCTTTCGTTTTCTCTTCAATTAGATTTATTTTTCTTTTCAATTTTGATGTTAAGTCTATCTTTTCGGTCCTCGATTTGCGAAGGTTAATCAAATTGGGAGTAAAAAAACTCTGCTAGAAAAAATTGAGTTTCAAATGGCCTTCAAATTCTATATTTTCAAGGTAATTCTGTATTTTTGATGATTTTTATGTGTATTCTAGTGATTATATTAATTTTTAGGGTTTGAAATTATCATGTTCTTTTGTGGGATTATACAATTTTATTAATGAATATCATTTCATATGCTTGTTGTTACTTACATTTGTCTAGCTTAGCCTTGATGTTTCATTTCTTTTAGGTGGTTTAATTGTTTATACGGATGTCTGATATTATGAGATTATTGATGTTGATATTTATGTTTTTTTTTGGTTAAAGTTATGATTTTTGTGGTAATAGTTACGTTTTGTTGGTTAATAGTTATAGTTAAAATAGTCATGTTTATAGGCTTATGGATTATAAATGTGTAAAGAGGGGGTGAAAATAGTCCCAATTTGGGTTCAATTCAATTCCCTGAACTAGAACTAACATAATGGGGAAAAACCTTTTCAAATTGGTTGGATTAGTTGGAAAGCCTATCAAGACTGATGCGTTTGAAATTGATGTATGCTAGCATCCTTGTAGAAGTGCAATTAGGATAAGAATTTCCTGGGGTTACTTGAAATGCAGCAGGACGTATTATATAAATGGAAACAAGTATGTTGTGGTGAATGCAAAGCAATGGGGTTGGGGGAATCCTTACATGCTGGTATAGTGATCAGAGTTTCAGTTCAGCAGAGGTAAGTTTTCTTTGTTACCCCTCTTTCTGAAGCTCTGTGTGCAGGATTGGACATTGGTGAGAAAATACACGTGCACATTCAGATCATTTGCTAGTTGCTTTGTTGATTAGTATATAATAAGTTAAGAATATACGAGATATCGTTGAGGGTGATGGTGTGACTGCAGAGGAGGATGTATAGAATAATACGCTTGCATTGGCAGCCCACAAGGAGAGGGGTGGTGTACATAGTGTGCACCAGCAGAAATATATTGCTGGGACTGTGGCTGAGTTATGAGTTTTCAGAACAAGTACTTATGGTACATCACCTTCTCGAAGCAACTCTTCTTGATACACCTTGAATCAGATCCCTCGTCTATTTTATTGCTTTTTCCAATGCTACTACAAAAGGCTATTAGCTCAAATGGCAAGGCAATGTGCAATTTTGTACATGATGTGGGTTCAAATCCCGCATAGCCCACATATATGTTTGCAAGTTGCGAACCAAGTTATGAGGTTTCACTTATTTGGAAAGTCATGAATACCAACATAAAAGTCATGGAAATTATTCTAAAAGTTAAGGCAGTTTTTCGTCGTCTCAAACCTAACTTTTACTTTTATTAACTTAACTTTAACTACTAAAAGTCTGAGTTTTATATTTCTACATTTCTCCGGCTAATGTGAGTCATGCAATCTGTTTTATTCTACACCTTGTAATTTTATGTGTTAAAGTTGTGGTTATGTTGGTTAAAGTTATGGAAATTGTTCTAAAAGTTAAGACAGTCTTTCGTCGACTCAATCCTAACTTTTACTTTTAATTACTTAACTTTAACTGTTAAAAGTCTGACTTTTATATTTTTACCTTTTTTCAGCTAATGTGAGTCGTGCATTCTTTTTATTTCACACATTGTACTTGTCTGTGTTAAAGTTGTGGTTCTATATGTTAAAGTTATGGAAATTGTTCCAAAAGTTAAGGCAGTTTTTCGTCGTCTCAAACCTACTTTTACTTTTATTAATTTAACTTTAACTACTAAAAGTCTGACTTTTATATTTCTACCTTTCTTCGGCTAATGTGAGTTATGCAATCTGTTTTATTCCACACCTTGTAATTTTATGTATTAAAGTTGTGGTTATGTTGGTTAAAGTTATGGAAATTGTTCTAAAAGTTAAGACAGTCTTCCGTCGACTCAAGCCTAACTTTTACTTTTAATAACTTAACTTTAACTGCTAAAAGTCTGACTTTTATATTTTTACCTTCTTTCAGCTAATGTGAGTCGTGCATTATTTTTATTTCACACATTGTACTTGTCTGTGTTAAAGTTGTGGTTCTATAGGTTAAAGTTATGAAAATTGTTCTAAAAGTTAAGACAGTTTTTCGTCGTCTCAAACCTAACTTTTACTTTTATTAACTTAACTTTAACTACTAAAAGTCTGAGTTTTATATTTCTACATTTCTCCGGCTAATGTGAGTCATGCAATCTGTTTTATTCTACACCTTGTAATTTTATGTGTTAAAGTTGTGGTTATGTTGGTTAAAGTTATGGAAATTGTTCTAAAAGTTAAGACAGTCTTCCGTCGACTCAAGCCTAACTTTTACTTTTAATAACTTAACTTTAACAGCTAAAAGTCTGACTTTTATATTTTTACCTTTCTTCAGCTAATGTGAGTCGTGCATTATTTTTATTTCACACATTGTACTTGCCTGTGTTAAAGTTGTGGTTCTATAGGTTAAAGTTATGGAAATTATTCTAAAAGTTAAGGCAGTTTTTCGTCGTCTCAAACCTAACTTTTACTTTTATTAACTTAACTTTAACTACTAAAAGTCTGACTTTTATATTTCTACCTTTCTTCGGCTAATGTGAGTTATGCAATCTGTTTTATTCCACACCTTGTAATTTTATGTGTTAAAGTTGTGTTTATGTTGGTTAAAGTTATGGAAATTGTTCTAAAAGTTAAGACAACCTTCCGTCGACTCAAGCCTAACTTTTACTTTTAATAACTTAACTTTAACTGCTAAAAGTCTGACTTTTATATTTTTACCTTTCTTCAGCTAATGTGAGTCGTGCATTATTTTAATTTCACACATTGTACTTGTCTGTGTTAAAGTTGTGGTTCTATAGATTAAAGTTATGGAAATTGTTCTAAAAGTTAAGGCAGTTTTTCTTCGGCTAATATCAATATGCTTCGTAGAAGTTAAGAAAATCAAAATAAAAGTTAGCTCTGGTGTAGTAAAAGTTAAGAAAAGTATTAATTAAAAAATGCTAACTTTTACTGTTTGAAGTCTAACTTTTAATTAAAAAATGCTAACTTTTACTTTTTTTTTTACTTAAAAAGCCTAATTTTAACTTCTGAAGTTTCATAATAAAATCAATAGCCTATGTAGGATTTGAACCTACATCTCCACGCAAGTTGCACGGTGCTCGCCCAGTTGAGCTAATAGGCTTAAAAAAATAAAAACACACAATGTAGGACATGTACTCAGATTTATTCAAATCAGGTACACATGGAACAATAACTTAGTGAAGGTCAGTTTTCATCAAGTAATAAGATAACTTTAATGCAATTTACACCAACTATTAGTCAATAAGGTTAACTATTACCTGTAATATAATCATCTTCAGCATTAAAAAATCAGAAGGATGAGCATTACTCAACTGTATAGTAATTCCGTTCATCCTTCAAATTAGTGCTAGAATATCATTAGTAAATATCGAATGCTTAAATTGACGCCCCAATTGTTCATAAAATTACTGAAAATTGAAGATTAATATACAAAATTAAGTAACTAATATCAGAAGTTAGGTTTTTCTCCAAAAAAACTTATGTAATTTCCAAATCTAGGTCTTTGATTGTGTAGTTCAAATGAACCACAAAAGAATTATTCAATTGCAGAAGATTGTAGATAACAAAAAAATCGATGTAAAGGTTGATAATCGCAAAGAAAAGAGCGCATACAGTAGAATTTTCTCATAGAATTGAAAGATTTTTCGCGATTTCGAAGTTTTTACCCAATTTTCACACCTGAATTTTGCAGCTTCTATCTCCTCTGATTTTGCGGCTTCTAGTTTCCTCCGTTCTGCGTTCTGTGTTCTGTTCTCTCTACTCAATAGCGTCGTTTCCTTCTTCTGTTTAATAATCTCGCACGTGGGAAACTTTGGTGTACGTTAATTTTAACGTACACCTGTTGCGCGCAAGACCGATTGTTATTTTTTTGACATGTCATTATCCCCAATTCTAATTATATTAATATTAATAATCCACCTACTCAACTTTTATCTTATTTTAATAAATTCGACTCACTTTTCAAAGGTCAAAGTTTATCTTTAATAAAATACGGAGGCAAGGAGTATTAGGCAATCTGCAATCAACCTTTAAATCTCATTTCACATGTTGTGAACTTGTGAAGCTCACTTGTAGTGTACAAGTTGTAGTTATATCGAGGAACCATCACATTCTCCGCAAATATCATTTTTTATAATTTCATTCGTAAAATCGCAATTTCATTATCAATTCTCATTCTAGTTCATCGAGATCTACTTCAGGCAAGTTTCTCTCTTTTCCCTTTTCTCTAACACCCTAATTCCGTCAATCATTTATCAATTGCTCTTCTACTTATTTTACCTTCATTAGTGTCTGAATTCTGGTTTGTTTCTATTATCCAGATCTGATTAATATATTTGATTTTTCTTTTGCGCATCGAATTGCATGATTGTTTTGCGGAATTATTTGATAGATTTTGAATATTTGTTAGACCTTTCGCAATTTTTTGAGTGGAAAGCTGTTAATTCATAGGGAAATTTGGGGGATTTTGTTGATGATTTGTTTCTGTTGAAGTATAGTATGGGACTGTATTGTTGTTGTTTTTAGCTATTTTCTGTGATTTGAAATTTGCAGATCTATTTAGTTGTCCTGTCTAATGTGAAGTATATTTCGTTAAATTATAGGGTAGATTGGATGCTGCGGAGTGTTTCGAGTAGTTATACAATTTATACAGCTTAGATCGAGTTGATTTGCTGGTTTCTTATTGCAATGGCTACTTCTGAGAAGAGGACGCTGCGAATCAACCAGGTTTTCTTGTTTTTGTTCCTCTTCTGGTATGTTTGTGATGGGTTTTATTTGCCTGGGACTTACATGCATACATACTCCAATGATGATGAAATATATGCGAAAGTGAATTCACTGACATCTATTGAGACTGAGCTTCCCTTTAGCTACTACAGTCTTCCGTATTGTAAGCCACATGATGGGGTCAAGAAAAGTGCGGAGAATCTCGGAGAGCTGCTCATGGGGGATCAGATTGACAACTCCCCTTACCGTTTTCGGATGAATAAGAATGAGTCTGTTTTCCTGTGTATTACTAGTCCTCTGAATGAAGAGCAGGTAAAACTTTTGAAACAGAGAACTCGCGATCTATATCAGGTGAACATGATTTTGGATAATCTCCCTGCAATGAGGTTTGCAAACCAAAACGGTGTAAAGATCCAATGGACTGGATTTCCTATTGGTTATTCTCCAGCTAACAGTAACGATGATTACATTATAAATCATCTAAAATTCAAGGTTTTGATTCATGAGTACGAAGGGAGTACTGTGGAGATCATTGGTACAGGAGAGGAAGGTATGGGAGTGATCTCAGAAGCAGACAAGAAAAAGACATCTGGTTATGAGATAGTGGGTTTTGAGGTTGTTCCCTGCAGCGTCAAGCGCGATCCTGAAGAAATGTCAAAACTTCACATGTATGACAATATTAATTCGATCAACTGCCCTGGGGATCTTGAAAGGTCTCAAATCATAAGAGAACAAGAGAAAGTTGCATTTACTTACGAGGTTGAGTTTGTAAAGAGTAATACTAGATGGCCATCTAGATGGGATGCTTACCTGAAAATGGAAGGTGCCCGAGTGCATTGGTTCTCTATTTTGAATTCCCTCATGGTGATCTTTTTCTTGGCTGGAATAGTGTTTGTAATATTTTTAAGAACTGTAAGAAGAGATTTGACCAGATATGAGGAACTGGACAAAGAAGCTCAAGCGCAGATGAACGAGGAGCTGTCAGGATGGAAGCTTGTTGTGGGTGATGTGTTTAGAGAACCAGACCATGCTAAGCTATTATGTGTGATGGTTGGAGATGGTGTTCAGATTACAGGAATGGCTGGTGTGACTATAGTCTTTGCAGCTCTTGGTTTCATGTCACCTGCGTCTAGGGGAATGCTTTTAACAGGGATGATAATTCTCTACCTTATGCTGGGTACTCTTGCTGGCTATGCTGGTGTATATCTCTGGAAAACTATCAAGGGAAATACAGATGGTTGGAGGTCAGTTGCCTGGTGGAATGCTTGCTTTTTTCCTGGGGTTGTCTTTGTCATCCTCACCATGTTGAATTTCCTCCTTTGGGGGAGCAAGAGTACTGGTGCAATACCAATATCTTTGTATTTTATCCTTCTCTCCCTCTGGTTCTGCATTTCAGTGCCCCTGACTCTGTTTGGAGGTTTTCTTGGAACTCGAGCTGAGCCTATTCAGTTTCCTGTGCGAACCAATCAAATCCCCAGAGAGATTCCTGCTCGAAAATACCCTTCATGGTTGCTTGTTCTTGGTGCTGGTACCCTTCCATTTGGAACCCTGTTTATCGAGCTCTTCTTCATTTTGTCCAGCATTTGGCTGGGAAGGTTCTACTATGTCTTTGGTTTCTTGTTTGTTGTCCTCTTGTTGCTGGTGATTGTTTGTGCTGAAGTTTCTGTTGTTCTGACATACATGCATCTATGTGTTGAAGATTGGCGATGGTGGTGGAAAGCATTCTTTGCTTCGGGTTCTGTTTCTCTTTATGTCTTCCTTTACTCCATTAATTACTTGGTTTTTGACCTTCAGAGTCTCAGTGGACCTGTGTCGGCTCTACTCTATCTAGGGTATTCCTTGATAATGGCGGTGGCAATTATGCTATCTACCGGCACTATAGGATTCCTAATGTCATTCTACTTTGTCCACTATCTGTTTTCATCAGTAAAGATTGATTAAGATCTACATTTGATGATTGCTACACTATATGGGATTTTCCGCAAAACACAAGAGGAGATTTTGTTGGCTAGTTCTCTCAGATTTTTGCCAAATATCCTCCATTGTATCTGCTAAAAGACTGTTACAGTGATGGACGATAAGAGCATTTAGCTGCATTTGAAAGACCTGATGAAGCAAGGTCTCCCGCTTTTTTCCGTTTTAACTAGCCTGTATTCTGTTTTTTCTTTTTCTTCCTTTTTCCTCTTTCAATTCATATAGTGCACTGGAATGTTTAGTTTTGAGTTATATTCTCGATAGATTTCCTCGTCTATATGCCAATTTTAACCGGCAGAGCTGTACTACATTTGGATGTACTTTCATCAATTAGATGTTAGATCGAATGTCTGTTTCATTCACATTCTTTTTCTGCGCAGTATCATTTTGGGGTTTCAGTGTTATTGCTAATAAAATATTCTAGAAGCTTGGGTTTTTTGGGGAAGGATAAGAGGTAAATCTATGAGTATAATAATATGACAATTTTGCTACAAAATATACTGTCGGGGTTTTATGTAGTGTGGAGATGGGTTTGACGGGCAATAAATTAAACTAAGGAGGTATAAGAAGAGGCCTGAAAGGTAAAAGAAAGGTAGGAATGTTACATAGGAAAATCCAGCGGGGCAGCTTGGTTTCCAGCGTGCATTGCAGTAGCGAATTTCTTCTTCATTTCGTGACCATGTGGGTGGCCAGCGGGCCCGCTGGTTTTTGCGCCGGCTCTTCCTATCTTTCTTTCTTTATGTTTTGACCAAGGGATGTGACTTGTTTAGAACCCTTGGGTTATCTTGTATACCCTGGAACTATATATATTCATAGTATGCTTGTCTAAGAGTTAGGGTTGTTGATTTAAGAGAGAGAAACCCCTCATTGAAAGCTCATACACTCAAGCTTTATGGGAGGGAGAGTTGTGAGGTGAAGCTTGCTTATCTTGATAATCTCTTTGTAAATATCATAATTCCTAGTGGATTGGTGGGTTTTTCTTCCGGTGTTCAGGTTTCCCATGGTAAATTTCCGTGTCTTTCATTTCATGCTTGGTTTGCTTACTTAATTGATTTTCATAATCGTTAATGGTTGTTATTATAAATTAGTTTGAACACTTCTAATTCACAACAATTGGTATCAAGAACCTTGGTTTTGTTCATTGGGAGAAGTTGAATTAGATTTGTTTGGTAAAACTTATTGTTTGTGGTTGAAATTCCTAAATCTTTAATATTTGGTGTTGAAGTTTCAAATTTTTGGTGTTGAAAATTTAAATTTGTGAGTTCTTTTGTTAGGGTTTCAATTGGGTTTAGAAATTTAAAAGGGCTTTAATTTTGGTTTGAAAATTAACAATGGAAGATAGATTAAGAATAGAGAAGTTTGATGGAAAAGATTATGGCTTTTGGAAAATGCAAATTGAGGATTATTTGCATCAAAATGATCTTTATCAACCTCTCTCGGAAGGAATCGACAAGCATGTCGAAGGAAGATCGGAAAATCTTAGATAGGAAAGTTCTAGGAGTTGTGCGATTGTCGATGTCTAGGAATGTTGCCTACAATGTCAAGGATGAGGAAACAACAACGTATTTGATTAAAACTTTATCAATCATGTATGAAAAGCATTCGGCGGTGAACAGTTTTCTTGCTGCGTCGATTGTGTGATTTGAAAATGGGTGATGGTTGCTCCGTCGCGAAGCACTTTATTGTGTTTAATTCGATATTGAGTCAATTTTCTTCGGTGGATATTAAGTTAGATGATGAGGTTAGTGCATTAATCTTGTTGTCTTCATTGTCTACGTCATGGGAAACGGTGGTTGCCGCCATTAGCAACTATCCGGGGAAGAAGAAGTTAAAGAGTGATGATGTGAGGAACCTGATCTTGAGTGAGAGCACTTGAAGAAAGGATTATGAGGAATCATTTGGTGAAGCCTACGCGTTTGAGAGTAGGGGAAGGGGAAGGCAACAAGGTGGGAGTGCTAGTCATCATAGCAGATCGAAGAGTAGAGGGCCGAAAAAATTGAATGGTGCTAACATTTGTGTTGGGGATGCGGTGAGTAGGGGCACGTGAGAATGAATTGTCCGAAGAACAAAAAGAAGTGGAAAGGCAAGACTCAAGAGAGTGATGAAGATGAAGAGTCTTCGGTGAACTCGACAAAGGAGTTTGGTGATACTTTGTGTGTAAGATCGGATATCTCCATGGAGACTTGGGTACTTGATTTCGGATCTTCGGTTCATCCCACTCCATGTAAGGAGTTCTTTCGGAGTTTTGATTCCGAAAAGTTTGGGAATGTTTACCTTGCTAATGGTGAACATGTTGAAGTCATGGGAAGTGATAATGTGAATGTGAAACTCATGAATGATAGCTTGATGGAGTTGAAAGATGTCAAGTATATCCCAAAGTTGAAAAAGAACTTGATATCCTTTATTTAACTTGACAAGAAGGGCTAGAAGGTTGGTTTTGATGGTGGTTCTTGAAAGATTGTCAAGGGGGATAGAGTTGTAGCTCATGGGGCAATGAGTGGAACGTTGTACACCATGGGAAATACAAGTACGGTGGTTGGAAAGGGATATGGTTCTTCAAAGAAGGTCCCATTCGCGAAAACGAGCCAAGTGGAAGAAGAGAAGACTCGCATGGAAGTTGTGAATGTTGATGAAAAGAATTCACACAATGATGTTGTGTGAGAGAAAAGATGGAGGTGACTTGTTTGGGTGGGAGCATTGTGGGGGCAAGTGAAAAAGCCAAAGGCTTGTGGTGTATCACAAAGGGTGTCAAGTGTGGGTGGGAGCATGGTACGAGTGCTCGGATAACAAAGGTACCCTTGGTTTATGTGATGTTGATGATTCGAGGTTAAACGAGACCTTGGTTTTACTTCCTTGTGGATTAGAAAGTGCATGCCTCTTCGGTTGAGAGGAGCTATGGTGGTTGTTTCATCGGTTGAGAGGAAGTATTGGTATGCGTTTTCCTCCTTGGAATTTAAGAGTAGTACATGATGTTGTTTTCTTCTTTCAAGAAAGAAATAGTTGTGTGTTTCCTTGGTGGAGAGGAAACGGGTTCTCCGTTGTTTTATCTGTTAGGTTATGACAAATATAAACAATATATTTCATGCGGAAAAACCATAAAGCAATGAATCCAAATTAATTGCCACATAGTCAATTAGCATAATTAGGATACATACAATGTGATGCGTGCCTTCCCTAGCTGCTCCGGAACCGAACAAGAACAAGTTTTAGGACTCCAAAGGTCGCCCCTCCGTAGATAGTCTACAGCACGTTCGGATCCGCATTAGATTCAACCAACTAGAATATTCTCTAAGGTATTATGTTTATTCGAAAAGATTAATTATTAATTTAGGCAAATTATTAAATTCTTACTTGAACTTAATCTATATGAATACTTATTGAGTTGTTGTATAAAATGTGATTATGAACCACTTGGAAATAACGGAATTAGAATTCTACTTGGATTCCAATAATTAAATCCATTAGCATTCTAGTTGAATTAAATTATTAGAATTTAATGTTTAATCAAACACCTAAGTGTTTCAGATTTAACAAAAGCATTCAATTCAAGTAGAATTAGGAAAACGATATTAAGCAAGCAATCCTAAATGACCAAGGACTTGGTCGTACGAAGCCTCGCAGCCACGCAGCCCACAAGGGGCGGTGGTGCTCGGCTCGGCCCAAGGCATGGGCGCTGGCAGCACGCGGCCCATGATGTTGGGCGCTGCTGCTGGGCCTGCCTTGCTCACTGCGCTGGACCTGCCTTGCTACTCGCTTGCGCGTGCGGGCTTCGCTGGGCGCTGGGCCTGGCTTCGTGCTGGGCCTTGCGTCTAGCAAGCTCGTCCTTCGATTGTTTGTACGTCGCGCTTCCGATTCGTTTTCCGATTCCGGAATTCATTTCCGATTCGAACAATATTTAATATTTCCGATTCCAGAATTTATTTCCGATTCCGGTAATATTTCCGTTTCCGGCAATATTTCCGATTCCGGCAATATTTCTATTTCCGATAATATTTTCCGATACGTACCATGTTTCCGTTTCCGGTAACATCTACAACTTGGATAATATTTATATTTCCGTTACGATCCATATTTCCGTTTCCGGCAATATCATCTTTTCTGGAGTATTCATATTTTGCCTTTTGCCGATTTCAGCTCCCACTGGAACCGAGATCCATCGTTTCCGAATATTCATAAATAGAGTATTTAATTCACTTAAATACTTGATCCGTTCACGTACTATTTGTGTGACCCTACGGGTTCAGTCAAGAGTAAGCTGTGGATTAGTATTATTAACTCCACTCGAACTGAAGCGGCCTCTAGCTAGGCATACAACTAACTTGATCTCACTGAATTATTAACTTGCATAATTAATTAATATTAAACCGCATTTATTAGACTTAGCATTGAATGCATACTTGGACCAAGGGCATTATTTCCTTTAGTCTCCCACTTGTCCTTAGGGACAAGTGTGCATTGCCTAATTCCTTTGTCGCTTGATGCTTGCTCATGAACATAAGGTAAGAGTAGTCATCCTTATTATGTCTAGAGGTATTTCTCGGTTTCACAGTTCAACTGATCAAATAAACAGATAATCATAGCCTATGATTCATCTGAGCACGGCCATGCATTTTTCAGTTTCTAGCTCTCCGAGTGGGCTTGTACAACTTTCAGCATCTCATCTCGATTTATGGGAGGACCATCCCAATCTTGTGATTTTGAGGTTAGACTTCGTTTGATAGGTGATTACCTGAGCGTTGCCGTTATAGTCTCCTTTTACGATGCGACGGTTGACAACGTCAAAGTAACCAGTTCTCAAACAAGTAATCTCAAATCACTCAGGTATTGAGGATTATTGTCTAATAATTTTTAATGAAATTTACTTATGACAGATTTGCATCTCTTACAGTAAAGTTTCATAGGTCTGTCCGATACTAGTCTTCTCAAAGTAAGTATCTATGCAAATGATTGCGACATTGCCATGACCACATAGTTCAAGAAACAGAACTACTAGTCATCTTGCATTCTAGTCGTCTAGTGTTTTCTATGCGTCCACCTTTATAGAAAACTTCCGACCAGGGACCATTTTCAACTTTAGACAGTCAAGTTCACTTGATAGACATTTCTTAGTCACAGGACTGGTCCTGACAGTCTATCTTGAATATATTGGCAAATTGAAAGGACCCATCATTTAATACTAAACCAAGATTAAATGGATTATGAAAATACAATTCATATATGATAAATGTTCAACCACAATGTTTTACAACCATGGGCCTCTAACCCATCTTCAAAACAATTAATGGAATTCAAAGCTATGCTTGATTTCCAGTGCCATAATGTGAGTGTTGTTTCTCACTTGTTGCATAGGTTTAGTTATCATGCTTTGCCAATCTTAATATCCTTTTCATTGAATGTTCTTCGAGATAGGATGATAAGATCTTTTGAGTATGTTTATTTTGTGATCTAATCTTTCTTGCTACAATAGTGGTTCTACGCATTTTGCAATGAAGAACCATCAAGTCAGCAGACATGTGATCTACCCAAGTTCAGTGAAGAACTCTTTAACATAAACAACCCTGTTTTATTGCTTCTTAGGCAATAACTACTTTTACTTCAACTATATAGGTTGTTAGTGATGCTTTGTTTGGATTTACTTATCCAAGAAGTTCACAGATATGTGGAAGACTTTCCATCTGTATCTCAGAACATGGAAATTAATATTTAATTTCTCACGCAACAACTCATGGTCTCTAATCCATGTTGCCATTTCAAACCACGATACTCTATAGCTCGACCTTGCCAATGGTTAACTCCAAAAGGATCTTGCTTAATTCTTTGCCAGTGTTTATGCATGCATCATCAATATTTAGCATATATTTATTTCCTTGAATCAAGAACTATTCCTATGTACATTTTCAAGTACCATAAATTTTTCTTGATCTCAATCTAGTTGATCTTTACTTAGATCAATAGAGATTGGTATATGTTCGTCATGCCTAAAGCCATACGATACATTTTTGGCGATCCTCATATTATATCATACATGATAAATTCTATTGCATAATTATTCACAATTGAATTCTATTCATGTAACTTTATCTATTTAATTTCAATAGATACTAAATCCAACTAATTTCTTTGACATATTATATAGATGAAGAATCTCATTAGACTCTTTGATGTTTAACTTAGTAATGCTTATACATAGTTCAAACATTCATTACTTAAATTTATTCATATGGGTCGAATATCTCCAATGGAGTCTTTCATGTTTGATTTAGTAAACGCCAGTACTTAATCTAAAACAATAATATAAGATCTTTGTAAATAGATCTTAATACCCAGTATGTACTAAGTTTCGCCTTGGTCCATCATTGACGAATAATTTCAAATCTAAGTCATTAGCATTTGAATGTTGTTACACAATAGAGAGATATGTGTGTGATACACATAGGACCAATTAAGTTTTATGTACTCCCACTATACTTCTTATACATCTATAAGAATCATGTACATTTTATGAAATTAAAATACTTATTAGTTTTACTAAAATACAGTTCCAATTCCCAATTGCTTGCATAAATCCATACCCGGATTTTATAAGCTAGCATTATTTGGATCTACAAATCCTATGACATGCCATGTACATAGTTTCTTCCAACATTTGATCGAGGGAGATGTTTTGTCATCCAATTGCCATATGTACCAATATGCAATCATTGCTTGATTTATAGACTTGAGCATTACAATTATGCATGAGGTTTCTGTTAGGTTATGACAAATATAAAACATATATTTCATGCGGAAAAACCATAAAGCCAGGAATCCAAATTAATTGCCACATAGTCAATTAGCATAATCTAGGATACATACATGTGACGCGTGCCTTCCCTAGATGCTCCCGAACCGAACAAGAACAAGTTTAGGACTCCAAGTGTCGTCCCTCCGTAGATAGTCCACAGCACGTTCGGATCCGCCTTAGATTCAATTAACTAGAATATAGTCTAAGGTTTTAATGTTATTCGTACTTAATTATTTGGCAAATTATTAAGCTTAGTTTAATCTTAAAACTATATGAATACTTGAGAACATGATGTTATATAAATTGTGATTATTCATCACCTATTTATAGGGTGGAATTATCGGACTTAGAAATCCACTAGGATTCAGTTTACTAATTCAATTGGAATTATACTTAAACTAATCCTTTGTTTTTAGTGTTTCATTAAACGACTAACTCTAGTGGATTTAGGAAAACAATCTAACCGGACAAATCCTAAGCGACTAAGGATTATAGGCTTGCACGAACACAACAACACACACGCACAAGCAGCCCACGAAGGGCGCTGTGCGCGCGCGGCCCAGCAGCGCTGGCACGCGGCCCATGCGAGGGCGCTGCCAGCCTGCTGCCTTGCCTTGGCTGGGCCTGGCCTTGCCTTGCGCTTGGCTGGGCCTGCCTTGGTGGGGCGGGCTGCTGCTTTGTTTGCTCGCCTTGCGCGGGATTTTCTAGGCGCGGGCCTGGCCTCGTGCTGGGCCCTTGCATCTAGCAAGCTCGTCCGATGTTTATTTCGTACGTCGCGCTTCCGATTCGTTTTCCGATTCCGGAATTCATTTCCGATTGGAACAATATTTAATATTTCCGATTCCGGAGTTAATATCCGTTTCGAACAAATATTTAATATTTCCGTTTCCGGAATTTATTTCCGATTCCGATAATATTTCTGATTCCGGCAATATTTCCGTTTCCGGCAATATATCCGATTCCGACAATATTTCCATTTCCGATAATATTTTCCGATGCGTACCATGTTTCCGTTTCCGGCAAAATCTACGACTTGGATAATATTTATATTTCTGATACGATCCATATTTCCGTTTCTGGCAATATCATCGTTTCCGGAGTATTCATAATTTTCCTTTTGACGATTTAAGCTCCCACTGGAACCGAGATCTGTCGATTCCGAATATCCATAAATGGAGTATTTAATTAACTTAAATACTTGATCCGTTCACGTACTATTTGTGTGACCCTACGGGTTCAGTCAAGAGTAAGTTGTGGATTAATATTATTAATTCCACTAGAACTGAAGCGGCCTCTAGCTAGGCATACAGTTCACTTGATCTCACTGAATTATTAACTTGCATAATTAATTAATACTGAACTGCATTTATTAGACTTAGCACTGAATGCATACTTGGACCAAGGGCATTATTTCCACTAGAAATGAAGTTTGCCAACTTTTCTCGAACTTCATTTATCTCTTCAATCGTGAAAGGCTCCTCCCTCGAATTTTTGAGTACCTTACGAAGATCGACAATAAAAAAAATATATGTATACTTTAGTTAGTTATATTATAAATATTGTATCGTAAAATAAAGTAAGACTTAATTTGCTCATACCAATGAAATAAAGAATAAAATTGTCGTTTTCGATCCAAACTCTTAACTAATGAACCTATATAGATATTCTAAACCTTTTACATGTTTAACATATTGTTTTTATGTTTATAAGTCTCATTATTACCTAATTTGGTCAAGTTATGCACAATTAAGGGTCGTTTGATCGTTATATGTAATAATTTTACTAACATTGTCGTTTTTGCTCCTAACTTTTAACTAATGAACCTAAAAGGTATTCCAAACCATATAATTGTTTAACATACTTGGTTTTATGTTTCTAAGTCTCATTCTTACCTAGTTTGGTCAAGTAATGCATATTTAAGGGTCGTTTGATCGTTATATTTCATATTTTGACTAAAATTGTCGTTTTCGCTCCTAACTCTTAACTAATGAACCTAAAAAGGTATTTGAATCCATATACATGGTTAACATACTTGTTTTTATGTTTCTAAGTCTCATTCTTACCTATTTTGGTCAAGTTATGCACATTTAAGGGTCTTTTGATCCTTATATGTCATATTTTGACTAAAATTGTCGTTTTCGCTCCTAATTCTTAACTAATGGACCTAAAAAGGTATTTTAAACCATATACATGTTTAACATGATTGGTTTATGTTTCTAAGTCTCATTCTTACCTATTTTGGTCAAGTAATGCACATTTAAGGGTCGTTTGATCCTTATATGTCATATTTTGACTAAAATTGTCGTTTTCGCTCCTAATTCTTAACTAATGGACCTAAAAAGGTATTTGAAACCATATACATGTTTAAAATACTTTTTTTATGTTTCTAAGTCTCATTCATACCTATTTTGGTCAAGTTATCCACATTTAAGGGTCGTTTGATTGTTATATGTCATATTTTGACTAAAATTGTAGTTTTCGCTCCTAACTCTTAACTAACAAATCTAAAAAGGTATTTGAAACCATATACATGTTTAACATACTTGGTTTTATGTTTCTAAGTCTGATTCTTACCTATTTTGGTCAAGTAATGCACATTTAAGGGTCGTTTGATCCTTATATGTCATATTTTGACTAAAATTGTCGTTTTCGCTCCTAACTCTTAACTAATGGACCTAAAAAAGTATTTGAAACCATATACATGTTTAACATACTTGGTTTTATGTTTCTAAGTTTGATTCTTACCTATTTTGGTCATGTTATGCACATTTAAGGGTCGTTTGATTGTTATATGTCATATTTTGACTAAAATTGTAGTTTTCGCTCCTAACTCTTAACTAATGAATCTAAAAAGGTATTTGAAACCATATACATGTTTAACATACTTGGTTTTATGTTTATAAGTCTGATTCTTACCTATTTTGGTCAAGTAATGCACATTTAAGGGTCGTTTGATCCTTATATGTCATATTTTGACTAAAATTGTCGTTTTCGCTCCTAACTCTTAACTAATGAACCTAAAAAAGTATTTGAAACCATATACATGTTTAACATACTTGTTTTTATGTTTATAAGTCCCATTCTTACCTATTTTGGTCAAGTTATGCACATTTAAGGGTCGTTTGATCGTTATATGTCATATTTTGAATTGTCGTTTTCGCTCCTAACTCTTAACAAATGAACCTAAAAAGGTATTCCAAACCATATAAATGTTTAACATATATGGTTTTAAGTTTCTAAGTCTAACTCTTACCTAGTGTGGTCAAGTTATGCACATTTAAGGGTCGTTTGATCGTTATATGTCATATTTTGACTAAAATTGTCGTTTTCTTTCCTAACTCTTAACTAATTAACCTAAAAAGGTATTTGAAACCATATAAATGTTTAACATACTTGGTTTTATGTTTCTAAGTCTCATTCTTACTTAGTTTGGTCAAGTTATACACATGTAAGGGTCGTTTAATCGTTATATGTCATATTTTGACTAAAATTGTCGTTTTTGCTAGATATTCTAAACCTTTTACATGTTTAATATACTTAGGTTTGTGTTTATAATTCTCATTATTACCTAATTTGGTCAAGTTATGCACATTTAAGGGTCGTTTGATTGTTATATGTCATTATTTTGACTAAAATTGTCGTTTTCGCTCTTAACTCTTAACGAATGAATCTAAATAGATATTCTAAACCTTTTACCTAAATAGATATAGATAAATTCCATATACCTCATACATCTCTTGTAACTTATTCACGATGTCCCCATCTTCATATTTACCAAATAGCGAAGATGTCATGCAAACACCTATAGAACCCGTGAGAAAAAAGAGTAAGATGTTTCCAACCAAAAGCAAAGTACATTAAAAAAAACAAAAGTGTCAAGTTGGAACTTTTTCAATTTATTGAACATGCATGCTTTGCGCTTTACGAAATATGATAACTGGTTGGAAACATCTACCTTGCATAGAAAGAAAACGAAGTTCTTGATTTGTTGATACAGCAATCTCGACAAGGCGATCATCCACTAGTGGATGATCGCCTTGTCGAGATTGCAGATTGTGTAAGATGGATAACGCTTTCGCACAAAAGAAATATAAACCATGTCAACCAGCTTGTTACCCTAAACAGAAAAATGTCAACCAGCTTGTTACCCTAAACAGAAAAATGCAGATAGATTTTAGCATAGCTGAACTAGATAAGATTAATGGCTAATTGAAATTTATATATATATAAATATATATCCAATAGCTCATGTAAAATGTGTACGGGTAGGGAGATACTACAACAGCAAGGAAAACATTTAGTATTGTACACATACTTGAGTCGTATCTCCTTCAAAGCCAAAAGATATGTGCGAGCATCTGGAATACCCCGGGTTCGGGTTTGGATTGTTTATTGAATCCTCTGAGACTCCGAAAAGAGATCTGACCTGTTTGTCAAATGGTTCAAAAAGTGAATAATAAAAACTTAATGCATCATGTCACAAAAAGACAACAATATTACCATGAAATCCAGTCATTACAAAAAGACAGAGATTAGGCATCCAACCTCAATAAGTGACAATGAATGCTACGACTTTCGTTCACCATCCCAGAATCAGTTCACAACAAATCTGTAGCATCAGTTCACAGCAGATCAGTTCACAACTGCTGTTCTGATCTGGTGAACTGATCAGTACAGCAGATCAGTACAAGAAATGCTCAGTATGTAATAGTCTATAGTTCAACACAAGAAGCAGCATATCATTTGTGAGTGTTCTGATCTTCTCGCAACAGAAATGAAGAACGGATCAGAAGCAGCAACAGAGTTTGTGAACTGAAAGATCCGATCCAAAGCAGATCAGTTCACAAGCATGCTTCTGATCTGATGCTTCGGATCTGATCTTTCATTTCACAAACTCAGTTCACTAGATCAGAACAACAATTGTGAACTGAGCTTTTTTGTACTAGCTACCAAACATTGTAGTTACGGGGAAAAAAACTTGAAAAGTTACAAAGCTCCATCCATCTAATAGGATACTCTAAGAAATAAAGACCAACTTTTAAACCAAGAAGCTCAAAGTTTTCCCAACATGGGTTTTTAAAAGTAAATGTCAACTAATGGAACAATCTTAAACTATAAGAAAGAGAACAAGTGACTGAAATCATGGATAAAAAATGACAAGAAACAAATGCACAAATAACTAACCTCGTGAATCTTCTTAAGCTCCACGTAAAGCAAGCTAATCTTTATGAATGCCAGCGCAATAATCATTTGGACAACAGAGTTTGCAACAATCTGCGTTTGAATCGGCACTGCAGCATATAAGATTGCAAGGATTTTAAAGGGTAGAAACAGAAACCCTAGAAGTAGAACAATACTAGAAAAGCAGATATGTATAACACAACAGTGCAGATCAGACACAACAGACAAAACAACATATTAGAAAAAGTCAACCAAGGTCAACTCTTACCAAACCTCAACAATCAGCAGCTACGCGTTTGCGACATCTAACTTTAAAGACCCTTTTTCTGGTAGCATTGCAAACTTGCAATTGAGTTTAAGCAACCAGCTATAACCAACACCCAACATCCTTCTACTGCTGACCAGAACAAAGCACAATTCGCCCCTAAACACCCACACCAGCTGCTGCAACACTGCATGGCTCTGTAGACTACCACGAGACTAAGTACCATGGAACTAGTTGACCTAAAAAGAACTTGCTGATATGAGACGTGCATCATTAAAGAAAGAAGCACCAATATTGGTGACGCATAAAATGATGCACAAGAGCAGCAGCAGCTGTTCAGAATAGATGCAGACAGTATGCAGCAGCAGTAAACAACAACATTAGTAACTAGAGCAGTAAACAATAGCAGCAGTCCAGACATAAACTAGCCTAAAACAGTCAGAAGCGTCCCAAAAATACAATTTGAAGACACATATGGGTTTTGAATTGAAATATTCTTAAGTATCAAATCATGACAACTGAAAAGCATAATATGACACCAGAAAAAATGGACAAGTTCAGCTGGGAAGTTGAAATTCCAAACTGATTTTGATTCGTGTCCCTTAACAATCACAATTAACTTGTTGTTCTTAACAAATGAACTTTTTGCTTCCTAAGAATGAACCAATTCAATTAGGGAAGCCTGCTAGGAGTATTACACTGTCAATTAAGTTCAACGAGCATTTTAATTGCTACTCCAAAAAGAATAATGCATAATTTAATGTGAAGTCATCAGCTAATATTCAAGAAAGAAAAGATAATCAAATTGACACTCAACATAATTCTGCACAAATAATTATAAGAAAGTTAAAAAACAAAAACCCAATTCTTTATATTTGGGACTGAATTAGTTCTTTAGCACAATAGAAATTCGTTTGATAATTTATTGAATAATTAAGCAGAAATTGGTGAATTGATAACTGGGAAATCTATAGATGAATTGGAATTGAATTCTACAGATGAATTGAAACTAAAACGTAGATTAAATCACAAAGAGGGAAAGAGGAATTACATGGGCAACTTGAATTCAGCAGGATAGTTGAACGATTTCTTCAAATTAGGGCGACTCGAAGATTCTGGTTCATTCTTCATCTCTGCCTAGTTGATATTGGATTCAGGACCACCGTTGGCGGCGGCGGTACAGACTGGAGACGAGGGAGAGCGCAGAGACAAGAGAGATGGAGGGTGGAGCTACTGCAACAATCAACCCTACAACATCCATGAACAACTACGCAGCGACGAAGAGGTTTGGCAGTGAGGAAGCGACGACGACGAGAAAACGAAGGTGAAGAGGGAGAAGAATCAGGGATAGAAATATGAGGCTTCTTTAATTTTAGAATTGTCTTTTTTTTTTGCAATTGTAATTTTAGAAACTTTTGTGCGGCACTTGTGAAATGATCCCGCACTTGAGTTTCAAAGCCCGCACTTAAACTCAAGTGCTGCCAATTTTCTATAATGACCCGCACTTGTGATAATGTATTTTTTTCTTTTTTTTTAGTGATCTCAAGTGCTGCCAATTTACTAAATAACCCGCACTTGAAGGGAAGCACATGTCGATTTTTCTACTAGTGATATGGCGAGTGTAGTTCCGTGTCCCAACCCACACCTACGGGATTCGCCGCCTAACAAGTGCGTCTGCCTGTTGCCTACGCATGTGAAGCTGAGTATATATTATGTGATGTTCGGGTTTTCTTGGTAGTCATCCTCTTCGTGTTTTGTCATCACTTCTTAGCCAATAGGATTCAGTCTTGGGATTTATTATTCTATTTTATCTATTTACTTTATTTTATTTACTTTAGAATTAAGGAGAGGTATAAATACTACACATAAAATTATTTCACCCTCATGCTTTCATTTCCTAGAATTCTTTTTTACGCTTAGTTTATTCTCTCTTGCATTGTTGAACCATAGTTTTTCTTTCTTCCATTCATCCGTCTAGAGGTACTTTTATAATTTTTGTTGCTTTAATTCATTGTTATTATTTTCGTTCCTTAGGTTAGTTCGTCCTTTGATTATGAAATTCATATTTATTATTTCTTTCATGCTTGTTAATGTAATTATGAGCGAGTAGTCGTTTTCTTGGGATAAGTAAGGGAAGCCATGTTTATACCATGATTGTCATGCATTAAAGTGTTTTAATTTATAGATTATGCTTGAGTAATTCCAATTGATTTGTGTTTAATTGTTGATTCATGTAATTAGCCAATATCGTGGATTGATTATCTAGGTAATAGGAATTAGAATCGAAAGATCGTGTTCTTAGAGGCTTGATACATTTGGAAATTATGATTATGTTAGAGACCTTACTACATATATTGGATTGGAAGTCTTAAGACTCGATCGTAGAATTAACATGTACTTTAATTACTCAGCCTAGTTTATTTATTTTCAGTTTGAGTTGTGTTCTTGGATTTGTATAAGCATGGTGGACCGACTATACGCCCTAGACTTTTAATTCATTGGTTAATTCTAAGTTTATATTATTGTTTTATTTTTATTAGTTAACATTCAAAATCGAAATTCGTTTATTGAAAAAGTTTATAATAATTGGGAAAAAACTAATAGAAGTGGTCTCCCAGTGGGATCGACCCGTATTTGCTAATTATCTGCTAACAACATTCACAATGCACTTGCGGTATCAATTTTTAATTCATTAGGAGTCTCCATCTCCTATAAATACTATTGTTCTACTACAATAGCGAGGATAAGAGATTGATTATTTTTCGGATCTCATACAATTATCTTGGAATTCTATCTGAAAAGTAGTCAACAAGCACATCAAATTCATGCCGACTGCTTTGACACATGCAAATGTATTAGAAAGATATTTAAGCTTTATAGCTCTCGTTCTAGTACACTCAAACAAAACCTCCAAATTCAGGTTGACGTCGATAAACACCATCCTATATTCAAACTTAGGTTAATGTCACTAGACAATAATCACCCTACACTCAAATACTAGTGTCATACATATGTCACAAGTCTGCTGCGAAACAAAATCCAAGGACTTAGTTTATTTCTTATAAACTATCAAATACAGAGATTGTGCCTAAATATTCAAATATCAGATTTTTTTTTTACTTTGTTACATTAATTTCTATATTATTTATTTGGACTAGAAATTTATGTTTACAAATTTTGGCACGCTCGGTGGTACAATATGAGGTGCTTGTTATTAGCACATCTTTATGAGCCAATCAAGATCTCTTTTGTGTACATATTAGCGTAGTTAGTTGCATATAGTTGCATTTAGAGATATTCCTACCCTATTGCCTTTATTTTCTTGTTTTCTACGGAGAGCTCCTCTCGCCCTATGTTCAGGCCAAGCTAAAGCGACACACGGAGTATGGATGTCCCGCTAATCCAAGAGAGAGATTGACCACACAGATGGGGTTCGAGTTTAAATTTTACGCCATCCTCGTCATGTTGGGATTTAATTCTAGTCTAATTAACAAAATGGGGAAAACATCCCAGATCCAGATTCCATGCAAAAGTAAAGATTAAACGAATACATAAGTTAGATGCGTGTACTCCCACTAGCCTTACAAACACGGACGAGAAATCCACTTGTAGTTCCTCTACAATAGTCCACCAACACGTTCAGATCCACCTTGATTCTGATAACTTAGATCTTCAACAAGGGTGTTTGGCTTTTTTGGGAAATATCAACTTGGAGGCACACAGAGGATTAGGGTTCTATGTGTCTCTAGGGTTTGATGATAATTCTTGTGGAAAACGCAAAAGTTAGGATTAATAAAATTACCCTTAGGTTATATCACCAACCGGCCAAAGGCACAAGGCCTAGTGACCGGCCAGCTTGCACACAAGCCCACACACGCACAACACATAGGCGCTGGGCAATGGGCCACATGTGAGGGGGTCGGAAAAAGACGGGTTTAGGGCCTCTTTTGTTCTCTTCCCTCACGGTTGTGTGGGACCAATTTTGGGCGTTAGCCTCTTTTACTAGTCTTTGGAGTCGCCATTCAGTTTTCAATGAAAATGAGGAAAACTGTCAAAACCCGGTGATTGTGTAACAAAAGTAGAGTCGAAACTCATTCTCACATATTTGAGCAAAAACAACCGTAGGTTCCCTTGTGTTCCCTGGTGTGGAGATCGCTCAACATACATCCAGCGGAGTAGAGATTGAGGGTTCAGGGGACATTTATTAATACGGGGAGTTCCCAGTATTAGCCCTTGAATCGGTCCTTACTAGTTCAATGTAACAAGGATGGGACATGCGTTATACTACATTACTAATCCAGATTGCTTTTAATGCACAAATAATTAACAAAACAATGTCAAAATATTATTTAGATTGACTTAAGGTACCTAACAATAATGTGGATTGTCAAAAGCATATATTTTTAGGCGCTACAAATAATCAGATTAATGTTGACAGATTTAAAATGGTGATAAAATCAATAAATAGATTATGGCACGTTACAATAAAGTTTTGGCCATATTGCGGTTCTCAGAAACCTAACCACTCGTCTTTACTCGTTTTCCTTTTGCGCAACATACTTTCCTTAACTTGACTAGACTCTTGGGCAGGATCCAGGCTTAGTTTAAGTGCTTATACGGCAGAGTTCCGCTTAACAAGAGTTAATACGGCGGAACTACGGATATTCGGAACGTACAAAAGGCTTAGACTTAGGCTTAACTTGTGTATAGTATGAGATTATGATTTTGTGCCCTTTACTCGGCTGGTCGAAGGTCCTATTTATAGGAAAAGAGTGTCGTTAAAGATAGAGATATGTTCGCAGTTTGAGAACTGCTAAAAAGCTTTAATGCGAAAGAAAATTCTCGAGCACAACACCTGGGTGTGATAATTTTCTCGCGCACGAGTGTAAGCGCCAGATTTACTTTAGAATTTGTATTTGAGTTCTGAAATAGTGGCGTGAGATAAATCTTGCTCGTGGAAGTTGGCTCGAGTAATTTGTCGCGCTGGGCCCTGTGCGCAAGGAAATTCTTTCGCACTTTTATTTTCACGTGTTTTATCCAGCTTAATCCTGTTTTATTTCGGGATTAAAACTTTTTTTTACGTTTTTCATCCTTATTTCGATTTATTCCCAACTAAAACTCTATTCTTCAATCTTTTTTAGGTTGAATGCAACTTATACTCTGTTTATTTCTTTTCTATCTCTTTTAGGAGTTTAATAAAAATACAACTAAAATTTTCCTTTTTCAATCACTTCTTGGGGTTGAGTTAGAGTGCAACTCTGCCCGTAAATTTATCTTTGACGGTTTTACTATTTTTTTGGAGATACTTAAAATGGAAGCTGCTATAAATAACAATTACTATAAATAGAAATATAGGTTTTGGAGGAATAAGCTGGTCAGTCTTAGAATGTTCGTTGGTGGATTAGGAAATTTTGACCAATGGATGTTTTGTTTTTTCATTGAACTTATTGCTTCTAGCTTGGGGTCAAATATAGGCTTCTACAGTTAGCCCCCACTTTGATTGAGTCTGATTAAGACGAAGATCGAAGTATTTGTAGACGGAGTGCGTCTAGCGAATCAAATTTTGGGAAACTGATTCAGGTGCGAGGGTCCCACGAGCCCCCGAGTGATAACATTTGAGTTAAGGGTCATCACTTGGAATGGAGGTTGACTACATTGCTGGTCACCAGTGGTTTTATCATCCATACCCACCCAATTTTTTTTTTTTTTTTTGGAAAAGATGGCCCACCCATAAATAAATTTGTAAAAGTTTGCTAACTTGTTATAGGAACAACTCTTGGTCTTCTTTGCATGTGAGACTTTCCTCCCTATTCATTTTCCCTCTTTTATTTTGAAAATTACTAACAAGAACTTCCAACAATTCCTACAACCATATTCATGCCTAATTTTTAAAAATAAAGATCATAGATTATTAGATGACATGTGACATCCTTATCTTTCACCAATTAATTTGTTCTTTTGTTGTTTGTTATACGGAATATTTTACAATTTCAATCTGACACCTCTTCCACTTTATTTTCCTCATTCAACATCAAACCACCATTTAACCATATAACATTTTCCACCCCCATCTCCCTCTTTGGCAATATATATTAATCCATCATTTAGTTTAATACGGAGTACTTCCTCCGTTTATTTTTACTCGCAACGTTTATCTCTTTCACGCATGTCAATGCACAACTTTGATCATTAATATCTTTAATTCT
The DNA here is from genome assembly GCF_020520425.1 of Spinacia oleracea. NCBI lineage: Eukaryota > Viridiplantae > Streptophyta > Magnoliopsida > Caryophyllales > Amaranthaceae > Spinacia > Spinacia oleracea. Next base: position 94,022,855 of record NC_079490.1, read on the forward strand.
CTTTAAGAAAAAATTATAAAAAGTTAATATTTTGAAAATACATATTAAGACGAATCTAACAAGATCCCACATGACTATGTTTTAACTTACGTATAAATCACCAACAATAGTCAAAGTATAATATGTGAATAGTGTAGAAATCACAAACGTTGCGAGTATTAAAAATCGGAGGAATGTTATTTTTTCAACTTTCAAATTTCGCCCCCCTTAACAAAATAGCACTTTAAATACCGTTTAACAACTATTATGTAATTGCCGGTTCATTTAAGCCAGTTAATACGAGAACGGGAAATCTCACCAACCTTAACCTAACATATGTCAAGTGTCAACTTTCACCAAAGCACAACTGTGACAGCTGTCGTATGATTGTATCAAGACATGATCCCCAATAGATCATGGCAGTAACGCACAAAAGGAGTAAACTACCTGAAAAATCCTTGACGTTTTATTTGATACGTTATTCTCAAGGTGGATCAAGTCCAATCTGAAATTCAGATACGTAGCTATCAGTTCTCTAATTCTATGAGATCTTTTAGAGATAAGCCCACCAGAGTACCAGGGTGCTATCAACACAAGGGGGACCAGACACCTTGAGGCTTGAGCACGCGGAGGAATATCATTTATCGTTATATTATGAAAGAGGAGACCCGAGATCCTAAATCAGCATAGACTAGTTCTTATATTATGTACAAAATTACAACTCTGTAAGACTACACCAGAATTATACCATGGAGTTTACCTCCTTAAAAGTTTCTTATCAAACTCAGGAGCAACAATCTCTTGACACCGCACTATTCCGGCTGCTCCTCCATAGCACAACCATCTTTGACTTCCCTTATTCATATTCCATCTAACTTTATACATAGAGACAACCTTTGGAGGAAGAACTTCCATTTCAGCAGCTACTTCCTGTTTAACCTCAGCTTTCCCATTCATATTCTCCCCATTTCCAACAGGGCATATCAATACCTGATCATCATTGCCTTTCCTTGAATTCCCCGTTTTTCCTTTGCTACCTTCTTGCACGCTCGTACTCGTTTCAGCCTCATTTGTGTCTTCTTTTCCAGTATCATCACCATAACACAATGCTGCAATATTGTGATGAGTTTCATTACTACAGATGCAGATTAATCCAAAACACGTAGGGGGCCGAAAAGATACCATAACAGCTTACCAAGAACCGGATCATCTACTTTTTGGAACTTTTCAGTCCCTTTTCTATTCCTTTTTGCCTGATTTAAACCAGATGCAACGGTTCGTGCAGGTCTAGGTGTATTTGACCATTCAGTTGCTGACTTCTTCATTCGCTGTGGAAAACTTGATAGTTGAGTGTTCATTGCGACTGCTGATTCTTCACTTGTCAATGACCCACACAGAAAATGTGGGGCCCGATTTCTCAACGGATCTTTATCCACTGCTTTATGTGTTAGCTGGTAACACCAACAAAATTAAGCTTAGTTATCTTGTTACAACAAAACAAACTTTTTCAAACGGAATGAATTTGGTATCATTGACTATGACAAATTTGCATTGAATATCAGCTGTATAATCTTTGGTTAGAAACGTCAGCTACACATAATAAGCTTGAACATATTCAAATATGGGTTTTAAAATTTTGTCACAGCACAAAGCCGTTGACACCAAGTCGGTTCTTTTTATTGGTAAGATTGGTTTGGTAGCTGCGAAATCACCCACCTTTCCTGACAATTCTCAGCCTTAAAAAAAAAATCTCCATTATTTTCTTCTAGTAGAAATAGAACCTTCCTATTTAGGACAACAATGCCCCTGGGTAGAGAGTACTCATCCTTCCAGTTCATAGCTCACTAGAATCAATTGTCAACATCTAGCAGTACTAGCACCATTTGCCATTGTATATGAAATACAAGGGGTGACTTATTATATTAGACATTGGATGACTTGGATCTACTTTTTGACGGAATACAAGCAAAATTCTCGACCATGTAGAATTTAGAACTCAATATTCTCACTATACAACAACAACAAAGCCTTAGTCCCAAAATGTTTTGGGGTCGGCTAACATGAATCGTCGTAGGATATCGTCATAGTCACCGATCAAACCAGAAAAGAGCATGAAGTTAAAAAATAAAAACAAGGAAGAGAAAGTGGAATTAACTAAATTAAAATAAGAGGAAAATGTATATATATATATATATATATATATATATATATATATATATATATATATATATATATATAATAAGAATAAGCAAAGTTTAAAATAAATGAATAAGTAAAATAAGTACATTTCAATATAGCATGTAATATTAAAAAATTTAAAAGAATTTAAAAAATTTAAAACTTAAATTAAAATTAAAATTAAAGAAACAGAAAAATGGAAGATGTATAAGTCAAATGAAGTAATCAATGTATATTTTATCCCTCCACTCTGTCCTATCCAATGCCATATTTTCTTCAATCCCAAGAAAGCTCATATCGTGCTCAATCAACTTCCTCCAAGTTTTCTTAGGTCTTCCCCTACCTTTACAATTCTATTACTTTGCCACCCTTCTATCCTCCTAACCTGGGCATCCTCCTAACCGGGGCATCACTTGATCTTCTGCTTACATGTCCAAACCATCTTAAACAATTTTCCATCATCTTAAACTCAATCGGTGCAACCCCTACTTTCTTCCTAATAATCTCATTTCTCAAACGATCCTTTCTTGTATGCCCACACATCCAATGTAACATGCGCATCTCCGCCACATTCATCTTATGCACGTGACAATGTTTCACTGCCCAATATTAAGTGTCGTATAACAAAGCCGGTCGAATTGTCGTGCGGTAAAATTTTCCCGTCAATCTTTGCGGCATGCCTGGATCACATAGGAACCCCATGGCACATTTCCACTTCAACCAACCTGCTTTGATTCTATGAGCCACATCGCCATCCAATTCTCCATCCTTTTGGATAATATATCCTAAATAACGGAACATTTCAGAGCCTTGGACAATTTTTCCATCTAAGGTAATCGCCCCTGTCTCTCTGTCTTGGACTCCACTAAACTTACACTCCATATATTCCGTCTTGTTTCTACTCAACCTAAAACCCCGAGACTCCAAAGTTTGTCTCCATAACTCCAACTTACTTTCCACTCCGTCTTTTGTTTCATCAATCAACACAATATCATCAGCAAACATCATGCACCAGGGTATACCATCTTGAATTGACCTCGGCAATTCGTCCATGACTATAGCAAAAAGAAACGGGCTAAGTGCGGAACCTTGATGCACTCCAATCGTAATGGGGAATTCTTCGGCCTTACCGACACTAGTTCTCACACTCGTGCTAACTCCCTCATACATGTCCTTGATGATATCAATATAATTCCTCATAATTCCTTTCCTACTTAATGCCCACCAAAGAATTCCCATTAGTACTTTATCATACGCCTTCTCCAAATCAATGAAAACCATATGTAAATTCTTCTTCCTATCCCGATAATTCTCCATTAGTTTCCTTATAACATGAATGGCATTCATAGTCGATCTCCTAGGCATAAATCCAAACTGGTTCTCCGAAATTTTCATAGTTCTCCTCAATCTTTGCTCAATAATCCCGCTCCCAAAGTTTCATAGTATGACTCATTAGTTTGATTCCTTGATAGTTGGCACAATCCTGGACATCACCCTTTTTCTTGTACAAGAGGATGATAGTACTTTTCCTCCACTCTAATGGCATCCTATTACTTCCCAAATCTTGTTGAAAAGAGTTGTTAACCATACAACCCCTCTCTCTCCCAAGCATCTCCAAACTTCGATATGTATACCATCGGGGCCCACTGCCCTCTTGCGTCCCATCTTTTCCAGTGCCGTGATATTAGAAAAAGTACAAGTCTTTGATCCACCACTTGACTTCTACTCAAAATTCAAGTCCCTAATTACATGTTGCTTCTCACTAACCCTTAGTCTTCAGTAGTTCAGTCTAACACAAGAACTTTACTCAAAGCCTTTCTCTAAAATAACACAAACTAGGCAAGTGAAGGAAAGAATGGAACGAGAACTAAATCAACATTGTGGAATACATAGTTTTCTTTTAATATTGGAACTCCACTAAGTCAAACTGTCAAATACCTTTTCTTATAATATTGGATTCCCCATCTATAATATGCCATATTACTATAATGCATGGAAAGACGACCCTTTGCCCTGATTACTTGCCCAATTGGCTATAGATACGTTTCATAATAAGGAGAATAAGTTCAGAGAATAAAGGGAGTGTGCGACCCAACTTTATAGAAAAGTTTACTATAAAGGAAATGGAGCACGTAATTTGGGACATCTGGGCAATTTGGGATGGAAGGTAAAATGAACAGAACTGTGAGATAATATATCCTACACTAGACGATAGATAAATGAAAACAAACCTATAAATAGGTAAGCTTAGGCCAATGTATAAAAAAAACTTAAAAGGATTGGGATTTCCCGCAAGCCTCATGGAGTAAGGTGTACGTAATATACAAGTATGAGCCTTAGTGCACAAGTAATTCCTAAATAATCTTCAAGATAAAGGAAATATGCATATCGGGTGGAATTTTTGTAAATATGTTGAAATACATATTGGGTGGCATTTTTGTAAATATGTTGAAAATAAATACAATCTAAAATATAAAATTCCTATTTTAAAATAAATAAAAATTAAAACAAGATAAATTTTACGAATTTTTTCACCAAATACCCTTGAGGTTTAACTTAATTCACCATATACCCTCGTGTTTTCACTAATTCATCATATACCCCTGAGGTTTACATTTTTTTTATAACTTGTCCTTAATGTCTAACGCCGTCAAGTTGCCGTTAGTTTACTCTTTCTCCTTCCATTCTTTCTCGCCTTTCTCTACCTCCCAGACATCACCACCGCCTCAGTGCCTCTACCATCAACTCTCTCCACAACACCCAACCACCCCCTCCATCCTCCATTAACCACCAACCACAACCCGAACTCCTTTCTCTTTTTTCTTATTTTCATTCTATTCCCTATCACCTCTGACATCACCTGAGTCTGTCTCTGCTTCTCCGCTTCTCCTCTGCAAGCTTAGTCCCCTACTTCTCCTCTACTAGTGTCTCCCTTGCCAGACCACCCGATACTGCTCTTATTTCTGTCCCATTCTAATTTATGGCAGCCATGGAATGTCACAACAATTACCATCTCCTCCACTTCCATCCACGCCGAGTCGTCGAAGCTCCTCCTCCTCTAATTAATCACGACCACCACCAGAAGCACGCAACGACCACCTCCGCCATTAGGTATTGGTATCCAGAAAGGTGAATTCCCCATTAGGTATTTAGGGGTACCTTTGACAACTAGGAAATTGAGCTTTACTGATTGCAAGCCCCTTATTGAGAGAACAATTGCTAGGATTAAGAGTTGGTCTTCAAGGTTCTTGTCCTATGCAGGAAGGCTGCAATTAGTCAAGTCAGTGTTGTTTGGTATACAACTATACTGGTGTCAGATTTTTGTAATGCCCAAGGTCATGAAGGAGATTCAAAGAATATGTAGGTGCTTTCTGTGGACAGGTTCAGATTTGGGATCAAAAAAGGCTCCAGTTGCTTGGGAACATATGTGTCTCCCCAAGAGTTGTGATGGTTGGAATCTAAAGGATATGACAGTTTGGAACAAGGCTGCTGTGTTGAAACATTGTTGGGCCCTTTCTATGAAGCAAGACAGACTTTTGGACCATGCCCATTCCCCCTGGGTTAACTTGGTCTTTGAAGAAGATTTGGCAATATAGAGATGTTTTGATGCAAGCATGTGGAGTGAATCAGTTTGTCAGTGCTGGAAAGTTTAAAATTAGCAAAATGTATAAGCATCTACATACTGGGGGTGACCCCAAGAGAATTATTTGTAACAGTAAGGCTAGTCCTAAAGGGACCTTCATCACTTGGTTAGCCTTACAAAACAGACTTCCTATTAAAAATAGACTGATCAGTTGGGACATAAACATCAATGGAGACTGTGAATTTTGTCAAGTACATGAGGAAAGGTTGACTCATCTGTTTTTTTAGTGTCAGTACTCAAAGGAGGTTTGGAGTAGAGTGCTCGCTCATTTTGGCATTCAGAGAACTGTGCAGGATTGGGATGACTCATCTGTTTTTTTAGTGTCAGTACTCAAAGGAGGTTTGGAGTAGAGTGCTCTCTCATTTTGGCATTCAGAGAACTGTGCAGGATTGGGATGCAGAAGTTAGCTGGCAGCTGTCCAAAGTAGAAGTACCAGAACAAAGCAGAGGCTGTGTAGTATTGCTTTCATTGAAACCATTTATGATGTGTGGATTCAAAGAAACTCAAGTTTGTTTAGTAGTCATTATGATTCTGTAGAAACAGTTGTAAACAGAATCTTGTTTTGTGTTGCTTGTAGGAACTAGTGTGTGCCTGTAGGGCTGTTTGGTTTTGTTGTAGTGTTCCCAGGATGTTGGGAACTGTGTGTTGGTGCTTGTTGCCTTGGTGTAACCTTTACTTTGGTAATATAATTCAATATTATTTGCCGAAAAAGCGACCACCTCTGCCAAGTAGCAAGCGAGGGATTTTAATTCAATGTTAAATCTGATTATTGATTGGGTTACAACTAAGCAATGGAGTGATGTGTAAACCAGTAATGTAATCTTTGGATAAAATAGTTGGATGCAAATTGATGGAAATTCTAAGAATTGAGGATATATTTTGTCTCAGAAAAATTGGAAAAGTGAAAAATTGGTGGCGACGTAGTCAAATTAAAATTGGCTCAATTAATTTCGTGTATCTACAAATTTGTTGAGTTTTCAATTGAATTGCTTATTTATTTAATTTAGTTTCATTTTTCCTATACCCTTTTTAAGATAATTTTAGCTACAGTAGAACTGTAAAAATTTCTGGGTAAGTTTACGGATGTTCTCGAGTTTGGTAGATATGGTGATGGAGGATCATGTGAGGAAGCCGGGAATATTGTGGTTTTTAAGGAGAAGAGAGGAAATAAAGATATGGAGAAAGGGAGGAACATGAATATATGATGGCGACATCCAGGGGTTGAAGAAAGATGATATCAATTAAATGAAGTACAATAATGGTCATATTACAGTAAAAGAAAAAAACGGTTTTTTCACCAAATACCCCAAGGTTTAACTTAATTCACCATATACCCTCGTGTTTTCAATAATTCATCATATACCACTTAGGTTTACTTTTTTTATGACAATATCAACCCTAATTCTAACGGCGATTTAACGGCGATTTAACGGCAGGGTCACGTTGTCAAAAAAATGGAAACCTCGGGGGTATATGATGAATTATTGAAAACACAGGGGGTATATGGTGAATTAAGTTAAACCCCAGAGGTATTGATAAAAAAATCCGTAAATTTTATTATAAAACACATTGTACATTTAATACTCAGACTGCACATTTAATATTCAGACAGTATATTTTGACAATTTATTTATGAAAATGTCACCCGATATACTTCGCTCTTTAATCTTGAATATTAACGGGGCTACCCTCCCAAGTGCACTACGCTTTAGAGCGCCTTGGTGCACTTCGTCAAAATTGCATTGCCTTGACCAAAAAAGCGCATGACCCATATCGCCTTGCGCCTCAGCTCCTAGGCACGCTTTTTCTTAACACTGGTTTAGACTAAGGAAATTGCTAGACACGATAAGTACTAAAGTCGCTAATCATAGGAGGACTCTAAACAAAGCTATTATCTTTCTCACAAAGGTCTCTTGTGTACTCTAAACAACATAGAGAAACTATATTTTAGTTCCTATGCAGATATAACGAACCATATTGTAGTTCCTACATAAACTTGGTTTCATTTTATAATTCATACTAAGTTCCAACATTCACCCTAACGCAATTGGATTTCTTCTCTTGTTCTCAAAGAAACTTTCAGTAGGTATGTCCACCATATCCATGAATCATCTTAAAAATAATTTAGCAGACCAGTTTTTCTTGTCATCACTAAAACCACCTAATAGCGACATAAACCTCCAGTCAGACCCTTATGTCTTCCAGTTACAATTACAAGATAGGATAGCACTACGTCTTGCCACTGGTTACAGAAAAATTTAATAAAGCTTAGACTAGCTTAAACTCAATGTGATTTGGCGTAAAGTCTGATGCGTAAATAATTTGTTAATGTAGATCCCAACATCAAAGATGCAGATTTAACTCCAACGAGGACACACCCTTCAGGCAATTATGTATTCTATTATTTACAAGAGAGACTTTTCAACATGACTTGAACATTAGTCAAAGGATCAAGAGGGCTAGATACTATTCATTGAATCATCGTGTATGATGAGAAGTAAGAGCATAAAGAAAAAATTAATTGAACACTATAATTTTCTAAGCCAAAGCCTAAGCAATGCTTTTAACTGAATTTGGGACTAAAGGAAGACTGACAATATCTTCTGAAATTGATGCAAAACTACCCTTCACCGAGGACTACAGGTATCCGTATATCCCTTGAATAATAACATATGAAGAGGGGTCTAGTGAGGTCAAGATGTACACAATATTGCAGAACAACAGTTGAACAGTCAAGACAAAACTAGTAGAAAGGAAAATACTCACAACAACTAGCAGTGAAGACTAAAGACAACAACAAGGACTACACGAGAAGAAACTGTTGGACCAGTAATGTTGAACAGAAAATTTGGGTCAGCTAAGTGAAGGAAAGTCGGAAAATCAAAACGTGTATTCCATTCTAGGAACAACACAAAATAATCTAAGTAGACTTTAGGAGAGCAGACGGCAGAAAAATGAGTTAATGGGAATTGAGGCGCATCAAACCTGAAAATAGAGAACAGTTCCATCTGCACAGCAATATGCAACCATCCCTACATAAGAAAATAATGTCAATCAAAGATTGGATAAGGATGGCTACATTGAGAAGAAGTGAATTTAGTGAATGAAATCTATTATCTCAAAATATACAGGGACTGAATTCCCAGATTATTATACAAGAAGTTTCGGTCACATCAAGGTAAAACAAAAAATAATAGGCGCCAAATGGGCCTGAAAGTTTGTTGGAGTTGGGATAATGTCCCGTTTGCTTATTTCTAGCTAATCAGTTTTCTTAAAGTTTTCAAATTTCACTTAATTTCTATTCAAGTTTTTCTTTAACATCCCACCCTTGTGTTCCATTTTACCCAGATTTGGTTGCAAAAACAATTCATCTCCCTCAATCCTACTAACCTCCAATGCTTAAACAGCTACAATAGATAAGCTTTTAAGGCCATTTCAATTTTACGTGATCATTGAAGCCACAACAACTGAACCATAGATCAGTTCCTTGTACGGCACTGAACTATATTAGATCCTTTAAAGGTTCTCTTATGAAACCAGTACAACACTCGCAATATTTGCACCAAATCACTTATTGATTGAAACACCACATAATAAATACAAATTGTAAAGCGGCACAAAAGAGCAGGAGAAATAAATTACCCAGCTAGACTTGGCCTATCACAAGTTCCCTAGCCAAGCCTTAACAAGCTATGTCCCTTTACCTCCTCTCTCTTCTTGGGTCTCACAACAGAAGGAGAGAAACAAACAAGCTCAAATAAAGGGAAACATTAAATTAAGGGAAAAAAACAAGGGAAGTACAAAATAAGCGCTGCATGTACCAAAGTCTAACGAAAATATAGGATAAGTGCTAACTGTTCCACGTTGATTTCACCTTAAAGTGGTCAGAAGATTTTTTATACCAGTTTGAGAACTATAGCGCACACTAGGAAATATTTATACCAATATAATAAGCAGACATTAAGAGATCTATCGACCAGAAAGTTAGGAGCATAAGAAAACTTTAAGCTAAAGCTAGGCATGAATCCATCAACTTCAAGCTAAAAAATAGAGAGCACTGAAGGTGCACAAGATGAGTACATAAGAGTCATGATAAAATGAAAAACATGTCATAACATATAACAGACACACCTGTTAATCGGGACACATGAATGTTCCATACGGCAAATGATGAGCAATGATAACTGTGCAATCCTTGTTGCTGAGTTCCAGTAAAAGGCTGTCCAGTAACGGGAACATCATATGCAGCTCTAGATAAACTAAGCATCCGTAATGTTCCATCATCATATGATACAAGGAGACATCTAGATATACAAAACAATCATGTAAGGAGAGCAGGAGACAAAGGTAACATTGACCAACGCTCAATAGATCACCAAGATTATTTAAAATATAACAATAATAACAGAGTTCTGAAATATCTCCAAAGTTCATTTGAGCCGTAGCGTGGCTCCATGAACGAATAAGTATCTGGATAATTTTGGCATCACTATTTCATTCCATTAAAGCGACAACAATCAGGACTTGATTATGGTTCCAGGAGGAGAAAGCCTAAAAATTATACCTTCAAGCATCTCATTGTGATGTTGGAATGATTCAAATTAAGTTACGTCATTTTAGGGAGTTAGTTTTTCCAACGTTATGAGTTAGTAAAACGTAGTGGGACTCTTAGTTAGTTTATCTAGTAGTGGAAAAAGTAGTTGCTGAGATCATGTTCCTAATTCTTAGCTTTTCTTGTTTCGTTGTTTTGCTATTTATATGTTTTTGTTTGTATTGGATTCATTATGTGAGTATTGAAATAGTCAGGAAGTTGTTCTTTTTTGCTTCCCACATCTTTCGTTTACATTTCAACATGGTATCTGGAGCTTCGGGTTAGAACCTCTTATTAACAACCACAAAAGAAAAAGAGTGAGAGAAAGAAACGCAGCTTTCTGTAGTGAACAATAACGAGTGAAATTTTTGTGGTTTCCGTTAATTGTTTGGTGTCCATGGCATACAATGATGTTAGTGGGTAATCTCAACCCTTAATCCCTGTGTTTAAGAGGGAAAACAATCATCTATGGAGTCCCGAGATGAAGACCATGTTCAAGTCTCCACTATCAAGAGCTTTGGGATGTGGTGGAGCAAGGGTATATAGGGAACCAGCAAAGGCTGAACTTGACCAAAGGCTGCGAGAAAATCGAAAAAGAGATGCAAAGGCCCTGTTTTTCATCCAATCGACACTGAATGATGAAAATTTCCCGCGAATTTCCGCTGCGTAGTCCTCAAGCAAGCGTGGCATATTATCAAACAAGAGTACTTTGGTGACAAAAAGGTAATTGTCGTCAAACTACGAACTCTCTTTTGATAATATGGCTATGCAAGATAAAAAATTAATACAAAGTTATAAAGTGTGGTATTGTGAGTAAAATGAGGATTTATGGTGAACAATCACCAATTAGACTAGTGTTGGCAAGGTGCTGAGTCTACACAAAGACTAAGATATGTTGTTATGGCAATCTTGGAGTCTAAGGACCTATCAACTTGTACTTTTGATGAGTTCCTTGATGGCTCAGGCAGGAAAGCTTGAGAAACCTGAAAAACAGAAGAGAAGGCATTTAAAGTGGACGGGTTATCATCTAGTGAATGGCATTCAAATAAATGGCACAATGAAGCAAGTCGTGGTCATGTTAGAGGCGATTTTTGTGGTCGAAGTCGTGGTTATGAAAGTGCAAGAAGACGTGGTGGTCAAGGTATAAATCAACATCAATCTAGGAATTGCCTATACCATGACCACGACTTTCCTACATAATGTCATTCATTTGACTGCCAGACGATTGCCCCTCCATTTAAATGCCCTCTCTTCTATTATTTTTTTCAGTCTTTCCAAACCTTTTATCATGAGCCATCAAGGAACTCATCAACCCATCAAAAGTGTAAGTTGATAGGTCCTTAGACTCCAAGATTGCCGTAACAACATGTTTATAGTCTTTGTGTAGACTCCTCAACACCTTTCCAACAATAGTCTAATTGGTGATTGTTTCACCATAAATCCTCATTTGACTCACAATACCAGATACTTTAGATGAAAATCTTTTTATTGATTCTTTATCTTGCATAGCCATAGTATAAAACTACTACGGAGAGTTTGTATTTGACGGCAATTACCTTTATGTTGCCAAAGACTAATGTTTAATAATATCCCACACTTGCTTTGAGGACGATGCAACGGAAAGAATGCATATTGGATGAAAAATAGGGCCTTCACATCTCTTTTTATTTTCCCGGAACCTTGGCAGATTCAGCTCAGCCTGTGCCGGCTCCGTATACCCTTGTTCCACCACATCCCAAAGGTCTTCAGACTTGTACATGGTCTTCATCTTGGAGAGTGTAATGGACTAAACAGTAGAAGGACATAATGCAATACACCAATACCACCCACAACTGCTGCAAACATATACAGGGAAGAAAAGGATGTCACCACTACAGGACAAAAGGGATGTAGAGGCAGCCACCAACCCAAGGGCAGTAACCACTCCACAGAGTGGCAGCCTGCAGCTGCTATTTTGTTTAGACTACTTTTATTAATTGTTTTTGTCCTATTACTAGCAGTTGGTAATTAAAAGAAGAAGGGAAGGGGAACCAGAATCATGTGGAGAAATTAGTAAAGCTTAGGCTTTGGAGTGTGGTGACCTCAAGTCACTATCCCTTGGAGATTGGTGGCCTCAAGTCACTACTTTTATCCCTTTTTGTGTTCTTCATCCATCAAGCTAGTTAATATAATTTCTGCCTTTACTTTTATGCTCAAATTTATCATTTCATCACACTTGGTATCAGAGCGGTACAATTCTGGGAGGGATCTGATTTTCCAAGTTTCCAAAAAAAAAAAGTGTGATGAACTGATAAATTTGAGCATAAAAGTAAAGGCAGAAATTATATTAACTAGCTTGATGGATGAAGAACACAAAAAGGGATAAAAGTAGTGACTTGAGGCCACCAATCTCCAAGGGTTAGTGACTTGAGGTCACCACTCTCCAAAGCCTAAGCTTTACTAATTTCTCCACATGATTCTGGTTCCCCTTCCCTTCTCCTTTTAATTACCAACTGCTAGTAATAGGACAAAAACAATTAATAAAAGTAGTCTAAACAAAATAGCAGCTGCAGGCTGCCACTCTGTGGAGTGGTTACTGCCCTTGGGTTGGTGGCTGCCTCTACATCCCTTTTGTCCTGTAGTGGTGACATCCTTTTCTTCCTTGTATATGTTTGCAGCAGTTGTGGGTGGTATTGGGGTATTGCATTATGTCCTTCTACTGTTTAGTCCATTACAATACCGATCCCCTAAACTTCCACCTTGTCCTCAAGGTGGGTAGTAATCGGCACTCGATTCTCGGCCTCGGCAACAATGATCCATGTCCACCTTCTTGCGGCCTAAACTGAGAATAAGTTGCTGATGCGTTGCGGCTTCCCATTTGTGAGAGTTGGTATATACTCTTGGTACTTTATCATTGAATACCACAACTTGTCATCCCCGCAATTGTGCTGCCAGTGGCATTCGAGCATATTGGTAAATGTCAGTAAGAATGTCATTAACGTGGACACGAGAATGAAGTCTTGTAACTGATCATAAACGTTTATGAAGTATTGGGGAGAATGGATGTTGTTTGAACTGAGGGAATGAGTGTACAGGTTGAAAGAAGTTGTGTGGGGATTGGATGTGGAAATGGATTTAAGGAAAGTAACCCCAAGATGCCCAGCAAAAAGCTTGTCATCATTTCTTGTCAAGTTGGGCTCAAAGTGAGCAGGCCCCATTTCTTGAGTCAACTTCCCACACTTTGGGCTCGTCTGCATTCCTCCTCTTATAATTGCAATGACCTGGCTTAGAACATGTGACTCAAGCAGCATAACCTCAACAATTTGAACAAGTACATAATTACCCTCAACAGCATATTTTAATTCTGTCTTCTTCCTCAAGCCAAAAGAATATTCTCTGAAGCCACACTCCATACCTAGAAAGCTTTGCAACTGCAACAATAACCACTTTAAGCTCCACCCTACACCACCAGACATATTTCCGGCGGTCACCAGCTCCGAGACAGCCACCTGGACCCCCACCAGACCCGCCCTTCACAAATTCCCCTCTTTCCATGTTCAGGCCACCGCAAGTGGTGGTTCCACCACCCAAATTACACCTTCCGTTAAAGAAACCAGGACCACCACGTTCAAATACTTCTACAGGTTGTCTACCTAACAAAACACCAACATCACCACTCACTCTACCTTGTCTAGCAAGGCCTGGTCCTCCGCCGGAGCCGCTGCCTCCAGCACCTCCCCTCTCAAATGTCCTCTTCTTTCGCTTCCTTATGAGAACATCAGACACGCCACCAGCATAGCCTCCTAATCCTTGACCTCCGCTCATCCTACCACCAAAATCCTTGACAACGAAACTGCAACATGAGGCTACTTTTCCAGCATCTGGTGCCTTTGCATTTCCGCCGGCGACAAAGGGTAGATTTTCTCTAGATCCACTTCTCTGCAGATTTGCATGCTCCACCACTTCCGCTTCAACCACCTCCGAATTCGCCACTGCCTTTTTCTCTTCCTCTTTGAGTATCTCTTCTCTAATTTCAGTAAACTTCTCTTTGATTTCCTTCAATTCTTGCCGTAACGAAGAAAAGATCGGAGAAAGACCTTCCATAGTATTTTTCACGAAATCTTCCTTACATTTTTTGAGAATCTCATCCCACTTCTCCTGTGATTTCTGATCAGAACTGTTAACATCCATTTTTTTTTTTTTTTTTGGAAACTTGGAAAATCAGATCCCTCCCAGAATTGTACCGCTCTGATACCAAGTGTGATGAACTGATAAATTTGAGCATAAAAGTAAAGGCAGAAATTATATTAACTAGCTTGATTGATGAAGAACACAAAAAGGGATAAAAGTAGTGACTTGAGGCCACCAATCTCCAAGGGTTAGTGACTTGAGGTCACCACTCTCCAAAGCCTAAGCTTTACTAATTTCTCCACATGATTCTGGTTCCCCTTCCCTTCTCCTTTTAATTACCAACTGCTAGTAATAGGACAAAAACAATTAATAAAAGTAGTCTAAACAAAATAGCAGCTGCAGGCTGCCACTCTGTGGAGTGGTTACTGCCCTTGGGTTGGTGGCTGCCTCTACATCCCTTTTGTCCTGTAGTGGTGACATCCTTTTCTTCCCTGTATATGTTTGCAGCAGTTGTGGGTGGTATTGGGGTATTGCATTATGTCCTTCTACTGTTTAGTCCATTACAGAGAGTCCATAGGTGATAGTTTTCCCTCTTAAATACAAGGATTAAGGGTTGAGATGACCCATTAACACCATTATTTGCCATGGACATCAAACAATTTAATAACAAACACAAAATTTCACTTGAAATATTGTTCACAACAGAAAGTTGCATTTCATTCTCTCACCCTCTTTTTTTTTGTGGTCGTTAAGAAGACGATCTAACCTGAAGCTCTAGATACCATCATGTTGAAATATAAACGTAAGATGAGAGAAAACAAAAAGGAACACTTTCAGACTATGCCAATACTCTCATAATGAATCCAATACAGACAGAAACGTATAAATAGCAAAAAAAACGAAACAAGAAAAGCTAAGAATTAGTAACAGGATCCCATTATCTTATCCACTACTAAACCCACTACTACATATACTTAATAATCTGAGAGACCCACTACATTTACTAATTGATAACATTTAAAACTAAATCCCTAAAATAACACTGAATAGCAGATCATGGTCTGGGCCGGGCGGGCTTGGCTTCGTGTATAACTGTATAAGGCTAAAAAAGCACGTAAAATTCCAAAACTGGGAGTTTCAGCCTGGGCCAGGCCAGCAGTGATCACCTCTAGCCCAAAGCATCAAATGAACATCTTTACGTGGATCTGTTCATATTTTGGATTTCAAGGTCCTGATTGCAATTAAAGCAGCATATTTTCTAGCCATTTTCCATATCTTATGAAATAAGGACTAGAGGAAGCAGATGGTCATAAAAATTCGAACAAACTTTGAATATTGTGGATCTTCTAATATACTCCTTATCAAATTGTGAGATCCCTACTTACAAATAAAGAAACACATTTTCTAGCCACCACCAATACGCTATGGAATCAAGAAAGAGAGGAAGTAGACAGTATTTGGAACAGAAGTCGAACAAATATCTTCAGAAGATAAAACATTCGTAATACTCTTTCCGTTTGTTGTAAACATATAATTGCATTGTATAACATTCAATAATACTCTCACCGTTTTATTTTGATGTTCCCATTTGTAACATAAAGAGGGACCAGGGAAAAGTAGGTTAAATACATAATACAATAAATAAAACAATGGGTAGATAGGATTATTGGGTAAGTGCCATTAGGTGGGGCATGTGGGGATATATAATGAACCAAATACCCACTAAGTTTCCAAAACAGTTCCTTCATTTATTTATAGTTGCAAAAGTTTTGTTTTTGCACTATTCACATACTCTACTTGGTTTGTTTGATGATCTCTACATAAGGAAATCATATTCATGTGGGATCTTGTTACATTCGTCTCAATATATATTTTACGAATATTAATTTTTTTATAATTTTTACTTATCATAATTAAATATATTAATTGTTCAAGTTATACATTGGCAAGGGTGAAAATTAAAGCGTTGCAACTAACAAGAAACGGAGGAAGGACATATACTACCCCTATTTTTATAGAAACTCACCAATGACTAACGAAGTGTAGTCAATAAACCCTAATTAATCCTAATAATTCTTAATTAACCTTAATTGACCTAATTTAAAGTTAATTCATACTTAACCCAAATTACCCCCCCCCACAACATAACCACCACTCCACCACCGCCCACACAAACAACAAACACCATTGCCGCACCCATGTAGCACATGCCCGCTAGCGCCGATGTCGCCCATGCCTGCGACCCCGGCGGAGCTAATGCCTACAACCTCTGCTACTCCCTATGCCCCAGCCCACCGTCCCTTCTTTTTCGAGCCATCGGAATTCCATTCTAGTCAATTATTCAAAATTGTGGGTCCATCATCCTCGTCCGGAATCTCAAGGCCTTCACGTGCTCCAAGGAATCTGAGATCGAGGCCGTCTGTAAAGCTCACTTTCAAGACTTCATCCCCACCGTTGACGACCTTCATTCACTCCTCTCCGATGTTGACGACCTGACATCGTCGCGCTCACTCTTAAGCGCGCACCTCCAATCAACTTTTCTTGATAATTTCATCGAAACTCGCAACATCATTAATAATCTCCTCCTTTGCTTGAGTTCCCTCAAGATTTGCGCCGAAAAAGTGGAGCTTTGCGCGCGTACCAACTTGCATGTCAAGAATACTTGGGGCGAACAAGGAATTTGCGATTCGCTTGTTGATATTCGGGTTGTGCGTCGGAATTTAGGCCAATTAGAAATTGGCAAGCTTAGCAAGACACAGAGAAGAGGGTTTTCTTTTCCACCCCAATTTGATTTCATTTTGATTTTGGTGGATAGAAACGGTTAATATGATGAAAGATGTGCTGGAAAAATGGGGAATGAAGGCTGGAACCCCTTGTAACCCTCGCCTGGTTGTACAAGTTGTCGATAGTAGTGGTATAGAGGAGGAGAAAAAAAGAAAGTAACAACAACAATGGCAATTGCAGCAACAACGATGAGCAACAAGATAACAATTGCAACATCAGTATCAGTATTAGTAGCGAGAAAGGAGAGGATAAAGAAGAGAACTCATCATTTTGAGCTTAATCGCAGCGGCGATCATGGTTTAAAAATGCGGTATCACCGTATCGGTCGCGGTCGCGTTTTTGTTTCAATGATGCGGTAACGGAATGGTCTCGGTGGTCGTGGATCGGGTCGCGGTGGTCGCACGTGATAAATTGCGAGGAAAATAAAATTAATTAAAAAATAAGAGTAGATAAGTGAGGTATTAAAAAGAAAAAATAATTAAAAGTAACTTTTAAAAAAAGAGTAGATCAATAAGGAAATCACGTAGATAAAAGTGAAAAAAAGCCTTGATAGGGTGTTATTATTATTCTATTTAATAAAAGAGTTCCTTTAAAAAAATAAAAAATAAAAGAGTAGATTTGGCCACTTGGTATTATTATTATATATTTAATAAAGTAAAAAGCCAATTCCAATTCCCCACTTACCAGTTACCACGTACCTTAATCCTCACCCCACCCACCTGTTTTATTTATTTTTACTTAACAGCCAGAAGCCACCTGATCCAGTCCCCACCTACCCCCACTAAGCAAAGAATCCAAAAAGCCCTAAAGCCTAAGCCAACCGCCGCCCCGCTGCCCAACTGCAAGCCACCTCCTCCGTCTCCCCTTCTGATATTCCCCTTGTGATTTTCTCCTTCTTCATTCCAAAAATGGCGAAAACCAGATCCCGAACCTTCATAAAAATCCAAGACCCCAACTCTTTCTATTCCTTCCTCAAACATCCATGGCGGTAAGCTTCACTCTTCTACTTCTTCTCTACTATGAAGTTTCTATTTCTCCTCTTTTTAATCAGCCAATTTCAGTCGTATCGGTATAACTCGGGCGAGTATTGGTATATCTCGGGCGATTTTTGACCGGAACGGTCAATACCGTTTTTTGTAAAACGCCGTGACAAATCGGCAAATCTCGTATCGGCAGCCTCCAAATCCGGTACAACTCGGCCGGTACGAGTTAACTCGGCCGAGTTTTTAATCCATGGCCGCAATCTCAGGCAACGACGCCGCAGAGACGCCGCGTAGTGGGTGGTTAGGTGGGGGTGTGAGGATATGTGGGTGTAGGTTTAATTAGGGTCAATGAGGTTAATTAAGGGCTAGTTATCATTAAAACTAACGACGATAGACTTCCGTTAAATGGTGAATTTCTGGGAAAAAAAAAGGGTTAGTTTATGTAATTTGGAAACATGGTGGGTATTTCTTGCATTACGCGAAACCTCGCGACATTTCGTTAAAAATAATACTCCCTTCGTCCCTTAAAATTCGCCCCGCTTTCCTCATAAAGTCGTCCCTTAATACTCGTCACGTCTCTATAAACGGCATAATTTTACTAATATTATATCATTTCTCTCACTTAACATGGACCCACATGTATTCCTACTTCCTAAAAAAACATTAAAAAATTCAACTCACCTCACCCAACCCCTTTATTTGAAACATTTCTCACTAACCATATTAAAAAAAATACCCCACAATCAACTACCACCTAATAAATTAATAAGTCAATTAAATTGCCTAAAACTCTGTCTCGATCAAACCGGGGCGAGTATTAAGGGACGGAGGGAGTATAGACCTTAAAGGAAAAGATTGTTAGTGAGAACACTATATTGAAACATCCTACAAAGGAAACTAGGAACATAAAAAATAAAAAATAAAAGCAGATGGAGTAGCATTCTTTCAACAATGTTTATGCTAAATATCATATGTAAGGAAGAACCCCTTTACCATTTTTAATGAAAACAAGTATTCCTTCCGTCCCACATTAGTTTAAACACTTAACATTTCACAAAGTTTAAGGAGATAAGTTGTGGTTGGTTTATCTATTGTTCAAAGTGCATATGGTGGGAGTAAATGTGGTGTTCCTATTAGATTTCGGGAAAATTAAGTACCAATAAGTTCAGATAAGTGAAAATCAAGTAAAGTGAGCATTCTCCACTAAAATTATGATCAGCAAGTTCAACTAGATGAAGAGGAATTGAAGAAGAAAATCAAGTGAAGAAGAATTTAGAGGAAAGTTCACAAAGAACTTGTAATTGATTGATCAGTCTCGTCAAAAAAAATTACAAGCTAACCACACTTTGAGAGAAGGATTTTCTCCCATTAAAACAACATCCATATTTTCTGCATAACCTCCATTACAGCTTTTCCTCTCTGCATATTACATCAGCTACACTTGCTTTTAGCTCACTACACCCCCTAACCTACCTTCTTTGTATTCCACTAGAATAACCTCCTCATTCTGAGAATAACTAACTCATTGAGCGTTTCCCGTATTATCCCCATAAATCCTTTTAGAATAAGTGAGCACAATAGGAGGCTTAGGTGGATGCCTAGCAATCAATAAATATGCCAACCCCAGCCTAGGACCGCTAGTGTGGAGAAATGTTGGGTGGTAGTTCGCCACTTTCCAACATTTCAAGAAATTAGGCACGTTACTAACCTTTAAAAAGTATATCCAATTCCGTAAGACCCCTTTCGATGGTAAGGAAGTACTAAAAACAACATATCAATAATCAAAGGCGGATCCTGCCAAAAGAAGGGTTTGGGAGCCCAGATTTACTCAGTTTTATGTCTTATCCTTTGCACGTCTAAACCAATAACAGATAACTTCAATGCAACAAAGTAGTAGAAAATTTTCTTATAAATAAGTACAATAATAACAGAGACACAGAAGTGGGATTTGTATAAATAGAAAACTTTTAGCAATACAATTAGTAGAATGTGTTTCGAAGAAAGTATCATATCATACCTTGGATCTGGCACCCAGTCAAGACCATATATGAAACGCTGTGAAGGATTTGCATCCCACAAAGGCCGGAACGGGTCACTGCAGGAAATCAGAAGAAATACTCACTAGTCAGTTTAATGCAGTATGCATAATAGGACAAAGCCCAGATTTATACAGTGATCCCTAAGGAAAAATAGACACAATATCTCCTTTTTTTCACTGTTAGGAGTGTGGAGGGTGGGAACTCTGGGAAGGTGCAGTTTAGAACCATAACAACAAAGGTGAAACATAAACCTATCACAAAAGCTCTCTGTTCAGAATCTCTCATTCAGGCTATTACTCACAAGTGGTTTCCTAATTGATACTTCGATGATTACATGACATCATTCTTTGCAGGATTTTTTTCCAATCATCCTTCAAGATTTTTTCTTAGAATGGCACCATTATTGCAAAAAGAAGGATAAAATACTTTAGCATCTACATTACCGCAGGTCCCAGAACTTCAGTCCTCCATGCCCAGCAGTGACAATTATATTTGTGCTCTCCCGGTCACTGAAAAGGAAAGGAGGAAGTATTAGGGATCTTTAAGAATGACACATTTAAACTAAAAAGGAACCAAAACTCTCGATAAAGAGAGTGTTAAGTTAAGGAGTGTAAACTAGCATGAAAAGCAATAAACAAAAAATTTACTGCACACTCTAACAGAAAGAAAAGCATAAAAACAAGAAACAAATCGTTCATTAAACCATTATGCATCTAATGTATGGCGGAGTAGAAGTTGTATGTTATATTCTTCTGATCTATGTTAATTGGACTCTTCATTTTTTCTCAAGTACCCGTGTCAGATCCTCGACACTCGGACATGGGTATGGACACTGGACCCTTCATTTTGGACCAAAGTCATGAATTTTTTTCACAAAATTGCCGAGTCGGACACTTGGACACGTACCCATGTCCCACATGGGTACCCGAGTCCGAGTAACATAGCTTCTGATCGAGGTTGATGCGGATATAGTGATATACAGTCTCTGTTATTGCTCATCAAAAACAACAAAAGCAGTTTAGTTTTGTCTATTTCAGAAAAAAAATTCCCGTTCAGTTACGTCTCCAAACAAATTAGAAAGAAACCTCATAAACCTAAGTCTTCCTTTTGGTTCAACCAAAGTAGTCACTACCATCACTACAATGTCCGACGCAAATGGGAGTCTAGGCAAGATTTGAGATTTCGTAAACGTTTTCAGAGAGACAGCGAGATAGATTGAGAGGGTGCAAAAATAGAAGTACAGTTTTGGGTCTAAAAGATTAATATGAACTCATCATTAATGGACATTATCAGACATTGATGGAAATATGTGTAAATCCTTGATACCCAATGATGTATACTTAATTAATACCTAGATTCAGCAACATAAATGATTTAGAATTCAGATTTTTTATTTTCTCTAGCCAGCAACAATTATTGTACACTCTCGCCGTCCCATATTACTCGCAACGGTTGCCCAGCACATGATTTTAGGTATATGATTATAGTGGGTTTTTTTATTCTTAAGGAGTATTGCAGTAAGTGATAGTGGGTCACTTGCTTTTTGATGGGCGGAAATGGGGGGTTTCTTTTTTAGGGCATGTTTGGTATAAACATAGGAAAGAAATAAGAAGGGGAAAGGATAGTGTTAGCTATTACCAATATTAGTTGTGTGCAATTGCATGGGTAAGGTTGTAGACGTCCAACCCCCCCCCCCCCTACCCCGCTTCTCGTGGGAGCCTCTTTGAGGCAATGGGGTAATGATAAAGATAATAATGATGAATGGTATACCTTAGGAAAGGAATCACTTGTAACAAATTGGGGATTGAGGAGGGTAACAATGTTGTTACCATTGGGTTGGGAGAGGTAACAAATGGTGGTAATGGTTGCCTTTAGGAAATGGATTGTGTTACCACTCCTCTCATACCAAACATTAGGTAATGGAAATAGATAAATGATTCCATTTCCATCACTTAAAAAATCTATGCCAAACTTGCTCTTAGTGTCTTTAGGAAGTAGTAAGTAACGTGGTTCCAAGAGAAGTGAGAGAAATAATAATTGAATTGAGGGTCCATGCCTCTTATACAAGTGCTGCAATAATCAAGGACGGAGGGAATAACAAAAGTTAATACTACTTCGTAATAATAATAAATTTTCAACATAAAATTATCTTAAAAGAAACCACATTGTGCAAAACATATACCATAGAGTTCGCAGAGGTTAAACCTGAGCAAACTAACCAGTAAGACATCAATGATTGAAGTCACAGAATACCATCCTAACAAGATATGCAATTGCAACAGCCTACTAGGCTACTACTACTCTACAATGATTTTATCCTGCTCCAACTTGGACAAGAAAAATACGCTGAAATATCAATCAAATTAACCTACCCTTCATATGGGGCCCAAGTAAGGGCTCTAATAGGACCTGTCTCTGCACTAAAGCACAGCAGAGGTCTGGCATCTGTAGACAAAAGCAACATATGCAAACAGTAAGGGGAAACTGGTTAGCTCAATCCCCCAGCTAACTTAGCCTACTGCAAGAAACTTAGATTGCAAATCACAAGAAAATTGCTGCTTTTTCTTTATTTGAAAAAAAGAGGGAGGGGTGGGTGATGACAAGAGCCTGAGTCAATCACTGATAGTATGTACCTTCAGACGGAACATCTACAGAAAACTTCCACAAAGCAACCTGCATACACATTTAAAATTAGACGCAGTGGCGGCACCAGGAAATATGTGTTAAGGGTTCGAAAATTTCAAATATTTGCCATATTTTTTGCGCAACACGTACATTAGCAGACTATCCAATCTAAACACAAAAATCTAGGATGAAATTACATTAAAAGGGAACTTTTTTTTATCATCATCTAGAGCATTAGACAATTTTCAAAATTTGAAATTAATTTAGTATGTACTAATATTATTTATTTAAAAGTTTAAAATTATTCTACTTTGATTTTTTCATTTAAATTGTGAAATAAAAGGGAAAGGTGTGAGAACAACAAAGTTTGGAAAAGATGGAAATAACAAAACATTACTCCAACCAAAACAAGAAAGAAAAATTAAATAGAACAATTTCTTTCGCTTTGGAAACAACCTCTCTGCAATTGCAGGGGTAAGGTTGCGTATACCCGACCCCCCCTTACCCCACTTCTTGCAGGAGCCTCTTTGAGGCAATGGGGTAATGATAATGATGATGAATTTCTTTCGCTGGGATTCGAAACCGCAACCATCTACACAAAATGATTGATGTAGGTTGGACTATTACAACCACTCTTCCAAGCATTCTTTTTTTGTCTAATTTGAACGCTAAATTGTACATAACTGTTTTCTTTCAGAGACCAGAAACTGATGAATGCTTTTTTTTATTCTTCTTGTTTTTTCCAGTATGGGTTCAGTTGAACCCACTGAACCCAGACCGGTGTCGCCACTGATTAGACGGAAAAATAATAAGAACTAAAGAACATACAAAAACTTGTAGAAGTAGTCTTCTATCCCTTAAGTCTGACTCACAGACAACTGGGATAGCCAAAAATCATAAACAGCCAATCGGGCACCATCCATTAAACAAACGAAGCCACTAAGGTGACGTCACATGGGAAAGAAAAATAAACGTTTAATGATAAGGTGAATATGCCTGACAACTGACATGTAACGCAGAATTGACTGAATTCCTACCACTCCATCATGGCATCCAGCCAATATCAAATCGTGTGGAGGGGAAGCTGACCATTCCACAGTCAAAGGCATACTGCAAAGTCGACAGAGGTTAGCTACAAGTCGGGCCAAAAAAGCCATGTACATGAGAAAAAAGTTACTTATAACAGTTCTAAGTTTTATTTTTAAAATAAAGAAGACGATTAAATATTCAGCAATACGAATAGCAGGAACACCATCTATCTACAACAACAACTAGCCAGCTTGGAAGCTTGTGTCGGGTGATCTAATTTAGAGAAAATAGCAAGTTAGATAGAATACAGACATGACGCAATTCTCTTTGCCGGACTAATGGATTATGTCATAAACTCCTTCACCCCCTACCCCACAAAAGATGATTGATAAATTATATTACAACATCAGAACATGTCAAATAGTTTCTTTTATTGGGAAAATTTTGGGAAATGGAGGTTCAGTTAAAAGACACGCGGTTCTACAAATAAGATGAACATCTGATGCTTAGTTTCCTATTACTCCTAAGGACGTCTAAGATCATACTCCCTATGTCCCGGAATACTCGCACCGCTTTGACTAGACACGCTTACCAATGCACAACTTTGACCACCAATATCTTTATTTACTTGTTATAAAATTTATAAAATATTAATATTTTGAAAAATATATATTAAGATGAAGCCAACAATATATTATATACTAACATTTGTTTTCATATACTAGAAATACAATAGGGTCAAAGTGAATTATGTGAAATAGTGCAAAAAGTCAAAACGGTGCGAGTATTCCGGGACGGAGGGAGTATGTAACAACAAAAGTAGAGATTATCTAATGCCACAGCAATGTAGCAAAACAAACACTGGACAATGAAATTAATTCTTTCAATTAAGTATGGTGTGACCATAACATTTACATGCAAAAGGCTTGAAACATGGATCTCAAAAGACATTAGATGTTTTTCGATTTGAGGACCCTCGAAGGCTAAAACATTTAGAACTCAAACATACAAAATTCTCAGTCATATAAAAAGCGTCTTAAGTCAATATATTTACGTGTATTGAAACTTCAGATGTGGCTCACCTCTGTCTATCACCATACTGTATTACGGAACATCGAAATACTGGCTTAAGTTTTGCAAAGCGAGGATCTCGAGGCACTGCACTCTTTGGATGTCGAGATGCATAAATACGATTAATTACTTGAGGAGAAGGAATATCCCACCTGCAATTAATGTAAGAGACGTAACTTAAAACAAAATTTACAGGAGCTGAGATCGCCATAGTTATTCAGTAATGTGGCACTGTAACAAACAGCAACACAGAAGGCTTTATTCTGGGTTAGGTCGGCAAGACACCTAAGACAAGGATTATAGAATGCATTTCACAACAAGAGAATATGACATGCACTTCAAAAAAACCAAAAAAAAGTCTATGACATGCAGTGGTTTGAGTCGTTTGACCTCATTAATCAGTAAAATCCACTTGAGAAAAATTAAATTTCTAGTAGAGGAAACTATCATCTAGCTGAGTAATATTTTTTCAGTCAAAAGTTGTGTACACCATAATAAGTACAATTTTACTTATGTGGCAAAGTTTTGTAACCACCATGCATGTCAGGCATTTTCTTTGCATTACCTCTTCGGCATAGTTAAATGAAGCTTTCTAGTTTGTTGAAGAAGTGTGTGCCACAGCAATTATAAGCCTCTTTATAGTGCTATTGACTAATCAAAAGAATTATAGCCAGAATGCCAGATTCAGTTTAGGTTCGGAGTCAAGTCGGTGAGACTCAAACTTTTTATTGGGCTTTAGTGTTCCACAACTCTTTTTAACCGTTGATTTGATGTATTCGAAATTGATGCTCATGTAAAATTCCCAACATGTAACTACTTTTTCTTTTGCTTGTGTGCACTAGCCACGCTCGGTTGTAAATCTTGCATGTCTTGAACCCTTGTCACCAATAGGCAAGAGCGCAATGAAAATTACGGCCACCAAAAAGTTGGACTAACATTTGGGCTTACCAAAACAGCAGGAGAAAGGGCAGGGGAGATAATAACAATGAAGAAATGAGAAATTAAGCCTTTTTAAAAAAGCTCATAAGAAATTGATGAATCCCAAAGACATCACTTAATTGTAAAGGCAGAGGAGGAGGAGACAGAGGGATCTTACACTTCCACAGATCCATTCCCAAGAACAACAGCAAGATAGCCCATTCTATGCTTGTTAACAGACTCATCAGCATTAGGAGGCCGCCATTTCACATCCCAAGCAACCTTTCCATCATGACCCAGGCACAAGACAACTCTAGGGAGAACAACATCCTTTAGGATATGACCACCAACAGAACCCAGATCTGAGAGATTCTCACCAACAGCATCTACTTTTGACACCATATTATCTTCTTGAAAGTAATATTCTTCTATACTTGCGAGAGAAGGTCCCTCACCCACGTTTTGAGTTGGTAAACCACTGTTGTCATGGTCTAAGTAATTACCTACTTTGGACTTGTTTTTCGACCTTCTCTTATACACTGCAAGAGTGCAATTCATGTCAGTTGCTTGCACTCTTTTATTGGTACGCCTTTCACCAGCTTCTTCCAGAACCACTGAAGCATTCGATAAGTTATCTTCAGTTTGGGAAATGTTATCCGTACTTTCTGGATACTCAATAGCAAGAGCTTGAAAAGATGGCCCTTCGGAATTGGGAATTACAGAAAATTCATCCATTGTACTCTTTTCATTACAGACAGCTTTCCTTTTCCTTTGCTTTCCCTTTTTTGGAGAAGGGTCATTCATGATATTTTCATTCGCAAGAGGCACATTAAATGAATGTTCTGGAAGCTGAACACCAAGAGCCGGAATAAACTGGCTTTCAGTCTCAATCAAAGAATTCTTTATTGCACTTTTTCTGGTTTTTCCTCTGGGTTTCTTTTGTTTAGTTTCCTCCTTTGAAACCACAATAAGACATTTTTCTTTTGTTTTACTGATGGGAGTTAATATGTCCTGGGAGGCATGAGTGCTCAGCATTGTTTCATCAGCAGCAGGCACCTCTGATGTATTTTCTGGAAGCTGAATGACAAGAGCTTGACTGATTGGACCTTCAGGATCTTTTGCAGGAGTTTTCTCTATTGGATACTTTCTAGGTCTTCCTCTAGGCCTCACAGGTTTACTGACTTTACTCTCTCCCATGTTTGCAACCTTATTCTTTTGATATTTCTTTTTTATGCTTCCTAAAGGAGCTTGTATAACTTCCTTTTCTGTAGAGTTTAATAGACACCAAATCTGAATCATCCCTCTGCCATTATGTGGATCTCCTAGCTTGTGGTACGTTGAATCAGGAGGATGGGCAGCAACAGCAATAAACTGAGAGATGAGATAACATAAAAGAAAATGAGCCAGAGTCTGAGAATTACATTGTAAACACAACTTATTATTTTAACCGGTGCTACTGGTAGGACTTATGTCTTCAAAACAAGCATGCCATGGTAAATAAAAAAAAATCTTCAATGTTTTGGCTCCAGTGCACCAACCTCCTTTTGAATTTCATTGGAAGAAAACATGCCAGCAAATCAGTAGTTTATATTAAATTTTAAAACATTGAAGCAAAAAGGACCTTACTAAATTAAGAAAAACAGTAACAAAGAGAGTTAGCCGACCCCAAATCATTTTGAGACTAAGGCTTTGTTGTTGTTGTTGTTGTTGTTGTTGTAACAAAGAGAGTAAAGAAATACACAGCGACAGCTCATGAAGCCAGCATCATTCAAGTTAATTAGCTTATGATGCCTGAGTGAAGATCTTCCAACAAACAAATTCGGATGCGTATGATTGTTTGGCAAAACCTCGAGCATAAAAATTTGAAGCAATACCAGCCATCAAACAATCAAACAAATATCTACACATCTACTTCCTCCGTTTCACAGCAGATGCATTGTTTTGACTTTTTGCACAATCACTTATTAACCTGGACTTCTTTTTTATGCTAGTATATTAAAAATAAATATTAACATGTAAAAAGTTAGAATAGCTTTTAATGTATAGTTTCAAAATATATAGTTTATATATATTTTTACTAATAGATAATTAAAAAAACATTGGTAAAAGATGGATGTTGATAAGTGTGAAAGTCAAAAGACTCAAACCAGTACATTTACACTCTATTGTGAAACGGGGTTAGTACAAACTAGGGGTGAGCAGGACCGGGTTCCCTGTCAAAAATCTGCGAACCGGCACCGAAACCAGTAAAATCTTACAAGAAATAGAACTGACACCTAACTTGTTTGCTTCCTACATCAGTATAAACTAACATGAGAAGGGAAACTTTACAAAGGCAAATTTGCAAGAAATGAAATCGTAAACTGGAGACTAAATGCTATTACCTCAATTTTTGTACCAGAGTCTATTCCTTGATCTGTCCTGGGACACCAATCCAGTGACCAAACTAGCCCACCAACATATAATACAAAATCTTTCCTGCAACAAGATAAAATTTAGGGACAACTCTAGCATATTTACCAAGCACTATTGCATATATGCAGGAACTGTGGCATGAAAAGGCATGCCTAAGGCGCTATGCATACAGCGGGATTGCTGTTATAGATCTAGGCTAGCAATTTTACTGAGGGGGAGTATGACTAAGTGAACTGTGATAGATTCAAGTCTTCTATTGAAAAAAGTATTAAAATTTCCAAATCTTTAATACTAAAATAGTATAAATGCTATGGAAACAGAATCGATAGTTGTAATGCTATGAATTAGCATAGATTAGTAACCAAAACAGAGAGATTATGGACATATTAAGAAAGCTAGAGGAAGGGTAGTAAGGACCCACACCATGTTTACGCTCGAGGACAGCAGGACCCCTATCACCTTAGAGAAATTCATGCCTTTTCTTACCAAAAAATAATTCATGCCTTATAAAACTAGCAATGTGTAACTTTATGTAACAGAAATATGTTATAGATTTGAGATATCTTGAATTATCAGAAATTCAATTTAT
This sequence comes from Spinacia oleracea, assembly GCF_020520425.1. Lineage (NCBI taxonomy): Eukaryota > Viridiplantae > Streptophyta > Magnoliopsida > Caryophyllales > Amaranthaceae > Spinacia > Spinacia oleracea. The sequence continues at coordinate 94,051,809 of NC_079490.1, forward strand.
AGTCAAATAAAGAGCAGTAATATTTCAAATCTCTTTGTGTGTCTACAAGACTTCATGTATTTCCTATATAAAAGTTTGTGTATAATAAAAATTTTATTCCTAAACATGTGCTAGATTGACATACTCAACAATTTTGTTATACAAAAAAAATCGTTATTTTCTAAGATGCTAAAGCAATATTCTTTCACGCTCTAAGGTTTAATAACAACCAATAAGGAGATTGCCTTCAGTGGGTCCACATAGGTCCAGAAGAATGTGGCCAGACCATAGATCGAAAATGCGGTACCGGTCGCGGTCGCGGGATCGTACGCTGTATCTCGATAACGGAAATAATGCGTTAGTCGCGGGCTGCGTCTCGGTTATCGTGGTAGGAATTTGAAATTTGAAAGAGGAGCCCCATGTCAGCCCCACTCACCACCTACCCTAGTCCCCTCCCCTAAAACTTACACTTGGCATAATTAAATGAATTCCTTTGTCCACCTTCTCTCTCCTCTCTTGTTTCAGATGTGAAAATTGAGTTCTCTACTCTATTTCAGTGGAGTTTCTTGATTTCTTTCCTTTTCCCTTTCTTTTTGTCGAAAATATGGGAAATTCGGCTGAAAACTGAGTAGATGTGATCATGTGAGGCTAATAACGTTTAATGTGGACAAATTGGTTCTGATCGGTTGAACCGACGAGGTCTCGCCTTTTTCAAAAACACCTTTACAAACCGGGATATATCGTATCGCCAGCCTTCAGATCCTAGTTAACTTAACTCAGGCGATACAGGTAAACTCGGTCAAGTTTTTACACCATGGGCCAAACTCTTTCATTTGGCGTCAATGGGGAAATTTTATTTAGGGACAGGCAGATTACCAAGGTACAAAGACTATTAAATTTAAAATACCTGGAATCGGTAGACAACACAGCATTGGGAACTTGTTCTGCCTGAAACGCAAAAGATAGAATAAGCACCAGTCAGTGCCAAGTACACAAAGTCAAATATTTGTAAATATACCTATACTAGATTAACAATGTAGTGACTAGTGAGTACAAAGAATTCTGTGAGTAACGATTACCTCCATATCACACTTTGGCACCATAGCAGCTGAAAATTGAGATAAAGTTATCTCATTATGAGCTTCAATCCCATGGGGCCGTCCTGTTTCAGACACAAAGCGAATAGTTCTCGGATTGTAATTGAAATATCGCCACTCACTGCATGCACACATATAATGTTCATGAAACAAAAACACAGTAAAGAGGAGGAAAGAAGTAGAAAATGTGTTCTCAGGGCATGACTCCGATTCCATATCCCGGTATCCAACTTGAAGCATAAATATTATATGGAGTAGTAAAAGGCACAACTCATTGATTTCCCAACTTGGAATTACTAAGGATTTGTAGATAAATTTCAAAAGAACAAGAACTAGGAAGAGGTTGAGAAAGGATAACCTTGAATAAGTATATAATATTTACTACCAAACAACTTGCATCATGTTCAGGAAGGAAGAGAGGTGGTGGTTAGCCTAAGAAAAATGTAATTTGCTAGATGTGATGAAGAAAGGATGGACGAAACAAAGAAATATATATCTTTTCTGCTTTTTGGACTTCCTATTTACAATAAACAGGATAGCTTTGTCCTCAAGAGTCCAGTCAATAGCTTATTTAGTGCTTCAATGCACAGTTGTTTTTCTTTTGTGAATTAATTATGATAACAGACAACAAAAATGAGTTCTCTATAGAGACAAAGTTGGAAATGGGGTGGAAGAGACAGTGAATAGGATCGAGAAAAAATCAAATGATGATAAGGGAAAATATAATTTCAGCTCTATTCAAATGTGCACGGTTTAGAATTCGCTTTCTCCTTAAATTCTTGATCGGTGATTTATTATACAGTACCAAGACATTGAACCCTGGTTACACAAGATTATCAAGGTGATGTCAAAAATAAATCACCTCATAGAATTTACCAGTTTACCTGCTTTCAACCAAAAAAGCCAATAACTAGTATCTTTCAATTCCAATTTCTCTACGAAAAAGAAGTTATTTATAGATACATAAAATTATACAGCAAAGGGGACAAGAAATCGTCCATCACAATCGAAAATGCGGTATCGGTATTGGTCGCAGTCACGGGATCGGTCGCGGTGTCTCCGGATATGATGCGATAGTCACGGACTATGTCGTGGTTATCGCAGTAGGAATTTGAAATTTGAAAGAAAAGTCCCATGTCAGCCCACTCACCACCTACCCTAGTCCCCTCCCTTAAACTTACACGTGACATAATTAAATGAATTCCTTTGTCCACCTTCTCTCTTCTCTCTTGTTTCAAATCTGAAAATGGAGCTCTCTACTCTAATTCAGTGATCCTTTTTTCCCTTTCTTTTTGTCGAAAATATGGGAAATTCGGCTAAAAACTGAGTAGATGTGAGGCTAATAACGTTTAATGTGGACAAATTGGTTTGGATCGGTTGAACCGACGAGATCTCACCTTTTTTAAAAACACCTTTACAAACCGGGATATATCGTATCGCCAGCCTCCAAACCTAGTTAACTCGGGCGATAAGGGTTAACTCGGGCAACTTTTTACACCATGATCAGAGCACTTTGTGGATTTGCAGATGGATACAATCCAACTAAAGCCCGAAAGACCAAATAAAATAATCAGTGGTTAGATACTAAAGCAGATTTCATTCCAATGTACAATAAACACAATGAACATGATATTTAGTCTTTTTTATCATTAGAATGACACAACGAACACGAGGAAATCCTTAGCGGAAGAAGACCTTTTCTAGATGGAATCGGCTTCAGCCAAGTGAAATAAAAACTTGAATTCTAAGAAATACATAGCAATCAATTCAGAACTTTCCAACTTAAGGAAAAATTGAAGCAATCACCCAAGGTAACGGTATTGATATACTGATATACCTCTTAAGGAAATGCAAAGAAACTCCCACACTACAGTATAAACTACTACAACACCGTCGCCGTCAATCTGGAATCCACTTAACCACCAACCATACATGCCAGTATACCACTTGCAACTTGGGTATACCCAGTGTTACCTAATACGGTCATTTACCCCGCTTACTACGTACTGAGTACACCAGTATTACGTTTTCCATATTAGTATTGTGGAACACCGAACACATTGGACTAGTTTAACATAGTTAGGTAGCGAATTGCGTACTCGTATGCGTACCGCGTACTGAAGCGTACTACATACTCCCTCCGTCCCTATAAGATTGCTCCATTTGACTTTTCACGGTCTCCAAAACACGACTGCGTAAGTAACTCTAATCTACATGCATAAAAATTATAAAGGGTGTATTCCGAAAATATATATTAAAACGAATCTAACAAGACCTCACATGACTATATGATTTTCTTATAGGCTAATGAGAATTCATGGTCAAAGTTTTCAAAGTTTGACCCAAAATATTGCAAAGGGATAATCTTTTAGGGACGGAGCGAGTACTTGGTAACATTGGGTATGCCCTATACCATTACAATCACCATATATACAAAATCAGGCCACAGAACCACAATGTCCATCAACTATTTTCATGACTACAGGGATGCATATGAACATGATGTTCCTCATTTCTATAACTCGAATATAAAAGAAATGTACCTAACAATCACATCTTGGTTCATGAACCATCCCAAACCATTACACCCGCCCAAACCCCCCGCCAAGAGCCACTTATATCAATCATAAATACAGCCACCACAGGCAACTTTATTTTATTTTATTTTTTGCGGCAAATGTGCCATAAAGGCAATAAAAATTACAAATTAGGGCGAAGAGATTCGAACCTGAGATCTATTGTACACAGACCTATTCATAGACCCTCCACTAAGTTGAGGCCTCATTGGTACCCCAGGTTACTTAATGCGTATACTACCACATTACCACATTTAAAAGATACCATCATCCTTAATATGGAAACATAATATAGAACTAGAGAAAATCAGCAACAGGGAAAAAAATAGAGAAGGTCTATCCCACTTTTGCTCCCTCCCAAAACAATAACCTACCCTAACTTTCCCCTTCGCATGGGCAATTTTTCTTGTATAAAAACATGTCTTTGATTTTCTAGTGCAAAATCAATCAAATTCCAACTGTTTCAATTCTCACATGCTCTATAATCCACAGCTTCGTCGAACTCGCTAAATTCTCATTACATCATCAAGCACTTACAAGTCCCCAATCTCTTAAAGTCTCAACAGTCAACATCCACCAAATTGGCAAATTCGTATATAATACTACTATTTTCCTGGAAATTCTTAACCAATTATACACATGTATCAAAATTACAAAAAAAAAAAAAATGAAGCAATTACCTCAGGAAAGTTATCGTAGAAGCTAGGCGTTCAATCTCAGCATCAACAAAACCATTTCCCCCTTCACCACAAAGCTTGTAGATCATATCAATTGCCCTAAAATGATTCTCAACACTATAATCAAACATCGACACTTTAACACCAGCATTATCGTCGCTCGTACTGGTAGTAGCAGGTGTACCCTCAATCAAAGGTGGTACAGCTGTTGCTGCTGCTGCTACTGCTGTTTCAGCTTTCCTTGTTTTTCGCTCTCCTCTCTTCTTTTTCTTCTTCTTATTCTCGTCGTTATCTGTTAATTGTTGGTGGATGATTTCGACCTCCATTGTTGTGGTTTCTTGAGGGTTTTAGGGTTTGCTGAATTTGGCGGTGCGTGGAGTTCAAGCGCTGCCACGTTGCGGTGGTGGAACTCAGGAGATTTTGCTCTTCTTCTGTCTGAAGTTGAGGTCAGAGGTTCGAATCGAGGCGGAGAAAATCATGAGGAAAGTTGAGATTAAGTTCGATAAGGCACTGGCCGATAGACAATGACATGTGACGCACTGGCAATACTCAACCAAACGTTTATTTGATGAGCCACTGGGCGATAGACATGTGACTCATTGAGTCGTTGGCAATACTCAACCAAACGTTTCGTCAATTACTAAGTATCTGTTTGGCCAAATTCCTAGAAAATCATTTTTGTTTCCTAGAAGTAACTTTGTAGAATGAAAATTCTAAGATAGTCATCATAAAATGATCATGATAGTGGAATTAATATGGACCACATAAATTGATTTTCTTTTATCTTTTTTTATTTTCTTTTATCTTTATTTTTTTTATCCAAAAATCATTTAATTGATGTTTGGGAAATATGAAAAATCAATATATTTATTTTTGTGAAAATCAATAAATAATTTCCAAAAATAATTAGGAAAATAATTTAACTTTTGAGTTATGTTAATTTATAGGTTACGTTCAATTCTCTCTCCTCTCCCTCTCATACGCCAGTGCCGGAAAATCACCGGCGAAACCATATCGAAGCGTGTTGTCACCATCTCATGCCCCCTACATCCACTCCCTTTCTCAACTCTTTCAGTACACCATTCCATGATTTCCATCATCTTCAACCTCTTCTCATCACTAGTAGAAAAATCGCCATGTGCTTCCCTCTAAGTGCGGCTCATTTAGTAAATTGGCAGCACTTGAGAGCATCAAAAATACATTTTCACAAGTGTGGGCTCATTTTAGAAAATTGGTAGCACCTGAGTTTAAGTGCGGGCTTTAAACTCAAGTGCGGGCTCATTTTACAGAAGAGCAACACAAAATATTTCCCAAAAACATATCATTTCCCGCTTCTCCTCCTTCCTCTTCTCTTCTCTGGTTATTGCTTCTCCCTAAAAACCGCTCTGAATTTCACCTCACTCACCAGAAAACCATTATCGATGAATCTTCCCAATCGAAGGTAATGTTTTCAATTGCATTGATAATTATCCAAAATTTGAGTTTGCGTTATTTCAGATATCGAAAGTTAGGGTTTTCAATTGGCATTTTTTTCTTATTCAGGAACAAGAACTACGAAAAAACTTATCAGTTTCTCCGCGCTCATCTTCTGATTTAACCACATAAGGAAGTTTTGTGAGCTTGAAGCTCGCTGCAGGTTATCATCTAATTTTCAATCTTAATTTCATAAATTCACTGTTCTGTTCAATGCTAAATTCGTTCTGATGGTGAGAATTTTCAGAAAAAATTGTAATGAACAAGCGTATGTAAAAACTGACCTAAAACTGTAATTTCTCCTTCAATAGTGCTAAACGGGTACTATGTTTCTTGGTCAAGTGACTTATTCAATGGCCGCTAGATTTACATTCTACATTTTTTTTTGCTTGTAATTTTAGGGTTCACCTGTTACTAATCAACCTAGAATGTAAGATGCAGGCACTCTGGTGATTCAGATGATGATAAAGGCAGTGTCTTGGTGAGTAGCTGCCTTTTTTTTCTTGGGGTTTCCGCTTCATTTGTTTCTTCTGCTTATATCTTGTATGTGAATATTTCTGATGTTTCTTGGAAGCGCAGTCTGGGGCTGGGTTCATTTTATCCCGTAGAACGTGCCTGAAAAGTTGCTACCACTTTGAAATTATCCAAAAAAGTGGTTCAATGCTTGATTGTTTTTGTTCGATTTATTTGGGCAATTCCTTGCTTTTATAAAACCATTTTCCAACTTAAAATAAAGGAATTACTAAAGTATTACCGCCACCGTGATAACGGTTAAGGCTATTACCAGAATTACGCAGCGGAATTAAATGTCAACTAACTTTTAAAAACCATAATTAATGAAACATTGAGGCCTCCTACAATTTGGAACCATAATGGCCCAAAACCCAAAGTATAAATAATTCAAACGTTTCAAACATAATTAAAATATGAAATAAAATAGTTTCAAAGAACGAAAGCATGCAACTCTCTCAATCATCCCAAGCCACATGATTTTGATCGTACTTGATCTACCAACCTGCTATATTAATCTACTCCCCAACAATGCAAGTGCAAATGATGGATCATCATAGGGTCATTAAGGCAAAGGCCATGACCAGAAACACACAAAGCACGTAGTCAACAAAAGCTGAGTACTTACAAGCATAGAGTAAATGAAACTAAAACATGCATCACTCACTAAGTACTAATCAACATGCAAAAGCCATATAATAATTACAACCAATCATGAATACAAGACTCGACACTTGACTCGACTCTTGACTCACAATTTAATTAGAATAAGCTTCGAACGGGCCAAAAGAATAATCCACAAGGGAAAAGGTGATGGGAGCCAACCATACACCAAATATAATAATAATAAAATCGGGCCATACCGAGTGTCGGGCCATACCGACGGAATTCCTGCGCATAATATAAATGAAACAACGTCTTGTATCATTAGTAGGAGTACGGGCTTTCCGGCAAGACTCCCCCCATTGTTCATACTCAAGGTATATACGTTCCAAGAGTTTTGAAGCTTGTTCGGGTTGCACTTTACGTTTATTAATATTTTATTCAAGGCGAACTCAAGACTCGACAATGTACACACATACAATTAATAAACGACAACCAAAACAATCTTATTTTAATGCTTTAAGACTTGTGATCAACCAAACAAGACACTTGTGATATTACTACCATGTTCCTCCTCACCAAAGTGAGACTCCACATCATGCATATTAACATGAGGGTTGTGCCCTTGCACGACAAATCCTAATTCATTTCATACATAAATATTCCCAACTGAACCCTACATGTGCGGTGGCTTACGTGAGCTAACCCTTCACATGTGGTAAAATAAATAGTACGACGAGGTACAAATAAATGGCTCAAAGTATGCTAGACATCCCGTACAATAGCATACAAATAATTAATCCATCCCTTGCATGTGAATTGAACCATACATGCATAAATATTGAACAACATGATTGACAATGAAATCCATACTCATAATAATTTCAACATGCTTGTTCAACAATTAATTCAATAAATCCAACATCACAAATCACATGCTCGTTCACCAAAATAAACATGATTCCACATAATGTAATTCACATCATCAACAATCATGTAATGTCATTGACAAAAAGGTGTGGTCGCCCTAGACTTGTACGTACCTTGAATCCCTAAGCGTAGGGGCCACTTTGCAATAACGAACACTCAACTAGAAATCACCTCCTATCACCAAAATAATGAAACTTAAATTATTTCCATGTTCATTAAATTTCCAGCAACTTTATAAAATTTAAAACCTCCTTTAGACTTTAGAATTCAATCGTTTTTCAATAATAAAGTCGTCTCAATTTGCAAAATCAATCCCTAGTACGAAAACATACTTTTTCCGCCTTTAAAATCAATAAAAATCCACACTTTAAACCTTTATTCAAATCTGAAAATATAATTGATCATCATAATTAAAATCATCACCTAATTATGCTAATCAATTGACTCATTAGGTCAACTTGAAAATCCTAATAACACTAGTTTAATATCATAAAAATCAATGCTTTATTAAATAAACAAATCTGAAAATTCATCCTTTAATAATTAAAACAACCCTAATGAATCACAACACACAAATCCTCAAACCACGGTATTCATAACCGGTTCCCAGCATTTTAATTACTCAAAACAATATTAATATAATAATTTAAAATACGGAATTTAAATAGAATAGGTAAGGAAGAAGAGAATTATACCAATCCGGCCTATAGCACGGAACAACCACGAATATAATGTGATTGGGCGAAAAGAATTGAACAACGAACGAACAACACACACACACACACACGTCCGTGTGTGCGCGCGCGGGAGAGAGGGGCGACGAGCAAGGCTGGCGCGCGGGACAAGGCAGCAGGGCACGCTAGGTGCGCGCGGGACAAGGCAGCAGGGCGCTAGGCGCGCGGACGAAGAGAGTGAGGAAGTGTGGGTGTGAGGCTGGGCGAGTAAGGGCAACAGCGACAGCCACACAACACCACAACAACAACAACAACAACAACGCAGCAAGGAGAGGAAGGGGGTGTGGGCGCTGGGCGCGCGCGAAGAGGGAGCGAGCGAGGGCGAGAGGGAGTGCAGCGCGGGGCGCGACACACTCGAAGGAACAGGGCAGCGCGCGGGCGTGAGGCCGAGCACGCGAGGGCACGAGCACTGCTGTGAGGGCGTGCGGTGTGCCGAGCAAAGAGAGGAGAGGAGTGGGGTGCATGAAATCAAAAAGGGGCTTTATGAAATTTTAGGGGTTCATTTAATGATGGGGGAGTATATTTATAGGCTCCATAATCCCTTGATGGGCTAGGCTTAGGATATTTGAGTTGGGCTTAGGAATTAAATGAATTGGGCTAGCTTAGGATTTAAACTAAACTGTTTGGATTGGGCTTGATTAATAAAACGAACTGGACTTTTTATTTAAAACCCGAAGCTTTAAAAATCATTTGCAACTCATTTAATTTCCCGATTCAAGAATTAAATTCGTTTCGTAATTAATTAAAATAATAAATATTCTAATTAAATTAAAATACGTTAAATAAAATGCATTTAAATATTATTTAAATGATAATAAATCGTAAAATACTTTATAAATATAATAAAATATATTTATAAATATTATAAAAAATACGAGGTATTACAGTCTACCCTCCTTAAAAGAAGTTTCGTCCCGAAACTTGGGTTCGGAAATCAAAATTCAACTCAAAACTTGAGACTTTCTGAGACTTTCAATACGTTCATTTACAAAAGTTTTAAGTTGATGTACTCTTTACATGATTAAACAGGACAATAATAAGTGCAAATTCAATAGAAAGCACTAAATTAAGCATAAAATAGGGGAAAACAAGGTAAAAAGCGCGAAATTCTACCGCACTCTACCCCCCCTTAAAAGACACGAGTTACGACCCCGTAACTCAACTAACCTCGGGAAAAAGCTCGGGATATTTCTTTCTCATTTCGTCCTCCGCTTCCCAAGTGGCTTCCTCAGATTCTTGATTAGACCACAACACTTTGACAATTTTCACATCTTTAGTACGCGTACTACGCACTTTGCTATCAAGGATTTTGACAGGTCTTTCCTCAAAGGTTAGACTTTGGTCTAATTCTATGGTCTCCGGTTGCAACACATGCGATTTATCCGGGACATATTTCCTTAACTGAGATATGTGGAACACATTATGCACTCTATGCAAGTCCACAGGCAAGGCTAGTCTATAAGCTACCTTTCCGATTCTTTCTAAGATCTCATATGGGCCTATGTACTTAGGGCTTAACTTCCCTTTCTTCCCAAATCTCATGACACCTTTCATTGGTGACACTTTGAGCAACACTTTATCACCTATGTTGAACTCTTCATCCCTACGTTTCAACTCTGCATAGCTCTTTTGGCGATCCTGCGCCGCTTGAATCTTTGATTGGATGGTTCTTATTTGGTTCATGGTGTCCTCTATCATTTGAGGTCCCAACACTACGGTTTCACTAATATCGTTCCAACAAAGTGGACTTCTACACTTTCGTCCATACAAATCTTCAAATGGTGCCATTCCAATGCTAGCATGATAGCTATTGTTATAGGAAAACTCAATCAGATCTAGGCTATCTTCCCAACTTCCTTGGAAATCAATAACGCATGCCCGAAGCATGTCCTCCAGGGTTTGGATAGTCCTTTCAGTTTGTCCATCCGTGGCTGGGTGGAAGGCTGTACTTATTTTCAATGTTGTACCAAAACTCTTTTGCACACTTTTCCAGAAATTCGAAAGAAACCTTGAATCCCTATCTGATACAATATCCTTAGGAACTCCATGTAACCTCACAACATTCTTAATGTAGGCTTTAGCAAGTTGTTCCATTTTCCAGGTTTCCTTCATTGGTATAAACACTGCTGACTTGGTCAACCTATCTACTACAACCCAAATTGTATCATTCCCAGTCTTTGACTTAGGTAAACAAGTGACAAAGTCCATAGAAATACAGTCCCATTTCCAGCTTGGAATCTCTAAAGGTTGGACCTTCCCTTGAGGTCTCCTATGCTCAATTTTAACCTTCTGACAAGTCAAACGTCTAGCCACAAATTCAGCCACTTTGATCTTCATCCTTGGCCACCAATAGACCTTTTTCAAGTCCTTATACAACTTGTCACCCCCTGGGTGCACAGAATATGGCGTATTATACCCTTCTTTCATCAACCTCTCTTTCAGTTCTCCACACTTTTGAGGCACGCACCACCTGCCTTTGTACCTCAAACTTCCATCATCATGGATTCGGAAATCTATCTCCTTACCTTGCGAAATCTTTTCCTTGATTCGCTCCAACTTCACATCACCAGCTTGATTCTCTCTAATCTCATCAAATATTGACGGTTGGATGGTTAAGGCATTCATCATTCCCACAAGGCTTTCACCACTTACTATTTCAAGGTTCAGACGCTTCATGTCCTTACACAGCTCGTTAGCAACTACTAACGCATTAACACTGTGACTTGATTTCCTACTCAAGGCATCCGCAACTACATTGGCTTTTCCCTCGTGGTACTGGATATCCAAATCATAGTCCTTAATTAACTCCAACCACCTTCGTTGGCGCATATTCAAATCCTTCTGTGTGAAGATGTACTTCAAACTCTTGTGGTCCGTAAATATCCTACACTTCACACCATACAGATAGTGTCTCCATATCTTCAATGCAAATACTATAGCCGCTAGCTCTAAATCATGGGTAGGGTAATTGGATTCATATGGCTTCAATTGCCTTCACGCATACGCAATAACTTTCCCGTTTTGCATCAATACACACCCCAAACCATTCTTAGAGGCATCACTATACACATCGTATGCACCACTCTCATCTGGTAAGGTTAACACTGGCGCGGTTGTCAATCGCGTCTTTAAGGCTTGGAATGCTTCCTCACACTAGTCACTCCATTCAAACTTGGTTTCCTTCTTCATCAAGGTAGTCATGGGCTTGGCTATCCTAGAGAAGTCTTGAACAAATCGTCTATAGTAGCCAGCCAATCCCAGAAAACTACGAATGTCAGTCACACTCTTGGGTGTAGGCCATTCACTAACAGCTTTGATCTTAGCAGGGTCAACTGCCACTCCTTCTTTTGACACAAAATGACCCAAAAATGCAACTCTTTCCAACCAAAACTCACACTTTGAGAACTTGGCATACAACTGGTTATCTCTCAAGGTACTCAACACCGATCTCAAGTGTTCCGCGTGATCTTCTTCACTCTTTGAATACACTAGGATGTCATCTATGAAAACCACTACAAACTTGTCCAAATAGGCATGGAATACACGGTTCATTAAGTCCATAAGTATTGCAGGGGAATTGGTTAACCCAAAAGGCATAACAGTGAACTCATAATGTCCGTATCTAGTTCTGAATGCAGTCTTTGGTATGTCATGGTCAGCGATTCTCAATTGATGATAACCCGAACGCAAATCGATCTTTGAAAAGATTCCTGCTCCTTTTAGTTGGTCAAATAGGTCTTCTATCCTAGGTAATGGATATTTGTTCTTGATTGTGACCTTATTGAGCTCCCTATAGTCTATACAGAGCCTCATACTTCCATCTTTTTTCTTCACAAACAACACTGGTGCTCCCCAAGGCGATGCACTTGGCCTAATATAACCTTTCTCCAATAGATCCTCTAGTTGGCTTTTTAATTCATTCATTTCTGCTGGAGCCATTCGATAAGGTGCTTTTGAAATAGGGGCGGTTCCAGGCACTAAATCTATGGTAAAGTCAATAGGTCGATTGGGAGGCATCCCCGGGATCTCTTCTGGAAATACATCAAGGAATTCATTGACTACCGCAATATCCTCAGGCTGATCCTTGATTACATGCTCTAAGTTCCTTACATTACATAAGAAGGCTGGGTTCCCTTTACTGACTAGCTTCACGAGTTCCATTGCCGTGATGATTCCTATGTTCTTAGGTTTACCAAAACGACGATATGACACTACTTTGCCTAGGCTAGACCTCAAGTGAACCTTCTGCTTCTCACAATCTATTTTGGCTTTGAACTTGGCCAACCAATCCATCCCTAGAATTACATCTAGCTCTCCTAACTCGAATTCGATTAGGTTAGATAAGAATACGGTCTTGGCTATGGTCATAGGCACATCTCTATGGATTTTGGTACACTTCACTATACTACCAGTAGGTATGACTATAGGTACTTCAATCGATTCAGGCTCTTTCAACCCTAATTTCCCCAAAGCATCTACTGATATAAAAGAATAAGTCGCACCAGAATCAAATAGAACTTTAACTGAAACGGAATTAATAGAAAAAGTACCTGCTATGACGTCAGAGGAAGTCTCCGCTTCTTGCCTAGATATCACATTCAACTTTTCTTGGGCAACTCCTTTGTTATAGCCACCTCCATTGGTGTTCCCATTGTTGTTTCGATTCCCATTCTGCTGTTGGTTTCCTCCAGGCTTTCCATGGTTCTGGTGATTGCCATTGCTATTGCCATTGTTACCACTTTGGTAGTTCCTTTGATTTCCACCTCCATTTCCCCCATTCCGGTTCTGATTATTCCGGTTATTGCCTTGGTGGTTACCTTGGTTAGGCTTTCCATTCTTAGAATAGCATTCATACTCCCTATGGCCTAACTTCTGACAGAATCTACAAGTCACCAAATTCCCATCACAATCTTTTCCAGGGTGATTCATGTCACAGCGCCTACATTCGTAGGTCCGTACTCCATTCCTTCCAGACTGATTTCCACCACCTTGGTTGTTGCGATTACCACCATTGTTAGCCCTAAACTGGAAATTCCCGTTTCCTTTGTGCTTCTTAAAATTCCCCTGATTCTGATGGTTATTTCCTTGATTCGAGCTTCCACCATCCTTTCTCTTTTCAGCACTACCATTCTTCCTTTGCTGTAACCCATACAGGTGAGCAGCTTTTCCGTACAGGGTGTCTAATGAGGTAAAGGTCTCTCCAGACAACAACAGCTGTAAGTCCATGGTCAAACCATTCTCGAATCTTTGAGCCCTGAGCTCTTCCGTTGCCACCACTTCAGGTGCAAACCTAGACAGCTCTATAAACTTAGAATAGTATTCCGTCACATACAGACCTCCCATTTTGAGTTCAATGAACTCCTGCGCCTTTTTCTTCTTCAGGTAGGGTGGGTAAAACTTGTTCCTTAGTGCAGTTTTGAATGCTTCCCATCTAAAGTTAGGTGTGGCTCTAAGGGTATTTTCACATCGTTGCCACCACAAACCAGCTTCACCTCTCAGGTAGTACACAGCATTATTCACCCTAAGGTTTTCGGGGCAATTCACAGCTACAATGAGTTTATCAAACTCTCTCAACCAGTTCTCCAACACACTTGGTTCAATCTCTCCGCTATAGAGTGGAGGCTTGCTTTGAGCTATTTTCTTAAACATTTCCCCAGCCGGGTCATGCATTGGGTTTGCTCTGGTTTGAGCTAGGTCACGAACTACCTCAGCTAGTTGTCTAACCACTTTAGAAATCTCTTGGCTAGCCGTATCCCTTCTCCTGAATAAATAAAAAGGCTAACTTTAATATTGGTTGGACATGACATCACTAAGGTACTGGTTCTACAACGAACCTACTCACAACGAGAACACACTTAAGCGCCACCTAGGGGGAAGAGTTGGCGCCACTTTCGGGCCTTCTCACCCCACTATTCGATGCAAGTAAATTTAGATGGTTGCTACTAAACCACCTTGCACATAAAATTTCGTTGAAGAAATAACAAATAATCCCTTTGCGATACCCACAAGACTTAGAATTGAGAATTAAACTTAAAGGATAACGAAAAAGGAAATTCTATTCTTTTATTAAAACTCCAATGAATAAGTCTTACATCCACTAATGCCATAACATTTATTCTCCAACTATAATGAACTAAAACCATAATAGTAGCTTTGCCACTTTATTAATCAACGAAAGATAAAACTAAGGATTACATTTCTCTAGAGACTAACGTCATCACGACGATCATTTCTTTCCTTGTATTGCTCTGGAGTAAAGTCTTGATCATTAGGATCATCCAAGTCTTCTTCCGGATCCGAGTCTTCATCCATAGCCTCATCATTTTGCTGTGGCTCACTATCAACCACATTATTCTCTTCAAGCTCATCTTCAGATCCACTGGATATCTCAATGGTTGGTTCAGGAACTATAGGGTTAGGATTCTCAATCTCTACCACATCATCATCACTATCCTCCTCAACATCACTAGCTTGCTCATCATGGATCATGCCATCCTCACCGTCACTTTCTATTCCTCCATAGCCCATACCTAGACCCGCAGAATACTTTCCATCCTCATAGCTAATTTCCGCAGCCTCTAGGATAGTAGCAAGAACCTCAGAATCATACTTCCACCTACCATCACTAGTCCCATACTTGTACCAATTAGGGGTACCATCACCATAATGCACGTCACTGAACCTATTCTTGAGGTCTATGTAAGGGTTCTTATGGGGTAAACAATGTATAATCATACTAGCCATCATATCTTTGTGCCTAAGGTGGGGCATATTCTTGGTCGAAGCCAAATAGTCACAAGCAAACACGATCTTCTGAACATACGTGCGAGGAGTCACATTATCCATCTTCTCTAAGTATCCTAGACTGGTGAACTTAGAAGGTAGCATCCTTAATTCCTGAAAATTCACAACTCAAAAGTCTTACTAACGCGTTTCCATAGAAATTCCAACCCCAAAAGGATACAATAAATAGTTCGTGGAGCCATACAATTTCAATGCACAAATATATGCTCAACATGAAATATGATGCAATTAATCACATAAAGCAAGATAAAGCATGATTAGAACATATTCATGGCACTTAATAAATCACATTGTCACATAATATGCATTCTTAGACTAATATGCCCTTCTTAGTCTACCCACTTCTCACTTGAAAATAATATTAATTTTCGAAATTAATTAAGAAATAACTCCTAACTTTGTTGAAATTATTTAAATTAAAATCGAAAATTAATAAGAATTATTGATTACTTAAATAAATAAATAAATAAATTTCGGATAAATAAAAAGAAAAAGAAATCCGAAAATTTTAAACATAAATTCGAAATAATATTCGAATAAAATAAATAAATAAATAAATAATTAAAATAATTCGGATAATTAAATAAAATAATTTCCAAAATTAATAAAATTAATTTGAAATTAATTCGAAAAAGTTCGAAAAAAAATCGGAAAAATAGAAAAAAAAAAAATCAAAAATTTTAATTAATATTAAATAGTAATCCGACTTTTCCACTAATTTCAAACGACCCAAAATAATTGGTATTTGACCTTTAAAATATTGAGTACTCAAAATAATACGTTTTGACTTTAGGAAAATAATTTTCGAAATTCCTAAAGTTCCGCAATCGTAGTTTAAGGATTTACCACCTTGCACTATTAATTAATGCAAAGCAGCTCTCAAACTAGAGCTCTGCAAATACCACTTTGTAACACCCTAATAATTCCTTGCTTTTATAAAACCATTTTCCAACTTAAAATAAAGGAATTACTAAAGTATTACCGCCACCGTGATAACGGTTAAGGCTATTACCAGAATTACGCAGCGGAATTAAATGTCAACTAACTTTTAAAAACCATAATTAATGAAACATTGAGGCCTCCTACAATTTGGAACCATAATGGCCCAAAACCCAAAGTATAAATAATTCAAACGTTTCAAACATAATTAAAATATGAAATAAAATAGTTTCAAAGAACGAAAGCATGCAACTCTCTCAATCATCCCAAGCCACATGATTTTGATCGTACTTGATCTACCAACCTGCTATATTAATCTACTCCCCAACAATGCAAGTGCAAATGATGGATCATCATAGGGTCATTAAGGCAAAGGCCATGACCAGAAACACACAAAGCACGTAGTCAACAAAAGCTGAGTACTTACAAGCATAGAGTAAATGAAACTAAAACATGCATCACTCACTAAGTACTAATCAACATGCAAAAGCCATATAATAATTACAACCAATCATGAATACAAGACTCGACACTTGACTCGACTCTTGACTCACAATTTAATTAGAATAAGCTTCGAACGGGCCAAAAGAATAATCCACAAGGGAAAAGGTGATGGGAGCCAACCATACACCAAATATAATAATAATAAAATCGGGCCATACCGAGTGTCGGGCCATACCGACGGAATTCCTGCGCATAATATAAATGAAACAACGTCTTGTATCATTAGTAGGAGTACGGGCTTTCCGGCAAGACTCCCCCCATTGTTCATACTCAAGGTATATACGTTCCAAGAGTTTTGAAGCTTGTTCGGGTTGCACTTTACGTTTATTAATATTTTATTCAAGGCGAACTCAAGACTCGACAATGTACACACATACAATTAATAAACGACAACCAAAACAATCTTATTTTAATGCTTTAAGACTTGTGATCAACCAAACAAGACACTTGTGATATTACTACCATGTTCCTCCTCACCAAAGTGAGACTCCACATCATGCATATTAACATGAGGGTTGTGCCCTTGCACGACAAATCCTAATTCATTTCATACATAAATATTCCCAACTGAACCCTACATGTGCGGTGGCTTACGTGAGCTAACCCTTCACATGTGGTAAAATAAATAGTACGACGAGGTACAAATAAATGGCTCAAAGTATGCTAGACATCCCGTACAATAGCATACAAATAATTAATCCATCCCTTGCATGTGAATTGAACCATACATGCATAAATATTGAACAACATGATTGACAATGAAATCCATACTCATAATAATTTCAACATGCTTGTTCAACAATTAATTCAATAAATCCAACATCACAAATCACATGCTCGTTCACCAAAATAAACATGATTCCACATAATGTAATTCACATCATCAACAATCATGTAATGTCATTGACAAAAAGGTGTGGTCGCCCTAGACTTGTACGTACCTTGAATCCCTAAGCGTAGGGGCCACTTTGCAATAACGAACACTCAACTAGAAATCACCTCCTATCACCAAAATAATGAAACTTAAATTATTTCCATGTTCATTAAATTTCCAGCAACTTTATAAAATTTAAAACCTCCTTTAGACTTTAGAATTCAATCGTTTTTCAATAATAAAGTCGTCTCAATTTGCAAAATCAATCCCTAGTACGAAAACATACTTTTTCCGCCTTTAAAATCAATAAAAATCCACACTTTAAACCTTTATTCAAATCTGAAAATATAATTGATCATCATAATTAAAATCATCACCTAATTATGCTAATCAATTGACTCATTAGGTCAACTTGAAAATCCTAATAACACTAGTTTAATATCATAAAAATCAATGCTTTATTAAATAAACAAATCTGAAAATTCATCCTTTAATAATTAAAACAACCCTAATGAATCACAACACACAAATCCTCAAACCACGGTATTCATAACCGGTTCCCAGCATTTTAATTACTCAAAACAATATTAATATAATAATTTAAAATACGGAATTTAAATAGAATAGGTAAGGAAGAAGAGAATTATACCAATCCGGCCTATAGCACGGAACAACCACGAATATAATGTGATTGGGCGAAAAGAATTGAACAACGAATGAACAACACACAAAAACACACACACGTCCGTGTGTGCGCGCGCGGGAGAGAGGGGCGACGAGCAAGGCTGGCGCGCGGGACAAGGCAGCAGGGCACGCTAGGTGCGCGCGGGACAAGGCAGCAGGGCGCTAGGCGCGCGGACGAAGAGAGTGAGGAAGTGTGGGTGTGAGGCTGGGCGAGTAAGGGCAACAGCGACAGCCACACAACACCACAACAACAACAACAACAACAACGCAGCAAGGAGAGGAAGGGGGTGTGGGCGCTGGGCGCGCGCGAAGAGGGAGCGAGCGAGGGCGAGAGGGAGTGCAGCGCGGGGCGCGACACACTCGAAGGCACAGGGCAGCGCGCGGGCGTGAGGCCGAGCACGCGAGGGCACGAGCACTGCTGTGAGGGCGTGCGGTGTGTCGAGCAAAGAGAGGAGAGGAGTGGGGTGCAAGAAATCAAAAAGGGGCTTTATGAAATTTTAGGGGTTCATTTAATGATGGGGGAGTCTATTTATAGGCTCCCTAATCCCTTGATGGGCCAGGCTTAGGATATTTGAGTTGGGCTTAGGAATTAAATGAATTGGGCTAGCTTAGGATTTAAATTAAACTGTTTGGATTGGGCTTGATTAATAAAACGAACTGGACTTTTTATTTAAAACCCGAAGCTTTAAAAATCATTTGCAACTCATTTAATTTCCCGACTCAAGAATTAAATTCGTTTGGTAATTAATTAAAATAATAAATATTCTAATTAAATTAAAATACATTAAATAAAATGCATTTAAATATTATTTAAATGATAATAAATCGTAAAATGCTTTATAAATATAATAAAATATATTTATAAATATTATAAAAAATACGAGGTATTACACTAGTCCTCTGTTTTCTTGGTTAAACACTTACAGTAAACATGTTAATTGTTGATGTAGACTTATTTTTCTGTCTGCTTTTTGTGTTGTGCGAATTCTATATGTCGGTCATAAAGACCCCCTCCCCCACGGGTCGTTTTAAAAATATCCTTGAAAGGATACCAGGCATATATTATGTGTTAGATGTAATTCATATGCATTTAGCGTTCAACTTGGTAGTTATTTACAACTGGACCATTCAGCAATGTACAATTTCTCCCTCAATTTTATGATTAGTTCAAACACACTGAAGTAGCGATTAGAAATTTGCTGAAGTATTTACTTCAACCTCGTGTTTTGAAAATTTCGGTAGAATTCGAAGATGAAAAAAACATCTGGGGCATATTCATGCGCTGGAAAGGAAGATACAATGGGCATTCGTAGCTGAAAGTGAAACAGAAAGTAAATGAAAATCTCTAGCAAGGTCTCGAATCGAAGTTATCTTTGAAGAAAGCCTTGTGCGATCAACTCACTAGAACCTTGCAAGTCTTGGTTTGCCAAGTTCAGGATGGTAAAAGTAGCTTCATATTTTGTAGTTAGTTTATTGAAAAAATGTTTTGTTATTGTCTTATTGATAGTCCCTAAATGACGATTGTCAATATTCTACATTTATTAGTTGTAGATTATAGAACTCTTTACCATTCCTGGTAATGTGACAACTGAATGATTGGATTGCATATGGTTTGGCTTGAATTTTATAATTGTAATGACATGACTGCAATCAGTGTTTGGCTTAATGTTGAGAGCTGAAAGTTCTTAAACATCCGTTTTAATGCAAAGAATTCTTGGTTGAATTTTCATTTTTTCACTCATTTATAATTGGCAGTTGATTGGTGCAGTGGGTTATTGGACTACGACAAGTTATGGAAGAAGCCTCCTAATCGCGATTTTTTTTGCCCTGTGTCGAGCCTACAAAGTTGTATACACGTAAGAAAAACTGTTTTTTGTTGGGTTTCCTTGATTTTTAGTAATAATTACTGTAACATGGAATGCTTGAACACTCATATGCTATTGTGTTTCACACTTTTCAGCTCCTTCAGAGTCAAATCGTTACCTGCTTGTCCATACTAATGGCGGTCTTAATCAAATGCGGGTTGGGGTTTGTTCTCTCTCTCTCTTCACTCTCTCCCTCCCCCGGAATAGTTCTAATCATATAATTTATTTTGACTGGGTCTATAACAAACAAGTTATAACAGTTTTTAGCATCTAGTAGAATAGTTTATAGGCAAAATTTAAGGTTTACTAGGTACAGTCAGGTACCATCCAATTTCAATAGCTTATTCATATATTATTTAATTCTTCAGATGTTCTGTGTTGATGGACAATTTGATTAACTAGCATATGTTTAGTCTTGAAATTCAAAGTTCATCTGCTATATGTTTTCTTCTGTTGACCAACTATTTTTCTTAACACTTAGTCGTCAGTCGTCACTTTTATTATAACAATGGTGGAACAAATCCTACAATCTGAAGTATATTTTATTCAGGATACTCTATGATCCTATTGGAACTATGTCTCACAATATATCAAGTTATGTATCCACTTATGATGGTTTTTTGCAAATAAATCTGAACATGTAGTCGTCTTGCTAACAATTACCATATTATACTACACTCCATAGAACATTTATTATATCTTTCACACCATCACAATGGGGACCTTCAAGATGTTATGTTTGTAATATTGCTTATTCATTGGGATTCGTTTTGGTAAACATCTTTGCTCTAAGATTTTACTATTTCTTCTGTGGAATGTTACACCTTATTGTCACTAATAATGAGGATAGGTAAGTATGCCATTTTTACTTTTTGGGTTGGCAAAATGAATGATTGAAATCCACTACTTTCTATTTGGAATGCAGATATGTGATATTGTAACTGTGGCCCGAATCATTAATGCGACTCTTGTGATCCCTGAACTTGACAAGAGGTTATTTTGGCAAGACTCAAAGGTATACATTTTCTTTTCTTTGACCTGAGATTGGAATTATCTATCTCTTATTCTAATCTCTCGGAAAATTGGTTGCAGCAACTTTGCAGATGTTTTCGTAGTTGTTCTGGGTAAAATCAAATGTAGGCATTAGAATAACATTAGGAATTTTTTTTGCTAACTACTCTTACCCAATTAGATGCATGTAAAAAAGCCATGAGTATGCAGGTTGGGTATCATTCGTATCAATGATTCAAAACTCTAGTTTCTCTATTCTGCCAATTTCTTATTTTTGCTGTTAATTTTGCTTGATTTGATTTGGTTTACGGGGTTAAATTTATTTTATTATAAACATGTAAGAGTTTAAAACACTTATTTAGGTTTATTAGCTGAAAGCTAGCATCGAAATAAGCCATTTTAGTCAAAATATGACATATACTGATCAAACGAGCATTAAATGCACAAAACTTGACCAAAGTAGATGATAACGAGTCTTTGAAACATAAAACTAAGTCTATTAAACATGGAAAAACTTTAAAATACTTATTTAAGTTCATTAGTTGAAAGTTAGGAACGAAATTAGCCATTTTAGTCAAAATGTGACCTATAATGATCAAGCGAGCAATAAATGTACATAAATGGACCAAAGTAGGTGATAATGAGTCTGAAACATTAAAATATGTATATTAAACATGTAAAGGGTTTAAAACACTCATTTAGGTTCATTTGTTGAAAGTTGGAACCGAAATAAGCCTTATATGTGCATAACTTGACAAAAATGGATGATAATGAGTTATTGAAACATAAAACTAAGTGTATTAAACATGAAAAATCTTTAAAATACTTATTTAAATTCATTAGTTGAATGTTGGGACCGAAATAAGCCATTTTAGTCAAAATGTTACTGATAATGATCAAACGAGTCTTATATGTACATAACTTGACCAAAGTAGGTGAGAATGAGTCCGTGAAACATTAAAATAAGTTTATTAAACGTGTAAAGGGTTTAAAATACTCATTTAGGTTCATTAGTTGAAAGTTGGGATCGCAATAAGTCATTTTAGTGAAAATGTGACCTATAATGATCAAACGAACCTTAAATGTGCATAAGTTGACCAAGGTGAGTGATAACGAGTCTTAAAAACATATTGCTACAGTGTATTAAACATGTAAATGGATTAAAATATTTATTTAAGTTCATTAGTGGAGAGTTAGGAGCTAAATAATCCAATTTAGTCAAAATATGAACTATAATGAACTAACGAGCCTTAAATGTGCATAAGTTGACCAAAATGGGTGATAATGAATTTTTGAAACATATTTCTAAGTATATTAAACATGTAAATGGTTTAAAATGTTTAATTCAGTTCATTAGTTAGAGTTAGGAGTGAAATAAGCCATTTTAGTCAAAATATGAACTATAATGAACTAACGAGCCTTAAATGTGCATAAATTGACCAAAATGGGTGATAACGAGTCTTTGAAACATTAAAATATGTATATTAAGCACGTACGCAAAAGCTTTAAATTACTTATTTAAGTTCATTAGTTGAAAGTTGGGACCGAAATAAGCCATTTTAGTGAAAATGTGACTAATAATGATCAAACGAGTCTTATATGTACATAACTTGACCAAAGTAGGTGAGAATGAGTCCATGAAACATTAAAATAAGTGTATTAAACATGTAAAGGGTTTAAAATACTCATTTTGGTTCATTAGTTCAAAGTTGCTATCGAAATAAGCCATTTTAGTGAAAATGTGACATTAATGATCAAATGAACCTTAAATGTGCATAAGTTAACCAAAATGAGTGATAACGAGTCTTAAAAAAATATTGCTAAGTGTATTAAACATGTAAATGGTTTAAAGTATTCATTTTGGTTCATTAGGTGAAAGTGGGAACCGAAATAAACCATTTTTATTATTATACGGTTAATTATTTCATTGTTATTAAGAAATTAAGTCTTAATTTATTGTACGATTCAGTATTTATAATATAACTAAAGTATATATATATATATATTTTGTTGGTCGATCTTTTTAAGGTATTCAATAATCCGAGGGAGCCGCCATTCACCATTGAGGAGATAAATGAAGTTCGGGAAAAGTTGGCAAACTTCATTACCAGTGATTGTCTTTGATATTTTCTTGTACTGAATCTTATATTATGGATGCTGGTTTTTCATATGATTGTAATGTAATCGACTTTTATATTTACAATTATATACTATTTAATTTAATATCTATATAATTGGATATTTTTTATGTGATGTATGGAGGTTAACCAATGGCGTGGTCCAATTGGACTATGTAGCAGGGAAATCGGTTATATAACAAATCTAGATCAAGTGCGGCTCATTTATAGGCCAAGTGCTGCTCATTTATAGGCCAAGTGCGGCTCATTTACATATCAAGTGCGGCTCATTTTTATGCTTTTGCTGCCAATTTCTATTTAAAGTGGGGGTCATTTTCAAATTTGGCAGCACCAAGTATGTCAAGTGCGGGCTCATTTTCAAAATTGGCAGCACCAAGTTTGTCAAGTGCGGGCTCATTTTCCAAATTGGCAGCACTTGAAACATCAAGTGCTGCCAATATTTTGGCAGCACTTGAGAAACATCAAGTGCGGGCACGCCATGTGTTGCACATGTAAAAGCCCGCATTTAACCCCTTAAAATGAGCCCGCACTTGAGCTTTTTTCCTCTAGTGCATACTCCAGGAAAAAAATTTGAATGGAATTGGTTGTCAATGAGAGCTGCAACGCTTCCGAACGCAGATTAATTTGATGATAAGGAAAAATAATTGTCGAAGTTTGGTTAAGAATTGTTAAAAAAAAATGGTTTCTCAATTTTTCAGATCAGTGTTGCAAATTTATGTTTTAGATCTAGAAATTTTGTTGACAGTGTACTTTGTAATGTTGTTTGGTTGAATTCAAAGTTACACATTGACAGTTGGGGTGCATGTAAGCTATTGGGGGTCCGAGGAAAAAGATGCTGAAAATTGCGTTTTGGGTTTGAAGGAAGAAGACGATGAGCAGTAGTTGAATTTAGAATTAATTTCCGGACGTGGCAATTACCAAACTTGAGTGACAAACCCTGATTATAGTACTGTCTATGAATATTTGTGGCCACTACCAACGCACAATGATGATTAAAAAAACCAGTATGGTAGTTCAATAGGCCATTACCAAATATATTTATGGACATTACCGACCATATAAGATGAAGTATAATAGTCTAGTAGCTGAGTGAAATTACCAAATAGGTGTAGAAGTTAGGACCCTTATCAAACATTTAAGAGAAAAAAAACAAGTACATCATATATATTCAACAGATTGCAAATTAAGAGATAAAACACAAACAAAATTATATATTATTAGGGTAACATAAAAACAACAAAAAGCACAAAATATAGAGGCAAAATATATAGCTCAACTTGGCTGCCTCTAGATAATTAAAACAGGGGTGCAGAAAACAGGAAATAAAACTAGTACATGAAACAGAGACTGCATCATCATCCATGGAAGCACCACTAACTTCACCACCATCATTGCATGGACGAGACGTTCAAACAAGATTGTACATATTGTTAAAACCGGCTGAAACTACTTCATATGTCCTAATGCTCTCATGCACCGTCATTTCCGCATTGATTCCAGCTATTGTTGATATATCAGCAGTCTGATAGCACAGATGAGCACCTCTAAACAGACGAGCATCTGTCCTCGTAGCCAGCCATGCATAAATCCCAGTCGGGGCTCCCATATTAGACATGTAGTGTATTCTACCATGCCCTGCCAGCTCATACTGTCTAGCCAATCGTGCAGCAGACTCAAAATGTTCTTGGCACCCCCCAAAATCAACGGAGGCATATCCTAAGAAACAAGACCCGTCCCATTGTCCCCTCACCTTGGTTACCCTGAACCCAAAGCTGATGAGTTCATGTTTCAGCCAAGAAAGACTTCTGCTTGTTGGCTTCCCTTCGATGAACTCTATTGACAAATTTTTCTTGACAATTGTGTAAGGATGAACGTACGGGACATTGAAAGCCATTTCTGTCGAGAATAAGAAGGGAAAGGAAAGAAAATATGGATGGTTGTTTGAAATGAAAAGAAAGGGAAGTGATGGATATTGGAAATAAAAAACAGACCTCTATTTATAAAGGTGTTATCAACTTATCATGCATTGGATCCTGCTTTCATGGTAGTTACCTGGGTAATATACCATGGTTTGAATACATGCATGGTAATCACCAATGTATTTTCATACTTTAGTCTTCCAACAATACCTGACTTCTTTTTTAAAAAAAGCACTGAAAATCTATTTAACATCTTCAACAAGGAAATTTATTGAATTGAATGGTCATATCCCATTGTTTCCATGCTTGGTAGGTGCCTGAATCATATGCCATTGATTGAATGCATGGTAGGTACCTAGGTCTTGTAGACTTGCATTGTTTCGTTTCCCAATAACTAAGTCAGAAGCACTGAAAAGTTTTAAAGCATGACATTTTCAGCTAGGAATCTGAGTGGTATTTGTTTTAAAGTCACAGTGTTCACTAATGTAACTATTCATAATAACAGTAACCAAATAAAACTAGTTCCGTTGGCATTGGTTACATGTATTTATCAAGACCACCACAGCTGGAACAATGGCATAGAGTATCAATGACTAAATGTTTATCATTGGTTTTATCTAGAGTGTAGTAATGACCTATGTGAAATACAAATACTACCCAGAACAATCGAAACGTAAGTCTGAAACGTTGAAATTATATTTAAAAAGCACTAGCAAAATAAAATTATAACATAGTAATAAAAATAACCGTCTAATGCATATTACATTAGTACCTCCGTTTAAAAATGATCTTGACGGTTGTTATTTGAACAAATATTAAGACAAACGAGAACTAGACTGTCACTAGATAGGTGAATATAAAAAAATATTGATAAATTTAGATAAATGTGTACTACATGCGGGGTGGTGGTAGAAAAAAAATGAATAAAGTGAGATAACATGAGGACAAACATATACGTGTTGTGGGGAAGAAGGATAAGATGGTTAATTTCCATGTTCATAAATAAAATAAATCATAAACATTTTGAAACGGACTAAAACGATTAGTAATTTTGAAATGGAGGTATTATTTGTTAAAATAATAAAACAATTATTATTTTTCTCAAAATAAAAAGTATGAGTTTTCTGTATTAATATTATAAATTGGTGAACATGTGTGGGTAATTACCAACTATTCACATGGATGGATAACACCATATTTGTATACCAATTGCCGACTTATGTCTCGGTAGTTACCTTTCACAAAACATGGTTCTATAGTTATTATCTTTAAGTAATGACCAAGATAATTCTCGGTAGAATCCCACATAATAAGTCTCAAAGTGGAAAGGTAAATTTTGTGGTAGTTGGGTATGAGATTTAGTTAAAGTATTTTCAGTTGGTGATTACCGAGTAATGGGGTAGTAGTTTCCGTTGGAAAAACATGGTTTTAAATTTAAGTTATTATCTGTAAGTAAGGACCAAGATATCCCTCGGTAGTGACCCACGTAATAAGTCTTAAAGTGGAAAGGTAAATTTTATGGTAGTTGGGTATGAGATTAGTTAAAGGATTTTAATCTATAAAATAGATCTCCATATGTATTTTCCCCACCAAAATAACGTGTATTAGTTAGGGTGAGGGCTTTCTCATGGGTTAACATTTTAAAGATCGATTTCTATTGCAATGAATATGTGTGTTGTACTTATTGGGTCCGTAAAGAATGCTACTAGTGATCAAGGTGTACGTAGTAAGTTATGATGTTACTTTAACTCTAATTAATAATTCTTAGAGACATAGGGGTATTTACATTTTTTTTTAACATTAATAAGGGCCGGCGGGTTCATCTATGAAACTAATAGTGAAACTTAAATCAATATACTATTTAGTGGTGTTACACATTTAATTACTCTGGATATGTATTTGATTTTTGTTTTTACTAATAATAACAACAATTAAATTGTAATGAATATTGTTGTTTTAATAGCCTTGTGTTAGAATATTGTTACTATAGGTAATACACATATAATAAACTACAATGCCCGATAAATCCGAGAGTGAATGTTGATGAGGAAATAGACTATAGGTAACACACATATAATAAACTCCAATGCCCGATAAATGCGCGAGTGAATGTTGATGAGGAAGTAGAATATAGGTAACTGTAGACACCAAATTTGTGTCTCCCCTAGAGTTGAATGATGATACCTCCAATATATTTAGGCGATTGATTTCCACGTACAAGCGACCAATTGCAAAGGACATAATTCAATTCAATTCTGAACTTTCGTTCAAAATTCAAATACAAATCTCAAAGCAAAAAAAATTCCAATCAAATCACATTATAAATCCAAAAATACAACTCCAATTCATAATTCAAATACAAACAATTCCAAAGTTCAATTTCTATTCCGAACTTCCGATTCAAAGATACAAACCTTGGGCCCAAATCCTAACCTCGGGTTCCAATTCAGTCCCAAACACATTTCCAAAATACAATTTCAAAATCCAAGTTCAATTTCAAGAAAATTATGCCACCATCATTCTCTATGGCACTTCTCCACACAAAATCATATAAGGAAAGTCAAATTCGGGCGCCGGCCCCAAAATCGAGCATTTCGGGCGTCGACCCGTAAAACCAAGAAAACCCGTACAAATCAGCAATCTCAAGAAGCTTCCTCAAAAATATCTCTTTCAAATACATAAATATCCATGCCTTAACCTCCAAGCAAAAGGACGGAAATGGTACAAAGAGCATCTTTTGCAAACCGCCAAAACGCCCAAAAGGGCAAAAGTGGCGCGCTGGCCTGTACCAGCTGTCCTATGCCACATGAACCTGCGCCTGGCGCAAAACCAGCGCCTGGCTCTTATGTGCCCTAATCCCATCAAGTTTTCCTATAAATACCCCCATTTTTCCACGAACAAAGGGGGAAAGAATCATTCAATTCCGAGCAGCGAAGCTCTGCCTATTTCAAAAATCTCTAAAATCCAATCTTCAAATCCTTCAATATTCAAGCTTCAAATATTTCAACATTCAACTAAAATCTCTACAAAATACTCTCATACAAACGCTCTTCAAATAAAAGTTCAATGTTCTAATGTCCTAAGAAATTTGGGAGTCCAAGCTTGGAAATCAATCAATACCTAAATCTAGGTAAATTTCCGAGGACTCTTCAAATCCAATTTTCTACCTTTCTCATTTCAAGTTTACTAATCCTATGGTTTTTTTTGGGATGTTCATAGTCACTAGAAATAGGAAATTCCTCAAAAGGAGTAATCTTTGAGGGGATTTCATACTTGAAACCCCCCTCAAATGATCTTCCAAACTCCATTTACAAATTTCAAGTTTCAATATTTATGCTTTGTTTTCAAAAAACATGATTATTAAGTTGGGGCTTTCACTCTTGAAAACGTTCCTTACAACAATCTGAAGGAAATATGTCCTTCACCCAAGGTGCATTAAGTCTAGTACCAAGGTTCAGATTAATTGCGAATAATTAATTCAGTGAGATCAAGTGATCGGAACAGCTAGCTGGAGCAATGCTTCCGATCAGTGAGTTCTAATGAATATTGAGCTCACAGCTTACTCTTGACTGAACCTACAAGGTCATACCAATGACACGTAACAGATCACCGGATTAAATGAATCGGAAATTCATTTAATAGTTTTTTGGGAATTAGTTGGAAAACGTATTATACGATACGACCTTGCATCGAGTCGTATATCGTATCACGAATATTCTTACGCTAGGCGAGACGAATAAATCGTATCGTACGATGGTGATTCGTCGTATACGAAACGATAAATAATATATCGGAAATATATTAAATCGCGAATACGAAGAGCGGCCCACGAGCCGAGTGCACGAAGCACTCAAGGCCCATGGGCGCGCGCGCTAGGCAAGCAAGCAAGGCAACGAACGCAACAGCGCTGGCCCATGGCCGAGGAGCTGTGTGCGCGCGGGCTAAGGCCACGACACAGCAGCAGCAGCGCGGCCCACGACCCAGCTGGCTGTGCGTGTCCGTGTGGTGTTGCGCGGTCTTGCTAGCCGGCCTTGCCTTATGGCTTGGTCGGTTAGTAAGGTTATGTAAATAACCTTCTAACCACTTTCCAACTTAACACAATTCAGTTTACACACAACCCTAGGAGAGAACAGAGAACCCTAATTCTCTTTGTGCCTCCAAAGTGTGTTCATCCCAAAAGCACAAACTCTTGATCGATTGTCTAAGCTACGATAATCAAGACGGATCTGATCGTGTCGGTGAACCAAGTAGAGGAACGACAACTGGAGTTCTAAGTTCGTGTTCGTTGAAAATTTGTGGAAAACACGCTTCAAACGTAAGTCTGCTTAATATGTGCTTTATACATGCTTCCTGGCTTTGGGGATTGTTTCCGCACATGTTATTATGTTTAACTGTATTTCCTTACAGTGGTATCATGAGCCTTATGTATTCAAAGCATGTTTTAGCATGATTTAATTGATTTTGCATCTGTCGAAAATTTTGAATTTTCGGAGTTTTTACGAATTATTGGATGAATTGCGTAATAATCAGGTCCGAAATCAAAAATATTCTTTTTTTCGAGTTTTAAAACCCTAATCTGATTGAAAAGGATTTTCTAAGATCAACTCATGAGAACGGAATTGCAAAAACAGGCATCGAAGTGTCGTTTTTTTGGGAGTTTTTGTTAATTTTTCATTAAAAATTAAAAGTGTCGGACAGTAATTAAATTAAAAGGTCGACCTAAACTACTCGGAATTGCTTGAAATTTTGACACAATGTTTATGGTATATTCTTGATCTATGGTAAAAATTTCGGATTTTTCCGATAAGTATAAACCATAATTTTGCCTTTCCCCAATTCGTAAAATTTGAAATCCTAATTGAATTTTAATTAATTTTGGTTTAATAATTCGGTTAATTGGGAAAGGGGATATAATTTCATGGGTCAGTGGATAATTTTAAAAATTATTGGATTAAAATTTTGAATGGTTTTGTTAACTTTAATCGCACTTAAACCTAATTATTAAACATCTGAAATTTAAATGTTAATGAACGATTTAAAGCTTCGGATTTTATTATTTGAAAGTTCAAATTTTAAAGTTGATTAATTCGTTCTTAAAATTTGAATAATGTTAGCCTTTGATTTAATATTTTACGAAATTGGATTGTCGTTGAAGTTTATTAAATCATTAAAAATCGTTGTTTTTCGAAAATAAAAATCGTAACTTTTTGAAAAATAATATTGATGCAAGTTCGTGAAATTTAATTTAATTTTAATTAAGTTGGTCCGTAGGCACGAACCAAGGCACGAACACGATGTGTGGTGGATGTATGGCTCGACGAGCCATGCGGGCTGCTATACGATGGCCAAGCCGTAACGACACAGGCAGCAGCAAGCGTGCTGCGTGCCTCGTGCGCGCTGGGCGAGGAAAGGGGCAAGCGATGCTTGCGGGGGCTGCGACGAAGCAAGGCACAAGGCCATGCGACGTCCAACGCAGCGATGCACGACGACGCAGCGCAGGGGCAACGACAGCTGCGGGCACGCGCGCGGGCGCAGGCTGCGGGGTGTGCGAGCTTGCTCGTGCGCCTCATAGGCCACACGCAAGGGCTATGGGCTGGGCGCAAGCCTAGCCCAACTACGCAATTGAAATTTTTTGTTAAAAATTGTTTATTTCGTTGGGCTTTGCATATTTGCATTAATTTGGGCTAACGGGATATTTAATTTAATACTTTATTTGCTTGGGCCGGGCCGCGAGTTTTAATTTAATATTTCATAATTATTGGTTTGAGTGGAAGCCACTAAATGAATTTAAAATGAAATAATTATTTTTAATTATTTTCGTAGGTCGCATTATTTTAATTAAATTCAATTTTAATTAGAATAAAGTCTAAGGATTAATAATTTGGAAATTGATTAATCCTGTAGGACGCGTTTATGTGAACGTGAATTTTAATTAATTCACGTAAATACTTGCATATTTACATGGGCCGTTCGTTTTAGCATACGAATGGGTGAATGCATAGAATGTATATTTTATGTAATGCAGGTACTCCAAGTGACTAGTAGGGCCAATTTAGGATAGTCAAATACGGTCTGCCTACCGTTCTATCTTTGAATGTAAAGTTTTAAATATGGTCTGCGTACCATGAAAATTTTGATGTAATTTTATTATTTTCAAGTATTTCTAAGTTTAGAACTTTAAGTTAGCATTTGAACGAAGATTCAAGACGATGCCAAGCTAACAAGGAGGTGATGAAGATTGGATGCTTCAAGACAAGATGTTTTGGGCCATACTAGATCACCATTTCTTTATGCAATTTAATATATATATATATATATATATATATATGTATGTATATATATATATGTATGTATATATATATATATATATATATATATATATATATATATATATATATATGTAATATATATATATATATACATATATATATATATATATATATATATATATATATATATATATATATATATATATATATGTAATATATATATATATATACATATATATATATATATATATATATATATATATATATATATATATATATATATATATATATATATTATGCGTGAATGTATGAATGTATGTATGCTTTGCATGAACAGGTTGTTTCATATGACTCGATTAGATTAAGTTCACTAAATAATCGAACCAACATAGAAACAACTAGGTCCAAAGTAATATTGAGTTTAAAATTGCCTTCCAAATCAAGCACTTACAAAAATCTAAGGATCTAAGGTAGTAGGTTTACGCCAAAGCGAGGTGCTATTTTAGTTGACTTAGGTGGTAAGGCATCCCAAAGGAGCACGTTGATTGTGGTTTCAACTCAAACAACAATGGCATTGTGTTGTGGCAAAGGGATAAATTATGGTATTAATTTATTAACCAAGAGTAATTTGGAGATTACTAGCAATAGGTTTTGCTTACCTAAAATCTTAAACTACTTAAGACATGCCAAAGCTGCTTAAGGATTTAGGACTTTTGGGATCTTGGAATCGTTTCATTCGTTTTTGGACCATGCTTTTGCTTTTGTATGAATGAAATGTTTTAATAGATTTAATGATTGCATGTTTGCTTTTATTTCAAAGTTATTGAAGTTTATGAATGGTTATTTATTGCAAATTCTTTTCGATTGTGGTAATCAAATGGCCGCAAACAATAACAATACTTTCAACCTGCGTTCAATTCTCGACAAAGAGAAGTTGAATGGCAACAATTTCCTTGACTGGCAAAGGAACTTACAAATAGTTCTTATGCATGAGTAAAAGGAATATTTCCTTGAGGAAGAGTTACCGGAAGAGGCTGGGCCGGAGGTAACTCAAGCTGCCCTTAATCGTTGGATTCAGGCCAACAGGGATGTCAAATGTGTGTGCTTGCATCCATGAGTCCTGAACTTCAGAAAACGTTCATTAACTCGGATGCTTACCAAATCATCTCGGAGTTGAAGAACATGTTTCAAGACCAAGCCAGAATCGAAAGATTTGAGACTCAGAGGTTGATCCTTGAGACTAAGCTCAAGAAAGGAGAACCAGTGAGCCCACATGTTCTTAAAATGATTGGACTCTTTGAGAACATGAGAGCTCTAGATTCTGACGTCTCAAATGAAATGGCTATTGACATCATTCTCCATTCGCTTCATAATGGATATGATCAGTTCAAGTTGAATTACAACATGAACAACATGGAGAAATCTCTTACTGAGCTTCACGGTATGCTGAAAACCGCTGAAAAGACGCTCAAGCAAGAGAATAAGCATGATATGCTTATGGTGCGTAAGGGCAAGAACTTCAAGAAATCAGGCAAGAATAAGGGCAAGAAGGGTAAGGGCAAGGCTACGCCCTCATCCAAGTCCAACGGCACCAGTTCTGGTAAACAGAAGAGGGTGACTCGTTCTCCTGCAGACTCTGAATGCTTCTACTGCAAGAAGAATGGGCATTGGAAGAGGGATTGCTTGAAGAAGAAGGAAGATGAGAAGAACGCGAACGTTGCTTCTACTTCAGGTATATATGTTATACATTATAATCTTGCTAATTCTACTTCTTGGGTATTAGATACTAGTTGTGGCTCACACTTATGTTCCAATTCGCAGGGACTAAGGAGAAGTAGAAAGCTTGATAAAGGCGAGATGGATCTACGCGTGGGAAATGGAGCAAGGATTGCTGCATTAGCTGTAGGATCTTATTTTATTTCTTTGCCTAGTGGGTTTTGTTGTGGGCAAAATTACCATGCCTTCGTGTACCAATGAGGATGCGACACATGGCACGTATTACGCCCCCTAAGCAGAAACCATACGAAGACTAGACCACAGCATGGGTATCAATCTACGTATTTACAATGTATATGTATTTGTATTTAAGAATGTATAAATGTATGTAATGTACCTATACCTGAAAAGGGGCCTAGGTAGTAGGTATTCCAAGTGGTATGAATTAGCACAATAGGCCCAAAAAGCCCACTATTGCCAAAAGGGCCAGGGAATTGTAAGGAGAAAGGACACATGTCCTTCTCCCATACCCTAGCCAATCATGTAAAGGGAATATTAGGTCATTCCCACAAAAACCTAGTACTATAAATAGTCCCACTTCCCTAGAAAAAGGGGTCACAATCAATATATTCAAGAGCAATTGCTGCTCTGCCTTCTCTCTACTTTCTCTCTCTATAAAAATACAATCTTGTGAAATCCTTAAAAGTTACCGGAAAACCTCCAAGGTATCTCACCGGAAAAACCCCACAACATTTGGCGCCGTCTGTGGGGAGGTACGGTAACATGGAAGATCAACGACAGGACAACGATACTGGGCGGCCTACGCGAGTAGAGCGGCCACCCCTCGAAAGAGAAATGCCGACTGAACATCATACGCCGGCCACGAGAATCACTAGAGATGCTGCGCGTATATTTGCGGCCGGGCACACCCCTCGTCACGCTGCCGAGGTAGAGGTGCTCAGCGAGGAGGACGACCAGGCCAATCGCACCCCTCCTGGAGAACACCTGGATCCTCGGGCGGATACGGTAATAGAGGAGAACCCTGATATGCCTGTCTCTGTGGGTGCTCTTCGGGCTATTTTGGCTGAGTTCCAAGCTGATGTGGGAAAGACAGTTAATGCTGAGGTACAGAAGAGTATGCTGATCTACACCACTGCTGTGGTTGCAAATCATGAGGGGCCGGCAAGCAATAGGCCAACACTTTCTTTGCGCCCCCCAAACGTCTGGACCAGGCTGACAGGCGAGGACCTGAGGAGACAGCCGCCAGCAAGTCAGCCCAATCAGGCAATGTCTTACCTACCACGCCGACTGCCACGGCGGCTGATCGGAGAAACGTCCCGAGGACGTGAGCAACCACGCGCAGAGCAATTGCCTGACTCTGAGTCTGAACTTTCTGACACTGGGTCAACCCCCGTCATGCCGGATAGACCTCTCCCTCATCCAACTTATACGCATCTGAGCAAGGCGCGCCCAGGGGTCACCCGTCCAACCCGTCAAACTCGCGGACGCGAGTCTTCCCAGCGGGCACCCTACTCAAGGCGTCAAGATCCTGTGTATCACATTCAGAAGGGGGTGTCCAACATGGCCCTGGGACACACCACCCCTTTTGCAGACTCCATCATGAGAGCCCCGAGGGAACCCAAAGTCAAGCCGCCCAACATTGATGCTTACGATGGGACCACAGATCCAGACATGCACCTCTTGGTCTTCCGGCATCACATGTATGTCCAAGGAACAACTGACTCAACCTGGTGTAAGTATTTTCCGGGCACACTCAAAGGAGTAGCATCTAAGTGGTTCGAGAGACTTCCAGCCGGAACTATTCGCTCTTTTTCGGAGCTCGAGCTATTGTTCTCTACTCGGTTCATGGCTCACAAGGAAGAAAAGAAGACGAGCATGCATCTGAGTAGGATTCAGCAAGGGAAAGACGAGTCTCTGAGGAGCTATGTGAAGAGATTTAATCTAGAGGCAGGGAAAATTCCGGATTTGCCAGATGGTGTTGCATTCGATAACTTCATTCGAGGGCTTAAAAAGGGCTCTTTCAAGTTTGATCTGGTTAAGAAAAGCGTCCGAACAATGCCAGAAGTGCTGGATGAGGCCGAGGCCTTCATCCATGCAACAGAGATTTGCAGCGTCCCAAAAGATCCCAGAGGAAGTGATACCGCCGAGCCGGCGGCAAAAAAGGAGAAATTCGAAAAGAAGAGCCGGCCTAACGGGACGTGGGCTATTGCAAAAGAGTCAGACAGGGCTCCCGGGGCGGCAGGCCAGAAACGGTCCAGAACTTATGATCGGGAGCGATTTGAGTATAACACAGACATGTACACAATTCTGATGGACGTCGGGTCCAAATATGACATTGATCGTCCATTTCCCATGAAGTCGCCACCAGAAAGTAGGGACCCCAAACTGTACTGTCACTTTCACAGTGACATTGGGCATGACACCAAAGAATGTAAGAGCTTGAAAAGGGCATTGGACGGCCTAGCCGCCAAGGGATTCTTAAAGAGTTATATCAGCAGGAACACGGGAGGTTCTTGCAAACCCTTCTACAAGAAAAACAAATCCCCTCCCTCGGAGGAAGATGGGAATCGTACCGACCCAGAGTGCGTAGCAGTCATCTCCGGAGGATTGGCCGCCGGCGGGCCGACCATGAGGGGCCAGAAGGATTATGCCAGGCGATTGGGGCAAGTGATGCTGTCCGGCAAGGCCACAGTTGACCCGTTTCCAAAAGTTGAAATCGGCGAGGCCGACCGTGGGAAAATCTCCACCCCGCATGACGATCCTTTGGTAATTGAGTTAAAAGTTGCTAATCTGAGGGTTAGGTGTATTTTGGTTGATACAGGAAGTTCGTCGGACATAATTAGTCTAGAGTGCTTGAATCGGCTGCAACATGATTCCTCAAAGATTGAGAAAATCCACTATCCCATTATAGGCTTCGGAGGTAGTATCATCCACCCAGTCGGCATAATTGCCCTTCCTCTGAGGATGGGAAATAAAAAGGAATCTCGACAAATGGACGTCCGTTTTCTCATAGTGAAAGACCTGACGGCATATAACATCATCTTGGGGCGTCCCACCTTGAATAGGGCAAAGGCTGTAATTGTGACTCATCTGATGCTTCTTAAGTTCATTTGTGATGATGGGAGTGTCAGCACTATACATGGTGACCAGCAACAAGCTAGAGATTGCTACCTAACCACCTTGAGTCCAGAAGCATGGGGGACGGGTGAAGAGAAAGGGACATCGGGAAACAAACGAAAATGTGGCGACACACAACCCAAGATCGTCAAAGAAACATTAACTATCTCAGCAGGGCACATGGAAGAGAGACGCCCAGAGCCTGTTGGGGCTCATTTCAATGTGGTATTAAACACAGATAAACCTGACAGAGTAGTGCCCATCGGGATTTCTCCTGACGACCCGCTGGCGGCAGAGTTGGTCCACCTTTTGAGAGAATTTGAAGATATCTTTGCTTTCACAGTGGACGAAATGCCGGGTATTGATCCTGCTGTGGCCGTCCATAAGCTGAATGTGGACCCAAACTTCAAACCGGTTCGTCAGAAGAAAAGGAACCATGGGGAGGATAGAAATCAGGCGGCAGCCGCGGAAATACAAAAGTTGATGGAGGCAGGGTTCGTCAGGCCTAGTCAGTACCCTGACTGGGTTGCTAACGTGGTCCTCGTCAAAAAACCTAATGGTACCTGGAGAATGTGTGTTGACTACACCAACCTCAATAAGGCATGTCCCAAGGACAGTTTCCCATTGCCCAAGATTGACCGACTCGTCGACTCTACAGCAGGGCATGCTATGATGAGCTTTATGGATGCATACTCAGGGTTTCATCAGATTCCGTTGTGGCCTGACGACCAGGAAAAAACGTCATTTGTTACCGAACAAGGCCTTTACTGCTACAAAGTGATGCCGTTTGGGTTAAAGAATGCACCGGCCACCTTTCAGCGTCTTATTAACACTGTGTTCATTAAGCAGCTCGGCAGAAATATTGAAGCTTATATTGATGATATGATTGTAAAAAGTAAGCTGAGGGCGGCGCACATAACTGATCTCAGGGAGACATTTGAGACTATTCGAGCTTACAACATGAGGCTGAATCCTAAGAAGTGTGTGTTCGGGGTGACGGCAGGCAAATTTTTAGGTTTCTTAATTGATGAAAGAGGAATTGAAGCCAACCCAGACAAAATCCAGGCAGTAATTGATATGAGCTCACCAAAGACAGTGAAGGAGGTCCAGCGGCTCACAAGTTGCTTGGCCGCCCTGGGCAGATTCCTTTCCAGGGCTGGAGACAAGTGCCACTACTTTTTTAGGGCAATCAGAAAGAAGGCCAAGTTTGAATGGTCGGACGAAGCCGAGGCGGCATTGGTCAGATTAAAGGAGCACTTGCATACCTTGCCTCGTCTTGTTAGTCCCTTGCTAGGAGAGACTTTGTACATGTATCTCGCCGTGTCCGAGCACTCGTTGAGTGCCGTTCTACTGACAGAGAGGGAGGGAATACAGATGCCGGTATACTTTGTCAGTCATGTTCTTCAAAATGCTGAAGTTAGATACCCTACAGTGGAAAAGTTTGGCTTAGCTCTGTTCATGGCCAGCAAAAAGCTCCGTCCTTATTTCTTAGCTCACAAAATAGTGGTTTACACAGATCAACCGCTCAAACTGCCATTTACAAAGCTGGAGGCGTCAGGACGAATGCTGAATTGGGCAATAGAGCTGAACGCCTTTGATATCACCTATGAGCCGAGGAAAGCTGTCAAGGGGCAGGCATGTGCCGACTTTATTGTTGAAATGACGAGGCCAGACTTTGCCAATAATACAAACACGGTGTGGACAGTGTATGTAGACGGTTCATCCACACAGAATGGATATAGGTTTGGGCTTTGACTCGCAAAGTTATAAATAATACTACTCTATTTGTCTCGTAATATTTATTGCTCGCACAATGAATATAAAAATGTACACTCCAATGCATAACCAAAGCCTAATTGTATGACGGCCTGAGAAGTGGCCCAGATTAGCAAAAACTCTCAGCAAGACTAATTGTTTGAAGCCTAAGAAGTGGCTCAGATTAGCACCAAGTTGTAGGCTAATCACCTATCCAACTCCCTTCCCAGTATAGCAAGCCGCTGGCCAACCAGTACGGCATAGTAAGTGCCAGCGGCACAAATAAACTTAAATCATAAGTTATTTGTTCAAAAAGCTCAGCGGCATGAACAACTTTGAAACATAGGTTGTTTGCTCAAAACCTCTGCGGCACGAATAACTTTGAAACAAAGGTTGTTTGCTCAAATGTGCGGCGGCGCGAACATTTGGCCGTCCAGTCCATTTGACGAGCATGTCTAGCGGCAATCATACCTATTGATTGACTTGCGTCAATCAATATCGGTATAGACACGCTCGCCAAGGAAAGAGACGACCACAGTAGTGCCTAGCGCATGCTCAGTTGCCTGCGGCACCAATAACTTTGAAACAAAGGTTGTTTGCTCAAAAGTGCGGCGGCACGAACATTTGGCCGTCCAGTCCATTTGACGAG
Organism: Spinacia oleracea; assembly: GCF_020520425.1. Classification (NCBI taxonomy): domain Eukaryota; kingdom Viridiplantae; phylum Streptophyta; class Magnoliopsida; order Caryophyllales; family Amaranthaceae; genus Spinacia; species Spinacia oleracea. The sequence goes on from NC_079490.1 coordinate 94,090,653, forward strand.
CATGTCTAGCGGCAATCATACCTATTGATTGACTTGCGTCAATCAATATCGGTATAGACACGCTCGCCAAGGAAAGAGACGACCACAGTAGTGCCTAGCGCATGCTCAGTTGCCTGCGGCACCAATAACTTTGAAACAAAGGTTGTTTGCTCAAAAGTGCGGCGGCACGAACATTTGGCCGTCCAGTCCATTTGACGAGCATGTCTAGCGGCAATCATACCTATTGATTGACTTGCGTCAATCAATATCGGTATAGACACGCTCGCCAAGGAAAGAGACGACCACAGTAGTGCCTAGCGCATGCTCAGTTTCCTGCGGCACCAATAAATTTGAAACGAAGGTTGTTTGCTCAAATGTGCGGCGGCACGAACATTTGGCCGTCCAGTCCATTTGACGAGCATGTCTAGCGGCAATCATACCTATTGATTGACTTGCGTCAATCAATATCGGTATAGACACGCTCGCCAAGGAAAGAGACGACCACAGTAGTGCCTAGCGCATGCTCAGTTGCCTGCGGCACCAACGTGCTTAGTGTATACTCAGTTGCACCTTGGCTACCATACCTATTGATTAAGCCTATTGATTAAGGAATAATCAAATTACGAAGAGCAAATAAATGCGAGATAAAAGAAGCAACAAAAATAACCTATTTACTTATAAAACAACGCCCGTAGAAAGGCGTGTAAAAGTAGCCCAGAATTCAAAAACAAAAAAGAAAGAAATTGTTGTGTGCTCAGCAGGCACAATGGTACAGACGCCAGCAGCGCCAAAACTTAACAAAATTGGTTTGGGCTTGACTCGCCCTTCTTCACCAGACGGCGGGGTATAGGTTTGGGATTTTTGAAGGTACTCGGAGTCTCCGAGCCAGCTGGCACGGCCCTTTTCTTCAATTGGGACAGAGTCGTCCCCTTTTTCTTCCCTGACGCCTTAGCCGCGTCCTTAGCTTGCTAAAAGAAAAAGAGCGTAGAGGACAGTCAGATATTGGGCCTCGTGATGAATTACAAGTCATTCACTGAATAGTGGCTCGTCATCAATCACAAGTCACTCACAAGATAGTGGCTCGTCATTCAAAAGGACGCCCGTCTCAAAAATGACGAGGCATACCTTATCAATCACAAGTCACTCACAAGATAGTGGCTCGTCATTCAAAAGGACGCCCGTCTCAAAAATGACAAGGCGTACCCTTTCAATCACAAGTCACTCACAAGATAGTGGCTCGTCATTCAAAAGGACGCCCGCCCCAAAAATGACGAGGCGTACCCTTTCAATCACAAGTCACTCACAAGATAGTGGCTCGTCATTCAAAAGGACGCCCGTCTCAAAAATGACGAGGCGTACCCTTTCAATCACATGTCACTCACAAGATAGTGGCTCGTCATTCAAAAGGACGCCGGTCTCAAAATTGACGAGGCGTACCCTTTCAATCACATGTCACTCACCAGATAGTGGCTCGTCATTAAAAAGGACGCCCGTCCCAAAAACGACGAGGCGTACCTTATCAATCACAAGTCACTCACTGAATAGTGGCTCGTCATTAAAAAGGACGCCCGTCTCGAAAATGACGAGGCGTAGCTTATCAAGTGCAAGTCACTCACAGAATAGTGGCTCGTCATTAAGAAGGACGCCCGTCTCGAAAATGACGAGGCGTACCTTACCAAGTGCAAGTCACTCACAGAATTGTGGCTCGTCATTAAAAAGGACGCCCGTCTCAAAAATGACGAGGCGTACCCTATCAATCACGAGTCACTTGCGAAAAAAAAAAATGGCTCGTCACCAAAGGGACGCCCGTCTTAAAAGGTGACGAGGCACACCTTGGCAATTGCAAGAAAAACACTAACTTAGGGGCCCTTCATTAAAAAGTGACGAGGCCTACCTTAGCAAACACGGGTCACACGCCAAGATAACGGCTCGTCACTAAAAAAGACGCCCACTGTAGACACTGGACGGGAAAAGCTTAACTTGCAAAGACTACAACCTAAGAGAATACTCACCTTCTCCTCCAACTCGGCCTTGGCCTTCTGCATCTTGGCCTCATAGATGTCGGCCATCCAATCGGTCATGTCGCCCTTCCCAATATCCGCCGCCGATAACTTGCTCATCCCTTCCGCTGTGAACAAAATAAATCCAAAATTAGAAAAAATGAATAGACCAACGCGGGACGGCACATAATTTGGCATACAACCTCGAGTCATAGAATATCCTAAGCCTACGGCCGCTAGAAAGGCCTCATTCCGAAACTGACTAATGTGCGGCAACCACTCGGCCGGCACATGGAAAGTCTTGTCAGCGGTTAAGTGGTAAGTGTTGGCCTTGAACAGGACCATTATTTGATCCCACTCCTCGGCAGTAAGGGGTGGGAGGGGCTCGTCACGGTCCATGTAGTTGGCATTGCAATTCCAGCGGCTCATCCTCTCGTACATCTCTTGGTCGTCCGTGTAAAACACGACCCATCTTTTCCTCCACATATGCCATTTGCTGAGCTTGCCGACCACTGTCTGGTATGTACCACGGCTGCTCAGATTGAACCACCCTTTGGCGGCACTGGGGGAACGAGAGAGGGAGACCAGATGCAAAAAAGCGTTGAAAGACGGTTCCACGTCGTTCAGCGCACATTTGGCAATATAGCCAAAGATATCAGCCCACGAGTTGGGGGTCAGCTGGGCCACCCCAATGTTAAAACCATCTAACACTTCCACAATGAAGGGGTGTGGAGGGAATCTCATGCCGAGCTTGATGGATGCGGCATACACTGGGAATTCTCCCTCGGCAAGCAGGCTGACGGTCGAGTCCAGACCGGCCGGCACACGCATCTGGTACCCCTCCCCCACGCAGAGGTCGTCCCTCATCTGGGCCCCATGCTTGTCTAGCCACCGCATCCAGCCCATGTCTGGGTGAATCTCCGACGGAAGCAGTTGGGCCTCCTCCCGTCCTCTGGGCCTAATAGGCTGGGGAGCAGCCTCTTGCTCCTCGTCGGCCGATGGAGATGGAGCGACGCTCGACTCCCCCACTGCCTGGCTCGCTGTACCCCCTGACGAGCTTGCCGTTTGCTCCTCCACCTCGACATATTCATCGATCTCTTGAAAGAGCTCGGCATATTCTTCGTCGGCTGCCGGGGCGGTGGAAGAATATCTCTCCCTATGGGGTGTGAATGTTTCCTCCCGCAAGCGCAGGCGCGTAGGATCTGCCGTTTGCTTGGTTCTAGCCATGCCTTCTGCATAGTGAACGAAGCACGGCTTAGGAGTGACCAACAAAGAAGAAAAAGACGCGATTGGATGTCCGCCCCGACAAAAGACGAACGGCGGAAAAATCCCAATTAAAACCTTCAAACCCTTACCTAGTACTAGGAGGCCGGCCGCTAACAAAGGGAAAAAATGACGAGGGGATAACAAAAACAAGGAAGAAAGGCGAAAACTAACCTTGAAGGATCTGTGAAGTACTTGGTGAAGAACAGGTTGAGTTTGGTGAAGAACAGGTTGGGTCTCGCGGTGGCCGGAAATCGCCTGCTGGTGGTGGGAGTTCGCCGGAAATCGCCTGTGAATAGCTCTGTGAAAACGAAATGTAATAAATGAATTTCACCCCCCTCTATATATAGGGAGGGGCAAAATGGAGAAAGGTGACACGTGTCACCCCCTCAACGCCTGTCCCAAAGACGAAGATGCAAATCAAAGGTCAAGAAGCGATACCCGGAAAGTGTTTCCAGAAATACCCTTCTTGAGGGGCAAATGTTGTGGGCAAAATTACCATGCCTTCGTGTACCAATGAGGATGCGACACATGGCACGTATTACGCCCCCTAAGCAGAAACCATACGAAGACTAGACCACAGCATGGGTATCAATCTACGTATTTACAATGTATATGTATTTGTATTTAAGAATGTATAAATGTATGTAATATACCTATACCTGAAAAGGGGCCTAGGTAGTAGGTATTCCAAGTGGTATGAATTAGCACAATAGGCCCAAAAAGCCCACTATTGCCAAAAGGGCCAGGGAATTGTAAGGAGAAAGGACACATGTCCTCCTCCCATACCCTAGCCAGTCAGGTAAAGGGAATATTAGGTCATTCCCACAAAAACCTAGTACTATAAATAGTCCCACTTCCCTAGAAAAAGGGGTCACAATCAATACATTCAAGAGCAATTGCTGCTCTGCCTTCTCTCTACTTTCTCTCTCTATAAAAATACAATCTTGTGAAATCCTTAAAAGTTACCGGAAAACCTCCAAGGTATCTCACCGGAAAAACCCCACAACAGGTTTATTTTGGAACTAGAAAACTATTACTATGTTCCTAGTATCACCAGAAACATCATTTCCGTTTCAAGTTTGGATTCTAAAGGTTTTAATTTTCAATTTAAAGACAATGGTTGTTCTTTTTCATTGAATGAAATGTTTTATGGTTCAACACAACAAGCAAACGGTCTTTATGTGCTAGATACGAGCAAACACATTTATAACATAAATACCAAAAAGGCTAAAACTGGTGATTCGGATCTCACATTTCTGTGGCATTGTCGATTAAGCCATATAAACACAAAGCGCATGGAATTACTTCAACGGAAAGGAATTCTAGAATCAGTCGACTTAGAGAAGATTGATCAATGCGAATCTTGTTTACTTGGCAAAATGACAAAGCAACCTTTCTGAAAGGTGGGAGAAAGAGCAAGAGAACTACTAGGGCTAATACATACGGACGTATGTGGGCCTATGAGTACGAAAGCTAGAGGTGAGTTCAGCTATTCCATAACGTTTACGGACGACTTCAGTAGATATGGCTATATTTACTTAATGAAGCACAAGTCTGAATCGTTTGAGGAATTCCAAGAATTTCAAAATGAAGTAGAGAATCAACATGGCAAGAAAATCAAAGCTCTAAGATCGGATCGAGGAGGTGAATATCTTAGCCACGAGTTTGATGACCGTCTAAAAGAATGCAGTATTCTTTCTGAATTGACTGCTCCGGGGACACCTCAATGGAATGGAGTGTCGGAACGGAGAAACAGGACCTTACTCGATATGGTCAGGTCAATGATGGGTCAGGCCGAACTTCCTTTACAGTTCTGGGGACATGCTTTGCAAACTGCAGCACTCACACTGAATCGTGCTCCGTCAAAAGCTGTTGAAAAGACTCCATAGGAATTATGGACTGGGAAACTTCCAAAGTTGTCCTTTCTGAAGATTTGGGGTTGCGAAGCGTGTGTCAAGTGATTAATTTCGGACAAGCTACAACCTAAATCTGACAAATGTTTCTTCGTTGGGTATCCAAAAGAAACAAAGGGGTATTATTTCTACAACAAGTCAGACAACAAGGTTTTCGTTGCTCGTGACGGTGTCTTTTTGGAAAGAAATAATATTTCCAAATTGACAAGTGGGAGAATAATAGACCTCGAAGAGATTCGAGACGAACAACGAACTCAAAACTCTTTAGAAGAAGTTCAGGTTGATGAACCTCCAAGGTCTTTAGAAGAGCCAGCGGGAGTAGTTCCTCAAAACGTTGTTGCCCCTCGTAAGTCAAGTAGAACTATTTTTCAGCCGGACAGATGGACAGGCGTCCTCTTGACTGAAAACTTAGACGTTCTCATATTGGATAGTGATGAACCTATGACTTACAATCAAGCTATGACGAGCCCAAGCTCCACTAAATGGTTAGAGGCCATGCAATATGAAATAGACTCCATGTCTGAAAATCAAGTCTGGGATTTGGTTGATTTGCCGGATGGGTTCACACCTATCGGATGCAAATGGGTCTTCAAGTTGAAGAAAGACAAAGATGGAATTGTATACATATACAAGGCTAGATTGGTAGCAAAAGGTTACAGGCAAGTTCACGGCGTTGACTACGATGAAACCTTTTCTCCAGTCGCGATGCTTAAGTCTATTCAGATAATCCTTGCGATTGCCGCTTTTCATGACTATGAAATATGGAAAATGGATGTCGAAAATTCCTTCTAGAATGGTGTTCTTGAAGAGACTGTGTTCATGACACAGCCGGAGGGTTTTGTCGATCAAAAGAACCAAGGAAAGGTATGCAAGCTTAAGAAGTTCATCTACAGACTAAATCAGGCATCAAGGAGTTGGAATAAACGATTTGATGAAGCAGTCAATACGTGTGGCTTCATCAAGAATCAGGAAGAATCTTGTGTATACAAGAAGGTCAGTGGGAGTAAAATTGCATTCCTAGTCTTGTATGTTGATGACATACTGCTTATTGGAAACGACATTCCTATGTTGGAGTCTGTAAAGACTTGGCTTGGGAAGTTTTTCTCAATGAAGGACTTAGGATAGGCACAATACATATTGGGCATCAAGATCTATAGGGATAGATCTAAGAGGATGAATGGACTAAGCCAAAGTACTTACATTGACAAAGTGCTAGCTAGGTTCAATATGATGGAAGCCAAGAGAGGCCATCTACCCATGTCACATGGCACATATCTAAGCAAGAATCAGTGTCCCAAAACATCTGATGAGCGTAGAAAGATGAGTGGAACTCCATACACTTCGGCTATTGGATCCATCATGTATTCTATGATTTGTACAAGGCCGGATGTTTCGTTCGCACTCAGTGCAACGAGCAAAAACCAGTCAGAACCAGGTGAGGCGCATTGGACTTCTTCCAAGAACATCCTAAAGTACTTGAAAAGGACTAAGGATCAATTTCTGGTTTATGGTGGTACAGATGAGTTGATTGTTAAGGGATATACGGACGCAAGCTTTCAAACCAACAGAGATAATTTCAGATCACAGTCTGGGTTTGTGTTCTGCCTCAACGGCGGAGCAGTAAGCTGGAAAAGTGCTAAGCAAAGCACTATTGCGGATTCTACAACTGAAGCCGAGTACATTGCTGCCTCAGAAGCAGCAAAGGAAGCTGTTTGGATTCGGAATTTCATCGAAGAACTTGGTGTTGTCCCCTCCATTAAAGGACCAGTGGCTTTGTATTGTGACAATAGCGGAGCCATTGCCCAGGCAAAGGAGCATAGGAGACACCAGAAGTCCAAGCACGTACTGCGGCGATTTCATATACTTTGAGAGATCGTTGAAAGATAGGAAGTCGAGATTTGCAAGGTTGGAACTGACGACAACGTCGCGGATCCATTGACTAAACCGTTGCCACAAGTGAAACATAACGCACATGTAGCAACCATGGGAATCAAGCATGTTGGAGAATGGCTTTGATTTTCTAAGTATTTTTTTAGAACATCTGTTAGATCTATGTTTAAAACAATTGGTTTAACCATTTCATATTTATGAAATTTATTATTTCATATTCATTTAATTGTGGTTTAGAATTAAATGATAAGTCCATGTTATTCAAATCATTCAAATGGGATGTCAAGATGGATTCTTCGACAAAGAAACACCCATAAGTGAACTTGAATATTGAAGTCACAAAGGATCCCTAATCCAGGTCATTGAAAGGTGGACGACCAATGACTAATGAAGATTAGATTGCAAGTAGATTACTTAGTTCTGTTTCTTGAACTAGAGTGACTGGATGTCAGAATCTTTTGCATAGATACTTATTGGATCTTGTATCGGATTGACCATGAGAACACTTTAAGAGATTAAATTCATGTCATAGGTAGTTCTCATTAATGGTGATTAGAAACCGTTCCTCAGAACATGAGCGATTATGTCTGCTCGTTTGAGAATTAGTTCGCTTTGATGCTAGCTAAACGTTGCACCGTAAAAGGAGGCTATAAAAGCAGTTATCAGACGTACTATGAATCAAAGTGAGTGTTCATAGATTGCAAGAATGGATTGTCCTCCTATCTTTGATAGGATATGGTGTTGTTGTGTAACAAGGTCTCTCGGAGAGTTAGATACTGTAAAATGCATGGCCGTGCTCAGAATGAATAAGGCTTAACCTTCTACAAAAGTTTGACAGTTGAACTCTGTAATCCGAGAAACACTTCTGGACCTAATAAGGATGGCTTGGATCTTACCTTATGTTCAGTAAGTAACACTAAGCGACAAAGGAATGTGAATGCACACTTGTCTGAATGACAAGTGGGACACTGAAGGAAATATGTCCTTCACCCAAGGTGCATTAAGTCTAATACCAAGGTTCAGATTAATTGCGAACAATTAATTCAGTGAGATCAAGTGATCGGAACAGCTAGCTTGAGCAATGCTTCCGATCAGTGAGTTCTAATGAATATTGAGCTCACAGCTTACTCTTGACTGAACCTACAAGGTCACACCAATGACACGTAACAGATCACCAGATTAAATTAATCGGAAATTCATTTAATAGCTTTTCGGGAATTAGTTGGAAAACGTATTATACGATACGACCTTGCATCGAATCGTATATCGTATCGCGAATCTCCGTAAGCTAGGCGAGACGAATAAATCGTATCGTACGACGGTGATTCGTCGTATACGAAACGATAAATAATATATCGACAATATATTAAATCGCGAATACGAAGAGCGACCCACGAGCCGAGTGCACGAAGCACTCAAGGCCCATGGGCGCGCGCTAGGCAAGCAAGCAAGGCAACGAACGCAGCAGCGCTGGCCCATGGCCGAGGAGCTGTGTGCGCGCGGGCCAAGGCCACGACACAGCAGCAGCAGCGCGGCCCACGGCCCAGCTGGCTGTGCGTGTCCGTGTGGTATTGCGCGGGTTTGCTAGCCGGCATTTCCTTATGGCTTGGTCGGTTAGTAAAGTTATGTAAATAACCTTCTAATCACTTTCCAACTTAACACAATTCAGTAAAGTTATGTAAATAACCTTCTAGCCAGCTCGCTGTGCTTGTCTTGCGCAGGGCTTGCTGGCCGGCCTTGCCTTATGGCTTGATCGGTTAGTAAGGTTATGTTAATAACCTTCTAACCCCTTTTCCAACACAACACAATTCAGTCACAAAAAAACCCCAGAGTCACAGAGAACCCTAATTCTCTCTGTGCCTTCAAAGTGTGTTCATCCCAAAAAGCAAAACTCTTGATCGATTGTCTAAGCTACGATAATCAAGACGGATCTGATCGTGTCGGTGAACCAAGTAGAGGAACGACAATTGGAGTTCTAAGTTCGTGTTCGTTGACAATTAGTGGAAAACACGCTTCAAACGTAAGTATGCTTAATCTGTGCTTTATACATGCTTCCTGGCTTTGGGGATTGTTTCCGCACATGTTATTATGTTTAACTGTATTACCCTACACAATCATCATTCAAATCTTCAAAAAGCTTTCACTTTATGCAAGTGCAAGAATGTTTGGAAAAGTGCAAACCCTTTTCCAAACTAGAACATATGAACATCCAAATTTCTATATTTAATATACAAGTTCTATTTTCAATATTCAATGATGTTTAAATGAGATCAACTTCTCTTTAAATTAGAATCAATTTCAAATCATGGAGCATATTAAAGGTGAAGCCTTTTAAACATGAAAAGGTCTAATCTTTAAGAACCAAGCCTCCTAATTTCAATATTCAAGTTCAATATTCAAGTTCAAGTTCAAGTTCAATTTCAATATTCAAAATCAACGATTCTTTTAGATGAGCAACTCATCTAAAGTTAAGATTTTTAGAGAATTGAATCCACGTCGGACACACTTATTATTAAGTAGTTGTTTGGCGTTCGGATTTCAAATACAATAATACAATTTCAATATCGTAATTTCAGTATCGACATTTCAATATCGCACTTTCAATACTGCACTTTCAATATCGCAATTTCAATATCGCACTTTCAATATCGCGATTTCAATAATGCACTTTCAATATCGCACCTTTACTTCCTATGCTTGCAATTTCAATTCCGCACCTCTCACTTTTTTAAGGTGATGTGGTTTTGCACCTATACGGTGTTGTACGCATTTGAATAATTCCTATTTTTGATGATGCTTTACGTGTTTATTGCTTTCATCACCCAACATGGTAAACACAACAATATACAAAGGTTACATCACGCTTAACAAAGATAATTTTTGGACAAACTGGCCTTAGGTTCCCTTAATTAACTTTAAAGCAAAGTGACCACGTACAAGTAGCAATTTCAATGTTCTAAAATGCATGATTCAACCTAGTGCCATGTTTAGGATTTCACAAAAACGATCCTTGTCTTGTATTAAAATGTATTTTTAAAGCTTGCCAAAATAAGCGGGTCGTTCCCGTACCCGAATCTCACAAATTGATTTCAAGATTCAATGCCTTATCCTAAAGAGTCAATTTTTGGTCCTTCCAAACCGTACCCTTAAAATGTTTGGTGGCGACTCCTTCAAGTTTCAAAATTTCAAAGTCGTAGAGATAATCCTATACAAAAAAACACCCCCTACAGTTACACACATATAATAAACTCTAATGCCCGATAAATGCGAGACTGAATGTTGATAAGGAAATAGACGAGTTATTTAAAACCTCTTTCGATATCGAACAACTACAAGTGACACGTGTTATTTAAAATCTCTTTCTATATCAACTACAATTGACAGAGAAAACACATTAATCTAATATTTACACGTTATTGAGAGGGCGGCTGGGATCAATCTCCAAGTGATAACTCAGCTGTATTATAACCTTACATAAATAAGAACAAGATATATTTAATGGTTATTTTACATGTACAAGTAGTATGATTTGGAGATAAGAAAGATAGAATGACTAAGACAACTTAAAATTAGTGTAAGAAACTGAGTAATGAGTTGATTAAGTCTATATTTAATGTCTTTCAAAGTTAACTTGGTACGTACCTAGATATATACTGGTAATTACCTTTAATATATCGGTGATATCGTGATTAAAAATTCGACCAAAAACGACAAAATAAGAACACATAATTGTTGGCGGGACCTTAAAAATTCAAAAATATTCAGTTTCTCCAATTTTTTTAATTCACGGGTCATTCGAAATTCCTTTCCAAATGTTTGATAAAAAACCCAATATTTTCTCTCTCCTAAACACCCTAAATCCCCTCCTCTTCCTCTCACCTATCCAGCCTCGTGAGCCAATCCATCATGGCTCACCTTTTCAAAATTCAATTTTCCTCACTCCATTTCACAACCTTTTGCATCCAACCTTAGTATCATCAATTGAATTGCACATTTCACACACTTCACAGCTACGACCATATGACCGCCCTTCATCTAGGACCCTTACATGGAATCCTAAGTTCAAAATCGAGTAAGCACATATCAAATCAAGATCCTAGTAATGTCTTGCTGGGGGCTTCTGTCAAACCCAACAGCGTCAGACGAGCACTATTTGTACAAGAACATCAATGATATTTCAAAGCAAAGAAAATTCAAAGCATTCGAAGCGTCAAAACCGCATGAGTCAAAGATTTCCAAGTTCAAGTGGCAACTCAGCACAACCTTTCCTTGTTGTGTCAAAGCGAATGTGTATCGGGTTTTTACTCCCATCAAGTATCTTGGTCTTAGATACATTAGCACGCACATTCAATGTTCAATCTTCAAAGTTTGTCAAAGTCTTCCAAGTATCGAGTCCAAGTCAGTCAAAGGGCATTTCAAAAATCATGCATGAGTCAAGTTCAAATCCTAGATCGGCGTCTTAAGTCGAGTCAACATTTGTATCCGCAAGAGTCGAATATACTTTGACTTTCACTTTTTTCTAACCTAAAAACCCCAGTCAAAGTGGGGGCTTATAGTGAGATAGCATGTCCATCATGTCTCCAAAAAATAGGGCAAAGTTTTTCATGGCAATTTTTTTTAGTTTGCATGCAAACATTTAGCCTCAAATTTCAATTCACACGCAATGCATACCAGTTCAATTCAAACCTTACAAGAAAATACAAACCACACAACAAATATCCGAGCCTTTTCTAAGTACAAGATCAAAATTTCAAACCATACAAATACAAAGTACAAAAACCTTTCAAGCCTTTTCAAATTTCAAACCTTTTTCCAAACCCATTTCGAAAATACTGAAGGAAATAATGCCCTTGGTCCAAGTATGCATTAAATGTTAAGTCTAATAAATGCGGTTCAGTATTAATTAACAAGTTAATAATTCAGTGAGATCAAGTGAGCTGAATGCCTAGCTAGAGGCCGCTTCAGTTCAAGTGGAATTAATGATATTAATCCACAGCTTACTCTTGACTGAACCCGTAGGGTCACACAAATAGTACTTAAACGGATCAAGTATTTAATGGCAATTAAATACTCTATCTATGGATATTCGGAATCGACGGATCTTGGTTTCAGTGGGAGCTGAGATCGTCACAAGCAAGAAATGAATACTCCGGAAAAGATGATATTGCCGGAAACGGAAATATGGATCGTATCGGAAATATAAATATTATCCAAGTCGTAGATGTTGCCGGAAACGGAAACATGGTACGTATCGGAAAATATTATCGGAAATGGAAATATTGCCGGAATCGGAAATATTGCCGGAAACGGAAATATTGTCAGAATCGGAAATATTATCGGAATCGGAAAATAGTTCCGGAAAAGGAAATATTAAATATTTGTTCGAAACGGAAATTAATTCCGAAATCGGAAATATTAAATATTATTCGTATCGGAAATGAATTCCGGAAGCGGGAATTTAATCGGAAGCGTATCGTACGAATAAGCATCGGACGAGGCCTGCCGGACGAAGGCCCAGCACGAAGCCAAGCCATCGCCCAGCAAGCAAAGACGCGCGCCAACCCCCAGCCCAAGGCAGCGCCAGGCCCACCGCAAGGCAGGCCCAGCGCGCCAAGGCAAGGCTGCCCAGCGTGGGCTGCGTGGGCCGAGCGCACGCGTGCGGGCGCCCTCGTGGCTCCGTGCGTGTGTGTTTGTGTCCATGCACAATTCCTAAATCTATTAGGATTTGGAGTATGATTAAATTCCTATTCCTATTAGGATTATTTAATTAATTAGAGTCCTTGTAGGATTCTAAGTTTAATTAAATCGTCTCCTACTAGGATTCCAATTCCCTTTCCAAACCTCTATAAATAAGGGCCTAGGGTCATAATTTATAAACACGATTGAAGTATTCAAAAGGGTAAGTTTTGAAAGAAAATTCAGCCACACTCTTGCACAATAATAGCCGAAAATTCCTAAGCACCTTAAGGGCGATTCTAGTTGGTCAATCTTGAGGCCGATCCGGACGTACTGTGGACTATCTACGGAGGGACGACACTTGGAGTCCTAAAGACTTGTTCTTGTTCGGTTCGGGCACAGCTAGGGAAGGCACGCTACAAAGTGTATGCATCTATACTATGCTAAATGATTATGTGTAAATAATATGCTTTCCTGGCTTTATGGTTTTTCCGCATGATTTATGTATTGTCATATGAATCATAACCTAACAGTGGTATCACGAGCCTCTTATTATTTTCATAATCTAAATTGCATAAACATGGTTAAATATTACAAATTTGCAAGAATTAAAAGGGGTGATTAATTTTCGTAATTGTTAATTAATTGCAAATTGCGTTTATTTAATTATATGTACGCAGTTTTTCGGCAGTTTCTTTGTTACTCATCAAAATAGAGTGATTTTTGTGTCAATTCCGCATGTAAAAGGCATTCTAAAATTTTGACAAAAAGAATATTTTTCGGCCGAACCCAGAATTCTCAAATTCGAAGCCTAACTATGACTTTTCGGAGGTTTTAGTTTTTCGAACGCAAAATTTTGTAAATTTAAGATGTTAAATTAAATATTTGCGATTCTTGTTGATAAATCTTGAATTTTTGATTGACCTACTGTATATGTTTAACAAGTTTGAATGCCTAGCCTTGTTAATTATGCAATCTAATTTGTAATTATGATTAATTTGTTGAAAATTGGAATAATTTAGAATTAATTTGATTTTCATAATTAGTTAATAATTTAATTAGATACCTATGATTAAAAACCACCATAAAAATTATAAATTTGTGTTAAATTTTAAATTTTTATGACCTAGACTTGAATCCATGTTAATCGAAAATCAATTAATTAATAAATTTTTGATTTTTCGCCCTAAAATTATGATATTAATATGATTTATTAAATTGCCATTAATTTTGAAAATAAAATTTTTAATTTTTTTGCGATTCGCTCATATAACTTGCACGCACAAAGCAATGGACGCTACGTGTTACCCTTAAGGGGTGTTGTATAGTGCGGGCATGCGACGACGAGCAAGGGAGCTCGTCGCCCATGCGGTACGAATGCAATGAGCAAGGCCATGGTGCACGAGCACAAGGCAGCAGCCCTGCCTTGTGTCGTGGGCTGTGTGCGATGGGCGAATGGGCGAGGGCGAGAGCAAGGCACGAGCAGTCGCGTGCAACGCGCACTGCCTCGCGCAAGCGAGCGATGCCTCGCGCGCAGCGAGTGCTGGCTCGCGTGCGACGAGCGCTACGCCCAGCATCGAACGACAGCGCGCAGCGAGCGATGGCTTGCGTGCATCGAGCGCTGGCGCGTGCAGCGAGCAGTTGCCTCGTGTGCTTCGATGGTACCTTGCGATGGTACCTTGCGATGGTGTGCAGCGACGAATGCGACGCAGCATATAGGCTGCACGCACATGGCCAGCGATGGCTGCGTGCGTGTGGCCTATGGCTGTGCGTTGCGTGATGATGTTGCGCACCTTATGTTACGATTAGATCGTTTTAAAATTTTAATTTGAAATTTTCAGTTTACGTAATTTTAATTAATTTTAAAATTAATAATTTAAATTATTTTCTTGGATTTTAATTTTGAATATTATAATTATAATAAATTTCATTTATTCTAATTATTTTACTAAAATTAAAATCATGAATTAATTTAAATACGACTGAAAATAAATTAAATATGTGGATTTAATTATAAATTTATATGAGCTTTAAATTTTAATTAAATTTGTATGTTTTCGGTTAGACTAGAAATACATTTTTATGTTTAAAATTAGTAAAGCATATGAATTTATTGGTTTAAGTGGGAGCCCTTTTAGTCATAAACTCTTGATTAGGTCTACAAATCCTTAAGGTTAAAACAACTTGATTAGAATTAATAAGGACTGAATAATTTGTAGATTATCGGTGCCCTTGATTAATTGCTGCAAATATTTATGTGATGCATAACGTGCTTTACTAACCAGCTATGTGGGCCATTCATGATAATGAATGGGTGAATGGTATATATTGTATATGTACTGTTTTGCAGGTTATGAAGTGACTAGTATGGCCCAAATAGGATAGAAAATATGGTCTGCGTACCATTAATTTGAATGTAATTGGTCTAAAGTACCAAAATTGTTTTTCAATTCAAATATGGTCTGCGTACCATCAAATAGTTGTAATTAGTTTAATTATAGCTTATCCTATTTGAAGAAAATGGTGCCTCCCACGCAGATTTTCGAGACGGACTTTGAAGTTGAAGCTTCAAGATGAAGTCGGGCCATACTAGATCACATTTATCTTATGCATGCTTTAAGTTATTTATTGCTTTAAATATGTCTTAATTATGCATGAGATTGTGGCTTGATTATGTTGCATGATTAAGGATTTTAGTTCACTTAAAATCTAACCAACATAGTAAGAGCCTTAAGTTCCAAACTTAAAAATTGAGTTAAAAGGTGCCATGCCAAAATATACACTTGCTTGGATATCCTTTACATCAATCTAGTAATAGTTTTCGCTCAGCGAGGTGTTGCTTATTGGTCCTAAAGGGGCAAGGTACACAAATAATTGTGAGTACATGTTAGTTTTGGTGAAACTCAACGATATAAGTAAGGAGTCCTTTTATGTCGTGGCAAAATCGATAGCTTTACCTAATAAGTTCTTAGACGTGCCTATCAACCAAGAATAGTTTCTAGACTATTAGCAAAAGGTTTTTGCTTACCTAAGATGTTTTAGGATTGAGTCGACAAACTGTGCTTAATTCTTCAATGATTTTAGGGTCTTAGAATCATTTTATTCACACCTGCCGGAACAATAAATTCGAATAAAATGCTAATAACTTGTTTGAATTGCATGATTGCTTTAATTTTCAAGTTATTATTCATGACAAATGTTTAGACTTTGCATGCTTCAATGTATGTTTTAATTATTGTTTATAATTAAATATCTTGCACTGCGGTAAATCCTATTAGAAAGGTAACAGTAAATTTCCTCGATTGGTAGTGAATCCAAGAACGATTCACGGAAATGAGAGAAAATGAGCAATTTAAAATGTACGTTTCTTATAGCGACTTTTATGGTTGTTTTCGAGTATCAAAATCGAATGGCAAACCAATTGGTGCTTGTGAATTCAAAATACACTGTAGTTTTGAGATCATAAAGCATTGAGCTTAAGCGCTCAGCTTTACCAATGGTTAACAACCTAACATCTTTGTCCATTTAATTCTCGAATGAGTCTAGTCCCTAGACATTCGAATAGATCGATGCTTAGAGAACTTTAGAAGCTTCTGGTAAGATCATCTAGTTGAAACAAAATATTCAACATAAATTAAAATGGTAAGAACCTTGTTGGAGTGACATTGGACATATCTAACAAAGTATAAAAGTCAACACTAAAGAATTTAATTCTTAAGACTATAAGAAAGGGTACAAGAAATAGGAAAACAAGGAACAAATGGAAGGAATTTACGATTCCGTTTCTACCTATAAGTTTATGTTTAAAGAGAAGTGTCCTAGCAATCAAACTTCCTTGGTATCATATACAACTTGAGGTTCTTACTTCGGTAATAATTCAAACAATGGAAGCTAGGCTACACTAATGGCCTACAAGTGGGAAATGAAGCATGACAATACTACATTAGTTGTAGGGTCATCTAGTTTGTTTTAAGTCCTTTCAAAGGCTGGAACTTAATGGCTATTTTGTTTCATTATCAGCATACCTAAATTTCTGTTTTCAAACACAGAAAGACTCACATTCAAGAAAAACAAAAACAATGTTTGTTTGTTTATTTGAATGAAATGGTCAATTACGGGTTGAGTCAATATGCTTGATTAAAACAAACAACTCTTTAACAATAAAAACATTACTAGGTTCAAATCAATCTCTTGATTTGAGTTCCACAAATCTTTGGCATTGTTACTTAGACCATATCAACAAGTTAACATTCACAAGCTCTATTTTAATGGACTTTTGAAAGTTGGTTGATTTCTAGATCAACTTAAGACAAGCTAGTCTTACTTGTTGAAAGTAACAAAGAATATGAACTATTGTTAGAACGCCTAGACAATAGAGTTCAAAGCTAAAGAACGATTTTATGACTTTATTATTTCACATGGATTTGAGTGAATATAAGTTTATTTACTCAAATGTGATATAAGTTGAATCTGTTTGGCTAGTTCAAAGATTCAGAAGTATAAAATCCACTTGGAAAGAAATCATAAAGATCTAGGTTAGATCATGTTGATGATTACTTGAGACCAAATATGATCATCAATGATTGTGTGTTGTAATTTCACAATCTAGCTCCATAAGATATGGCATATCTACGTTGGAATAATCGAAGTCAGTTAGTACTTGATTCGATCAATGATGGATCATAAAGACTTTTCCTATAATTTCCAAAACAAAATGCTCAACTACCACCAAACTAAACCAAATTCGTCAAAGCTATTGAAAAGTAATTTCAAGATATCTTTTCGATAATATATATCTAAAGAGTTGCCAAACTCAGTGGGAGCTTAGTATTTGTTTTTCGACAAACTAAGGCCCAAGTATAGATATATGTTTCATTGTGATTTACTCAAATGAGACACAAGGGTATTGTTTCTACCACGAATTTTTGAGAACATAATGTTTGTTTGCTCGAAATAATTTCCTTTTGGAGATTCGTTTCCAAAATGACAAGTGGGAGAAAATAGACCTCGAAAGTCTTCGAGGCGAACAACAAACATAAACGGACAATCCGGAGGCTTTTCGAAGTTCTTTAGAAAATCCGAACACTTATTCTTTAAGGACTTTAGAAGTGGCTTTTAAAGAATAGACATCTCTTAGAAGACTTTACAAGTGCTTCAAGGAGAACAGGATATTCATCTATTTTTTGATGTTCTATACCCAAGTAGGCATAGAGTTCGGTCACTGAAGCTATGCGATTCTTCTATTAGATAGCGAAGAAACCTACAACTTGCAGTCAAACTATTATCATGTAGATTAATGAGTTTGTGACCTGTAAGAAAGCTATGACGAAACCCAGATTCCCTAAAATGGTTAGAGGCCATATATAGACTCAAATGTTTTAAATGGTTAGAGGCCATAAAACATACTCAATGTTTTGATGACAAAATTGATATTTTGTTGATTTGCAAGAATAGTTTCACACCTATTGGTTGCAATTTTGTTTTAAGGATAAAAACCATCAAACATGAAATTGTGTTCACACACAAAGCTAGATTAGTTGCTAAAGGTTACAAGCAAATTCATGGCATGGATTGTGTTGAAACCTCATGCATAATCGTAATGCTCAAGTCTATAATTTAAGCAATGATTGCATATTGGTACATATAGCAATTGGATGACAAAATGTATTCCTCAATCAAATGATTGGAATAAACTATGTACATGGTATGTCATAGGATTTGTGGATCCAAATAAATGCTTGAAAAGGAATGCTAGCTTATGAAATCTAAGTACAGATTTAAGCAAGCAATTGGGATTTGGAATTGTATTTTAGTGAAGCTAATAAGTATTTTAGTTTCATAAAATGTACATGATTCTTATAGATATATAAGAAGTTTAGTGGGAGTACATAAAAACTTAATTGGTCCTATGTGTATCACACACATATCTCTCTATTGTGAAATAACATTCAAATGCTAATGACTTAGATTTGAAATTATTCATCAATGACGGACCAAGGCGAAACTTAGTACATACTGGGTATTAAGATCTATTTACAAAGATCTTATATTAATGTTTTGGATTAAGTAATGGCATTTACTAAATCAAACACGAAAGACTCCATTGGAGATATTCGACCCATATGAATAAATCTAAGTAAAGAATGTTTGAACTATGTATAAGCATTTACTAAGTTAAAACATCAAAGGATCTAAGTAAGATTCTTAACCTATATTATATGTCAAAGAATTTAGCTGGATTCAGTATCTACTGAAATTGAATGAGCTAAAGTTACATGAATAGAATTCAATTGAGAATTATTCTGCAAAAGAATTTATCATGTATGATATAATATGAGGATCGCCAAAAATGTATCGTATGGCTTTAGGCATAACGAACATATACCAATCTCTATTGATCTAAGTGAAGATCAACTAGATTGAGATCAAGAAAAACTTATGGTACTTGAAAAGGTACATAGGAATAGTTCTTGATTCAAGGAAATAAAGATATGCTAAACTTTGATGCTACACGCATAAGCACTGGCAAAGGATCAAGCAAGATCCCTTTGGAGTTAACCATTGACAAGGACGAGCTATAGAGCATCGTGTTTTGAAATGACAACATGGATTGGAGACCATGAGTTGTTGCGTGGGAAATTTAATATTAATATCTATGTTCTAAGATACAGCTGGAAAGTCTTCCACATATCCGTGAACTGCTTGGATAAGTAAATCCAAACCAAAGCATCACTAGCAACCTAAACAGTTGACGTAAAAGTACTTATTGCCTAAGAAGCAATAAAACAGAGTTGTTTACATTTATGAGTTCTTCATTGAACTTGGGAAGATCACATGTCTGCTGACTTGATGGTTCTTCATTGCACAATGAGTAGAACCACTATCGAAGTAAGAAAGACTAGATCACATAATAAACAAACTCAAAAGATCTTATCATCATATCTCGAAGAACATTCAATGAAAAGGATATTAAGATTAGCAAAGCGTGATAACTAAACCTATGCAACAAGTGAGAAACAACACTCACATTGTGGCACTGGAAATCAAGCATAGCTTTGAATTCCATGAACTGTTTTAGAAGATGGGTTTGAGGCCCATGGTTGTAAAACATTGGGGTTGAATATTTATCATATATGAAATGTATTTTCATATTCCATTTAATCTTGGTTTAGTATTAAATGATGAGTCCCTTCAATTTGACGATATATTCAAGATAGACTGTCAGGACCAGTCCTGTGACTAAGAAATGTCTATCAAGTGAACTTGAATGTCAAAAGTTGAAAATGGTCCCTGGTCGGAGTTTTCTATAAAATTGGACGCATAGAAAACGTTAGACGACTAGAATGCAAGATGACTAGTAGTTCTGTTTCTTGAACTATGTGGACATGGCAATGTCATAATAATTTGCATAGATACTTACTTTGGGAAGACTAGTATCGGACAGACCTATGAAACTCTACTGTAAGAGATGAAAATCTGTCATAAGTAAATTTCATTAAAATTATTAGACCCTAAATCCTCAATACCTGAGTGATTTGAGATTACTTGTTTGAGAACTGGTTGCTTTGACGTTGACCAACCGTCGCACCGTAAAAGGAGGCTACAAAGGCAACGCTCAGGTAATCACCTATCAAACAAAGTCTAATCTCAAGATCGCAAGATTGGGATTGTCCTCCCATAAATCGGGATGAGATGCTTAAAAGTTGTACAAGGCCACTCGGAGGGCTAGAAACTGTGAAATGCATGGCCGTGCTCGGATGAATCATAAGCTATGATTATCTGTTTATTTGATCAGTTGAACTCTGAAACCGAGAAACACCTCTGGACATAATAAGGATGACAACTCTTACCTTATGTTCAAGAGCAAGCATCGAGCGACAAAGGAATTAGGAAATGCACACTTGTCCCTAAGGACAAGTGGGAGACTGAAGGAAACAATGCCCTTGGTCCAAGTATGCATTCAATGTTAAGTCTAATAAATGCGGTTCAGTATTAATTAACAACTTAATAATTCAGTGAGATCAAGTGAGCTGAATGCCTAGCTAGAGGCCGCTTCAGTTCAAGTGGAATTAATGATATTAATCCACAGCTTACTCTTGACTGAACCCGTAGGGTCACACAAATAGTACGTAAACGGATCAAGTATTTAATGGCAATTAAATACTCTATCTATGGATATTCGGAATCGACGGATCTTTGTTTCAGTGGGAGCTGAGATCGTCACAAGCAAGAAATGAATACTCCGGAAACGATGATATTGTCGGAAACGGAAATATGGATCGTATCGGAAATATAAATATTATCCAAGTCATAGATGTTGCCGGAAATGGAAACATGGTACGTATCGGAAAATATTATCGGAAATGGAAATATTGCCGGAATCGGAAATATTGCCGGAAACGGAAATATTATCGGAATCGGAAAATAGTTCCGGAAACGGAAATATTAAATATTTGCTCGAAACGGAAATTAATTCCGAAATTGAAAATATTAAATATTGTTCGTATCGGAAATGAATTCCGGAACCGGGAATTTAATCGGAAGCGTATCGTACGAATAAGCATCGGACGAGGCCTGCCGGACGAAGGCCCAACACGAAGCCAGGCCCAGCGCGCCAAGGCAAGGCTGCCCAGCGTGGGCTGCGTGGGCCGAGCGCACGCGTGCGGAGGCCCTCGTGGCTCTGTGCGTGTGTGTTTGTGTCCATGCACAATTCCTAAATCTATTAGGATTTGGTGTATGATTAAATTCCTATTCCTATTAGGATTATTTAATTAATTAGAGTCCTTGTAGGATTCTAAGTTTAATTAAATCGTATCCTACTAGGGTTCCAATTCCCTTTCCAAACCTCTATAAATAAGGGCCTAGGGTCATAATTTATAAACACGATTGAAGTATTCAAAAGGGTAAGTTTTGAAAGAAAATTCAGCCACACTCTTGCACAATAATAGCCGAAAATTCCTAAGCACCTTAAGGGCGATTCTAGTTGGTCAATCTTGAGGCGGATCCGGACGTACTGTGGACTATCTACGGAGGGACGACACTTGGAGTCCTAAAGACTTGTTCTTGTTCGGTTCGGGCGCAGCTAGGGAAGGCACGCTACAAAGTGTATGCATCTATACTATGCTAAATGATTATGTGTAAATAATATGCTTTCCTGGCTTTATGGTTTTTCCGCATGATTTATGTATTGTCATATGAATCATAACCTAACAAATACAATATCCAAGAGCAATACAAATATCCAAAGAATCCGATATCCAAATACAAAACCCTCAAAACCCTAAGGCAAAGCTATGATCTCGCTATCTTGCAGGATTGGTACAAGTAAAAAGCCATTCAGAGCCTCTTCAAATACAAAAAGGTAGTTCATAGCCTATTCAGGTACAAAAAGGCTATTCAGAGCCTCTTCAATGCCAAGGCTATTCAGAGCCTATCCAAATACAAAAAGGCTATTCAGAGCCTATTCAAGTATAAAAAGGCTATCCAGAGCCTCTTCAATGCCAAGGCTGTTCAGAGCCTCTTCAAATGTAAAAAGGTTGTTCAAAGCCTCTTCAAGTAATTAAAAAGGCTATCTAGAGCTTAAGTTCAAGAGGCTACGTGGAGCCTACCTCAAAGATTGACTATCCAGAGTCAATTCAACCTAGGCTAATCCTAAGCCTAGTTCGAAATCAAGAGCACCGTCATCCCCGACAGAAGGGTCATTGATGTACAAAGCCGACTAGCATAGTCAATTCAATCTAGACTATCATAAGTCTATACAAAGCAATCCTAACGTCCCCAGTGGCAGTACAAGTTTAGCAGGGACTTATATTACAAAAGACTATTCAAAGTCAACATCAACGCCTAGGCTATCCATGCCTAAGCTAGCATTCAAATTCTACACCAACGTTTAGGCTATCCAAGCCTATTCTTATACAAGACCCATAAAGGTCCCCAATGAAGTAGTCATCTACAAGGTCTATGTACAAGATTCAAAGTACGAAGACTCAAAATTCAAGTTCTATAATCTCTAACCGAGCAAGGCATCTACAGTTCCCAAGTACAAAATTAAAGGTACAAACTTCAAAGGTTCAAGTTCTAAAAACATCTACAAGGTTCAACAGTTCAAACCTCAAAAGGGCTACTATACATTCTTCAATACAACAATCCCAGCGGACCCAAGCTCCGAGAAGTTCAAAAGTGCAAAGCATTTTTAAGCCTCATACTCCCAGCTGACCCAAGCTCCGATAAAGTCCAAAGAAATTCAAAATCCAAAGAGTCAGTTAAAAACTCTTTGCCCAGGTGATACGTTCCTCAGCGGATCAAGCCTCAGACGACACTACAAGCAAGTACGAAAACCCAGCGAATTCACTCCGGGTATTCAAAATTCAAGATTCAAAATTTCAAAGTACAAAATTCAAAATTCAAGATTCAAAATTTTCGATGCCAAGCTCCGTTCTAAGTCAAAGGCGGAAAATCAATACAATCCATACAAAGATCAGAGTCGTCAAGCCGCACAGAGGTAGACTCTATCCTTTTTTTAACGCTTGTCTTATAGCAGGTACCGACGTACTAAGAATGGTCTTGATTACAGAGCATCTTGACCATTCTCCATCCCTTTCGAAATACTTTGACTTGCGCTTTCCTAACCGAAAGCTTAATCAAAGTGGGGGCTTTTGTAGACACCAAATTTGTGTCTCCCCTAGAGTCCAATGATTATACCTCCAATAGATTTAGGCGATTGATTTCCAAGTACAAGCGACCAGTTGCAAAGGACATAATTTAATTCAATTCTGAACTTTCGTTCAAAATTCAAGTACAAATCTCAAAGCAAACACAATTTCAATCCAATCACATTCTAAATCCAAAAATCCAACTCAAATTCATAACTCAAATACAAACAATTCCCAAGTTCAATTTCTATTCCGATCTTCCAATCCAAAGATGCAAACCTTGGGCACAAATCCTAACCTCAGGTTCCAATTCAGTCCCAAACACATTTCCAAAATACAATTTTAAAATCCAAGTTCAATTTCAAGAAAAGGATGCCACCGTCATTCTCTATGGTACTTTTCCACACCGTCATTCTCCGTGGCACTTTTCCGCTCAAAATCATATAAGGAAAGTCAAATTCGGGCGCCGACCCCAAAACCGAGCATTTCGAGCGTCGACCCGTAAAACTAAGCGAAAACCATACAAATAAGAAATCTCAAGAAGATTACTAAAAAATATCTCTTTCAAATACATAAATATCCATGCCTTAACATCCAACAAAAAGGACGTAGAAGGTACAAAGAGCATCTTTTGCTAACCGCCAAAACGCGCATAAGGGAAAAAGTGGTGCGCTGGCCTGTACCAGCTATCCTGTGCCACATGTACCTGCGCCTGGCCCAAAGCCAGCACTTGGCTCTTATATTCCCTAATCCCAGAAATGTTTCCTATAAATACCCCCATTTTTCCACAAACAAAGGGGGGAAAGAATTATTCAATTCCGAGCAGCGAAGCTCTGCCTATTTCAAAACTCTCTAAAATCCAATCTTCAAGTCCTTCAATATTCAAGCTTCAAATCTTTCAACATTCAACTAAAATCTCTACAAAATACTCTCATACAAACACTCTTCAAATAAAATTTCAATGTTCTAATGTCCTAAGAAATTTGGGAGTCCAAGCTTGGAAATCAATCAACACCTAAATCTAGGTAAGTTTTTGAGGACTCTTCAAATCCAATTTTCTACCTTTCTCATTTCAAGTTTACTAATCCTATGATTTTATTGTGATGTTTATACTCACTTGAAATAGGAAATTCCTCAAAAGGAGTAATCTTTGAGGGGATTTCATACTTGAAACCCCCCTCAAATGATCTTCCAAACTCCATTTACAAATTTCAAGTTTCAATATTTATGCTTTGTTTTCAAAAAACACGACTAGTAAGTTGGGGCTTTCACTCTTGAAAGTGTTCCTTACAACAATCATCATTCAAATCTTCAAAAAGATTTAACTTTATGCAAGTTCAAGGATGTTTGCAAACCCTTTTTCAAACTAGAACATATGAACATCCAAATTTCTATGTTCAATATGCAAGTTCTATTTTCAATATTCAATGATGTTTAAATGAGATCAACTTCTCTTTAAACTAGAATCAATTTCAAATCATGGAGCATATTAAAGGTGACGCCTTTTAAACATGAGAAGGTCTAATACCAATCCTCCTAATTTCAATATTCAAGTTCAATATTCAAGTTCAAGTTCAAATTCTATTTCAAGTTCTATTTCAATATTCAAAATCAATGATGCTTTTGAAGGAAATAATGCCCTTGGTCCAAGTATGCATTTAATGCTAAGTCTAATAAATGCGGTTCAGTATTAATTAACAAGTTAATAATTCAGGGAGATCAAGTGAGCTGAATGCCTAGCTAGAGGCTGGTTTAGTTCAAGTGGAATTAATAATATTAATCCACAACTTACTCTTGACTGAACTCGTAGAGTCACACAAATAGTACGTGAACGGATCAAGTATTTAAGTGAATATATTATTCATTAAGTACTCCATTTATGAACATTCGGAAACGACAGATCTCGGTTCCAGTGAGAGTTGAAATCGTCAAAAGGCAAAATAAAGAATACTCTAGAAATGATGATATTGCCGGAAACGGAAATATGGTTCATGCCGGAAATATAAATACTATCCAAGTCGTAGATGTTGCCGAAAACGGAAACATGGTTCGTATCGGAAAATATTATTGGAAATAGAAATATTGCCGAAATCGGAAATATTGGCGGAAACAGAAATATTACCGGAATCAGAAATATTGTCGGAAAAGGAAATTATTTCCGGAATCGGAAATATTAACGAAAACGTAAATATTTGTTCAAAACGAAAATGAATTCCGGAATCGGAAAACGAATCGGAAGCTCGACGAGCGACAAGCCGGCAAGCAAGCCGGCCCATCGCTCGACAAGAAAGGCAGCACCATGGGCCGTGCCCTGTGAGCAAGGCAGCAGCCATGGGCCGCGCCCAAGCTACGAGTAAGGCAACAACACATGGGCCGCGCCAAGCTACGAGCAAGGCTGCAACACATGGGACGCACCAAGCTGCGAAGCAAGGCAGCAGCTCATGGGCCGCGCCCAGCAAGCACAAGTGCAGGCCTGCCGAGGCGAGAGCCACAGCGCACTGGGCCGAGGCAGCACGCACACCAACGTGGCCCGTTGTGGCTGCGTTGGGTTGTTTCGTCTTGGGCTCCAAGAAATATCCGATTGCTTAATTCCCAAGTAACCTTGGATTAAGTATTCCTAGTCTTACTGGAATTTAAATATTAAGAGTTTAATTAATGTTGAAATTCTAATTGAATTAGAATTTCAATCCTAGTAGGGTTGGTAATTCATTCCTAGTAAGACTCAAATTCCTTATTTCCTACACTATAAATATGAGGCTAGGCCCTCATAATTATACACATCAATTTAATTGAAAATAATATTATTTATTCCCATTGTGTTCAAGGGAGAACATAATACAAGCCTAACCCGAATACTTAAAACCTTAAGTAAAATCCTAGTTGGTTGAACCTAAGGCGGATCCGAACGTGCTGTGGACTTTCTACGGAGGGGCAACGTTTGGGGCTCTCAAGACTTGTTCTTGTTCGGTTCGGGAGCAGCTAGGGAAGGCACGCATCACATTGTATGTCACCTAAATTATGCTAATTAACTATGTGGCAATTAATTTAGATTCTGGCTTTATGGTTTTCCCGCATGAATTATATTGTTGTATTATTCATAACCTAACAGTGGTATCACGAGCCTCTAATTAATTCCATAATCAATTATAGTTAACATGTAATCCCCCGTAAATTTATAAATTTTATTAATATATTTTAACGTTAGTTATTTATATTTTAATAGAATTTACGAATTTTAATAATAAATATATAATTAACATATATTTATTCTAGTTAGTTACATTATAAATATTTTAACGATTTATCAAATTAAAAATAATTTTAGAATTTTATGTTGAAAAGAATTTGAATTAAGAAAACACGTTTGAATTTGGAAAACAATCCTAATCGATTTTGGATTCAAATATTAAAACCCAATTCTAATCCTAGCCCAAATTGACAAGCCCAAAACAAATAACCTATATTCCCCTCTCCCTCAACTCCACGTGAAAACAAAAACCAAAACCCTCTCCCCTATTCCATTCACGTGAACCAGGACCTTTCTTCTCCTTGCGCAGCAACCGGCCAGCCGCCACGCCGGACGTCGCCGGACCACCGGCGCTTGACCGCCGGTCCTCCCTTGCCCCGGTAACTCCTCCCTTCCCCTTCTCTTGTTCTTGCTTTCTTGTTTTCTCTCCTTCTTACTTCTTGATCGATTTCTGTTTGCTCACAACAGCCACCACCTCACGGCCGCCTGCTGCCGCCAGCCGCGCCGCCTGGTCCTGCGACCACCTTATCTCTGCCGCACCTCCGTCGGCCACCTCCTCTTTCCTTTCCCTGTCACGCACGAAATCGCAACCCCTCTCTTCATTGTTCTGTTTTCTTGCTTACACAACCACCTCGACGTGACTCCTACAACCACCACCATCAGCAAGCGTCGCCCAACCTTGGCGACCACCTACACCGCCGCCGTGCAGCCCACCGTCGGCCAGCTTCCCTCCTCTCTCCTTTGGTTAATTTCTAAACCCTTAAAACTAATTAATGTTTTAATTACGTTTTAATAATTTAATTTATGTCCCTTGAATTAAATTTATGATATTTATGATTAAGTTATAAATTTTCAGATTATATATTTTGCTTAATTAATAATTTAATTTTCAAATTATATAATTGGTTTGAAATGAGAATTTGAATTGTTTAAGGCGCGAATGTTAAGGTTTTAATATTTTAAATTCATAATAGAACGATTAAATATTATTAAAGTTATTATTTTTATGATTTTAAAGATGCTGAATATATTTTGAGCAAGTTTTTAATTATTTTAGATTGTTGGAAATTTAAAAAGAAAAGTTTATTGGAGTTTAAGATTTGGGATCCTTAATATAATTATTATTATGCTTGGAGGTTAATTAGTTAAGTTTCGATATTGGAAAATATTCTAAATACATTTGGGATGTGTTTAGAGTACGTTAGTGTTGCTGTAAATGGTTGGATATTGATTGGGGAATTTTATTGGTTGTTTTTAGGCGGAGAATTCTTTGTCGGCGACTTTTGAATTCGTTAAAGTGGCCTATCAGTTTGTTTACACAAGGTACGTACATACCTGTGTGTTTGTGGATGTGTGCTGTATTGAGATTATGTTGAATATATACTTATGAACTTGTTTATGTTGGAATTTCATGTTCAATGTCGTTGAATTAATGCGTTGAGTATAGAACTTTGTTTTAAGAATTAAATATGTTAGCATTTAAGATTTATGCAAGCATGTCAGTTTGGGGACTTTATAGTCGTTTATTTATTGGCAGAGATCTATATTGTTCGTTGTTCCCTTTTAGCTTTTCACTACTTTATGAGGGCGGAGGACCTTGTTTAGTAAGTTGAAACCTTATACCCATATACAGGGGTTGTTCAGTATTAAAGGAAAGGTTGGTTTAATTGGAATAAGTCTTGATTGACATCTTTGTGATCACGTACTTAACTCCAAGATAAAAACAGTGGAGAATAATTGTTGATTGTATGACTTATGCGATTGTTGAGTCATAACAGAGTTTAATTTGTAAATCATGTAAAGTGAAACTGAGTAGCAATAGCTTTAGACTGTGCACGTCTAAAGTGACGGACAATCAGGAGTTGGGGTCATGGGTAGCCTATGGCTTTTTCTGGGGCCGGATTGATCACCGGTTCTATTTTATTCAAAAGTCCCTCGATATCGCAGGTCATTGGGGTTTACGGAGTCGCGCCCGTACCTCGTCTTCCTTAGTGAAGAAGAAGAAGTTCTAGTAGCAACTCGGTCCATTGACTATTTCAATTAAAATAATATTAATGTTATAAAAGTCTAGTCCAGTCTAGTCTAGTCTAGTTAAGTGTGGTTTCAAATTATTATGTTTTGGTTGTCCTTATTTACGTTATTAGTATCATCTTAGGATTGTTCGTTTAATAGAATCATGTTAGGATTATTATTGATTTAGTATGTAGTACTCAGCTTTGCTGATTACGTGCTTTTGCTTGTGCATGTTGATCATGGCTATGCCTAGCTTATTGATCCTGTGATGACCCAATCTTTGGTGAGCAGTCTCTAGGGATCAATAAGCATTGTCCATTGCAGGTTTGAAGATGATGCATCATGGGGATCGGGATTAGAGAGCTTGTATTGATTTTGTCTTGCTATGTTATTTGGGTTTTGTTAATTTAGACTTTAAACTTGTCGTACTACTTATATTTCCTTATTTTCGTTGGTTGGTTTTTGGGATTAAACCTGTAATCGATTATTTATAAACCTAAAGTTAGTTTTATGTTTTCCGCTGAAAAATTCTGAATAAGCCGTTACGTTTTCACACGGGCGATAATGCCTTGATAATTCTCTACGTTTTATATTACAAAGTTATTTTAGAAAAGAGAGAATGGTCGGGGTGTTACATAACATGGATTAAATTTTATAAATTTGCAATGAACTAAAGGGGTGATTAATTTCGTGGATGTAATTAATTGCAAATTCGTGCGATTATTTGATTATATGTTCGCAGGATTTTTCGGCAGTTTTGTCAATAGTGGCCGAAATCTTATGTTTTTATAGTGAATTTCGCATGTAAACGACGTTTTAAAATTTTGACGAAAATCAAAGATTTGATGCCAAACCCAGAATTCCCAAATTCGAAGCCTAACTACGACTTTTCGGAGGTTTTAGTTTTTCGAATGCAAAATTTGTAATTTTTATGGTGTTAAATTAAACATTTGCGAATCTTGTATGTAAATCTTGAATCTATAATTGACCTACTGTATACGTTTAACAATTTTAAGGTCTAATTTTGTTAATTATATAACCTAATTTGTAATTATAATTAATTCGTTGAATTTCAAATAATTTAGAATTTGTTTTGAATTTCATAATTAATTGATAATTTAATTAGGATCCTATGATTAAAAACCACCAAAAAATTTGTTTAAATTGAAAAGGTTTAAAAATTTTATGACCTATATTTTAATCCCTAAGAAAATATGTAATCGGAAATTAATTTGAATAATAAATTTCCAATTTTTTGCCTAAATTTCGTGAAATTAATATGGATTATTAATTTGTCGTTAAACTTAATATAAAAGTTTATTATTTTTTAAATCATTCACAAACTTGCACGCACGAAGCAATGGAAGTTAAGTGTTACCCTTAAGGGGTGTTGCATATTGCGCGCATGCGACGACGAGCAAGGGAGCTCGTCGCCCATCCGGTACTAGGCAGCGAGCAAGCACGAGCATGCGCTCGCAGGCATGGGCCTGTGCGGTGTGTGCTGTGCGAGTGATCGAGCAAGGCGACGAGCGTCAAGCGCAAGGCAAGAGGCAGGCCAGCAACACGACGAGCAAGGGACTCGCGTGCCGCTGCACCAAGCCCCATGCCAAACGCACAGCAACAAGCACATCATTGGCTGTTGGGTTGCTCGTTGCGATGCACCTCTCGACCAGCAACAAGCAGGCCATGGGCGCTGCACTTGTGCACGCGGCCCATGGGAGCTGCTGTGTGGCTTGCTTAGGCGAGGAGTGGGCTTCGGCCTACGGCATTGCCTTGGCACGTTGGGTCGTTTGTTTGATTTTCGGTTGAGCGTCGATTTTAATTAAATTTCATAATTTTAATTTTTCTCGGAATTTAATTTTGATTAGTTTAATTATTATAAATTATTTTATACTAATTATTTTAATAAAATTAAAACCTTGGTAAAATTATCATTAATTAATTTTAATCAATTGAAAATAATATTAAGGGATTTAAAAATTATTTTATATGAGCTTTAAATTTTAATTAAATTTGTAAGTTTCCAGTTGGACTAAGAAATACAATTTTATGTTTAAAATTTGTAAACCATGTAAATTCTTGGTTTTAGTGGGAGCTTTTAATACTTAAACTCTTGATTAGGTCTTTATTCCTTTATGGTTGAAACAACTCGATTAGAACTAATAAGGTTGAATAATTTGTAGATTGTTGGAGCCTTTGATTAGTTGCTGCAAATGTTTATGTGATGCATGATTTTGTCTACTAACTTGCTATGTTGGCCATTCATTGATAAATGAATGAGTGAATGGTATATTGTAAATGTACTGTTTTGCAGGTTATGGAAAGTGACTAGTATGGCCTAAATAGGATAGTAAATATAGTCTGCGTACCATTAATTTGAATGTAAAATTGGTCTTACGCACCAAAGTTTTTATTTAAATATGGTATGCGTACCATCAAATAGTTGTAATTAGTTTTAATTATAGCATATCCTATTTGAAGAAAATGGGCCTCCCATGGTGAAATTCAAGACGGAGTTTCCAATCCATTTTCAAAGACGGAGTTTGAAGTTGAAGCTTCAAGATGAAGTCGGACCATACTAGATCACATTTAAATCTTATGCATGCTTTAAGTTATTTATTGCTTTAAATATGTCTTAATAATGCATGAGATTATGGCTTGATTATATTTCATGATTAAGGATTTCATTTCACTTAAAATCTAACCAACTTAGTAAGAGCCCTAAGTTCTAAACTTTAAAAATTGAGTTAAAAGGTGCCATTCCAAAATAACGCTTACTTGGATAACCTTTACATCAATCTAAGTAATAGTTTCCCGCCATAGCGATGTGTTACTTGTTGAATCTAAAGGGGTAAGGTACAAAAATAATTGTGAGTACATGTTAGTTTTAGTAAAACTCAACGATATAAGTAAGGAGCCCTTTTATGTCGTGGCAAATGAGATAGGTTTACCTAATAAGTTCTTAGACATTCCTATCAACCAAGAGTAGTTTCTAGACTATTAGGAAAGGATTTGCTTACCTAAAATATTTTAGAATTGAGTCAGAATACATAATGTGCTTAATTCTTCAATGATTTAAGGGTCTTGGATTCATTTTATTCACACATGCCGGAACAATAAATTCGAATAAAATGCCAATGACTTGTTTAAATTGCATGATTGCTTTAATTTTCAAGTTATTACTCATGATAAATGTTTAGACTTTGCATGATTCAATTTATGTTTTAATTAAATATCTTGCACTGCATTAAATCCTTTTAGAAAGGTAACAGTAAATTTCCCCAATTGGTAGTGAATCCAAGAACGATTCACAGAAATGAGAGAAAGTGAGCAATTTAAAATGTACGTTTCTTTTTGGGACTTTTATGGTTGTTTTCGAGTATCAAAGTCAAATGGCAAACTGATTGGTGCTTGTGAATTCAAAATACAATGTAGTTTTGAGATCATAAAGCATTGAGTTTAAACGCTCAGCTTTACCAATGGTTAACAACCTAATATCTCTGTCCATTTAATTCTCGAATGAGTCTAGTCCCTAGACATTCGAATAGATTGATTCTTAGAGAACTTTAGAAGCTTCTGGTAAGATCATCTAGTTGAAGCAAAATATTCAACATAAATAAAATGGTAAGACCTTTGTTGGAGTGAAATTGGACATGTCTAACAAAGTATAAAAGTCAACACTAAAGAATTCAATTCTTAAGACTATAAGAACGGGTACAAGAAATAGGAAAACAAGGAACAATGAAAGGAATTTACAATTCCGTTTCTACCTATAAGTTTATGTTTAAGGAAATGTAACCTAGAAATCAAACTTCCTTGGTATCATATACCGCTTGAGGTTCTTACTTCGGTAATAATTCAAACAATGGAAGCTAGGCTACACTAAATTTCTTACCTAAATTTCTGCTTCAAACATAGAAAGACTCACACATTCAAGAAAAACAAAAACAATGTTTGTTTGTTTGTTTGTTTATTTGAATGAAATGGTCATTTACGGGTTGAGTCAAGTATGCTTGATGAAAACAAACAACTCTTTAACAATAAGAACTTTACTGGGTTCAAATCAATCTCTTGATTTGAGTTCCACTAACCTTTAGCATTGTTGCTTAGACCATATCAACAAGGTACTCCCTCCGTCCCGGAATACTCGACCCGGTTTGACGGCACAGAGTTTAAGGAACTTGAATTGACTTATTTAATTTAATAGGTAGTAGTTGATAGTGGGGTATTATTTTAATGTAGTTAGTGGGAGGTGAGTTAAGAGGTGGGGTTGGGGGAGAGTAGGGGTTGAATTATTATTTTTTGTATAGAGTAGGGGGTAAGTGGGTTAATAGGGGGGGGGGGGGGGTAAGTATTAAGGGACGGCCCGATAAGGAAAACAGGTCAAGTATTCCGGGACGGAGGGAGTAACATTCAAAAGCTCTATTTTGATGGAATTTTGAAAGTTGATTGATTTCTAGATCATTCAAGACAAAGCAATTCTTTCTTGTTGAAAGTAACAAAAGATATGAACTATTGTTAGAACACCTAGACAATAGAGTTCAAAGCTAAAGAAATATTTTATGACTTTATTATTTCACCTAGATTTGAGTGAATATTGGTTTATTTACTCAATGTGATATAAGTTTGAATCTGTTTGGCTAGTTCAAAGATTCAGAAGTATAAAATCCACTAGGCAAGAAATCATAAAGATCTAGGTTAGATCATGACGATGATTACTTTAAGACCAAAAATGATCACCAATGATTGTGTGTTGTAATTTCACGATCTAGCTCCATAAGATATGGCATATCTACGTTGGAATGATCGAAGTCAATTGGTACTTGATTCGATCAATGATGAATCATAAAGATTTTTTCCTATAATTTCTATAAACAAAATGCTCAACTACCACCAAACTAAACCAAATTCGTCAAAGCTATTGAAAAGTAATTTCAGAATATCTTTTCAATAATATATATCTAAAGAGTTGTTAAACTCAGTGCGAGCTTAGTGTTTGTTATTCAACAAACTAAGGCCCAAGTATAGATATATGTTTCATTGTGATTTATTCAAATGAGACACAAGGGTATTGTTTCTACCACAAATGTTTGAGAACATAATGTTTGTTTGCTGTCCTTTTGGAGATTCGTTTCCAAAATGACAAGTGGGAGAAAATACACCTCGAAAGTCTTCGAGGCGAACAACAAATATAAACGGACGTTCTGGAGGCTTTTCGAAGTTCTTCAGAAAATCCGAAAATTTATTTTTTAAGGACTTTAGAAGTGGCTTTAAAGAACAGACATCTCTTAGAAGACTTTACCAGTGCTTCAAGGAGAACAAAATATTCAAAGGACTTTCAAGTAGCTATTGATATTCTATTGTTTGATGTTCTTAACCCATATAGGCATAAGTTCAGATCACTGAAGCCATGCGATTCTTCTATTAGATAGTGAAGGAACCTAGAACTTGAAGTCAGACTATTATCATGAAGATAAATGAGTTTATGACTTGTAAAGCTATGACGAAACCCAGATTCCCTAAAATAGTTAGAGGCCATATATAGACTCAATGTTTTAAATGGTTAGAGGCCATAAAACATACTCAATGTTTTGATGACAAAATTGAAATTTTGTTGATTTGCAAGAATGGTTTACATATGTTGGTTGCAAATTGGTTTTAAGGATAAAAACCATCAAACATGGAATTGTGTTCACACACAAAGCTAGATTAGTTGCTAAAAGTTACAAGCAAATTCATGGCGTGGATTGTGTTGAAGCCTCATGCAAAATCATAATGCTCTGGTCTATAAATCAAGCAATGATTGCATATTGGTATATATAGAAATTGGATGACAAAACGTATTCCTCAATCAAATGTTGGAAGAAACTATGTACATGGTATGTCATAGGATTTGTGGATCCAAATAATGCTTAAAATGAATGCTAGCTTATGAAATTCGGGTATGGATTTTTAAGCAAGCAATTGGGAATTGGAACTGTATTTTAGTGAAGCTAATAAGTATTTTGATTTCATAAAATGTACATGATTCTTATAGATTTATAAGAAGTTTAGTGGGAGTACGTAAAACTTAATTGGTCCTACGTGTATCACACACATATCTCTCTATTGTGAAATAACATTCAAATGCTAATGACTTAGATTTGAAATTAATCATCAATGATGGACCAAGGAGAAACTTAGTACATATTGGGTATTAAGATCTATTTACAAAGATCTTATAATATTGTTTTAGACTAAGTAATGGCATTTACTAAATCAAACACGAAAGACTCCATTGGAGATATTCAACCCATATGAATAAATCCAAGTAAAGAATGTTTGAACTATGTATAAGCATTTACTAAGTTAAACATCAAAGGATTTAAATGAGATTCTTCATCTATACTATATATCAAAGAATTTAGCTGGATTCAGTATCTATTGAAACTGAATGAGATAAATTAAGTTACATGAATAGAATTCAATTGAGAATTATTCTGCAAAAGAATTTATCATGTATGATATAATATAAGGATCTCCAAAAATGTATCGTATGGCTTTAGGCATAACGAACATATACCAATCTCTATTGGTCTAAGTAAAGATCAATAGATTGAGATCAAGAAAACTTATGGTACTTGAAAAGGTACATAGGAATAATTGTTGATTCACGGAAATAAAGATATGCTAAATGTTGATGCTACACGCATAAACACTGGAAAAGTATCAAGCAAGATCCCTTTGGAGTTAACCATTGGCAAGGACGAGCTACAGAGCATCGTGTTTTGAAATGGCAACATGGATTGAAGACCATGAGTTGTTGCGTGGGAAATTAAACATTAATTTCTATGTTCAGAGATACAGATGGAAAGTCTTCCACATATTTGTGAACTGCTTGGATAAATCCAAACAAAGAATCACTAGCAACCTATACAGTTTAAGTAAAAGTACTTATTGCCTAAGAAGCAATAAAACAGGGTTGTTTACGTTAAAGAGCTCTTCACTGAACTGGGGTGGATCACATGTCTGCTGGCTTGATGGTTCTTCATTGCAAAATGCGTAGAACCACTCTTGAAGCAAGAAAGAATAGATCACAAAATAAACATACTCAAAAGATCTTATTATCCTATCTCGATAGGCATTCGATGAAAAAGGATATTAAAGATTGGCAAAGAGTGATAACTAAACCTATGCGACGAGTGAGAAACAACACTCACATTGTGTCACTGGAAATCAAGCATAGTTTTGAATTCCGCTAATTGTTTTAAAGATGGGTTCGAGGCCCATGGTTGTAAAACATTGGGGTTGAACATTTATCATATATGAAATGTATTTTCATATTCCATTTAATCTTGGTTTAATATTAAATGATGAGTCCTTTCAATTTGACAATATATCTTCAAGATAGACTGTCAGGAACAGTTCTATGACTAAGAAATGTCTATCAAGTGAACTTGAATGTCAAAATTTGAAAATGGTCCCTGGTCGGAAGTTTTCTATAAAGGTGGACGCATAGAAAACGCTAGACGACTAGAATGAAAGATGACTAGTAGTTCTGTTTCTTGAACTATGTGGACATGGCAATGTCGCAATCATTTGCATAGATAATTACTTGAGAAGATTAGTATCGGACATACCTATGAAACTTTACTGTAAGAGATGAAATTCTGTCATAAGTAAATTTCATTACATTATTACACACTAATCCTCAATACCTGAGTGATTTGAGATTACTTGTTTGAGAACTGGTTATTTTGACGTTGTCAAGCATCACACCGTAAAAGGAGACTATAACGACAAAGCTCAGGTAATCACCTATCAAACGAAGTCTAACCTCAAGCTCACAAGATTGGGATTGTCCTCCCATAAATCAAGATGAGATGCTGAAAGTTGTACAAGGCCACTCGGAGAGCTAGAAACTGAAAAATGCATGGCCGTGCTCAGATGAATCATAGGCTATAATTATCTGTTTATTTGATCAGTTGAACTCTGAAACCGAGAAACACCTCTGGACATAATAAGGATGACTACTCTTACCTTATGTTCACGAGCAGGCATCAAGCGACAAAAGAATTAGGAAATGCACACTTGTCTCTAAGGACAAGTGGGAGACTGAAGGAAATAATGCCCTTGGTCCAAGTATACATTTAATACTAAGTCTAATAAATGCGGTTCAATATTAATTAACAAGTTAATAATTCAGTGAGATCAAGTGAACTGAATGCCTAGCTAGAGGCCGCTTCAGTTCAAGTGGAATTAATAATATTAATCCACATCTTACTCTTGACTAAACCCGTAGGGTCATACAAATAGTACGTGAAAGTGTCAAGTATTTAAGTGAATATATTATTCATTAAGTACTCCATTTATGAACATTCGGAAACGACAAGTCTCGGTTCCAGTGGGAGCTGAAATCGTCCAAAGGAAAAATAAAGAATACTCCGGAAATGATGATATTGACGGAAAGGGGAATATGGTTCATGACAGAACTATAAATATTATCCAAGTGTTAGATGTTTCCAGAAATGGAAACAAGGTTCGTATCGGAAAATATTATCGGAAATAGAAATATTGCCGGAATCGGAAATATTGCCGGAAACAGAAATATTACCGGAATCGAAAATATTGTCGGAAAGGAAGTTATTTCCGGAATCGGAAATATTAACGGAAACGTAAATATTTGTTCGAAACGGAAATGAATTCAGGAATCGGAAAACGAATCGTAAGCTCGACGAACGACAAGCCGACAAGAGAGCCGACTCACCGATCGACAAGCAAGGCAGTAGCATGGGCTGCACCCTGCGAGCAAGGCAGCAACCATGGGCCATGCCAAGCTACGAACAAGGCAGCACCACATGGGCCACACCAAGCTACGAGCAAGGCAGCAGCACATGGGCCGCGCCAAGCTGCGAAGCAAGGCAACAGCTCATGGGACGCGCCAAACAAGCACGACTGCAGGCCTGAGAAAGGCTTGTTTTTAGACGCTAAACGATGCCTTAACCTCCAAGAAAATACAAAACGCCAAACCTAGTACAATTCGTACAACAGGTACAACGCTACAAGACGAAACAAGGACGATTCCCCGTCCTTGCTTTGGTGGCATTCAAGCCACGTTAGCAGCGCACAGCGCTGGCCTGGCTCCATGCGCTGGCGTGTGCTGGAGTTTTGCACCATTCCCTCCTATAAATACCCCTCATTTCCATCGAAAAAAGGGGGAGCACAACAATATAACGTCGTAATTTCGACATTAAGTCTCAAAATACAACTCAAAACTCCTCAAAAACACATACAAAATTCCTGAAATTCCAAAGCAATTGGGAGCTCTTGCCTAAATCTAACTAGGTAAATCCGAATCCCATTCTAATATACTATGTGGCTTTGATTTCTAAGTGATTAGCAAGTTGGTGTTTTTAATCAATAAAAAACACCACTTGCAACAATCACACATGTTTTCCAAAAATACAAACTTTTTCAAAATACAAAGTACAATTTTCAAAGATTCAAGGATGTCCAAGTTGTTTACAATCATCTCTTGGGCTAGAATCACCATCGAACATGGGGTAATCAAAGATAGCACCTTTTAACATTTAAAGGTTTAGTCTTTTGAGATTCAAAACTCCATTTTCAATATACAAGTTCAAGTCTTCAATTTTCAAAGATCTTGCCATGTTTAGGGTTATTCATAGTTATTTCCATAAACTAGGATCATCTCAAGTTCAAATTTCAATCATTTCAAGTTCAAACATTTCAATCATTTCAAGTTCAAACATTTCAATATTCAAGCTTTCAATTTCAAGTTTAATATGCAAAATCTAGGATACTTGGGTTGAGCAACCTCTCTCAAGTTGAGATTTTTGGCTTTGAATTCGTGTCGGGCGCACTTATTTTTAAGGAGCCGCTTGGCGTTCGAATCTCATGTGCCCAAGTACAAATTTCAATTATGCACCTTTCAATATTGCAATTTCAATATCGCACCTTTCAATATCGCACTTTGAATATCGCACTTTCAATATCGCACTTTCAATATCGCATTTTCAATACTGCAATTTCAATACCGCAATTTCAATTCTGCACTTTTAATTCCGCATCTTTACTTGCCTAGTTCATTTCTAGGCAATGTGGACCTACTCCCTAGTCCTTTTCTAGGGGGTCTTGTATTTACTAATTCCGCACTTTATTTAGTATTGTGATGTTGCTTTATGTGCTTTATCGCTTTCATCACCAACATGCTAAATACAACAAAATACAAAGGTTACATCACGCTTAACAAAGATATTTTTGGACAAACCGACCTTAGGTTCCTTAAATCAATCTTTAAAGAAAAGTGACCACCGTACAATTAGAAATTCTATTTTGCTCTAAACTCGAACCCACATAGTTTAATCTAGGGTTTATTTTCGAACTAATGTTGTGCCAACGTAATTGAATATTTCTAAAGCTCGCTGAATAAGCATTTTCGTTCCCGAGCCTGGATCTCACCCATTCGTTTCAAGGATTCAAGGCCTTATCCAAAAATAGAGTCATTTGCGGTCTTTCCAAACAAGACCTTAAATAAAGTTTGGTGGCGACTCCTTCGAGGTGCAAAATTTCAAACGGTTCTCTAAACGAGCCGGCTCAAACCCCCCCCCTGTAGGAAACGGGAAAAATAAAACCCCCTACAATTCTTGGCGACTCCACTGGGGAATTTACTAGTTTCAATTCGAAAATGCGAGCAAATTTCGAGCAACTGGCCACTGATTTGCCGAAGTACTGGATGCCAGCATTGGCGCCAGGCGCCACCCCTACGCCCAACGCCACTCCCTGCATCCAGGACTGTGGCTCACAGTGGCTTGTCGCCCACTTTTGCTCAACTTTTCGTGTTGGGAGTTAGTCTATTTTTTGCATCTGGAAGGACGCTCCCAAGCCTCGTGAACGAGTGCCGAAAAACGAGCTTTACAAATACAAATTTAAGTTTGATTTCAATTTCAATTTCTAGGCATTTCATGCATTTTTCGAAAACCATATTCTGCAAAATGAATTCCTACCCTTGCCCAAACGGATGTGTTCTACATTCGGGCTAGCCCCGGGGGCAACGAAATGGTGACTCTCCATACGGTTCCCGACCAAAGTGTGTGACCATTTCCGCGCCTACCGAAACTTGGAATTTGCTTGACATTCCCGATGTCAAGTATTGAGGCCGTCTGCCGACACACACTTCCCTTAGGCGGAACGTGAAAGCTTGTCGCCGGATCCGTCTCTTAGCCAAGTACCTTTTGACACCCAAAGCCGACCACTTGCATCATACAAAACTTAGACCGACCTTAGGTTGAGAACTTTGCATGTCGCAGTCATATTCATGATTAGTGTGACAACGTGCTACTTGTGCATTGTGTGGGTGTCTTTGCACGCGTGAATGGCTAACCTCGAGTTCTAGCTTGCCAAAACCAATTAGCCTCCAACTAGGAAACCAAACCCCTAGGAGCATCACTCAAACCTCATGCATCTAAAATCGCCGATTTTTAGGGTCTTTAGGAGTGTCACTCCATTTGATTCAAAACTCTTAAACACGCCTCACGCACAAATGACAAATTCAAAATTCAATCCAACGGCGTCATAATTCCGGATTTTCGAGTCCAAATTCCAAATGCCAAATTCAAAATTCAATACAACGGCGTCATAATGCCGGATTTTCGAGTCCAAGTTCCAAGTTTCAAATTCAAAATTTATTCCAACGGCGTCATAATGCCGGATTTTCGAGTCCAAATTCCAAATGCCAAATTCAAAGTTCAATCCAACGGCGTCATAATGCCGGATTTTCGAGTCCAAAATTCCCATTTTCGAATTCAAAATGCAATCCAACGGCGCCATGATGCCGGATTTCCTACTTCAAAACCTCAAGCTTCCAAGTCAAAGTTCAAATCCAACGGCGTTATAATGCCGGATTTTCCAGTCCAAATTTCAAGTTTCAAGTTTCGAGTTCAAATTTTCTAATCCAAAACCTCAATTTTCAAGTCCAAATCCAACGGCGCCATAATGCCAGATTTTCCAAACTCAAGTTTCGATTTTCAAGTCAAATTCAACCCAACGGCGTCATAATGCCGGATTTTCTAGTCTTCAAGCTTCAAGTTCAAATTCAAACTTTCTAGTCCAAAACTTCAATTTTCAAATGCAACCCGACGGCGCCATAATGCCGGAGTTTCTAGTCCAAAGTTCGAGTTTCAAGACTCAATCCAACGGCGCCTTAATGCCGGATTTTCTAGTCCAAATTTCAAGCTTCAAACTTCAAAGTCAAAAACCACAAATCCAACGGCGTCATGCCGGATTTCCTATTTCCAATATTCAAGTCTTCAAGCATCGGAGTCAAGTTGCCAATTCAAAGTCTCAAAACATCAAAATTCAAATGCCAAAGTTCAGGACCGGCATAATGCCAATTTTTCAACTCCAACTTTCAAACCTCAAATTCCATGTAAACCTTTCGAATTTCAAGTCCTATGCTCAAAACTTCAAATTCCAAACTTCATGCCGCCGTAATGCCGATTTTCCATTGCATATTTCAAACCTCAAGCCCGAAGTTCAAAAATTCCAAACCTTCAAATCTCAAATCCTACACTCCAAGTCCACGGCGGCATAATGCCGGACTTTCAAGTTCCCCAAATTCGATGTCTCAAATCCACGGCGACATAATGCCGGATTTTCCAAATACGAAGCTTCATGTTCTACATACAAAATGCGTCCTTTTCCATTTCAAAATTCAAAATTCGAGTCAAATTCAAATTCCAACGGGTTGAAAATCCCTAAAATAATACAAGTTCGAATTCTACGGGTTGAAAATCCCCTGAAATAATACAAATTCCAATGGGTTGAAATTCCCTTCAAATACTCCAATTCCAATGGGTTGAAATTCCCCTAAAATATTGACGGGTTGAAAATCCCCTAAAATAATACAAACCCCATTCCAAATATTTCCAACGGGTTGAAAATCACCTGAAATAATACAAGTTCGAATTCTACGGGTTGAAAATACCCAGAAATAATACAAGTCCAATCTTCCAACGGGTTGAAACTCCCCTGAAATAATTCCGATTCTCAAGTGGGTTGAAATTCCCATCAAATATTCCAGACCCAATGGGTTGAAACTCCCCTAAAAAATTGACGGGTTGAAATTCCCTTTAAATAATACAAAATCAATTCCCTTTCAATCGGGTTGAAATTCCCTTCAAATATTCAAAGTCCAATGGGTTGAAATCCCCCTGAAACATTGACGGGTTGAAATTCCCTTGAAATAATACAAAATTCAATTTCCTAGTCAAGTCCAATTTCCAAATTCGTGAGCGGGTTGAAATTCCCTTCAAATAAGTCCAATTTCCAATAGATCGAAATATTCTTTTTCGACATCCAAGTTCTAGTACAAGAGCCAACTTTCACAAAAGAATGAATGCTTCTCTCAAACATTTCCAACGGGTTGCAAATCCCAAATACAAGTACAAAATCCAAAATCCCGAATCTTCGGAGTGACACTTAGAGTCAAGTCTAGGTCTCATTCATTGCATGCATATCATATCATGTGTCGGGAAGTCCAAGTTCTAAAATCGTCTGGTGTGTTCTATCTAGGAGTCCGAAGATCCTGTGGGTTCGTCGAAGAGGAGAAAGGTTGAAAAGAAATCCATCAGCCCTAGCTTCCCTCATAGCCGGCATCGAACGAGCAGCCAGTTCATCTCCTACAAATCAAACTCCCAGTCCCATTCAAGAAACAATCCAAATGTCTGCCTCAGATCAACTCGCTCAACTCCTAGCGGCTTTTGCCAGCCTCAGTGCCAATGTGGAGAGCATAAGAAACCGATTGAGTGTCGTGGAACAGGGCGCGCCCACTGATGACTTAACCAAGAAGATTGAGAGTCTTGTCAGTAAGGTTACCAATCAAGAGAACTACTTTGACACCTCAATGCAGGACAAACTCAAGGGGAAGGCTAATCTGCCAGACAAATTCTCCGCCAATGACATTCCAAAGTTCAAATCAACTGACAATCCCAAGTACCTTCTCAAGAATTTCAGAGCTACAATGGCCATCAAAGGGGTCGAACTCAAGCTATACCCGGTAGTATTCCCTATGTCTCTGGATCCTGTCTGCCAGAAGTGGTACTATTCACTCAAGGAACATCAAACAAATACATGGGAGGCAGTTGCTCGAGCATTCATGGAGCAATATCAACCCAACATTCAGCTTCAAACCACTCTAAGGGAACTGGAAGTTCTCAGGCAAGGGCCTCAGAAAGGCTTTACTACTTACCTCAACCGATGGAGGGAAATGTCATCCCAAATGGTAACCCGGCCCTCCGAGAGAGAATTAGTCAAGATTTTCATTGCCGGTCTTCTTCCAAAGTGCAATGCTCACATGAAGTACCTAGGCCTGGAAAGCTTCAAGAGAACCTACGACATCGGGGTCGACATAGAGGATGACCTAATGAAAGCACCCGCAACCCCCGCTCCGCAAACTGAAAAATGGAAGGGGTAGAGACCTGAAGCAACACACAAAGTTCATGAGGTTAACACCCTAGAGGCTCCTTAAGGTCCAAAGTCAAACAACTTCAAAAGCAATGCTAATCAGCGCAACTATCAAGGCAGGCCCCAAAGAGTCTTCACAAACCTCGGGATGTCTTACAGTGAGGCATTTGATCGGCTGGTCAAAAAACAAGTCAAAGCACCAATCGGACCAACACCCAATCCTCCAGTTGACAAAAGATCTAAGAGTTGGGATCCGACAGCTCATTGCAAATACCATCAAGGGAAGGGTCATGACATCGAAGATTGCTACAAGTTCAAGCACTTGATCTAGAATATGGTCGACAACAAGACCTTACCCTTACCTCCAGGGGCTAAGCAAACCCCCTCTGTACAAGCCATCTCCTATGACTGCGAAGATGAAGAAGAGGAGTTTCCATGCAATCTGATCTCCACAATATGCAAGCCATGTTACGAGCTGATGGTTCCAAGCTTTTGCCATCTACTTCCAAGTGCTCAAAACTGGGTGATCCCCGAACCTAGGGTAACCACCGACATTCAAGAGAACATCTGTCCACTCGCCACCGTGAAGGCTTTAGGGTTCTCCGAGTACGATCTCATGCCGAGTGCCCAACAAACTGTCAAACTCCAGGGTGTCACATACAAAGTCTTGGGAGTCCTTGAGCTGGTTTTCTCCTTTGACATCTATTACGACAATGCTGAGTTCCTGGTAATCGATGTGCCTACTAACTTCGACCTACTATTCGGAGAGCCTTGGTTCGAGGAAATACTAGACGGCCCTGCCTGCCTCACCCTCAAAGGTTCAAGCTTCCGAGACACTCTCATCAAGCAAAAGCCGGCTGTAAGCCAAGAAAAGGATGAGTGCATTCAAGAATACTATCACAGATGGGCAATCTCCGCTCGTACAATTCAACCTGAGCTACTAGAGGGAAAAATGGTGAGAATGTTCATCTTAGGGCTCAACACTTCATGCAAAGGCAGCTTCGCCGCATTTCCTTACAGCACATGGAACCAAGTCTGGGATCAAGTCATGAAAATCTGTGCATGCAGCCCCATCTTCGACGATTATGACGATTATGGCGCAGATGTCTGGGAATACCCTGAGAATTATCTTTCCGATTAATGTCTTTGTCCAGGTCCAGAGTCTGTCTTTCAATTTTCGAGTCTAGCAATGAGTCTAAGTGTCTAGAACTAGAGTCTTGCATCAATCAAAAGCCTCTAAAGGCCGAGATTCAAGTCAAAACAGTCGATGTAATGATTGCTGATTTCAATAACACTTCAATTTCTACTTACTCTTCGAGTCCTAATTCAAAATCAAATCCTAACCCACACGACTTTGCTTCACAAGAAACTGACTTTGAAATTCTAAAAGCTATCGAAAATCATGAAAACAGGACGCCCATAATTGAGGAAGCAGAAAAAATCAACCTTTCTAACAACGGTGACTCAAAACTAGTTCAGATTGGTTTAACTCTTTCTCGAGCAAAGCGGGACGATCTTATCAAGCTACTTTTAGAGTA
The DNA here is from genome assembly GCF_020520425.1 of Spinacia oleracea. Classification (NCBI taxonomy): domain Eukaryota; kingdom Viridiplantae; phylum Streptophyta; class Magnoliopsida; order Caryophyllales; family Amaranthaceae; genus Spinacia; species Spinacia oleracea. The sequence continues at coordinate 94,135,290 of NC_079490.1, forward strand.
TGTAGACGTCTTCGCATGGTCCTATCATGATATGCCAGGGGTTGATCCAAGCATCGGCCAGCATACATGTTAGGTTATGATACATATGACAATTCATAAATCATGCGGAAAAACCATAAAGCCAGGAAAGCATATTATTTACACATAATCATTTAGCATAGTTTAGATGCATACACTTTGATGCGTGCCTTCCCTAGCTGCGCCCGAACCGAACAAGAACAAGTCTTTAGGACTCCAAGTGTCGTCCCTCCGTAGATAGTCCACAGCACGTCCGGATCCGCCTTAAGCTTGACCAACTAGGATCGCCCTTAAGGTACTTAGAATTTTCGGCTATTGTAGGAAATTATATGACTGAATTTTTGCTCTCAAAAATCACTTTGAATACTTGAATACTTCAATTGTATATATAAATTATGACCCTAGGCACCTATTTATAGAGGTATGGAAAAGGAACTGGAATTCTATTAGGATACGAATTAATTAAACTAGAATCCTAATAGAATTCTTATTTAATTAATTCATCCTTTTAGGTTTAGGAATTTAATCACATGTCCAAACCTGATAGCTTTAGGATTCGTATAGCACACAAACACACACACGCACGCACATCAGCCCACGAGGGGCGCCATGCGCGCGCGCGCAGCCCGCGAGCTCGCAGCCCATTGCCACGAGGCCCACACGCTGCCGCAGCCTTGGCGCGCGCTGGGCCTGCCTTGCGGTGGGCCTGGCGCAGCCTTGGCTGGTGCGTTGTGGCGCGCTGGCTTGCTGGGCGATGGCCCGGCTTCGTGCTGGGCCTTCGTCTGGCAGGCCTCGTCCGATGCTAATTCGTACGATACGCTTCCGATTAATTTCCCGATTCCGGAATTCATTTCCGATACGAACAATATTTAATATTTCCGATTCCGGAATTAATTTCCGTTTCGAAAAAATATTTAATATTTCCGTTTCCGGAATTAGTTTCCGATTCCGATAATATTTCCGGTTCTGACAATATTTCCGTTTCCGGCAATATTTCCGATTCCGGCAATATTTCCATTTCCGATAATATTTTCCGATACGTACCATGTTTCCGTTTCCGGCAACATCTACGACTTGGATAATATTTATATTTGCGATACGATCCATATTTCCGTTTCCGGCAATATCATCGTTTCCGGAGTATTCATTTCTTGCCTGTGACGATCTCAGCTCCCACTGTAACCAAGATCCGTCGATTCCGAATATCCATAGATGGAGTATTTAATGCCATTAAATACTTGATCCGTTTACGTACTATTTGTGTGACCCTACGGGTTCAGTCAAGAGTAAGCTGTGGATTAATATCATTAATTCCACTTGAACTAAAGCGGCCTCTAGCTAGGCATTCAGCTCACTTGATCTCACTGAATTTATTAACTTGTTAATTAATACTGAACCGCATTTATTAGACTTAATATTATATGCATACTTGGACCAAGGGCACTATTTCCTTCAATATAATCCCCCTTATTCTAGGTTCAAAACCCATCAAGCAGAAACTCCGTCGCATGAAACCAGATGTTTCCCTCAAAATTCAAGAAGAGGTCTCCAAGCAGTTAGAGGCCGGGTTTATTCGAGAAGAAAAATATCCAGAATGGATCGCAAATGTTGTCCCAGTTCCAAAGAAAGACGGCAAAGTACGAATGTGTGTGGACTACAGGGATTTTAACAGGGCCAGCCCTAAAGACGGTTTTCCATTGCCTCACATCGACATCTTGGTCGACAACACCGCAAATCACGCCTTACTATCTTTTATGGACGGGTATGCAGGCTACAATCAGATTCCCATGGCAGAGGAGGACATGGAGAAAACAACCTTCATCACTCAGTGGGGAACATATTGTTATACAGTTATGCCGTTCGGACTAAAGAAAGCCGGAGCAACTTATCAAAGAACATCCACAGCTATCATGAGCGATATGATTCACCGGGAAATTGAGGTATATGTCGACGACATGATTGTCAAATCCAAAGAACGGCACGAGCATACCTCAGTACTTCGAAAATTCTTCAACAGGCTCAGACAATACAACATGAGGCTCAATCCTCAAAAGTGCGCATTCGGGGTAACGTCAGGCAAGTTACTCGGATATGTTATCAGCTCTCGAGGCATAGAGGCTGATCCTTCAAAAATCAAAGCGATTCTCGAGATGCAACCACCAACGAATGAAAAGGAAATTCGGGGTTTTCTCGGCAGACTACAATATATCAGCAGGTTCATTTCAAGACTCACAATGATCTGTGAACCGAATTTCGAAAGCTCCGGAAGAGCGATCCCAAAGTGTGGGATGACGATTGTCAGCATGCATTCGAAACAATCAAGAGCTACCTTTCCAACCCACTAGTACTAAAACCAGCAATGCCAGGGATTCCCCTCAGGCTCTACCTCACAACCACAGATTCAGCAGTGGGGGCTATGCTTGCCCAGGAAATTGAAGGCAAAGAGAACGCCGTATACTACATAAGCAAAAAGATGATCGAGTACGAAACCAAATACACTCTGCTCGCGAAACTCAGCATCGCCTTGGTTTGGGCCACAAAGAAACTACGGCACTACATGCTCTCCCATACAGAACATGTGATCAGCAAAGCGGATCCTCTCAAGTATCTATTCGAAAAACCAGCACTCAACAGGCGGTTTTCCAGATGGTCGGTCATTATAGCAGTATTCGACCTCAAATACATTCCACAGAAATCTATCAAGGGTTCAGCAGTCTCAGATTTCCTAGCCGACTGTCCTGTCGAGGCAGAAGAGGAAGACTACGACTTACCCGACGAGCAAATCTTAATGACCAGTGATGACAGTTGGTCAATGCATTTCGACGGTGCTTCCAATCAGAACGGATGTGGTGTTGGAGTAATTCTAGTAGCCCCAGACGGCACCCACATTCCTATATCAGCAAAACTACAATTCAACGTCACAAACAATGCGGCAGAATATGAAGCATGTATCATGTGCCTGGAAGCCGCCTTAGCACTAGGCGTCCAGAAACTTCGAGTGTACGGGGATTCCTCCCTAATCATCAATCAAATTTTCGGCAAATGGAAAGTAAGAAGCGAGAGTTTAGCTCCATACCAGTCCTATCTCGAACAACTGTCTGAACAGATAGAAGAGCTTCGCCATACATACCTCCCAAGAGAGGAGAATCAATTCGCCGATGCACTGGCAAAACTGGCCTCAATGATCAACATTCCAAGCAGCATGGCTGAAAGGCCACTTACAATTGAAACCCGTCAAGAAGTAGCATACGTCCATGCTATTGACAGCGTCGAGCAAGACGAAGATGAGCCTTGGTTTACAGACATTCAAAGGTATCTACAAAATTCAGAGTATCCCCCACACTTTTCAAGCAAGAATCGAAGGGCTCTACGACTACAATCAGCCAATTTCGTCATAGAAGGCGACATTCTATACAAAAGGTCCCTTAGCGGTCCTAACCTCCGATGTGTTGACAAGCATAAAGCTCAAAGAGTCATGGACAACATACATGCAGGAGTCTGTGGCACCCACATGAATGGGAAGATGCTAGCCCTCAAGATCATTAGGGCACGATACTATTGGACTACCCTCGAGCGGGACTGCTACTTTTTTGTCAAGAAGTGTCCTACGCGTCAGAAGTTTGCGAATCTGAAGCACATTCCTCCATCACTACTATACTCTCAATCATCACCGTGGCCATTCTCAGCCTGGGGTATCGACGTCATCGGCAAAGTCACTCCAACAGGCACCGGGGGTCATGAGTTCATACTGGTCGCCATCGACTATTTCACCAAATGGGTCGAGGCCAGATCATTCATAGTATTGGGTTCCAAGCAAGTGGCCCAGTTCATACAAGAAAACATCATATGTAGATATGGCGTTCCTCACGAGTTCATCAGTGACCAGGGAACCCATTTTCAAGGAGAGTGTGAAGATCTATTCACCGAGTACAAGATTCAACATCATCGCTCTTCACCTTATCACCCACAAACCAAGGGGGCAGTCGAAGCAGCCAACAAGAATGTCAAGACCATCATCATGAAAATGACTACCAATTACAAGGACTGGCCCCAAAAGCTGCATTTCGCATTGTGGGGATATCGAACTTCAATTCGAACTTCAACTGGTGCAATTCCGTTCTCATTGGTCTATGGAATGGAAGCAGTACAACCTATCGAGCTGGAGATACCTTCTCTAAGGATAGTCCTCGAAAGCAAAATCCCAGAAGCTGCATGGGTACAAGCAAGATATGACGAGCTGGTCATGCTCGACGAGCGTCGGCTTCACGCCGCTCACCATGTACAAGTCTATCAGCACCGAGTGGCCATACATTTCAACAAAAGGGTAGGACCCGAAACATCAAGGAAGGCGAGCTTCTCCTGAAAGCCCTTCGCAAAAGCACCATGGACCCAAGGGGAAAATTCAAACCCAACTGGGCAGGCCCATACATTGTCAAGAAGATCCTCTCAGGGGGAGCAGTCGAACTAACAGACATCGACGGAACAGAATTCAGATCTCTTACCAACCTCGATCAACTCAAGAAGTTCTATGTCTAAGTTTCATGTTTAAGTTCAAGAATTCAAATTCAGGTCTTGCAAGGTAGTCAGAACTACGTCCGGCCTGATTCCCTAACGGGACACGTAGGCAACCTCATCACGAGGCCCGACCACTTTAATACAAAAAATTCAAAATTTCCTCAATTAAGGGCATCCTAAAAATCAAATAAAATTTCAAAATTCAAAATTGTTATTGTTTTTATTCCAAATGTGCCAATTCAAAGCAAAGCATGTTCGAGCGGAATTTAACACAATAACTCTTTATTTGGCCCTAAGGCCTTCAAAGCTAATTCAAATACAAAGTCAGGATCAAGTGAAGCAAAGTACAAAAGCCTTTTCACTTCCTAAACACATCTTTCTAAACACATCTTCCAAACACATTCTAAACACAATTCACCGCAATGCAATACAAACACATTTAGCGTAAAAAGATCTAGGGACTGGCGACTATGCTCTCGAGTCTTGGCACCTTGAGTACTATCCCCTGGCTCCTCCCGCAATCAGTCATCAATCTTCCCCTTGCCCAAGCGGCGGGAGAAGGAACTTGCAAGCCTTCCAAGACGGGAGGAAGACGAACCTCCTTTGGATTCCGAACGGTCAAGTACTGGATGGGTCACACTCCCGTCACCTTCCTTATAGTCAGTTGATGCAGGACGTCTAGCTCTAGAACCTCGGACTCTAGCTGGTCCGGAGAGAGAAATGTCCCTCTGGCTTAGGCCTCTCATCCATACAATATACTCTGCAGATAGAGTAACTGACTCAGGTGGGAACTGGATACTCAAGAATGGTTTGGCGACCCAATACCGCCTCCAAACTTCAAGTCGACTTGCATTTAGCGCAACAGGTTTCGGGTTCTCTTCAGTACAGTCCGGGATCTCCTGTTTCAAGCCATATTGTCTCACCACTCAAGCAGGCGAGTAGAAGACCAGCATTGTGAGGCTTGGCACCCTCAAAGTAGTAGAACCAGGGGCATGTCTCATAGCAGCAATTCCCCACCAAGGAACTACCCACCTTATACAAGATTCAATCCCAGAGAGTGCACACCGCCACTCATCCAATGAAAGCCGGCCATACAACGTGGGTCGCACAGTAAAACCCTTTCTATTATAGCTCGCCATGTTCTCCGGTGGTGCCACCAACATGAGCCTCTCCATAAGCCAAACCTTGGGGAGTATACAAGAAGCGCATTTCAAAATTCAACATTCAAAATTCAAATACAAGTACAAAAATATACAAGAGAGCTCCAGATCCTTACTTGGAGTAACACCGGACTTCCCGATGGCAAAGAAGAGGGGTCCGACTTCAGCATATCAAGGCCCATCAATGTTTCGCCAATCACGAGCGGCATTGGGTCCCGACCATTAGCAAACTGCTCTACAATCTCTATTAGGGAGGCATCACCATTGCCAAACCCCTGTTTCGAAAAGAGGAAGCGAGCGAATATACAAAAACTCAAGGCTCTCAGGCGAAAAACTTTGGGAACATAAAGCCCAGCAAAATAGGTGACAAAGAGGGACAAATCCACCCCTCTGCCATATACAACAGCACTCAAAAGTGGGGGCTTCAAGCCCAAATACCTTTCAAAACTCAAGAAAAAGTGTTCTTCAACACTAGGCATGCATGGCTCCAGCATCAAGGGCCACCCCAATATGGCACTAAATTCCTCAGGGAGGGGACATACCTCATTATTTCCAAAATGGAAGACATGATGATTTGGGTCCCAAGCCTCCAGAGCAGCAAGAATGAAGTGCAAGTCCAATTTTACAAACCGGAAAGAGACGAGCACCCCAAGATGCATGCCATCAAGCTCCATTTTCTCCAATTTGCCTAGCGAACCAAGCCACGAGTTCAAGGCACTTTCAAAGGACACAACCATACGTTCTTTTCTTTTCGAGAGGAAGCAGTATGCAATGATAGCAGGGAAGGATTGATGCAAGAAATGATCCAACAAGCTCCCTATTTATACAAGAGTCGGCTTGTACAACAGCCCACAAGCGCCAGGCGCCAAGCCCGCGCCAGACGCCGGGAGCCTGCACCAAAGGACGAGGCCACCGTCCTCTCTTATGACTCCGAGTACACACTCTTTAGTGTTTCAGACAGCAGAGTACAACCTCCATTATTCAAGATTCCAAAGCCGCAAGCCGCGCAACTTCAAGCAGTCCGGATCAACGCTTCGGGCAGATTTCGGGTCAATTTTTCAAAATTCAAGCATTCTAGTCCTAGATCGGCGTCCTAAGTCGAGTCTGCATGTGCATTAGCAAAAGTTGAATATACTTTGACTTGCGCTTTTCCTAACCCAAAAACCTCAGTCAAAGTGGGGGCTTATAGTGGGTATATACACCCGAAAAAATGGGCAAATTTTTTCAAATTTTTTGCAAAATTATCATGCATGCATATACCTACAAAATTTCAAGGCACACACAACGCATACAATCTCAAGCATTCAAACATACAAAAAAACCAATCTCCAAATTTTACAAACCAATTCAAAGTTCAAAGCCATGCAAACCATACAAAAATCCAAGTTTCAATCCATTCAAATATACTACAATTCAGCCTATACAAAATCAACCCAGGCAAGCTGGAACTCGCTACTATGCAGGGTCAGTCTGAGTCATCATCAGCGGTGACGTCAACCACAGGCCCCTTGTCCCTGTTTCGCGTCCTAAGGCGCTCCAGCTCCCGATCCAGCTCCGTCCCAGGGGTACTAGGATCCTCCTCCGAAATACGAAGTGTGCCAGTGGAGGGATGAACTCCTTGCTGAGAAGAGGAATACTGATAAGGCGGCGGCATCGGCATATACGGGTATGACCCAAACATCTGTGTCTGGCGCATCCTCTCCATCTCCGCATAGCAAGCCCATGAACCTGCACCCCAAGGCTGAGGGCCACTTCCTTCGAAGTAGTAACCGGAAGGAGGAACAAAGGGCCGTGAATCGCTAGCACCCCCAAATGAATGCCTGGTGGGATCAACATGTACAAAAGGGGAAGCTCCCCGCTCAGCATCAGAATGCCTCTGATGAGCACCAGCACCGGACCCCCTGTCCCAGCTCCAAGCTCGGTCCCTCCTGTCCCGAGGACGTCTCCGCCTGAGGCTCTCTGTCAACAGAGTCTCTACGGTCTCGACGGCGCTCCTATACAAATTAAAATTTCAAGAATCAACTTCCCAGTTCGAATTTCCAGAATACAAGTTTCAAGATCAAGTGAGGTACCTCTCTGTTCCGGCCAGAAATCTTCCGGGTCAGCTTGGCACACTGCCTCTTCCAAGAATCAAGCAAGAGCATCCAGCGACGTACTCTCACCCGAGGCGCCTGCATACAAAGTTCAAGATCAATTTTCCCATACAAAGTTACAAACTGTTTCAAAAATGCAGCAGTACTTACAGGGGCGTAATGCTCAGGTACAACATCATATAATTTCCGGTGCGGAGGAGAAGCCCAAGGAATGGTCTCTACCACCTCTTCCTCGTCCGAGTTCTCATAGCGGAGGATCCTATCAGCATGAGGAATGTCCTCAGGATCAACCTCCTCCTCCTACATACAATCATACAATCATACAATCATACAATCATGCAATCAATACAAGAATACAAGAATACAAGAATACAAGAATACAAGAATACAAGAATACAAGATACAAAGTTCAAAAGCTCACCGGCAGTACGAAGCGTACTGGTGGGGCCAACCTCCAAAGGAAGTCATCATAGCTACCCTTCCTGTGTACAAGCTCCCTCCAAGAGCGGCAAACAGCCTCGCCCGTAGCCTCCGCGTAGAGTCGGGTAAGATCTTCATCCAGAGCCAGCATGGACTCCGGTGGATCCTTCGGGACAAACCTATCCCCCGAATGGTGTTGAAGGGACACTCGCTCCCCCAGATACCACATATGGTGGTACACCCCTGGAAGCAAAACCCGCCGCCCAGACAGGAAATGGGCACGAGCAGCCGAGAAAGGTACAACCGCGTTGGCAAAAGGACGCCATACCACCTGCAAAGCAAACAACTCAAGCAACAGTACAAATACAAATACAAGAAAGCAAAACAGTACAAAAGATTACATCTTCAGCGGATAGAACTCTCCAAGCCATGCGAGAAGCCGCCAGAGACGCACCAACGCGCACCGCTCCTATCCAAGAGGCAACATACGGGTAAGCCGCATCTCTAGTACGCTCCGGCGCCAAAGTCGGAAAGTGCTCATAGATCCAAATCTTTCAAGGAACAAGAAAAACATCAGTCAAGTTCAAAATACAAGCATACAAGTACAAAGTACAAAGTACAAGGAGTCTCAAATACCTCCAGCACGCTCCACAGAGCAGCCATGCTCGGGTCACTCCCCATTGCAGTCCGGGAGGCCCGCTTCATCTCGTACAAAAGGTGGTTGTATGCCAAGCCGCCCCAGTTATAGCTCAAAACAGCTCCAAAGTCCCGCAAAGCGGACAAGAATTTGATGTGCACCCGACTGTTCCTACTCGGTGCCATCACTCTGCTCACCAAGGCTAGGAGTAAAAACTTAACCCTCTGCTCCACGGACACACCCCCACCACAGATAGCCTCCACAATCACCTTCACGGAAGCGTGAGCATCATCATCAGACAAGTCAACAACAGGGCCGAGCAAGTCCCTGGCAGCGGCCGAGCGCCACGTCAGCTCAGAATCAAAGGTCACATTCCTCTCAGAAAAAGGAAGACCTGTAATCATAGCAAATTCAAGAGGGGTAATAGTAATCTCCCCCCATGCCATGTGGAAAGTGTTGGTGGTATCCCACCACCGCTCTAGCAAAGCCCACAAACGGTTTTTAATCCCGGTTCTCTTCGAAGAACCTCCCGGTGCGCCAGAAATCGGCCAGGCCCGTCTGTGACCAAATCTCCATAGCCTCCTCATCATCACGAAGAGCTTTAAAGGCCCTCTGAACCTCCACCAAGGACCAGTAAGTACGGAACGGCTTTCCATCGGCCTACAGGTGAACGAGTTAGCTCAAGACCTATACAATTACAAAGTACAAACCCAAGACACAATACAAGACTCAGCATGCCAGCGCGAGGCCGCTGAGACAAGTGCCAATCCGGAAGAAACACCAGGTCGGAAGGGATCCAACCAGTACCAAGGAAAGCGGGTGCATCTCGGGGAACCATACCCCCACCTGGCGCATTTATTGCAGCCGCTTCATCATCCGAAGCGTCTTCCTCGGCAGCTCGAACCACAGATGATTCAGCGAGCTTCCTCCGAGGGTGACGAGGCCTATACAAAGTCAAAAGATTCGAAACAACAATCCCCAGTGGACCTCTAGTTCAAGATGCAAATTCCTACACCAACGCCTAGGCTACCCACGCCGAAGCAGGTATTCAATTCCTACACCAACGCCTAGGCTACCCACGCCGAAGCAGGTATTCAAGTTCTACATCAACGCCTAGGCTATCCATGCCGAAGCAAATGCAAGTTCAAAAAATTCAAAGGTACAAGTTCCAACAGTTCAAGTTCAAGTGGCTATCAAACAGTTTTCTACAAGATTCAAGAAGCTAAAGCATACGAGCATCATTTCAAAGTACGAGAAAAATTAAAACTACATTCAATCCTAGAGTATTTCATAAGCAAAAACATGAAAAACTTACATGGACGAGGCAAGAACAAGATCAACGGAAGAGCTTAATCGACCTTTGAGAGAGAAAGAGCAAAGAATTCAAGAAGATGTGCCTCAAAATGGCACGGCAAGGGGAGCTTTTATAGCTCAGCCCCGCGCCAAGCACCGCCCCAGCGCACTGCGCTCCCCTTCTGCATGCGTGAATCTGCAGCGCGCGCGGTCTCCCGTGATGATTGCACGTCCTTTGCTACTACGGTCTTCCGCACCATGCATCAAACGTCGCATCGAACCATCCATCAAAAATACGGGTGTACACCTGTATCTCCAAATACAAACAAATGAATTTTTCAAGAATACAAAGTCCAAAAAATACAACGACTCAGGCGTTCAACTCCAACGGACCCAAGCTCCGGGAAAGTCAATCGAAATTTCAAAAATCTAAGGGCCAGTAAAAAGCTCTTATCCCCAGCAAAGAACATCCCCAACGGATTAACTCCAGGTATTCAAAAATTCAAGATTCAAATTTTCGATGCCAGGCTACGTCCTGAACTGAAGGCGGAGAAGTACAAGTACAAACCGGAGTCATCACCAACCGCACCGAGGTAGACTCAATCCTTTTTTCTAACGCCTGTTTTATGCAGGTACCGGCGTACAAAGAGTGGTCTCGATTGCGGAACATCTTGATCATTCTCCGTCCCTTTCGAAATACTTTGTCTTGCGCTTTCCTAACCGAACGCTCAGTCAAAGTGGGGGCTTCTGTAGATACCTAATTTGTGACTCCCCTTTAGGATGATGACGATACCATTATCCTTGTTAGATGATTGGAATAAATCTAGGCGGAAATCCCAATTGCTAAGGACACCTCCAAAATCCAAGGTCCAAAATCCAAACCCCAAGACCGTTCCCCTCCCGGTTCTCGGAACAAAATACAACTTTCCAAATACAAGTACAATCTCAACTAGTAGACCATCCCATTGTTTTTAGTAGGCCTTTTCCACTCAAAATCATATAAGGAAAGTCAAATTCGGGCGTCGACCCACAAAACCGAGCATGCCGGGCCCCGTCCCGTAAAACCGGAATTCAAAAACCCGAGAAAGGCTTGTTTTTAGACGCTAAACGATGCCTTAACCTCCAAGAAAATACAAAACGCCAAACCTAGTACAATTAGTACAACAGGTACAACGCTACAAGACGAAACAAGGACGATTCCCCGTTCTTGCTTTGGGTGCTGGCGTTTTGCACCATTCCCTCCTATGAATACCCCTCATTTCCATCGAAAAAAGGGGGAGCACAACAATACAACGTCGTAATTTCGACATCGCGTCTCAAAAGACAACTCAAAACTCCTCAAAAACACATACAAAATTCCTAAAATTCCAAAGCGATTGGGAGATCTTGCCTAAATCTAACTAGGTAAATCCGAATCCCATTCTAATCTACTATGTTGCTTTGATTTCTAAGTGATTAGCAATTTGGTGTTTTTAATCAATAAAAAACACCACTTGCAACAATCACACATGTTTTCCAAAAATACAAACTTTTTCAAAATACAAAATACAATTTTCAAAGATTCAAGGATGTCCAAGTTGTTTACAATCATCTCTTGGGCTAGAATCACCATCGAACATGGGGTAATCAAAGATAACACCTTTTAACATTTAAAGGTTTAGTCATTTGAGATTCAAAACTCCATTTTCAATATACAAGTTCAAGTCTTCAATTTTCAAAGATCTTGCCATGTTTAGGGTTATTCATAGTTATTTCCCTAAACTAGGATCATCTCAAGTTCAAATTTCAATCATTTCAAGTTCAAACATTTCAATCATTTCAAGTTCAAACATTTCAATATTCAAGCTTTGAATTTCAAGTTTAATATGCAAAATCTAGGATACTTGGGTTGAGCAACCTCTCTCAAGTTGAGATTTTTGGCTTTGAATTCGTGTCGGGCGCACCTATTTTTAAGGAGCCGCTTGGCGTTCGAATCTCATGTGCCCAAGTACAAATTTCAATTATGCACCTTTCAATATTGCAATTTCAATATCGCACCTTTCAATACCGCACTTTCAATACCGCACTTTCAATACCGCAATTTCAATTCCGCACTTTCAATTCCGCATCTTTACTTGCCTAGTCCATTTCTAGGCAATGTGGACCTACTCCCTAGTCCTTTTCTAGGGGGTCTTGTATTTACTAATTCCGCACTTTATTTAGTATTGTGATGTTGCTTTATCGCTTTCATCACCAACATGCTAAATACAACAAAATACAAAGGTTACATCACGCTTAACAAAGATATTTTTGGACAAACCGGCCTTAGGTTCCTTAAATCAATCTTTAAAGCAAAGTGACCACCGTTCAATTAGAAATTCTATTTTGCTCTAAACTTGAACCCACATAGTCTAATCTAGGGTTTATTTTTGAACTAATGTTGTGCCAACGTACTTGAATATTTCTAAAGCTCGCCGAATAAGCATTTTCGTTCCCGAGCCCGGATCTCACCCATCCGTTTCAAGGATTCAAGGCCTTATCCAAAAATAGAGTCATTTGCGGTCTTTCCAAACAAGACCTTAAATAAAGTTTGGTGGCGACTCCTTCGAGGTGCAAAAATTTCAAACGGTTCTCTAAACGAGCCGGCTCAAACCCCCCCTTGTAGGAAACGGGAAAAATAAAACCCCCTACAGAATCCATGTTGGACACACTTATTGTTAAGTAGTTGTTTGGCGTTCGGATTTCAAATACAATAATACAATTTCAATACCGTCATTTCAATATCCGCAATTTCAATATCGCACTTTCATTATCGTGATTTCAATAACGCACTTTCAATATCGCACCTTTATTTCCTATGCTTGCAATTTCAATTCCGCACCCTTTACTCACCTTTTTAAGGTGATGTGGTTTTGCACCTATACGGTGTTGTACGCATTTCAATAATTCCTATTTGTGATGATGCTTTACGTGTTTATTGCTTTCATCACCCCACATGATAAATACAACAATATACAAAGGTTACATCACGCTTGTAGGTTCCCTTAATTAACTTTATAGCAAAGTGACCACGTACAAGTAGCAATTTCAATGTTCTAAAATGCATGATTCAACCTAGTCCCATGATTAGGATTTCACGAAAACGATTCTTGTCTTGTATTCGAATGTATTTTTAAAGCTTTCCAAAATAAGCGGTTCGTTCCCGCACCCGAATCTCACATATTCGGGTTCAAGATTCAATTCCTTATCCAAAAGAGTCATCTTTTGGTCCTTCCAAACCGGACCCGACCCTTAAAATGTTTGGTGGCGACTCCTTCAAGTTTCAAAATTTCAAAGCCGTAGGGATAATCCTATACAAAAAAACACCACCTACAATCCGGTGAATCCACTGGGGAGTTCTAAAATTCAAATTCGAGTATACGAGAAACTTATGAGAAATGTGCCACTGCTACGCCCAAGTTCTGGATGTCAGCAATAGCGCTGGGCGCAAGCCCTGCGTCTGGCACTGCTGCATGCTTTCAGCATAGTGGCTTCCAGTGGCTGGTTGCCCATTCTGCCCAAATGTTCGAGTGGGAGTTTAGCTCAGATTTTGAACTTCGAAAGAGCGCTCCCAAACTTCGAGAACGAACGCCGAAAGGTAAACTTTTCAAGTACAATCAAATACAATTGTGATTTTAGGCATGTCATGCATATTTTCGAAAATACTATTTGTGCAAAACAAATTTCTACCTTGCCCAACATGAAGTTGTTCTACATTCGGGCTAGCCCCGGGGGTAACGGAATGGTCATTCTTTATACAGTTCCTGACCAAAGTGTCTGACCATTCCCGAGCCTACCGAAACTTGATATTTGCTTGACGTTCATGACGTCAAGCATGGAAGTCGTCTGCTAACAAACACGTCCCCTTGGTGGAGGTGAAACCATTGTTGTTTGATCCGCCTTTTAGTCAAGGACCCTTTTGACACCCAAGCCAACCACTTGCATCATACAAAACTTAGACCGACCTTAGGTTGAGAACTTTGCATGTCGCATTCATGTTCATGCTAGTGTGAGAAAGTGTTATTTGTGCATTGTGTGGGCGTCTTTGCACGCGTGAATGGCTAACCTCGAGTTCTAGCTTTGCCAAAACCATTAGCATCCAACTAGGAAACCTAACCCCTAGGAGCATCATCCAAACCTAATGCATCTAAATCGCCGATTTAGGGTCTTCTAGGAGTGCCACTCCCATTGATTCAAAACCCCTAAACACGCCTCACACACAAATGCCAAATTCAAATTACAAAAACCCAATCCAACGACGTCATAATTCCGGATTTTCGAGTCAAAATTCCAAATTCAAGTTTCAAAAACCCAATCCAATGGCGTCATAATGCCGGATTTTCGAGTCAAGCTTCCAAATCCAAA